>NW_027140716.1:2650000-3342500 GCF_036365525.1 Heterodontus francisci
AGAGTGATAGAGAGTGTCAGAGAGTGTCAGAGAGTGTCAGAGAGTGATAGAGAGTGTCAGAGAGTGTCTGAGAGTGATAGAGAGTGATAGAGAGTGATAGAGAGTGTCAGAGAGTGTCAGAGAGTGAGAGAGAGTGACAGAGACTGTCAGAGAGTGTCTGAGAGTGTCAGAGAGTGATAGATAGTGATAGAGAGTGATACAGAGTGTCAGAGAGTGTCAGAGAGTGATAGAGAGCGATAGAGAGTGATAGAGAGTGTCAGAGAGTGGCAGAGAGTGTCAGAGAGTGATAGTGAGTGTCAGAGAGTGATAGTGAGTGTCAGAGAGTGATAGATAGTGATAGAGAGTGATAGAGAGTGTCAGAGAGTGTCAGAGAGTGATAGAGAGTGATAGAGAGTGATAGAGAGTGTCAGAGAGTGGCAGAGAGTGTCAGAGAGTGATAGTGAGTGTCAGAGTGTGATAGTGAGTGTCTGAGAGTGTCAGAGAGTGATAGAGAGTGATAGAGAGTGTCAGAGAGTGTCAGAGAGTGTCAGAGAGTGTCAGAGAGTGATAGAGAGTGATAGAGAGTGTCTGAGAGTGATAGAGAGTGATAGAGAGTGTCAGAGAGTGTCAGAGTGTGTCAGAGAGTGAGAGAGAGTGACAGAGAGTTTCAGAGAGTGTCAGAGAGTGTCTGAGAGTGTCAGAGAGTGATAGAGAGTGATAGAGAGTGTCAGAGAGTGTCAGAGAGTGTCAGAGAGTGATAGAGAGTGTCAGAGAGTGATACAGAGTGTCAGAGAGTGTCAGAGAGTGTCAGAGAGTGTCAGAGAGTGATAGAGAGTGATAGAGAGTGTCTGAGAGTGATAGAGAGTGATAGAGAGTGTCAGAGAGTGTCAGAGAGTGTCAGAGAGTGAGAGAGAGAGTGACAGAGAGTTTCAGAGAGTGTCAGAGAGTGTCTGAGAGTGTCAGAGAGTGTCAGAGAGTGATAGAGAGTGATAGAGAGTGATAGAGAGTGTCAGAGAGTGTCAGAGAGTGTCAGAGAGTGTCAGAGAGTGATAGAGAGTGATAGAGAGTGATAGAGAGTGTCAGAGAGTGTCAGAGAGTGATAGAGAGTGATAGAGAGTGATAGAGAGTGTCAGAGAGTGTCAGAGAGTGTCAGAGAGTGATAGTGAGTGTCTGAGAGTGATAGTGAGTGTCTGAGAGTGTCAGAGAGTGATAGAGAGTGATAGAGAGTGTCAGAGAGTGTCAGAGAGTGTCAGAGAGTGATAGAGAGTGATAGAGAGTGTCTGAGAGTGATAGAGAGTGATAGAGAGTGTCAGAGAGTGTCAGAGAGTGTCAGAGAGTGTCAGAGAGTGTCAGAGAGTGAGAGAGAGTGACAGAGAGTTTCAGAGAGTGTCAGAGAGTGTCTGAGAGTGTCAGAGAGTGATAGAGAGTGATAGAGAGTGTCAGAGAGTGTCGGAAAGTGTCAGAGAGTGTCAGAGAGTGATAGAGAGTGTCAGAGAGTGATAGAGAGTGATAGAGAGTGTCAGAGAGTGTCAGAGAGTGTCAGAGAGTGTCAGAGAGTGATAGAGAGTAATAGAGAGTGTCTGAGAGTGATAGAGAGTGATAGAGAGTGTCAGAGAGTGTCAGAGAGTGTCAGAGAGTGAGAGAGAGTGACAGAGAGTTTCAGAGAGTGTCAGAGAGTGTCAGAGAGTGTCAGAGAGTGATAGAGAGTGATAGGGAGTGTCAGAGAGTGTCAGAGAGTGTCAGAGAGTGTCAGAGAGTGTCAGAGAGTGATAGTGAGTGTCTGAGAGTGTCAGAGAGTGATAGTGAGTGTCTGAGAGTGTCTGAGAGTGTCAGAGAGTGATAGAGAGTGTCAGAGAGTGTCAGAGAGTGTCAGAGAGTGATAGTGAGTGTCTGAGAGTGTCAGAGAGTGATAGAGAGTGTCAGAGAGTGTCAGAGAGTGATAGAGAGTGTCAGAGAGTGTCAGAGAGTGTCAGAGAGTGTCTGAGAGTGATAGAGAGTGATAGAGAGTGATAGAGAGTGTCAGAGAGTGTCAGAGAGTGAGAGAGAGTGACAGAGACTGTCAGAGAGTGTCTGAGAGTGTCAGAGAGTGTCAGAGAGTGATAGAGAGTGATAGAGAGTGTCAGAGAGTGTCAGAGAGTGTCAGAGAGTGATAGAGAGTGTCAGAGAGAGTCTGAGAGTGATAGAGAGTGATAGAGAGTGATAGAGAGTGTCAGAGAGTGTCAGAGAGTGAGAGAGAGTGACAGAGACTGTCAGAGAGTGTCTGAGAGTGTCAGAGAGTGTCAGAGAGTGATAGAGAGTGATAGAGAGTGTCAGAGAGTGTCAGAGAGTGATAGAGAGTGATAGAGAGTGATAGAGAGTGATAGAGAGTGTCAGAGAGTGTCAGAGAGTTTCAGAGAGTGCTAGTGAGTGTCAGAGAGTGATAGTGAGTGTCTGAGAGTGTCAGAGAGTGATAGAGAGTGATAGAGAGTGTCAGAGAGTGTCAGAGAGTGTCAGAGAGAGTCAGAGAGTGATAGAGAGTGATAGAGATTGTCTGAGAGTGATAGCGAGTGATAGAGAGTGTCTGAGAGTGTCAGAGAGTGTCAGAGAGTGAGAGAGAGTGACAGAGAGGTTCAGAGAGTGTCAGAGAGTGTCTGAGAGTGTCAGAGAGTGATAGAGAGTGATAGAGAGTGTCAGAGAGTGTCAGAGAGTGTCAGAGAGTGTCAGAGAGTGATAGAGAGTGTCAGAGAGTGATAGAGAGTGATAGAGAGTGTCAGAGAGAGTCAGAGAGTGTCAGAGAGTGTCAGAGAGTGATAGAGAGTGATAGAGAGTGATAGAGAGTGATAGAGAGTGATAGAGAGTGTCAGAGAGTGTCAGAGAGTGTCAGAGAGTGAGAGAGAGTGACAGAGAGTTTCAGAGAGTGTCAGAGAGTGCCTGAGAGTGTCAGAGAGTGTCAGAGAGTGATAGAGAGTGATAGAGAGTGATAGAGAGTGTCAGAGAGTGTCAGAGAGTGTCAGAGAGTGTCAGAGAGTGATAGAGTGTCTGAGAGTGTCAGAGAGTTAGAGAGAGTGATAGAGAGTTTCAGAGAGTGTCAGAGAGTGTCTGAGAGTGTCAGAGAGTGATAGAGAGTGATAGGGAGTGTCAGAGAGTGTCAGAGAGTGTCAGAGAGTGATAGAGAGTGATAGAGAGTGTCAGAGAGTGTCAGAGAGTGATAGAGAGTGTCAGAGAGTGTCTGAGAGTGATAGAGAGTGATAGAGAGTGATAGAGAGTGTCAGAGAGCGTCAGAGAGTGAGAGAGAGTGATAGAGAGTGATAGAGAGTGTCAGAGAGTGTCTGAGAGTGATAGAGAGTGATAGAGAGTGATAGAGAGTGTCAGAGAGTGTCAGAGAGTGAGAGAGAGTGATAGAGAGTGATAGAGAGTGATAGAGAGTGTCAGAGAGTGTCAGAGAGTGAGAGAGAGTGACAGAGACTGTCAGAGAGTGATAGTGAGTGTCTGAGAGTGTCAGAGAGTGATAGAGAGTGATAGAGAGTGTCAGAGAGTGTCAGAGAGTGATAGAGAGTGATAGAGAGTGATAGAGAGTGATAGAGAGTGATAGAGAGTGTCAGAGAGTGTCAGAGAGTTTCAGAGAGTGATAGTGAGTGTCAGAGAGTGATAGTGAGTGTCTGAGAGTGTCAGAGAGTGATAGAGAGTGATAGAGAGTGTCAGAGAGTGTCAGAGAGAGTCAGAGAGTGATAGAGAGTGATAGAGATTGTCTGAGAGTGATAGCGAGTGATAGAGAGTGTCAGAGAGTGTCAGAGAGTGTCAGAGAGTGAGAGAGAGTGACAGAGAGTTTCAGAGAGTGTCAGAGAGTGTCTGAGAGTGTCAGAGAGTGATAGAGAGTGATAGAGAGTGTCAGAGAGTGTCAGAGAGTGTCAGAGAGTGTCAGAGAGTGATAGAGAGTGTCAGAGAGTGATAGAGAGTGATAGAGAGTGTCAGAGAGAGTCAGAGAGTGTCAGAGAGTGTCAGAGAGTGATAGAGAGTGATAGAGAGTGTCTGAGAGTGATAGAGAGTGATAGAGAGTGTCAGAGAGTGTCAGAGAGTGTCAGAGAGTGATAGAGAGTGATAGAGAGTGTCAGAGAGTGTCAGAGAGTGTCAGAGAGTGTCAGAGAGTGATAGAGAGTGTCAGAGAGTGATAGAGAGTGATAGAGAGTGTCAGAGAGAGTCAGAGAGTGTCAGAGAGTGTCAGAGAGTGATAGAGAGTGATAGAGAGTGTCTGAGAGTGATAGAGAGTGATAGAGAGTGTCAGAGAGTGTCAGAGAGTGTCAGAGAGTGAGAGAGAGTGACAGAGAGTTTCAGAGAGTGTCAGAGAGTGTATGAGAGTGTCAGAGAGTGTCAGAGAGTGATAGAGAGTGATAGAGAGTGATAGAGAGTGTCAGAGAGTGTCAGAGAGTGTCAGAGAGTGTCAGAGAGTGATAGAGTGTCTGAGAGAGTCAGACAGTTAGAGAGAGTGATAGAGAGTTTCAGAGAGTGTCAGAGAGTGTCTGAGAGTGTCAGAGAGTGATAGAGAGTGATAGAGAGTGTCAGAGAGTGTCAGAGAGTGTCAGAGAGTGATAGAGAGTGATAGAGAGTGTCAGAGAGTGTCAGAGAGTGATAGAGAGTGATAGAGAGTGTCAGAGAGTGTCAGAGAGTGATAGAGAGTGTCAGAGAGTGTCTGAGAGTGATAGAGAGTGATAGAGAGTGATAGAGAGTGTCAGAGAGCGTCAGAGAGTGAGAGAGAGTGATAGAGAGTGATAGAGAGTGTCAGAGAGTGTCTGAGAGTGATAGAGAGTGATAGAGAGTGATAGAGAGTGTCAGAGAGTGTCAGAGAGTGAGAGAGAGTGATAGAGAGTGATAGAGAGTGATAGAGAGTGATAGAGAGTGATTGAGCGTGTCAGAGAGTGAGAGAGAGTGATAGAGAGTGATAGAGAGTGATAGAGAGTGATAGAGAGTGATAGAGCGTGTCAGAGAGTGTCAGAGAGTGTCAGAGAGTGATAGTGAGTGTCTGAGAGTGTCAGAGAGTGATAGTGAGTGTCTGAGAGTGTCAGAGAGTGAGAGAGAGTGATAGAGAGTTTCAGAGAGTGTCAGAGAGTGTCTGAGAGTGTCAGAGAGTGTCAGAGAGTGATAGAGAGTGATAGAGAGTGATAGAGAGTGTCAGAGAGTGTCAGAGAGTGTCAGAGAGTGAGAGAGAGTGATAGAGAGTGATAGAGAGTGATAGAGAGTGATAGAGCGTGTCAGAGAGTGTCAGAGAGTGTCAGAGAGTGATAGTGAGTGTCTGAGAGTGTCAGAGAGTGAGAGAGAGTGATAGAGAGTTTCAGAGAGTGTCAGAGAGTGTCTGAGAGTGTCAGAGAGTGTCAGAGAGTGATAGAGAGTGATAGAGAGTGATAGAGAGTGTCAGAGAGTGTCAGAGAGTGTCAGAGAGTGAGAGAGAGTGATAGAGAGTGATAGAGAGTGATAGAGAGTGATAGAGCGTGTCAGAGAGTGTCAGAGAGTGTCAGAGAGTGATAGTGAGTGTCAGAGAGTGTCAGAGAGTGATAGTGAGTGTCTGAGAGTGTCAGAGAGTGAGAGAGAGTGATAGAGAGTTTCAGAGAGTGTCAGAGAGAGTCTGAGAGTGTCAGAGAGTGTCAGAGAGTGATAGAGAGTGATAGAGAGTGATAGAGAGTGTCAGAGAGTGTCAGAGAGTGTCAGAGAGTGATAGAGAGTGATAGAGAGTGTCAGAGAGTGTCTGAGAGTGATAGAGAGTGATAGAGACTGATAGAGAGTGTCAGAGAGTGTCAGAGAGTGATAGAGAGTGATAGAGAGTGTCAGAGAGTGTCAGAGAGTGTCAGAGAGTGAGAGAGAGAGTGACAGAGAGTTTCAGAGAGTGTCAGAGAGTGTCTGAGAGTGTCAGAGAGTGTCAGAGAGTGATAGAGAGTGATAGAGAGTGATAGAGAGTGTCAGAGAGTGTCAGAGAGTGTCAGAGAGTGATAGAGAGTGATAGAGAGTGTCAGAGAGTGTCAGAGAGTGTCAGAGAGTGATAGAGAGTGATAGAGAGTGTCAGAGAGTGTCAGAGAGTGATAGAGAGTGTCAGAGAGTGTCTGAGAGTGATAGAGAGTGATAGAGAGTGATAGAGAGTGTCAGAGAGCGTCAGAGAGTGAGAGAGAGTGATAGAGAGTGATAGAGAGTGTCAGAGAGTGTCTGAGAGTGATAGAGAGTGATAGAGAGTGATAGAGAGTGTCAGAGAGTGTCAGAGAGTGAGAGAGAGTGATAGAGAGTGATAGAGAGTGATAGAGAGTGATAGAGAGTGATTGAGCGTGTCAGAGAGTGTCAGAGACTGTCAGAGAGTGATAGTGAGTGTCTGAGAGTGTCAGAGAGTTTTACGCGTTTGTCAGAAATATGAGGATGACCAGGGGGACCATAGGTCCGGTCAAGGACAATAGCGGGAGACTGTGTGTTGAGCCGGAAGAGATAAGTGAGGTTTTGAATGAGTACTTCTCTTCGGTATTTGCGAATGAGAAGGGGTGTATTACTGAAGAGGACGGTGTGAAACAGACTGGTAAGCTCGAGGAAGTGCTCGTTAGGAGGGAAGATGTGTTGGGGTTTTTGAATAACTTGAAGATAGACAAGTCTCCCGGGCCTGACGGGGTATATCCAAGGATGTTATGGGAAGCAAGGGATGAAATTGCAGAGCCGCTGGCAATGATCTTTTCATCTTCTCTGCTGACGGGGGTGGTACCAGGTGATTGGAGGGTGGCAAATGTTGTGCCCCTGTTCAAGAAAGGGAATAGGAACAACCCTGGGAATTACAGGCCAGTTAGTCTTACTTCGGTGGTAGGCAAGTTGATGGAAAAGGTGCTGAGGGATAGGATTTCTGAGCATCTGGAAAGACACTGCTTGATTCGGGACAGTCAGCACGGTTTTGTGAGGGGTAGGTCTTGCCTCACAAGCCTGATTGAATTCTTTGAGCAGGTGACCAAGCAAGTGGATGAGGGTAAACCAGTGGATGTGGTGTACATGGATTTTAGTAAGGCATTTGATAAGGTCCCCCATGGTAGACTTATGGAGAAAGTCAGGAGGCATGGGATAGTGGGGAATGTGGCCAGTTGGATTAAGAATTGGCTAACTGATAGAAGGCAGAGAGTGGTCTTAGATGGTAAATACTCAGCCTGGAGCCCAGTTACCAGTGGCGTGCCGCAGGGATCAGTTCTGGGTCCTCTCCTGTTTGTGATTTTTATTAACGACTTGGATGAGGAAGTCGAAGGGTGGGTCAGTAAATTTGCAGATGATACAAAGGTTGGTGGAGTTGTGGATACCGAGGAGGGCTATTGTCGTCTGCAAAGGGACTTGGATAGGTTGCAGTGCTGGGCTGAAAAGTGGCAGATGGAGTTTAACCCTGAAAAGTGTGAGGTCGTCCATTTTGGAAGGACAAACATGAATGCAAAATACTGGGTTAACGGTAGGGTTCTTGGGCATGTGGAGGAGCAGAGAGACCTTGGGGTCTATGTGCATAGATCATTGAAAGTTGCAACTCAAGTGGATAGGGCTGTGAAGAAGGCATATGGGGTGTTAGCGTTCATTAGCAGAGGGATTGAATTTAAGAGCCGTGAGGTGATGATGCAGCTGTACAGGACCTTGGTAAGGCCTCATTTGGAGTACTGTGTGCAGTTCTGGTCGCCTCATTTTAGGAAGGATGTGGAAGCCTTGGAGAGGGTGCAGAGGAGATTTACCAGGATGTTGCCTGGAATGGAGAATAAGTCTTACGAGGAAAGGCTGAACATTCTAGGCCTCTTCTCATTAGAAAGGAGAAGGATGAGGGGTGACATGATAGAGGTTTATAAGATGATCAGGGGAATAGATAGGGTAGACAGTCAGAAACTTTTTCCCCGGGTGGAGCAAAGCGTTACAAGGGGTCATAAATTTAAGGTGAAGGGTGGGAGATATAAGGGGGATGTCAGGGGAAGGTTCTTTACCCAGAGAGTGGTCGAGGCATGGAATGCCTTGCCCGGGGAAGTTGTTGAGTCAGAAACTTTAGGGACTTTCAAAAGGCTTTTGGATAGGTATATGGATAAAGGAGAATGATGGGGTATAGATTAAATTGTCCTTGACAGAGGACAAAGGATCGGCACAACATTGTGGGCCGAAGGGCCTGTTCTGTGCTGTATGTTCTATGTTCTATGTTCTATGTTCTAGAGAGTGATAGAGAGTGTCAGAGAGTGTCAGAGAGTGTCAGAGAGTGTCAGAGACTGTCAGAGAGTGATAGTGAGTGTCTGAGAGTGTCAGAGAGTGAGAGAGAGTGATAGAGAGTTTCAGAGAGTGTCAGAGAGTGTCTGAGAGTGTCAGAGAGTGATAGAGAGTGATAGAGAGTGTCAGAGAGTGTCAGAGAGTGTCTGAGAGTGTCAGAGAGTGAGAGAGAGTGATAGAGAGTTTCAGAGAGTGTCAGAGAGTGTCTGAGAGTGTCAGAGAGTGTCAGAGAGTGATAGAGAGTGATAGAGAGTGTCAGAGAGTGTCAGAGAGTGAGAGAGAGTGATAGAGAGTGATAGAGAGTGATAGAGAGTGATAGAGCGTGTCAGAGAGTGTCAGAGAGTGTCAGAGAGTGATAGTGAGTGTCTGAGAGTGTCAGAGAGTGATAGTGAGTGTCTGAGAGTGTCAGAGAGTGAGAGAGAGTGATAGAGAGTTTCAGAGAGTGTCAGAGAGTGTCTGAGAGTGTCAGAGAGTGTCAGAGAGTGATAGAGAGTGATAGAGAGTGATAGAGAGTGTCAGAGAGTGTCAGAGAGTGAGAGAGAGTGATAGAGAGTGATAGAGAGTGATAGAGAGTAATAGAGCGTGTCAGAGAGTGTCTGAGAGTGTCAGAGAGTGATAGTGAGTGTCTGAGAGTGTCAGAGAGTGAGAGAGAGTGATAGAGAGTTTCAGAGAGTGTCAGAGAGTGTCTGAGAGTGTCAGAGAGTGTCAGAGAGTGATAGAGAGTGATAGAGAGTGATAGAGAGTGTCAGAGAGTGTCAGAGAGTGAGAGAGAGTGATAGAGAGTGATAGAGAGTGATAGAGAGTAATAGAGCGTGTCAGAGAGTGTCAGAGAGTGTCAGAGAGTGATAGTGAGTGTCTGAGAGTGTCAGAGAGTGATAGTGAGTGTCTGAGAGTGTCAGAGAGTGAGAGAGAGTGATAGAGAGTTTCAGAGAGTGTCAGAGAGTGTCTGAGAGTGTCAGAGAGTGTCAGAGAGTGATAGAGAGTGATAGAGAGTGATAGAGAGTGTCAGAGAGTGTCAGAGAGTGTCAGAGAGTGATAGAGAGTGATAGAGAGTGTCAGAGAGTGTCTGAGAGTGATAGAGAGTGATAGAGACTGATAGAGAGTTTCAGAGAGTGTCAGAGAGTGTCTGAGAGTGTCAGAGAGTGATAGAGAGTGATAGAGAGTGATAGAGAGTGTCAGAGAATGTCAGAGAGTGTCAGAGAGTGATAGAGAGTGATAGAGAGTGTCAGAGAGTGTCTGAGAGTGATAGAGAGTGATAGAGACTGATAGAGAGTGTCAGAGAGTGTCAGAGAGTGATAGAGAGTGATAGAGAGTGTCAGAGAGTGTCAGAGAGTGTCAGAGAGTGAGAGAGAGAGTGACAGAGAGTTTCAGAGAGTGTCAGAGAGTGTCTGAGAGTGTCAGAGAGTGTCAGAGAGTGATAGAGAGTGATAGAGAGTGATAGAGAGTGTCAGAGAGTGTCAGAGAGCGATAGAGAGTGATAGAGAGTGTCAGAGAGTGTCAGAGAGTGTCAGAGAGTGTCAGAGACTGTCAGAGAGTGATAGAGAGTGTCAGAGAGTGTCAGAGAGTGAGAGAGAGTGATAGAGAGTGATAGAGAGTGATAGAGAGTAATAGAGCGTGTCAGAGAGTGTCTGAGAGTGTCAGAGAGTGATAGTGAGTGTCTGAGAGTGTCAGAGAGTGAGAGAGAGTGATAGAGAGTGATAGAGAGTGTCAGAGAGTGTCTGAGAGTGATAGAGAGTGATAGAGAGTGATAGAGAGTGTCAGAGAGTGTCAGAGAGTGATAGAGAGTGATAGAGAGTGATAGAGAGTGTCAGAGAGTGTCAGAGAGTGTCAGAGAGTGATAGAGAGTGATAGAGAGTGTCAGAGAGTGTCTGAGAGTGATAGAGAGTGATAGAGACTGATAGAGAGTTTCAGAGAGTGTCAGAGAGTGTCTGAGAGTGTCAGAGAGTGATAGAGAGTGATAGAGAGTGATAGAGAGTGTCAGAGAATGTCAGAGAGTGTCAGAGAGTGATAGAGAGTGATAGAGAGTGTCAGAGAGTGTCTGAGAGTGATAGAGAGTGATAGAGACTGATAGAGAGTGTCAGAGAGTGTCAGAGAGTGATAGAGAGTGATAGAGAGTGTCAGAGAGTGTCAGAGAGTGAGAGAGAGAGTGACAGAGAGTTTCAGAGAGTGTCAGAGAGTGTCTGAGAGTGTCAGAGAGTGTCAGAGAGTGATAGAGAGTGATAGAGAGTGATAGAGAGTGTCAGAGAGTGTCAGAGAGCGATAGAGAGTGATAGAGAGTGTCAGAGAGTGTCAGAGAGTGTCAGAGAGTGTCAGAGACTGCCAGAGAGTGATAGTGAGTGTCTGAGAGTCTCAGAGAGTGGTAGAGAGTTTCAGAGAGTGTCAGAGAGTGTCTGAGAGTGTCAGAGAGTGATAGAGAGTGATAGAGAGTGTCAGAGAGTGTCAGAGAGTGTCAGAGAGTGATAGTGAGTGTCTGAGAGTGTCAGAGAGTGTCTGAGAGTGTCTGAGAGTGTCTGAGAGTGTCAGAGAGTGATAGAGAGTGTCAGAGAGTGTCTGAGAGTGTCTGAGAGTGTCTGAGAGTGTCAGAGAGTGATAGAGAGTGATAGAGAGTGTCAGAGAGTGTCTGAGAGTGTCAGAGAGTGTCAGAGAGTGATAGAGAGTGTCAGAGAGTGTCAGAGAGTGTCAGAGAGTGTCAGAGAGTGATAGTGAGTGTCTGAGAGTGTCAGAGAGTGATAGTGAGTGTCAGAGAGTGTCAGAGAGTGTCAGAGAGTGTCAGAGAGTGATAGAGAGTGTCAGAGAGTGTCAGAGAGTGTCAGAGAGTGTCAGAGAGTGATAGAGAGTGTCAGAGAGTGTCAGAGAGTGTCAGAGACTGTCAGAGAGTGATAGTGAGTGTCTGAGAGTGTCAGAGAGTGAGAGAGAGTGATAGAGAGTTTCAGAGAGTGTCAGAGAGTGTCTGAGAGTGTCAGAGAGTGATAGAGAGTGATAGAGAGTGTCAGAGAGTGTCAGAGAGTGTCAGAGAGTGTCAGAGAGTGATAGTGAGTGTCTGAGAGTGTCAGAGAGTGTCTGAGAGTGTCTGAGAGTGTCTGAGAGTGTCAGAGAGTGATAGAGAGTGATAGAGAGTGATAGAGAGTGATAGAGAGTGTCAGAGAGTGTCTGAGAGTGTCAGAGAGTGTCAGAGAGTGATAGAGAGTGTCAGAGAGTGTCAGAGAGTGTCAGAGAGTGATAGTGAGTGTCAGAGAGTGATAGTGAGTGTCAGAGAGTGTCAGAGAGTGTCAGAGAGTGTCAGAGAGTGTCAGAGAGTGATAGAGAGTGTCAGAGAGTGTCAGAGAGTGTCAGAGAGTGTCAGAGAGTGATAGAGAGTGTCAGAGAGTGTCAGAGAGTGTCAGAGAGTGTCAGAGAGTGATAGAGAGTGTCAGAGAGTGTCAGAGAGTGTCAGAGAGTGTCAGAGAGTGATAGTGAGTGTCTGAGAGTGTCAGAGAGTGATAGTGAGTGTCTGAGAGTGTCTGAGAGTGTCAGAGAGTTAGAGAGAGTGATAGAGATTTTCAGAGAGTGTCAGAGAGTGTCTGAGAGTGTCAGAGATTGTTAGAGAGTGATAGAGAGTGTCAGAGAGTGTCAGAGAGTGTCAGAGAGTGATAGAGAGTGATAGAGAGTGTCAGAGAGTGTCAGAGAGTGATAGAGAGTGTCAGAGAGTGTCTGAGAGTGATAGAGAGTGATAGAGAGTGATAGAGAGTGTCAGAGAGTGTCAGAGAGTGAGAGAGAGTGATAGAGAGTGATAGAGAGTGTCAGAGAGTGTCTGAGAGTGATAGAGAGTGATAGAGAGTGATAGAGAGTGTCAGAGAGTGTCAGAGAGTGAGAGAGAGTGATAGAGAGTGATAGAGAGTGATAGAGCGTGTCAGAGAGTGTCAGAGTGTCAGAGAGTGATAGTGAGTGTCTGAGAGTGTCAGAGAGTGATAGTGAGTGTCTGAGAGTGTCAGAGAGTGATAGAGAGTGTCAGAGAGTGATAGAGAGTGTCAGAGAGTGTCTGAGAGTGATAGAGAGTGTCAGAGAGTGTCAGAGAGTGTCAGAGAGTGATAGTGAGTGTCTGAGATTGTCAGAGATTGGTAGTGAGTGTCAGAGAGTGATAGAGAGTGTCAGAGAGTGTCAGAGAGTGTCAGAGAGTGATAGTGAGTGTCTGAGAGTGTCAGAGAGTGATAGTGAGTGTCTGAGAGTGTCTGAGAGTGTCAGAGAGTTAGAGAGAGTGATAGAGAGTGATAGAGAGTGTCAGAGAGTGTCAGAGAGTGTCAGAGAGTGATAGAGAGTGATAGAGAGTGTCAGAGAGTGTCAGAGAGTGATAGAGAGTGTCAGAGAGTGTCTGAGAGTGATAGAGAGTGATAGAGAGTGATAGAGAGTGTCAGAGAGTGTCAGAGAGTGAGAGAGAGTGATAGAGAGTGATAGAGAGTGTCAGAGAGTGTCTGAGAGTGATAGAGAGTGAGAGAGAGTGATAGAGAGTGATAGAGAGTGATAGAGCGTGTCAGAGAGTGTCAGAGAGTGTCAGAGAGTGATAGTGAGTGTCTGAGAGTGTCAGAGAGTGATAGAGAGTGTCAGAGAGTGATAGAGAGTGTCAGAGAGTGTCTGAGAGTGATAGAGAGTGTCAGAGAGTGTCAGAGAGTGTCAGAGAGTGATAGTGAGTGTCTGAGATTGTCAGAGATTGATAGTGAGTGTCAGAGAGTGATAGAGAGTGTCAGAGAGTGTCAGAGAGTGTCAGAGAGTGATAGTGAGTGTCTGAGAGTGTCAGAGAGTGATAGTGAGTGTCTGAGAGTGTCAGTGAGTGATAGAGAGTGTCAGAGAGTGTCAGAGAGTGTCTGAGAGTGTCAGAGAGTGATAGAGAGTGTCAGAGAGTGTCAGAGAGTGATAGAGAGTGTCAGAGAGTGTCAGAGTGTCAGAGAGTGTCAGAGAGTGATAGTGAGTGTCTGAGAGTGTCAGAGAGTGATAGAGAGTGATAGAGAGTGTCAGAGAGTGTCAGAGTGTGTCAGAGAGTGATAGTGAGTGTCTGAGAGTGTCAGAGAGTGTCAGAGAGTGAAAGAGAGTGTCAGAGAGTGTCAGAGAGTGTCAGAGAGTGATAGTGAGTGTCTGAGAGTGTCAGAGAGTGATAGAGAGTGATAGAGAGTGTCAGAGAGTGTCAGAGAGTGATAGAGAGTGTCAGAGAGTGATAGAGAGTGATAGAGAGTGATAGAGAGTGTCAGAGAGTGTCAGAGAGTGTCAGAGATTGATAGAGAGTGATAGAGAGTGTCAGAGAGTGATAGAGAGTGTCAGAGAGTGATAGTGAGTGTCTGAGAGTGTCAGAGAGTGATAGAGAGTGTCAGAGAGTGATAGAGAGTGTCAGAGAGTTTCAGAGAGTGTCAGAGAGTGTCAGAGAGTGATAGTGAGTGTCTGAGAGTGTCAGAGAGTGATAGAACATATAGAACATAGAACATAGAAAATACAGCACAGAACAGGCCCTTCGGCCCACGATGTTGTGCCGATCCTTTGTCCTCTGTCAAGGACAATTTAATCTATACCCCATCATTCTCCTTTATCCATATACCTATCTAAAAGCCGTTTGAAAGTCCCTAAAGTTTCTGACTCAACAACTTCCCCAGGCAAGGCATTCCATGCCCCGACCACTCTCTGGGTAAAGAACCTTCCCCTGACATCCCCCTTATATCTCCCACCCTTCACCTTAAATTTATGACCCCTTGTAACGCTTTGCTCCACCCGGGGAAAAAGTTTCTGACTGTCTACCCTATCTATTCCCCTGATCATCTTATAAACCTCTATCATGTCACCCCTCATCCTTCTCCGTTCTAATGAGAAGAGGCCTAGAATGTTCAGCCTTTCCTCGTAAGACTTATTCTCCATTCCAGGCAACATCCTGGTAAATCTCCTCTGCACCCTCTCCAAGGCTTCCACATCCTTCCTAAAATGAGGCGACCAGAACTGCACACAGTACTCCAAATGAGGCCTTACCAAGGTCCTGTACAGCTGCATCATCACCTCACGGCTCTTAAATTCAATCCCTCTGCTAATGAACGCTAACACCCCATATGCCTTCTTCACAGCCCTATCCACTTGAGTTGCAACTTTCAACGATCTATGCACATAGACCCCAAGGTCTCTCTGCTCCTCCACATGCCCAAGAACCCTACCGTTAACCCAGTATTTTGCATTCGTGTTTGTCCTTCCAAAATGGACGACCTCACACTTTTCAGGGTTAAACTCCATCTGCCACTTTTCAGCCCAGCACTGCAACCTATCCAAGTCCCTTTGCAGACGACAATAGCCCTCCTCGGTATCCACAACTCCACCAACCTTTGTATCATCTGCAAATTTACTGACCCACCCTTCGACTTCCTCATCCAAGTCGTTAATAAAAATCACAAACAGGAGAGGACCCAGAACTGATCCCTGTGGCACGCCACTGGTAACTGGGCTCCAGGCTGAGTATTTACCATCTAAGACCACTCTCTGCCTTCTATCAGTTAGCCAATTCTTAATCCAACTGGCCACATTCCCCACTATCCCATGCCTCCTGACTTTCTCCATAAGTCTACCATGGGGGACCTTATCAAATGCCTTACTAAAATCCATGTACACCACATCCACTGGTTTACCCTCATCCACTTGCTCAAAGAATTCAATCAGGCTTGTGAGGCAAGACCTACCCCTCACAAAACCGTGCTGACTGTCCCGAATCAAGCAGTGTCTTTCCAGATGCTCAGAAATCCTATCCCTCAGCACCTTTTCCATCAACTTGCCTACCACCGAAGTAAGACTAACTGGCCTGTAATTCCCAGGGTTGTTCCTATTCCCTTTCTTGAACAGGGGCACAACATTTGCCACCCTCCAATCACCTGGTACCACCCCCGTCAACAGAGAAGATGAAAAGATCATTGCCAGCGGCTCTGCAATTTCATCCCTTGCTTCCCATAACATCCTTGGATATACCCCGTCAGGCCCGGGAGACTTGTCTATCTTCAAGTTATTCAAAAACCCCAACACATCTTCCCTCCTAACGAGCACTTCCTCGAGCTTACCAGTCTGTTTCACACCGTCCTCTTCAGTCATACACCCCTTCTCATTCGTAAATACCGAAGAGAAGTACTCATTCAAAACCTCACTTATCTCTTCCGGCTCAACACACAGTCTCCCGCTATTGTCCTTGACCGGACCTACGGTCCCCCTAGTCATCCTCATATTTCTGACATACGCGTAAAAGGCCTTGGGGTTTTCTTTTATCCTACCCGCCAAGCATTTTTCATGCCCTCTCTTAGCTCTCCTAATCCCTTTCTTCAGATCCTTCCTGGCCATCTTGTATCCCTCCAGAGCTATGCCTGTGCCCTTTTTCCTCAACCTTATATACGCATCCTTCTTCTTCCTAACAAGACTCTCAACCTCTCTTGTCAACCACGGTTCCCTCACATGACCATCCCTTCCCTGTCTGACAGGGACATGCTTATCAATGGCCCCTACTATCTGCTCCTTGAAAAAGTTCCACATTTCGACCGTGCCCTTCCCTGCCAGCATATGCTCCCAACTTATGCTCCTCAGTTCCTGCCTGACAGCATCATATCTACCCTTCCCCCAATTGTAAACCTTGCCCTGTTGCACATACCTATCCCTCTCCATTACCACAGTGAATGCTACAGAATTGTGATCACTATCTCCAAAGTGCTCGCCCACCAACAGCTCTATCACTTGATAGAGAGTGATAGAGAGTGTCAGAGAGTGTCAGAGAGTGATAGTGAGTGTCTGAGAGTGTCAGAGAGTGTCTGAGAGTGTCAGAGAGTGATAGAGAGTGATAGAGAGTGTCAGAGAGTGTCAGAGAGTGATAGAGAGTGTCAGAGAGTTTCAGAGAGTGTCAGAGAGTGTCAGAGAGTGATAGAGAGTGATAGAGAGTGTCAGAGAGTGTCAGAGAGTTTCAGAGAGTGTCAGAGAGTGTCAGAGAGTGGTAGAGAGTGATAGAGAGTGTCAGAGAGTGTCTGAGAGTGTCAGAGAGTGTCAGAGAGTGATAGAGAGTGTCAGAGAGTGTCAGAGAGTGATAGTGAGTGTCTGAGAGTGTCTGAGAATGTCTGAGAGTGTCAGAGAGTGATAGAGAGTGTCAGAGAGTGTCAGAGAGTGTCAGAGAGTGTCAGAGAGTGATAGTGAGTGTCTGAGAGTGTCTGAGAATGTCTGAGAGTGTCAGAGAGTGATAGAGAGTGATAGAGAGTGTCAGAGAGTGTCTGAGAGTGATAGAGAGTGTCTGAGAGTGTCAGAGAGTGATAGAGAGTGTCAGAGAGTGTCAGAGAGTGATAGTGAGTGTCTGAGAGTGTCAGAGAGTGATAGAGAGTGTCAGAGAGTGTCAGAGAGTGATAGTGAGTGTCTGAGAGTGTCTGAGAGTGTCAGAGAGTGTCAGAGAGTGATAGAGAGTGTCAGAGAGTGTCAGAGAGTGATAGTGAGTGTCTGAGAGTGTCTGAGAATGTCAGAGAGTGTCAGAGAGTGATAGAGAGTGTCAGAGAGTGTCAGAGAGTGTCAGAGAGTGTCAGAGAGTGATAGTGAGTGTCTGAGAGTGTCTGAGAATGTCTGAGAGTGTCAGAGAGTGATAGAGAGTGATAGAGAGTGTCAGAGAGTGTCTGAGAGTGTCAGAGAGTGATAGAGAGTGTCAGAGAGTGTCAGAGAGTGTAAGAGAGTGATAGTGAGTGTCTGAGAGTGTCTGAGAATGTCTGAGAGTGTCAGAGAGTGATAGAGAGTGATAGAGAGTGTCAGAGAGTGTCTGAGAGTGTCAGAGAGTGATAGAGAGTGTCAGAGAGTGTCAGAGAGTGATAGAGAGTGTCAGAGAGTGTCAGAGAGTGATAGAGAGTGTCAGAGAGTGTCAGAGAGTGTCAGAGAGTGTCAGAGAGTGATAGTGAGTGTCTGAGAGTGTCTGAGAATGTCTGAGAGTGTCAGAGAGTGATAGAGAGTGATAGAGAGTGTCAGAGAGTGTCTGAGAGTGTCAGAGAGTGATAGAGAGTGTCAGAGAGTGTCAGAGAGTGATAGAGAGTGTCAGAGAGTGTCAGAGAGTGAGAGAGAGTGTCAGAGAGTGTCAGAGAGTGTCAGAGAGTGTCAGAGAGTGATAGTGAGTGTCTGAGAGTGTCTGAGAATGTCTGAGAGTGTCAGAGAGTGATAGAGAGTGATAGAGAGTGTCAGAGAGTGTCTGAGAGTGTCAGAGAGTGATAGAGAGTGTCAGAGAGTGTCAGAGAGTGATAGAGAGTGTCAGAGAGTGTCAGAGAGTGAGAGAGAGTGTCAGAGAGTGTCAGAGAGTGTCAGAGAGTGTCAGAGAGTGATAGTGAGTGTCTGAGAGTGTCAGAGAGTGATAGAGAGTGTCAGAGAGTGTCAGAGAGTGATAGAGAGTGTCAGAGAGTGTCAGAGAGTGATAGAGAGTGTCAGAGAGTGTCAGAGAGTGTCAGAGAGTGTCAGAGAGTGATAGTGAGTGTCTGAGAGTGTCTGAGAATGTCTGAGAGTGTCAGAGAGTGATAGAGAGTGATAGAGAGTGTCAGAGAGTGTCTGAGAGTGTCAGAGAGTGATAGAGAGTGTCAGAGAGTGTCAGAGAGTGATAGAGAGTGTCAGAGAGTGTCAGAGAGTGATAGAGAGTGTCAGAGAGTGTCAGAGAGTGTCAGAGAGTGTCAGAGAGTGATAGTGAGTGTCTGAGAGTGTCAGAGAGTGTCAGAGAGTGTCAGAGAGTGATAGTGAGTGTCAGAGAGTGTCAGAGAGTGTCAGAGAGTGATAGTGAGTGTCTGAGAGTGTCAGAGAGTGATAGAGAGTGTCAGAGAGTGTCAGAGAGTGATAGAGAGTGTCAGAGAGTGTCAGAGAGTGTCAGAGAGTGATAGTGAGTGTCTGAGAGTGATAGTGAGTGTCTGAGAGTGTCAGAGTGTGTCAGAGAGTGATAGAGAGTGTCAGAGAGTGCCAGAGAGTGTCAGAGAGTGATAGTGAGTGTCTGAGAGTGTCAGAGATTGATAGAGAGTGATAGAGAGTGTCAGAGAGTGTCAGAGAGTGATAGAGAGTGTCAGAGAGTGCCAGAGAGTGTCAGAGAGTGATAGTGAGTGTCTGAGAGTGTCAGAGATTGATAGAGAGTGATAGAGAGTGTCAGAGAGTGTCAGAGAGTGATAGAGAGTGTCAGAGAGTGATAGAGAGTGATAGAGAGTGTCAGAGAGTGTCAGAGAGTGTCAGAGAGTGTCAGAGATTGATAGAGAGTGATAGAGAGTGTCAGAGAGTGATAGAGAGTGTCAGAGAGTGATAGTGAGTGTCTGAGAGTGTCAGAGAGTGATAGAGAGTGATAGAGAGTGTCTGAGAGTGTCAGAGAGTGTCTGAGAGTGTCAGAGAGTGATAGAGAGTGATAGAGAGTGTCAGAGAGTGTCTGAGAGTGTCAGAGAGTGTCAGAGAGTGATAGAGAGTGTCAGAGAGTGATAGTGAGTGTCTGAGAGTGTCAGAGAGTGATAGAGAGTGTCTGAGAGTGTCAGAGAGTGTCTGAGAGTGTCAGAGAGTGATAGAGAGTGATAGAGAGTGTCAGAGAGTGTCTGAGAGTGTCAGAGAGTGTCAGAGAGTGATAGAGAGTGTCAGAGAGTGTCAGAGAGTGATAGAGAGTGTCAGAGAGTGTCAGAGAGAGATAGAGAGTGTCAGAGAGTGTCAGAGAGTGTCAGAGAGTGTCAGAGAGTGATAGTGAGTGTCTGAGAGTGTCAGAGAGTGATAGAGAGTGATAGAGAGTGTCAGAGAGTGAGAGAGAGTGATAGAGAGTTTCAGAGAGTGTCAGAGAGTGATAGAGAGTGTCAGAGAGTGTCAGAGAGTGTCAGAGAGTGTCAGAGAGTGATAGAGAGTGTCAGAGAGTGTCAGAGAGTGATAGAGAGTGTCAGAGAGTGTCAGAGAGAGATAGAGAGTGTCAGAGAGTGTCAGAGAGTGTCAGAGAGTGTCAGAGAGTGATAGTGAGTGTCTGAGAGTGTCAGAGAGTGATAGAGAGTGATAGAGAGTGTCAGAGAGTGAGAGAGAGTGATAGAGAGTTTCAGAGAGTGTCAGAGAGTGATAGAGAGTGTCAGAGAGTGTCAGAGAGTGTCAGAGAGTGTCAGAGAGTCATAGTGAGTGTCTGAGAGTGTCAGAGAGTGATAGAGAGTGATAGAGAGTGTCAGAGAGTGATAGAGAGTGATAGAGAGTGTCAGAGAGTGTCTGTGAGTGTCAGAGAGTGATAGAGAGTGTCAGAGAGTTTCAGAGAGTTTCAGAGAGTGTCAGAGAGTGTCAGAGAGTGATAGTGAGTGTCTGAGAGTGTCTGAGAATGTCTGAGAGTGTCAGAGAGTGATAGAGAGTGTCAGAGACTGTCAGAGAGTGTCAGAGAGTGATAGTGAGTGTCTGAGAGTGTCTGAGAATGTCTGAGAGTGTCAGAGAGTGATAGAGAGTGATAGAGAGTGTCAGAGAGTGTCTGAGAGTGTCAGAGAGTGATAGAGAGTGTCAGAGAGAGTCAGAGAGTGTCAGAGAGTGTAAGAGAGTGATAGTGAGTGTCTGAGAGTGTTAGAGAGTGAGAGAGAGTGATAGAGAGTTTCAGAGAGTGTCAGAGAGTGATAGAGAGTGTCAGAGAGTGTCAGAGAGTGTCAGAGAGTGTCAGAGAGTGATAGTGAGTGTCTGAGAGTGTTAGAGAGTGAGAGAGTGTGATAGAGAGTTTCAGAGAGTGTCAGAGAGTGATAGAGAGTGTCAGAGAGTGTCAGAGAGTGTCAGAGAGTGTCAGAGAGTGATAGTGAGTGTCTGAGAGTGTTAGAGAGTGAGAGAGAGTGATAGAGAGTTTCAGAGAGTGTCAGAGAGTGATAGAGAGTGTCAGAGAGTGTCAGAGAGTGTCAGAGAGTGAGAGAGAGTGATAGAGAGTGTCAGAGAGTGTCTGAGAGTGTCAGAGAGTGTCAGAGAGTGTCAGAGAGTGATAGAGAGTGTCAGAGAGTGTCAGAGAGTGATAGAGAGTGTCAGAGAGTGTCAGAGAGTGTCAGAGAGTGTAAGAGAGTGATAGTGAGTGTCTGAGAGTGTTAGAGAGTGAGAGAGAGTGATAGAGAGTTTCAGAGAGTGTCAGAGAGTGATAGAGAGTGATAGAGAGTGTCAGAGAGTGTCAGAGAGTGAGAGAGAGTGATAGAGAGTTTCAGAGAGTGTCTGAGAGTGTCAGAGAGTGTCAGAGAGTGACAGAGAGTGATAGAGAGTGACAGAGATGATAGAGAGTGATAGAGAGTGTCAGAGAGTGTCAGAGAGTGTGAGAGAGTGTCAGAGAGTGATATTGAGTGATAGTGAGTGTCTGAGAGTGTCAGAGAGTGATAGAGAGTGATAGAGAGTGTCAGAGAGTGTCAGAGAGTGATAGTGAGTGTCAGAGAGTGATAGAGAGTGATAGAGAGTGATAGAGAGTGTCAGAGAGTGTCAGAGAGTGATAGAGAGTGATAGAGAGTGATAGAGAGTGATAGAGAGTGTCAGAGAGTGTCAGAGAGTGATAGAGAGTCATAGAGAGTGATAGAGAGTGTCAGAGAGTGTCAGAGAGTGTCAGAGAGTGATAGTGAGTGTCAGAGAGTGATAGTGAGTGTTTGAGAGTGTCAGAGAGCGATAGAGAGTGATAGAGAGTGTCAGAGAGTGTCAGAGAGTGTCAGAGAGTGTCAGAGAGTGAGAGAGAGTGATAGAGAGTTTCAGAGAGTGTCAGAGAGTGTCAGAGAGTGTCAGATAGTGTCAGAGAGTGATAGAGAGTGATAGAGAGTGTCAGAGAGTGTCAGAGAGTGAGAGAGAGTGATATAGAGTTTCAGAGAGTGTCAGAGAGAGTCTGAGAGTGTCAGAGAGTGATAGAGAGTGTCAGAGAGTGACAGAGAGTGTCAGAGAGTGATAGAGAGTGATAGAGAGTGTCAGAGAATGTCAGAGAGTGTCAGAGAGTGTCAGAGAGTGATAGAGAGTGATAGAGAGTGTCAGAGAGTGTCAGAGAGTGTCAGAGAGTGATAGAGAGTGATAGAGAGTGTCAGAGAGTGTCAGAGAGTGTCAGAGAGTGATAGTGAGTGTCTGAGAGAGTCAGAGAGTGAGAGAGAGTGATAGAGAGTTTCAGAGAGTGTCAGAGAGTGTCTGAGAGTGTCAGAGAGTGATAGAGAGTGATAGAGAGTGTCAGAGAGTGTCAGAGAGTGTCAGAGAGTGATAGAGAGTGTCAGAGAGTGTCAGAGAGTGTCAGAGAGTGTCAGAGAGTGATAGAGAGTGTCAGAGAGAGTCTGAGAGTGTCAGAGAGAGATCGAGAGTGTCAGAGAGTATCAGAGAGTGTCAGAGAGTGTCAGAGAGTGTCAGAGAGTGATAGTGAGTGTCTGAGAGTGTCAGAGAGTGTCTGAGAGTGTCAGAGAGTGATAGAGAGTGATAGAGAGTGTCAGAGAGTGTCTGAGAGTGTCAGAGAGTGATAGAGAGTGTCAGAGAGTGTCAGAGAGTGTCAGAGAGTGTCAGAGAGTGATAGAGAGTGATAGAGAGTGTCAGAGAGTGTCTGAGAGTGTCAGAGAGTGATAGAGAGTGATAGAGAGTGTCAGAGAGTGTCTGAGAGTGTCAGAGAGTGTCAGAGAGTGATAGAGAGTGTCAGAGAGTGTCAGAGAGTGTCAGAGAGTGATAGAGAGTGTCAGGGAGTGTCAGAGAGAGTCTGAGAGTGTCAGACAGTGTCAGAGAGAGTCTGAGAGTGTCAGAGAGTGTCAGAGAGTGTCAGAGAGTGATAGTGAGTGATAGTGAGTGTCTGAGAGTGTCAGAGAGTGATAGAGAGTGATAGAGAGTGTCAGAGAGTGTCAGAGAGTGTCAGAGAGTGATAGAGAGTGTCAGAGAGTGTCAGAGAGAGTCAGAGAGTGTCAGAGAGTGTCAGAGAGTGTCAGAGAGTGATAGAGAGTGTCAGAGAGGGTCAGAGAGTGTCAGAGAGTGTCAGAGAGTCATAGTGAGTGTCTGAGAGTGTCTGAGAGTGATAGAGAGTGTCAGAGAATGATAGAGAGTGTCAGAGAGTGTCAGAGAGTGTCAGAGAGTGTCAGAGAATGATAGTGAGTGTCTGAGAGTGTCAGAGAGTGTCAGAGAGTGATAGAGAGTGATAGAGAGTGTCAGAGAGTGTCAGAGAGTGTCAGAGAGTGTCAGAGAGTGATAGAGAGTGTCAGAGAGTGTCAGAGAGAGTCTGAGAGTGTCAGAGAGTGTCAGAGAGAGTCTGAGAGTGTCAGAGAGTGTCATAGAGTGATAGAGAGTGTCAGAGAGTGTCAGAGAGTGTCAGAGAGTGTCAGAGAGTGATAGAGAGTGTCTGAGAGTGTCAGAGAGTGAGAGAGAGTGATAGAGAGTGTCAGAGAGTGTCTGAGAGTGTCAGAGAGTGTCAGAGAGTGTCAGAGAGTGATAGAGAGTGTCAGAGAGTGTCAGAGAGTGATAGAGAGTGTCAGAGAGTGTCAGAGAGTGTCAGAGAGTGTCAGAGATTGTAAGAGAGTGATAGTGAGTGTCTGAGAGTGTTAGAGAGTGAGAGAGAGTGATAGAGAGTTTCAGAGAGTGTCAGAGAGTGATAGAGAGTGATAGAGAGTTTCAGAGAGTGTCAGAGAGTGATAGAGAGTGTCAGAGAGTGTCAGAGAGTGTCAGAGAGTGTCAGAGAGTGATAGTGAGTGTCTGAGAGTGTTAGAGAGTGAGAGAGAGTGATAGAGAGTTTCAGAGAGTGTCAGAGAGTGATAGAGAGTGTCAGAGAGTGTCAGAGAGTGTCAGAGAGTGAGAGAGAGTGATAGAGAGTGTCAGAGAGTGTCTGAGAGTGTCAGAGAGTGTCAGAGAGTGTCAGAGAGTGATAGAGAGTGTCAGAGAGTGTCAAAGAGTGATAGAGAGTGTCAGAGAGTGTCAGAGAGTGTCAGAGAGTGTAAGAGAGTGATAGTGAGTGTCTGAGAGTGTTAGAGAGTGAGAGAGAGTGATAGAGAGTTTCAGAGAGTGTCAGAGAGTGATAGAGAGTGATAGAGAGTGTCAGAGAGTGTCAGAGAGTGAGAGAGAGTGATAGAGAGTTTCAGAGAGTGTCTGAGAGTGTCAGAGAGTGTCAGAGAGTGATAGAGAGTGATAGAGAGTGACAGAGATGATAGAGAGTGATAGAGAGTGTCAGAGAGTGTCAGAGAGTGTGAGAGAGTGTCAGAGAGTGATATTGAGTGATAGTGAGTGTCTGAGAGTGTCAGAGAGTGATAGAGAGTGATAGAGAGTGTCAGAGAGTGTCAGAGAGTGTCAGAGAGTGTCAGAGAGTGATAGTGAGTGTCTGAGAGTGATAGAGAGTGATAGAGAGTGATAGAGAGTGATAGAGAGTGATAGAGAGTGTCAGAGAGCGATAGAGAGTGATAGAGAGTGATAGAGAGTGATAGAGAGTGTCAGAGAGTGTCTGAGAGTGTCTGAGAGTGTCTGAGAGCGATAGAGAGTGATAGAGAGTGTCAGAGAGTGTCAGAGAGTGAGAGAGAGTGAGAGAGAGTGTCAGAGAGTGTCTGAGAGTGTCAGAGAGTGTCAGAGAGTGATAGAGAGTGATAGAGAGTGATAGAGAGTGATAGAGAGTGTCAGAGAGTGTCAGAGAGTGATAGAGAGTGTCAGAGAGTGACAGAGAGTGTCAGAGAGTGATAGAGAGTGATAGAGAGTGTCAGAGAATGTCAGAGAGTGTCAGAGAGTGTCAGAGAGTGATAGAGAGTGATAGAGAGTGTCAGAGAGTGTCAGAGAGTGTCAGAGAGTGATAGAGAGTGATAGAGAGTGTCAGAGAGTGTCAGAGAGTGTCAGAGAGTGATAGTGAGTGTCTGAGAGAGTCAGAGAGTGAGAGAGAGTGATAGAGAGTTTCAGAGAGTGTCAGAGAGTGTCTGAGAGTGTCAGAGAGTGATAGAGAGTGATAGAGAGTGTCAGAGAGTGTCAGAGAGTGTCAGAGAGTGATAGAGAGTGTCAGAGAGTGTCAGAGAGTGTCAGAGAGTGTCAGAGAGTGATAGAGAGTGTCAGAGAGAGTCTGAGAGTGTCAGAGAGAGATCGAGAGTGTCAGAGAGTATCAGAGAGTGTCAGAGAGTGTCAGAGAGTGTCAGAGAGTGATAGTGAGTGTCTGAGAGTGTCAGAGAGTGTCTGAGAGTGTCAGAGAGTGATAGAGAGTGATAGAGAGTGTCAGAGAGTGTCTGAGAGTGTCAGAGAGTGATAGAGAGTGTCAGAGAGTGTCAGAGAGTGTCAGAGAGTGTCAGAGAGTGATAGAGAGTGATAGAGAGTGTCAGAGAGTGTCTGAGAGTGTCAGAGAGTGATAGAGAGTGATAGAGAGTGTCAGAGAGTGTCTGAGAGTGTCAGAGAGTGTCAGAGAGTGATAGAGAGTGTCAGAGAGTGTCAGAGAGTGTCAGAGAGTGATAGAGAGTGTCAGGGAGTGTCAGAGAGAGTCTGAGAGTGTCAGACAGTGTCAGAGAGAGTCTGAGAGTGTCAGAAAGTGTCAGAGAGTGTCAGAGAGTGATAGTGAGTGATAGTGAGTGTCTGAGAGTGTCAGAGAGTGATAGAGAGTGTCAGAGAGTGTCAGAGAGTGTCAGAGAGTGATAGAGAGTGTCAGAGAGTGTCAGAGAGAGTCAGAGAGTGTCAGAGAGTGTCAGAGAGTGTCAGAGAGTGATAGAGAGTGTCAGAGAGGGTCAGAGAGTGTCAGAGAGTGTCAGAGAGTCATAGTGAGTGTCTGAGAGTGTCTGAGAGTGATAGAGAGTGTCAGAGAATGATAGAGAGTGTCAGAGAGTGTCAGAGAGTGTCAGAGAGTGTCAGAGAATGATAGTGAGTGTCTGAGAGTGTCAGAGAGTGTCAGAGAGTGATAGAGAGTGATAGAGAGTGTCAGAGAGTGTCAGAGAGTGTCAGAGAGTGTCAGAGAGTGATAGAGAGTGTCAGAGAGTGTCAGAGAGAGTCTGAGAGTGTCAGAGAGTGTCAGAGAGAGTCTGAGAGTGTCAGAGAGTGTCATAGAGTGATAGAGAGTGTCAGAGAGTGTCAGAGAGTGTCAGAGAGTGATAGAGAGTGTCTGAGAGTGTCAGAGAGTGAGAGAGAGTGATAGAGAGTGTCAGAGAGTGTCTGAGAGTGTCAGAGAGTGTCAGAGAGTGTCAGAGAGTGATAGAGAGTGTCAGAGAGTGTCAGAGAGTGATAGAGAGTGTCAGAGAGTGTCAGAGAGTGTCAGAGAGTGTCAGAGATTGTAAGAGAGTGATAGTGAGTGTCTGAGAGTGTTAGAGAGTGAGAGAGAGTGATAGAGAGTTTCAGAGAGTGTCAGAGAGTGATAGAGAGTGATAGAGAGTTTCAGAGAGTGTCAGAGAGTGATAGAGAGTGTCAGAGAGTGTCAGAGAGTGTCAGAGAGTGTCAGAGAGTGATAGTGAGTGTCTGAGAGTGTTAGAGAGTGAGAGAGAGTGATAGAGAGTTTCAGAGAGTGTCAGAGAGTGATAGAGAGTGTCAGAGAGTGTCAGAGAGTGTCAGAGAGTGAGAGAGAGTGATAGAGAGTGTCAGAGAGTGTCTGAGAGTGTCAGAGAGTGTCAGAGAGTGTCAGAGAGTGATAGAGAGTGTCAGAGAGTGTCAAAGAGTGATAGAGAGTGTCAGAGAGTGTCAGAGAGTGTCAGAGAGTGTAAGAGAGTGATAGTGAGTGTCTGAGAGTGTTAGAGAGTGAGAGAGAGTGATAGAGAGTTTCAGAGAGTGTCAGAGAGTGATAGAGAGTGATAGAGAGTGTCAGAGAGTGTCAGAGAGTGAGAGAGAGTGATAGAGAGTTTCAGAGAGTGTCTGAGAGTGTCAGAGAGTGTCAGAGAGTGATAGAGAGTGATAGAGAGTGACAGAGATGATAGAGAGTGATAGAGAGTGTCAGAGAGTGTCAGAGAGTGTGAGAGAGTGTCAGAGAGTGATATTGAGTGATAGTGAGTGTCTGAGAGTGTCAGAGAGTGATAGAGAGTGATAGAGAGTGTCAGAGAGTGTCAGAGAGTGTCAGAGAGTGTCAGAGAGTGATAGTGAGTGTCTGAGAGTGATAGAGAGTGATAGAGAGTGATAGAGAGTGATAGAGAGTGATAGAGAGTGTCAGAGAGCGATAGAGAGTGATAGAGAGTGATAGAGAGTGATAGAGAGTGTCAGAGAGTGTCTGAGAGTGTCTGAGAGTGTCTGAGAGTGATAGAGAGTGATAGAGAGTGTCAGAGAGTGTCAGAGAGTGAGAGAGAGTGAGAGAGAGTGTCAGAGAGTGTCTGAGAGTGTCAGAGAGTGTCAGAGAGTGATAGAGAGTGATAGAGAGTGATAGAGAGTGTCAGAGAGTGTCAGAGAGTGATAGAGAGTCATAGAGAGTGATAGAGAGTGTCAGAGAGTGTCAGAGTGTCAGAGAGTGATAGTGAGTGTCAGAGAGTGATAGTGAGTGTTTGAGAGTGTCAGAGAGCGATAGAGATTGATAGAGAGTGTCAGAGAGTGTCAGAGAGTGTCAGAGAGTGAGAGAGAGTGATAGAGAGTTTCAGAGAGTGTCAGAGAGTGTCAGAGAGTGTCAGATAGTGTCAGAGAGTGATAGAGAGTGATAGAGAGTGTCAGAGAGTGTCAGAGAGTGAGAGAGAGTGATATAGAGTTTCAGAGAGTGTCAGAGAGTGTCTGAGAGTGTCAGAGAATGATAGAGAGTGTCAGAGAGTGTCAGAGAGTGTCAGAGAGTGATAGAGAGTGATAGAGAGTGTCAGAGAGTGTCAGAGAGTGTCAGAGAGTGATAGTGAGTGTCTGAGAGTGTCAGAGAGTGATAGAGAGTGATAGAGAGTGTCAGAGAGTGTCAGAGAGTGTCAGAGAGTGTCAGAGAGTGATAGAGAGTGATAGAGAGTGTCAGAGAGTGTCAGAGAGTGTCAGAGAGTGATAGTGAGTGTCTGAGAGAGTCAGAGAGTGAGAGAGAGTGATAGAGAGTTTCAGAGAGTGTCAGAGAGTGATAGAGAGTGTCAGAGAGTGTCAGAGAGTGTCAGAGAGTGTCAGAGAGTGATAGTGAGTGTCTGAGAGTGTTAGAGAGTGAGAGAGAGTGATAGAGAGTTTCAGAGAGTGTCAGAGAGTGATAGAGAGTGTCAGAGAGTGTCAGAGAGTGTCAGAGAGTGAGAGAGAGTGATAGAGAGTGTCAGAGAGTGTCTGAGAGTGTCAGAGAGTGTCAGAGAGTGTCAGAGAGTGATAGAGAGTGTCAGAGAGTGTCAAAGAGTGATAGAGAGTGTCAGAGAGTGTCAGAGAGTGTCAGAGAGTGTAAGAGAGTGATAGTGAGTGTCTGAGAGTGTTAGAGAGTGAGAGAGAGTGATAGAGAGTTTCAGAGAGTGTCAGAGAGTGATAGAGAGTGATAGAGAGTGTCAGAGAGTGTCAGAGAGTGAGAGAGAGTGATAGAGAGTTTCAGAGAGTGTCTGAGAGTGTCAGAGAGTGTCAGAGAGTGATAGAGAGTGATAGAGAGTGACAGAGATGATAGAGAGTGATAGAGAGTGTCAGAGAGTGTCAGAGAGTGTGAGAGAGTGTCAGAGAGTGATATTGAGTGATAGTGAGTGTCTGAGAGTGTCAGAGAGTGATAGAGAGTGATAGAGAGTGTCAGAGAGTGTCAGAGAGTGTCAGAGAGTGTCAGAGAGTGATATTGAGTGATAGTGAGTGTCTGAGAGTGTCAGAGAGTGATAGAGAGTGATAGAGAGTGTCAGAGAGTGTCAGAGAGTGTCAGAGAGTGTCAGAGAGTGATAGTGAGTGTCTGAGAGTGTCAGAGAGTGAGAGAGAGTGATAGAGAGTTTCAGAGAGTGTCAGAGAGTGTCTGAGAGTGTCAGAGAGTGATAGAGAGTGATAGAGAGTGTCAGAGAGTGTCAGAGAGTGTCAGAGAGTGATAGTGCGTGTCTGAGAGTGTCAGAGAGTGTCTGAGAGTGATAGAGAGTGATAGAGAGTGATAGAGAGTGATAGAGAGTGATAGAGAGTGTCAGAGAGCGATAGAGAGTGATAGAGAGTGATAGAGAGTGATAGAGAGTGTCAGAGAGTGTCTGAGAGTGTCTGAGAGTGTCTGAGAGTGATAGAGAGTGATAGAGAGTGAGAGAGAGTGATATAGAGTTTCAGAGAGTGTCAGAGAGTGTCTGAGAGTGTCAGAGAGTGATAGAGAGTGTCAGAGAGTGTCAGAGAGTGTCAGAGAGTGAGAGAGAGTGATATAGAGTTTCAGAGAGTGTCAGAGAGTGTCTGAGAGTGTCAGAGAGTGATAGAGAGTGTCAGAGAGTGTCAGAGAGTGTCAGAGAGTGATAGAGAGTGATAGAGAGTGATAGAGAGTGTCAGAGAGTGTCAGAGAGTGTCAGAGAGTGATAGTGAGTGTCTGAGAGTGTCAGAGAGTGATAGAGAGTGATAGAGAGTGTCAGAGAGTGTCAGAGAGTGTCAGAGAGTGTCAGAGAGTGATAGAGAGTGATAGAGAGTGTCAGAGAGTGTCAGAGAGTGTCAGAGAGTGATAGTGAGTGTCTGAGAGAGTCAGAGAGTGAGAGAGAGTGATAGAGAGTTTCAGAGAGTGTCAGAGAGTGTCTGAGAGTGTCAGAGAGTGATAGAGAGTGATAGAGAGTGTCAGAGAGTGTCAGAGAGTGATAGAGAGTGTCAGAGAGTGTCAGAGAGTGTCAGAGAGTGTCAGAGAGTGATAGAGAGTGTCAGAGAGAGTCTGAGAGTGTCAGAGAGAGATCGAGAGTGTCAGAGAGTATCAGAGAGTGTCAGAGAGTGTCAGAGAGTGATAGAGAGTGATAGAGAGTGTCAGAGAGTGTCAGAGAGTGTCAGAGAGTGATAGTGCGTGTCTGAGAGTGTCAGAGAGTGTCTGAGAGTGATAGAGAGTGATAGAGAGTGATAGAGAGTGTCAGAGAGTGTCAGAGAGTGTCAGAGAGCGATAGAGAGTGATAGAGAGTGATAGAGAGTGATAGAGAGTGTCAGAGAGTGTCTGAGAGTGATAGAGAGTGATAGAGAGTGTCAGAGAGTGTCAGAGAGTGAGAGAGAGTGAGAGAGAGTGTCTGAGAGTGTCAGAGAGTGTCAGAGAGTGATAGAGAGTGATAGAGAGTGATAGAGAGTGATAGAGAGTGTCAGAGAGTGTCAGAGAGTGATAGAGAGTCATAGAGAGTGATAGAGAGTGTCAGAGAGTGTCAGAGAGTGTCAGAGAGTGATAGTGAGTGTCAGAGAGTGATAGTGAGTGTTTGAGAGTGTCAGAGAGCGATAGAGAGTGATAGAGAGTGTCAGAGAGTGTCAGAGAGTGTCAGAGAGTGAGAGAGAGTGATAGAGAGTTTCAGAGAGTGTCAGAGAGTGTCAGAGAGTGTCAGATAGTGTCAGAGAGTGATAGAGAGTGATAGAGAGTGTCAGAGAGTGTCAGAGAGTGAGAGAGAGTGATATAGAGTTTCAGAGAGTGTCAGAGAGTGATAGAGAGTGTCAGAGAGTGATAGAGAGTGTCAGAGAGTGACAGAGAGTGTCAGAGAGTGATAGAGAGTGATAGAGAGTGTCAGAGAGTGTCAGAGAGTGTCAGAGAGTGTCAGAGAGTGATAGAGAGTGATAGAGAGTGTCAGAGAGTGTCAGAGAGTGATAGAGAGTGATAGAGAGTGTCAGAGAGTGTCAGAGAGTGTCAGAGAGTGATAGTGAGTGTCTGAGAGAGTCAGAGAGTGAGAGAGAGTAATAGAGAGTTTCAGAGAGTGTCAGAGAGTGTCTGAGAGTGTCAGAGAGTGATAGAGAGTGATAGAGAGTGTCAGAGAGTGTCAGAGAGTGCCAGAGAGTGATAGAGAGTGTCAGAGAGTGTCAGAGAGTGTCAGAGAGTGTCAGAGAGTGATAGAGAGTGTCAGAGAGAGTCTGAGAGTGTCAGAGAGAGATCGAGAGTGTCAGAGAGTATCAGAGAGTGTCAGAGAGTGTCAGAGAGTGATAGTGAGTGTCTGAGAGTGTCAGAGAGTGTCTGAGAGTGTCAGAGAGTGATAGTGAGTGTCTGAGAGTGTCAGAGAGTGTCTGAGAGTGTCAGAGAGTGATAGAGAGTGATAGAGAGTGTCAGAGAGTGTCTGAGAGTGTCAGAGAGTGATAGAGAGTGTCAGAGAGTGTCAGAGAGTGTCAGAGAGTGTCAGAGAGTGATAGAGAGTGATAGAGAGTGTCAGAGAGTGTCTGAGAGTGTCAGAGAGTGATAGAGAGTGATAGAGAGTGTCAGAGAGTGTCTGAGAGTGTCAGAGAGTGTCAGAGAGTGATAGAGAGTGTCAGAGAGTGTCAGAGAGTGTCAGAGAGTGATAGAGAGTGTCAGGGAGTGTCAGAGAGAGTCTGAGAGTGTCAGACAGTGTCAGAGAGAGTCTGAGAGTGTCAGAGAGTGTCAGAGAGTGTCAGAGAGTGTCAGAGAGTGATAGTGAGTGATAGTGAGTGTCTGAGAGTGTCAGAGAGTGATAGAGAGTGATAGAGAGTGTCAGAGAGTGTCAGAGAGTGTCAGAGAGTGTCAGAGAGTGATAGAGAGTGTCAGAGAGTGTCAGAGAGAGTCTGAGAGTGTCAGAGAGTGTCAGAGAGAATCTGAGAGTGTCAGAGAGTGTCAGAGAGTGATAGTGAGTGTCTGAGAGTGTTAGAGAGTGAGAGAGAGTGATAGAGAGTTTCAGAGAGTGTCAGAGAGTGATAGAGAGTGTCAGAGAGTGTCAGAGAGTGTCAGAGAGTGTCAGAGAGTGATAGAGAGTGTCTGAGAGTGTCAGAGAGTGAGAGAGAGTGATAGAGAGTGTCAGAGAGTGTCTGAGAGTGTCAGAGAGTGTCAGAGAGTGTCAGAGAGTGATAGAGAGTGTCAGAGAGTGTCAGAGAGAGATAGAGAGTGTCAGAGAGTGTCAGAGAGTGTCAGAGAGTGTCAGAGAGTGTCAGAGATTGTAAGAGAGTGATAGTGAGTGTCTGAGAGTGTTAGAGAGTGAGAGAGAGTGATAGAGAGTTTCAGAGAGTGTCAGAGAGTGATAGAGAGTGATAGAGAGTGTCAGAGAGTGTCAGAGAGTGTCAGAGAGTGAGAGAGAGTGATAGAGAGTTTCAGAGAGTGTCTGAGAGTGTCAGAGAGTGATAGTGAGTGTCTGAGAGTGTCAGAGAGTGAGAGAGAGTGATAGAGCGTGTCAGAGAGTGATAGAGAGTGATAGAGAGTTTCAGAGAGTGTCAGAGAGTGAGAGAGAGTGAGAGAGAGTGTCAGAGAGTGTCTGAGAGTGTCAGAGAGTGTCAGAGAGTGATAGAGAGTGATAGAGAGTGATAGAGAGTGTCAGAGAGTGATAGAGAGTCATAGAGAGTGATAGAGAGTGTCAGAGAGTGTCAGATAGTGTCAGAGAGTGATAGTGAGTGTCAGAGAGTGATAGTGAGTGTTTGAGAGTGTCAGAGAGTGATAGAGAGTGATAGAGAGTGTCAGAGAGTGTCAGAGAGTGTCAGAGAGTGTCAGAGAGTGAGAGAGAGTGATAGAGAGTTTCAGAGAGTGTCAGAGAGTGTCAGAGAGTGTCAGATAGTTTCAGAGAGTGATAGAGAGTGATAGAGAGTGTCAGAGAGTGTCAGAGAGTGAGAGAGAGTGATATAGAGTTTCAGAGAGTGTCAGAGAGTGTCTGAGAGTGTCAGAGAGTGATAGAGAGTGATAGAGAGTGTCAGAGAGTGTCAGAGAGTGTCAGAGAGTGATAGAGAGTGATAGAGAGTGTCAGAGAGTGTCAGAGAGTGTCAGAGAGTGATAGTGAGTGTCAGAGAATGTCAGAGAGTGATAGAGAGTGATAGAGAGTGTCAGAGAGTGTCAGAGAGTGTCAGAGAGTGACAGTGAGTGTCTGAGAGAGTCAGAGAGTGAGAGAGAGTGATATAGAGTTTCAGAGAGTGTCAGAGAGTGTCTGAGAGTGTCAGAGAGTGATAGAGAGTGATAGAGAGTGTCAGAGAGTGTCAGAGAGTGTCAGAGAGTGATAGAGAGTGTCAGAGAGTGTCAGAGAGTGTCAGAGAGTGTCAGAGAGTGATAGAGAGTGTCAGAGAGAGTCTGAGAGTGTCAGAGAGAGATCGAGAGTGTCAGAGAGTATCAGAGAGTGTCAGAGAGTGTCAGAGAGTGTCAGAGAGTGATAGTGAGTGTCTGAGAGTGTCAGAGAGTGTCTGAGAGTGTCAGAGAGTGATAGAGAGTGATAGAGAGTGTCAGAGAGTGTCTGAGAGTGTCAGAGAATGATAGAGAGTGTCAGAGAGTGTCAGAGAGTGTCAGAGAGTGTCAGAGAATGTCTGAGAGTGTCAGAGAGTGATAGAGAGTGATAGAGAGTGTCAGAGAGTGTCTGAGAGTGTCAGAGAGTGTCAGAGAGTGATAGAGAGTGTCAAAGAGTGTCAGAGAGAGTCTGAGAGTGTCAGAGAGTGTCAGAGAGTGATAGTGAGTGTCTGAGAGTGTTAGAGAGTGAGAGAGAGTGATAGAGAGTTTCAGAGAGTGTCAGAGAGTGATAGAGAGTGTCAGAGAGTGTCAGAGAGTGTCAGAGAGTGATAGTGAGTGTCTGAGAGTGTCAGAGAGTTAGAGAGAGTGATAGAGAGTGTCAGAGAGTGTCTGAGAGTGTCAGAGAGTGTCAGAGAGTGTCAGAGAGTGATAGAGAGTGTCAGAGAGTGTCAGAGAGTGATAGAGAGTGTCAGAGAGTGTCAGAGAGTGTCAGAGAGTGATAGAGAGTGTCAGAGTGTGTCAGAGAGTGTCAGAGAGTGTCAGAGAGTGTCAGAGATTGTAAGAGAGTGATAGTGAGTGTCTGAGAGTTTTAGAGAGTGAGAGAGAGTGATAGAGAGTTTCAGAGAGTGTCAGAGAGTGATAGAGAGTTTCAGAGAGTGTCTGAGAGTGTCAGAGAGTGTCAGAGAGTGATAGAGAGTGATAGAGAGTGACAGAGAGTGATAGAGAGTGATAGAGAGTGTCAGAGAGTGTCAGAGAGTGTCAGAGAGTGTCAGAGAGTGATATTGAGTGATAGTGAGTGTCTGAGAGTGTCAGAGAGTGATAGAGAGTGATAGAGAGTGTCAGAGAGTGTCAGAGAGTGTCAGAGAGTGATAGTGAGTGTTTGAGAGTGTTAGAGAGTGAGAGAGAGTGATAGAGAGTTTCAGAGAGTGTCAGAGAGTGATAGAGAGTGATAGAGAGTGTCAGAGAGTGTCAGAGAGTGTCAGAGAGTGTCAGAGAGTGAGAGAGAGTGAGAGAGAGTTTCAGAGAGTGTCTGAGAGTGTCAGAGAGTGTCAGAGAGTGATAGAGAGTGATAGAGAGTGACAGAGAGTGATAGAGAGTGATAGAGAGTGTCAGAGAGTGTCAGAGAGTGTCAGAGAGTGTCAGAGAGTGATATTGAGTGATAGTGAGTGTCTGAGAGTGTCAGAGAGTGATAGAGAGTGATAGAGAGTGTCAGAGAGTGTCAGAGAGTGTCAGAGAGTGATAGTGAGTGTCTGAGAGTGTCAGAGAGTGAGAGAGAGTGATAGAGAGTTTCAGAGAGTGTCAGAGAGTGTCTGAGAGTGTCAGAGAGTGATAGAGAGTGACAGAGAGTGTCAGAGAGTGTCAGAGAGTGTCAGAGAGTGATAGAGAGTGTCAGAGAGTGTCAGAGAGTGTCAGAGAGTGATAGTGAGTGTCTGAGAGTGTCAGAGAGTGTCTGAGAGTGTCAGAGAGTGATAGAGAGTGACAGAGAGTGTCAGAGAGTGTCAGAGAGTGTCAGAGAGTGATAGAGAGTGTCAGAGAGTGTCAGAGAGTGTCAGAGAGTGATAGTGAGTGTCTGAGAGTGTCAGAGAGTGATAGAGAGTGATAGAGAGTGTCAGAGAGTGTCAGAGAGTGTCAGAGAGTGTCAGAGAGTGATAGAGAGTGATAGAGAGTGTCAGAGAGTGTCAGAGAGTGTCAGAGAGTGATAGTGAGTGTCTGAGAGAGTCAGAGAGTGAGAGAGAGTGATAGAGAGTTTCAGAGAGTGTCAGAGAGTGTCTGAGAGTGTCAGAGAGTGATAGAGAGTGATAGAGAGTGTCAGAGAGTGTCAGAGAGTGTCAGAGAGTGTCAAAGAGTGATAGAGAGTGTCAGAGAGTGTCAGAGAGTGTCAGAGAGTGATAGGGATTGTCAGAGAGAGTCTGAGAGTGTCAGAGAGAGATCGAGAGTGTCAGAGAGTATCAGAGAGTGTCAGAGAGTGTCAGAGAGTGTCAGAGAGTGATAGTGAGTGTCTGAGAGTGTCAGAGAGTGTCTGAGAGTGTCAGAGAGTGATAGAGAGTGATAGAGAGTGTCAGAGAGTGATAGAGAGTGTCAGAGAGTGATAGAGAGTGTCAGAGAGTGTGAGAGAGTGTTAGAGAGTGTCAGAGAGTGATAGAGAGTGATTGAGAGTGTCAGAGAGTGTCTGAGAGTGTCAGAGAGTGATAGAGAGTGATAGAGAGTGTCAGAGAGTGTCTGAGAGTGTCAGAGAGTGTCAGAGAGTGATAGAGAGTGTCAGAGAGTGTCAGAGAGTGTCAGAGAGTGATAGAGAGTGTCAGAGAGTGTCAGAGAGAGTCTGAGAGTGTCAGAGAGTGTCAGAGAGAGTCTGAGAGTGTCAGAGAGTGTCAGAGAGTGTCAGAGAGTGTCAGAGAGTGATAGTGAGTGATAGTGAGTGTCTGAGAGTGTCAGAGAGTGATAGAGAGTGATAGAGAGTGTCAGAGAGTGTCAGAGAGTGTCAGAGAGTGATAGAGAGTGTCAGAGAGTGTCAGAGAGAGTCTGAGAGTGTCAGAGAGTGTCAGAGAGAGTCTGAGAGTGTCAGAGAGTGTCAGAGAGTGATAGTGAGTGTCTGAGAGTGTTAGAGAGTGAGAGAGAGTGATAGACAGTTTCAGAGAGTGTCAGAGAGTGTCAGAGAGTGTCAGAGAGTGATAGTGAGTGTCTGAGAGTGTCAGAGAGTGAGAGAGAGTGATAGAGAGTGTCAGAGAGTGTCTGAGAGTGTCAGAGAGTGTCAGAGAGTGATAGAGAGTGTCAGAGAGTGTCAGAGAGTGATAGAGAGTGTCAGAGAGTGTCAGAGAGTGTCAGAGAGTGTCAGAGAGTGTCAGAGATTGTAAGAGAGTGATAGTGAGTGTCTGAGAGTGTTAGAGAGTGAGAGAGAGTGATAGAGAGTTTCAGAGAGTGTCAGAGAGTGATAGAGAGTGATAGAGAGTGTCAGAGAGTGTCAGAGAGTGTCAGAGAGTGATAGAGAGTGATAGAGAGTGACAGAGAGTGATAGAGAGTGATAGAGAGTGTCAGAGAGTGTCAGAGAGTGTCAGAGAGAGATATTGAGTGATAGTGAGTGTCTGAGAGTGTCAGAGAGTGATAGAGAGTGATAGAGAGTGTCAGAGAGTGTCAGAGAGTGTCAGAGAGTGATAGTGAGTGTCTGAGAGTGTCAGAGAGTGTCTGAGAGTGATAGAGAGTGATAGAGAGTGATAGAGAGTGTCAGAGAGCGATAGAGAGTGATAGAGAGTGATAGAGAGTGATAGAGAGTGATAGAGAGTGTCAGAGAGTGATAGAGAGTGTCAGAGAGTGTCAGAGAGTGTCAGAGAGTGATATTGAGTGATAGTGAGTGTCTGAGAGTGTCAGAGAGTGATAGAGAGTGATAGAGAGTGTCAGAGAGTGCCAGAGAGTGTCAGAGAGTGATAGTGAGAGTCTGAGAGTGTCAGAGAGTGTCTGAGAGTGATAGAGAGTGATAGAGAGTGATAGAGAGTGTCAGAGAGCGATAGAGAGTGATAGAGAGTGATAGAGAGTGATAGAGAGTTTCAGAGAGTGTCAGAGAGTGTCTGAGAGTGTCAGAGAGTGATAGAGAGTGATAGAGAGTGTCAGAGAGTGTCAGAGAGTGTCAGAGAGTGATAGTGAGTGTCTGAGAGTGTCAGAGAGTGTCTGAGAGTGATAGAGAGTGATAGAGAGTGATAGAGAGTGTCAGAGAGTGTCAGAGAGTGTCAGAGAGCGATAGAGAGTGATAGAGAGTGATAGAGAGTGATAGAGAGTGTCAGAGAGTGTCTGAGAGTGATAGAGAGTGATAGAGAGTGTCAGAGAGCGTCAGAGAGTGAGAGAGAGTGAGAGAGAGTGTCAGAGAGTGTCTGAGTGTCAGAGAGTGTCAGAGAGTGATAGAGAGTGATAGAGAGTGATAGAGAGTGATAGAGAGTGTCAGAGAGTGTCAGAGAGTGATAGAGAGTCATAGAGAGTGATAGAGAGTGTCAGAGAGTGTCAGAGAGTGTCAGAGAGTGATAGTGAGTGACAGAGAGTGATAGTGAGTGTTTGAGAGTGTCAGAGAGCGATAGAGAGTGATAGAGAGTGTCAGAGAGTGTCAGAGAGTGTCAGAGAGTGTCAGAGAGTGAGAGAGAGTGATAGAGAGTTTCAGAGAGTGTCAGAGAGTGTCAGAGAGTGCCAGATAGTGTCAGAGAGTGATAGAGAGTGATAGAGAGTGATAGAGAGTGTCAGAGAGTGTCAGAGAGTGTCAGAGAGTGTCAGAGAGTGTCAGAGAGTGTCAGAGAGAGTCTGAGAGTGTCAGAGAGAGATCGAGAGTGTCAGAGAGTATCAGAGAGTGTCAGAGAGTGTCAGAGAGTGTCAGAGAGTGATAGTGAGTGTCTGAGAGTGTCAGAGAGTGTCTGAGAGTGTCAGAGAGTGATAGAGAGTGATAGAGAGTGTCAGAGAGTGTCTGAGAGTGTCAGAGAGTGATAGAGAGTGTCAGGGAGTGTCAGAGAGTGTCAGAGAGTGTCAGAGAGTGATAGAGAGTGATAGAGAGTGTCAGAGAGTGTCTGAGAGTGTCAGAGAGTGATAGAGAGTGATAGAGAGTGTCAGAGAGTGTCTGAGAGTGTCAGAGAGTGTCAGAGAGTGATAGAGAGTGTCAGAGAGTGTCAGTGAGTGTCAGAGAGTGATAGAGAGTGTCAGAGAGTGTCAGAGAGAGTCTGAGAGTGTCAGAGAGTGTCAGAGAGAGTCTGAGAGTGTCAGAGAGTGTCAGAGAGTGATAGAGAGTGATAGAGAGTGACAGAGAGTGATAGAGAGTGATGGAGAGTGTCAGAGAGTGTCAGAGAGTGATAGTGAGTGATAGTGAGTGTCTGAGAGTGTCTGAGAGTGTCAGAGAGTGATAGAGAGTTTCAGAGAGTGTCAGAGAGTGTCTGAGAGTGTCAGAGAGTGTCAGAGAGTGATAGAGAGTGATAGAGAGTGACAGAGAGTGATCGAGAGTGATAGAGAGTGTCAGAGAGTGTCAGAGAGTGTCAGAGAGTGTCAGAGAGTGATAGTGAGTGATAGTGAGTGTCTGAGAGTGTCAGAGAGTGTCAGAGAGTGTCAGAGAGTGTCAGAGAGTGTCAGAGAGTGATAGTGAGTGTCTGAGAGTGTCAGAGAGTGAGAGAGAGTGATAGAGAGTTTCAGAGTGTGTCAGAGAGTGTCTGAGAGTGTCAGAGAGTGATAGAGAGTGATAGAGAGTGTCAGAGAGTGTCAGAGAGTGTCAGAGAGTGTCAGAGAGTGTCAGAGAGTGATAGTGAGTGTCTGAGAGTGTCAGAGAGTGAGAGAGAGTGATAGAGAGTTTCAGAGTGTGTCAGAGAGTGTCTGAGAGTGTCAGAGAGTGATAGAGAGTGATAGAGAGTGTCAGAGAGTGTCAGAGAGTGTCAGAGAGCGATAGTGAGTGTCTGAGAGTGTCAGAGAGTGATAGAGAGTGATAGAGAGTGATATAGAGTGTCAGAGATTGTCAGAGAGTGTCAGAGAGTGATAGAGAGTGTCAGAGAGTGTCTGAGAGTGATAGAGAGTGATAGAGAGTGTCAGAGAGTGTCAGAGAGTGTCAGAGAGTGAGAGAGAGTGACAGAGACTGTCAGAGAGTGTCTGAGAGTGTCAGAGAGTGTCAGAGAGTGATAGGGAGTGATAGAGAGTGATAGAGAGTGTCAGAGAGTGTCAGAGAGTGATAGAGAGTGATAGAGAGTGATAGAGAGTGTCAGAGAGTGTCAGAGAGTATCAGAGAGTGATAGTGAGTGTCAGAGAGTGATAGTGAGTGTCTGAGAGTGTCAGAGAGTGTCAGAGAGTGTCAGAGAGTGTCAGAGAGTTATAGAGAGTGATAGAGAGTGTCTGAGAGTGATAGAGAGTGATAGAGAGTGTCAGAGAGTGTCAGAGAGTGTCAGAGAGTGAGAGAGAGTGACAGAGAGTTTCAGAGAGTGTCAGAGAGTGTCTGAGAGTGTCAGAGAGTGATAGAGAGTGATAGAGAGTGTCAGAGAGTGTCAGAGAGTGTCAGAGAGTGATAGAGAGTGTCAGAGAGTGATACAGAGTGTCAGAGAGTGTCAGAGAGTGTCAGAGAGTGTCAGAGAGTGATAGAGAGTGATAGAGAGTGTCTGAGAGTGATAGAGAGTGATAGAGAGTGTCAGAGAGTGTCAGAGAGTGTCAGAGAGTGAGAGAGAGTGACAGAGAGTTTCAGAGAGTGTCAGAGAGTGTCTGAGAGTGTCAGAGAGTGTCAGAGAGTGATAGAGAGTGATAGAGAGTGATAGAGAGTGTCAGAGAGTGTCAGAGAGTGTCAGAGAGTGTCAGAGAGTGATAGAGAGTGATAGAGAGTGATAGAGAGTGTCAGAGAGTGATAGAGAGTGATAGAGAGTGATAGAGAGTGTCAGAGAGTGTCAGAGAGTGTCAGAGAGTGATAGTGAGTGTCAGAGAGTGATAGTGAGTGTCTGAGAGTGTCAGAGAGTGATAGAGAGTGATAGAGAGTGTCAGAGAGTGTCAGAGAGTGTCAGAGAGTGTCAGAGAGTGATAGAGAGTGATAGAGAGTGTCTGAGAGTGATAGAGAGTGTCAGAGAGTGTCCGAGAGTGTCAGAGAGTGAGAGAGAGTGACAGAGAGTTTCAGAGAGTGTCAGAGAGTGTCTGAGAGTGTCAGAGAGTGATAGAGAGTGATAGAGAGTGTCAGAGAGTGTCAGAAAGTGTCAGAGAGTGTCAGAGAGTGTCAGAGAGTGATAGAGAGTGTCAGAGAGTGATAGAGAGTGATAGAGAGTGTCAGAGAGTGTCAGAGAGTGTCAGAGAGTGTCAGAGAGTGATAGAGAGTGATAGAGAATGTCTGAGAGTGTCAGAGAGTGTCAGAGAGTGAGAGAGACTGACAGAGAGTTTCAGAGAGTGTCTGAGAGTGTCAGAGAGTGTCAGAGAGTGATAGAGAGTGATAGAGAGTGATAGAGAGTGTCAGAGAGTGTCAGAGAGTGTCAGAGAGTGTCAGAGAGTGATAGTGAGTGTCTGAGAGTGTCAGAGAGTGAGAGAGAGTGAGAGAGAGTGAGAGAGAGTGATAGAGAGTTTCAGAGAGTGTCAGAGAGTGTCTGAGAGTGTCAGAGAGTGATAGAGAGTGATAGAGAGTGTCAGAGAGTGTCAGAGAGTGTCAGAGAGTGATAGAGAGTGATAGAGAGGGTCAGAGAGTGTCAGAGTGTGTCAGAGAGTGATAGAGAGTGTCAGAGAGTGTCTGAGAGTGATAGAGAGTGATAGAGAGTGATAGAGAGTGTCAGAGAGTGTCAGAGAGTGAGAGAGAGTGATAGAGAGTGATAGAGAGTGATAGAGAGTGTCAGAGAGTGTCTGAGAGTGAGAGAGAGTGATAGAGAGTGATAGAGAGTGTCAGAGAGTGTCAGAGAGTGAGAGAGAGTGATAGAGAGTGATAGAGAGTGATAGAGCGTGTCAGAGAGTGTCAGAGAGTGTCAGAGAGTGATAGTGAGTGTCTGAGAGTGTCAGAGAGTGATAGTGAGTGTCTGAGAGTGTCAGAGAGTGAGAGAGAGTGATAGAGAGTTTCAGAGAGTGTCAGAGAGTGTCTGAGAGTGTCAGAGAGTGATAGAGAGTGATAGAGAGTGATAGAGAGTGTCAGAGAGTGTCAGAGAGTGTCAGAGAGTGATAGAGAGTGATAGAGAGTGTCAGAGAGTGTCTGAGAGTGATAGAGAGTGATAGAGACTGATAGAGAGTGTCAGAGAGTGTCAGAGAGTGATAGAGAGTGATAGAGAGTGTCTGAGAGTGATAGAGAGTGATAGAGAGTGATAGAGAGTGATAGAGATTGTCTGAGAGTGATAGAGAGTGATAGAGAGTGATAGAGAGTGTCAGAAAGTGTCAGAGAGTGTCAGAGAGTGAGAGCGAGAGTGACAGAGAGTTTCAGAGATTGTCAGAGAGTGTCTGAGAGTGTCAGAGAGTGTCAGAGAGTGATAGAGAGTGATAGAGAGTGATAGAGAGTGTCTGAGAGTGATAGAGAGTGTCAGAGAGTGTCAGAGAGTGTCAGAGAGTGAGAGAGAGTGTCAGAGAGTTTCAGAGAGTGTCAGAGAGTGTCTGAGAGTGTCAGAGAGTGTCAGAGAGTGATAGAGAGTGATAGAGAGTGATAGAGAGTGTCTGAGAGTGATAGAGAGTGTCAGAGAGTGTCAGAGAGTGTCAGAGAGTGAGAGAGAGTGTCAGAGAGTTTCAGAGAGTGTCAGAGAGTGTCAGAGAGTGATAGAGAGTGATAGAGAGTGATAGAGAGTGTCAGAGTGTGTCAGAGAGTGATAGAGAGTGATAGAGAGTGATAGAGAGTGTCTGAGAGTGTCAGAGAGTGATAGAGAGTGATAGAGAGTGTCAGAGAGTGTCAGAAAGTGTCAGAGATGTGTCAGAGAGTGTCAGAGAGTGATAGAGAGTGTCAGAGAGTGATAGAGAGTGATAGAGAGTGTCAGAGAGTGTCAGAGAGTGTCAGAGAGTGTCAGAGAGTGATAGAGAGTGATAGAGAGTGTCTGAGAGTGATAGAGAGTGATAGAGAGTGTCAGAGAGTGTCAGAGAGTGTCAGAGAGTGAGAGAGACTGACAGAGAGTTTCAGAGAGTGTCAGAGAGTGTCAGAGAGTGTCAGAGAGTGATAGAGAGTGATAGAGAGTGATGGAGAGTGTCAGAGAGTGTCAGAGAGTGTCAGAGAGTGTCAGAGAGTGATAGTGAGTGTCTGAGAGTGTCAGAGAGTGAGAGAGAGTGATAGAGAGTTTCAGAGAGTGTCAGAGAGTGTCTGAGAGTGTTAGAGAGTGATAGAGAGTGATAGAGAGTGTCAGAGAGTGTCAGAGAGTGTCAGAGAGTGATAGAGAGTGATAGAGAGGGTCAGAGAGTGTCAGAGTGTGTCAGAGAGTGATAGAGAGTGTCAGAGAGTGTCTGAGAGTGATAGAGAGTGATAGAGAGTGATAGAGAGTGTCAGAGAGTGTCAGAGAGTGAGAGAGAGTGATAGAGTGTGATAGAGAGTGTCAGAGAGTGTCTGAGAGTGTCAGAGAGTGATAGAGAGTGATAGAGAGTGTCAGAGAGTGTCAGAAAGTGTCAGAGAGTGTCAGAGAGTGTCAGAGAGTGATAGAGAGTGATAGAGAGTGTCTGAGAGTGATAGAGAGTGATAGAGAGTGTCAGAGAGTGTCAGAGAGTGTCAGAGAGTGAGAGAGAGTGAGAGAGTGTGATAGAGAGTGTCAGAGAGTGTCTGAGAGTGATAGAGAGTGATAGAGAGTGATAGAGAGTGATAGAGAGTGTCAGAGAGTGTCAGAGTCTGAGAGAGAGTGATAGAGATTGATAGAGAGTGATAGAGCTTGTCAGAGAGTGTCAGAGAGTGTCAGAGAGTGATAGTGAGTGTCTGAGAGTGTCAGAGAGTGAGAGAGAGTGATAGAGAGTTTCAGAGAGTTTCAGAGAGTGTCTGAGAGTGTCAGAGAGTGATAGAGAGTGATAGAGAGTGATAGAGAGTGTCAGAGAGTGTCAGAGAGTGTCAGAGAGTGATAGAGAGTGATAGAGAGTGTCAGAGAGTGTCTGAGAGTGATAGAGAGTGATAGAGACTGATAGAGAGTGTCAGAGAGTGTCAGAGAGTGATAGAGAGTGATAGAGAGTGTCTGAGAGTGATAGAGAGTGTCAGAGAGTGTCAGAGAGTGAGAGAGAGTGATAGAGAGTGATAGAGAGTGTCTGAGAGTGATAGAGAGTGATAGAGAGTGTCAGAGAGTGTCAGAGAGTGTCAGAGAGTGTCAGAGAGTGATAGAGAGTGATAGAGAGTGTCTGAGAGTGATAGAGAGTGATAGAGAGTGTCAGAGAGTGTCAGAGAGTGTCAGAGAGTGAGAGAGACTGACAGAGAGTTTCAGAGAGTGTCAGAGAGTGTCAGAGAGTGTCAGAGAGTGATAGAGAGTGATAGAGAGTGATAGAGAGTGTCAGAGAGTGTCAGAGAGTGTCAGAGAGTGTCAGAGAGTGATAGAGAGTTTCAGAGAGTGTCAGAGAGTGTCTGAGAGTGTCAGAGAGTGATAGAGAGTGATAGAGAGTGTCAGAGAGTGTCAGAGAGTGTCAGAGAGTGATAGAGAGTGATAGAGAGTGATAGAGAGGGTCAGAGAGTGTCAGAGTGTGTCAGAGAGTGATAGAGAGTGTCAGAGAGTGTCTGAGAGTGATAGAGAGTGATAGAGAGTGATAGAGAGTGTCAGAGAGTGTCAGAGAGTGAGAGAGAGTGAGAGAGTGTGATAGAGAGTGTCAGAGAGTGTCTGAGAGTGATAGAGAGTGATAGAGAGTGATAGAGAGTGTCAGAGAGTGTCAGAGTCTGAGAGAGAGTGATAGAGAGTGATAGAGTGTGATAGAGCTTGTCAGAGAGTGATAGAGAGTGATATAGAGTGATAGAGAGTGTCAGAGAGTGTCAGAGTCTGAGAGAGAGTGATAGAGAGTGATAGAGAGTGATAGAGCTTGTCAGAGAGTGTCAGAGAGTGTCAGAGAGTGATAGTGAGTGTCTGAGAGTGTCAGAGAGTGAGAGAGAGTGATAGAGAGTTTCAGAGAGTTTCAGAGAGTGTCTGAGAGTGTCAGAGAGTGATAGAGAGTGATAGAGAGTGATAGAGAGTGTCAGAGAGTGTCAGAGAGTGATAGAGAGTGATAGAGAGTGTCAGAGAGTGTCTGAGAGTGATAGAGAGTGATAGAGACTGATAGAGAGTGTCAGAGAGTGTCAGAGAGTGATAGAGAGTGATAGAGAGTGTCTGAGAGTGATAGAGAGTGATAGAGAGTGATAGAGAGTGATAGAGAGTGTCTGAGAGTGATAGAGAGTGATAGAGAGTGATAGAGAGTGATAGAGAGTGTCAGAGAGTGTCAGAGAGTGTCAGAGAGTGAGAGAGAGAGTGACAGAGAGTTTCAGAGAGTGTCAGAGAGTGTCTGAGAGTGTCAGAGAGTGTCAGAGAGTGATAGAGAGTGATAGAGAGTGTCAGAGAGTGTCAGAGAGCGATAGAGAGTGATAGAGAGTGTCAGAGAGTGTCAGAGAGTGTCAGAGAGTGTCAGAGAGTGATAGTGAGTGTCTGAGAGTGTCAGAGAGTGAGAGAGAGTGATAGAGAGTTTCAGAGAGTGTCAGAGAGTGTCTGAGAGTGTCAGAGAGTGATAGAGAGTGTCAGAGAGTGTCAGAGAGTTATAGTGAGTGATAGAGAGTGTCAGAGAGTGTCAGAGAGTGTCAGAGAGTGATAGTGAGTGTCTGAGAGTGTCAGAGAGTGTCTGAGAGTGTCAGAGAGTGATAGAGAATATTAGAGAGGGTCAGAGAGTGTCTGAGAGTGTCTGAGAGTGTCAGAGAGTGATAGTGAGTGTCTGAGAGTGTCTGAGAGTGTCAGAGAGTGTCAGAGAGTGATAGAGAGTGTCAGAGAGTGTCAGAGAGTGATAGAGAGTGATAGGGAGTGTCAGACAGTGTCAGAGAGTGTCAGAGAGTGTCAGAAAGTGATAGAGAGTGTCAGAGAGTGTCAGAGAGTGTCAGAGAGTGATAGTGAGTGTCTGAGAGTGTCAGAGAGTGATAGTGAGTGTCTGAGAGTGTCTGAGAGTGTCAGAGAGTGTCAGAGAGTGATAGAGAGTGTCTGAGAGTGTCTGAGAGTGTCAGAGAGTGATAGAGAGTGTCAGAGAGTGTCAGAGAGTGATAGAGAGTGTCAGAGAGTGTCAGAGAGTGTCAGAGAGTGATAGTGAGTGTCAGAGAGTGAGAGAGAGTGATAGAGAGTTTCAGAGAGTGTCAGAGAGTGATAGAGAGTGTCTGAGAGTGTCAGAGAGTGAAAGTGAGTGTCTGAGAGTGTCTGAGAGTGTCAGAGAGTGTCAGAGAGTGATAGAGAGTGTCAGAGAGTGTCAGAGAGTGATAGAGAGTGATAGGGAGTGTCAGACAGTGTCAGAGAGTGTCAGAGAGTGTCAGAAAGTGATAGAGAGTGTCAGAGAGTGTCAGAGAGTGTCAGAGAGTGATAGTGAGTGTCTGAGAGTGTCTGAGAGTGATAGAGAGTGATAGAGACTGATAGAGAGTGTCAGAGAGTGTCAGAGAGTGATAGAGAGTGATAGAGAGTGTCTGAGAGTGATAGAGAGTGATAGAGAGTGATAGAGTGTGATAGAGAGTGATAGAGAGTGTCTGAGAGTGATAGAGAGTGATAGAGAGTGTCAGAGAGTGTCAGAGAGTGTCAGAGAGTGTCAGAGAGTGATAGAGAGTGATAGAGAGTGATAGAGAGTGTCAGAGAGTGTCAGAGAGTGTCAGAGAGTGTCAGAGAGTGATAGAGAGTGATAGAGAGTGTCAGAGAGTGTCTGAGAGTGATAGAGAGTGATGGAGACTGATAGAGAGTGTCAGAGAGTGTCAGAGAGTGATAGAGAGTGATAGAGAGTGATAGAGAGTGATAGAGAGTGATAGAGAGTGTCTGAGAGTGATAGAGAGTGTCAGAGAGTGTCAGAGAGTGTCAGAGAGTGAGAGAGAGTGTCAGAGAGTTTCAGAGAGTGTCAGAGAGTGTCAGAGAGTGATAGAGAGTGATAGAGAGTGATAGAGAGTGTCAGAGTGTGTCAGAGAGTGATAGAGAGTGATAGAGAGTGATAGAGAGTGTCTGAGAGTGTCAGAGAGTGATAGAGAGTGATAGAGAGTGTCAGAGAGTGTCAGAAAGTGTCAGAGATGTGTCAGAGAGTGTCAGAGAGTGATAGAGAGTGTCAGAGAGTGATAGAGAGTGATAGAGAGTGTCAGAGAGTGTCAGAGAGTGTCAGAGAGTGTCAGAGAGTGATAGAGAGTGATAGAGAGTGTCTGAGAGTGATAGAGAGTGATAGAGAGTGTCAGAGAGTGTCAGAGAGTGTCAGAGAGTGAGAGAGACTGACAGAGAGTTTCAGAGAGTGTCAGAGAGTGTCAGAGAGTGTCAGAGAGTGATAGAGAGTGATAGAGAGTGATGGAGAGTGTCAGAGAGTGTCAGAGAGTGTCAGAGAGTGTCAGAGAGTGATAGTGAGTGTCTGAGAGTGTCAGAGAGTGAGAGAGAGTGATAGAGAGTTTCAGAGAGTGTCAGAGAGTGTCTGAGAGTGTTAGAGAGTGATAGAGAGTGATAGAGAGTGTCAGAGAGTGTCAGAGAGTGTCAGAGAGTGATAGAGAGTGATAGAGAGGGTCAGAGAGTGTCAGAGTGTGTCAGAGAGTGATAGAGAGTGTCAGAGAGTGTCTGAGAGTGATAGAGAGTGATAGAGAGTGATAGAGAGTGTCAGAGAGTGTCAGAGAGTGAGAGAGAGTGATAGAGTGTGATAGAGAGTGTCAGAGAGTGTCTGAGAGTGTCAGAGAGTGATAGAGAGTGATAGAGAGTGTCAGAGAGTGTCAGAAAGTGTCAGAGAGTGTCAGAGAGTGTCAGAGAGTGATAGAGAGTGATAGAGAGTGTCTGAGAGTGATAGAGAGTGATAGAGAGTGTCAGAGAGTGTCAGAGAGTGTCAGAGAGTGAGAGAGAGTGAGAGAGTGTGATAGAGAGTGTCAGAGAGTGTCTGAGAGTGATAGAGAGTGATAGAGAGTGATAGAGAGTGATAGAGAGTGTCAGAGAGTGTCAGAGTCTGAGAGAGAGTGATAGAGAGTGATAGAGAGTGATAGAGCTTGTCAGAGAGTGTCAGAGAGTGTCAGAGAGTGATAGTGAGTGTCTGAGAGTGTCAGAGAGTGAGAGAGAGTGATAGAGAGTTTCAGAGAGTTTCAGAGAGTGTCTGAGAGTGTCAGAGAGTGATAGAGAGTGATAGAGAGTGATAGAGAGTGTCAGAGAGTGTCAGAGAGTGTCAGAGAGTGATAGAGAGTGATAGAGAGTGTCAGAGAGTGTCTGAGAGTGATAGAGAGTGATAGAGACTGATAGAGAGTGTCAGAGAGTGTCAGAGAGTGATAGAGAGTGATAGAGAGTGTCTGAGAGTGATAGAGAGTGTCAGAGAGTGTCAGAGAGTGAGAGAGAGTGATAGAGAGTGATAGAGAGTGTCTGAGAGTGATAGAGAGTGATAGAGAGTGTCAGAGAGTGTCAGAGAGTGTCAGAGAGTGTCAGAGAGTGATAGAGAGTGATAGAGAGTGTCTGAGAGTGATAGAGAGTGATAGAGAGTGTCAGAGAGTGTCAGAGAGTGTCAGAGAGTGAGAGAGACTGACAGAGAGTTTCAGAGAGTGTCAGAGAGTGTCAGAGAGTGTCAGAGAGTGATAGAGAGTGATAGAGAGTGATAGAGAGTGTCAGAGAGTGTCAGAGAGTGTCAGAGAGTGTCAGAGAGTGATAGAGAGTTTCAGAGAGTGTCAGAGAGTGTCTGAGAGTGTCAGAGAGTGATAGAGAGTGATAGAGAGTGTCAGAGAGTGTCAGAGAGTGTCAGAGAGTGATAGAGAGTGATAGAGAGTGATAGAGAGGGTCAGAGAGTGTCAGAGTGTGTCAGAGAGTGATAGAGAGTCTCAGAGAGTGTCTGAGAGTGATAGAGAGTGATAGAGAGTGATAGAGAGTGTCAGAGAGTGTCAGAGAGTGAGAGAGAGTGAGAGAGTGTGATAGAGAGTGTCAGAGAGTGTCTGAGAGTGATAGAGAGTGATAGAGAGTGATAGAGAGTGTCAGAGAGTGTCAGAGTCTGAGAGAGAGTGATAGAGAGTGATAGAGTGTGATAGAGCTTGTCAGAGAGTGATAGAGAGTGATATAGAGTGATAGAGAGTGTCAGAGAGTGTCAGAGTCTGAGAGAGAGTGATAGAGAGTGATAGAGAGTGATAGAGCTTGTCAGAGAGTGTCAGAGAGTGTCAGAGAGTGATAGTGAGTGTCTGAGAGTGTCAGAGAGTGAGAGAGAGTGATAGAGAGTTTCAGAGAGTTTCAGAGAGTGTCTGAGAGTGTCAGAGAGTGATAGAGAGTGATAGAGAGTGATAGAGAGTGTCAGAGAGTGTCAGAGAGTGATAGAGAGTGATAGAGAGTGTCAGAGAGTGTCTGAGAGTGATAGAGAGTGATAGAGACTGATAGAGAGTGTCAGAGAGTGTCAGAGAGTGATAGAGAGTGATAGAGAGTGTCTGAGAGTGATAGAGAGTGATAGAGAGTGATAGAGAGTGATAGAGAGTGTCTGAGAGTGATAGAGAGTGATAGAGAGTGATAGAGAGTGATAGAGAGTGTCAGAGAGTGTCAGAGAGTGTCAGAGAGTGAGAGAGAGAGTGACAGAGAGTTTCAGAGAGTTTCAGAGAGTGTCAGAGAGTGTCTGAGAGTGTCAGAGAGTGATAGAGAGTGATAGAGAGTGTCAGAGAGTGTCAGAGAGCGATAGAGAGTGATAGAGAGTGTCAGAGAGTGTCAGAGAGTGTCAGAGAGTGTCAGAGAGTGATAGTGAGTGTCTGAGAGTGTCAGAGAGTGAGAGAGAGTGATAGAGAGTTTCAGAGAGTGTCAGAGAGTGTCTGAGAGTGTCAGAGAGTGATAGAGAGTGTCAGAGAGTGTCAGAGAGTTATAGTGAGTGATAGAGAGTGTCAGAGAGTGTCAGAGAGTGTCAGAGAGTGATAGTGAGTGTCTGAGAGTGTCAGAGAGTGTCTGAGAGTGTCAGAGAGTGATAGAGAATATTAGAGAGGGTCAGAGAGTGTCTGAGAGTGTCTGAGAGTGTCAGAGAGTGATAGTGAGTGTCTGAGAGTGTCTGAGAGTGTCAGAGAGTGTCAGAGAGTGATAGAGAGTGTCAGAGAGTGTCAGAGAGTGATAGAGAGTGATAGGGAGTGTCAGACAGTGTCAGAGAGTGTCAGAGAGTGTCAGAAAGTGATAGAGAGTGTCAGAGAGTGTCAGAGAGTGTCAGAGAGTGATAGTGAGTGTCTGAGAGTGTCAGAGAGTGATAGTGAGTGTCTGAGAGTGTCTGAGAGTGTCAGAGAGTGTCAGAGAGTGATAGAGAGTGTCTGAGAGTGTCTGAGAGTGTCAGAGAGTGATAGAGAGTGTCAGAGAGTGTCAGAGAGTGATAGAGAGTGTCAGAGAGTGTCAGAGAGTGTCAGAGAGTGATAGTGAGTGTCAGAGAGTGAGAGAGAGTGATAGAGAGTTTCAGAGAGTGTCAGAGAGTGATAGAGAGTGTCTGAGAGTGTCAGAGAGTGAAAGTGAGTGTCTGAGAGTGTCTGAGAGTGTCAGAGAGTGTCAGAGAGTGATAGAGAGTGTCAGAGAGTGTCAGAGAGTGATAGAGAGTGATAGGGAGTGTCAGACAGTGTCAGAGAGTGTCAGAGAGTGTCAGAAAGTGATAGAGAGTGTCAGAGAGTGTCAGAGAGTGTCAGAGAGTGATAGTGAGTGTCTGAGAGTGTCTGAGAGTGATAGAGAGTGATAGAGACTGATAGAGAGTGTCAGAGAGTGTCAGAGAGTGATAGAGAGTGATAGAGAGTGTCTGAGAGTGATAGAGAGTGATAGAGAGTGATAGAGTGTGATAGAGAGTGATAGAGAGTGTCTGAGAGTGATAGAGAGTGATAGAGAGTGTCAGAGAGTGTCAGAGAGTGTCAGAGAGTGTCAGAGAGTGATAGAGAGTGATAGAGAGTGATAGAGAGTGTCAGAGAGTGTCAGAGAGTGTCAGAGAGTGTCAGAGAGTGATAGAGAGTGATAGAGAGTGTCAGAGAGTGTCTGAGAGTGATAGAGAGTGATGGAGACTGATAGAGAGTGTCAGAGAGTGTCAGAGAGTGATAGAGAGTGATAGAGAGTGTCTGAGAGTGATAGAGAGTGATAGAGAGTGATAGAGAGTGATAGAGAGTGTCTGAGAGTGATAGAGAGTGATAGAGAGTGTCAGAGAGTGTCAGAGAGTGTCAGAGAGTGAGAGAGAGAGTGACAGAGAGTTTCAGAGAGTGTCAGAGAGTGTCTGAGAGTGTCAGAGAGTGTCAGAGAGTGATAGAGAGTGATAGAGAGTGATAGAGAGTGATAGAGAGTGTCAGAGAGTGTCAGAGAGCGATAGAGAGTGATAGAGAGTGTCAGAGAGTGTCAGAGAGTGTCAGAGAGTGTCAGAGAGTGATAGAGAGTGTCAGAGAGTGAGAGAGAGAGTGACAGAGAGTTTCAGAGAGTGTCAGAGAGTGTCAGAGAGTGTCTGAGAGTGTCAGAGAGTGATAGAGAGTGTCAGAGAGTGTCAGAGAGTGATAGTGAGTGATAGAGAGTGTCAGAGAGTGTCAGAGAGTGTCAGAGAGTGAAAGTGAGTGTCTGAGAGTGTCTGAGAGTGTCAGAGAGTGAGAGAGAGTGATAAAGAGTTTCAGAGAGTGTCAGAGAGTGTCTGAGAGTGTCTGAGAGTGTCTGAGAGTGTCAGAGAGTGTCAGAGAGTGATAGAGAGTGTCAGAGAGTGTCAGAGAGTGATAGAGAGTGTCAGAGAGTGTCAGAGAGTGATAGTGAGTGATAGAGAGTGTCAGAGAGTGTCAGAGAGTGTCAGAGAGTGATAGTGAGTGTCTGAGAGTGTCAGAGAGTGTCAGAGAGTGTCAGAGAGTGATAGAGAGTGTCTGAGAGTGTCAGAGAGTGATAGAGAGTGTCAGAGAGTGTCAGAGAGTGATAGTGAGTGATAGAGAGTGTCAGAGAGTGTCAGAGAGTGTCAGAGAGTGATAGTGAGTGTCTGAGAGTGTCTGAGAGTGTCAGAGAGTGAGAGAGAGTGATAGAGAGTTTCAGAGAGTGTCAGAGAGTGTCTGAGAGTGTCTGAGAGTGTCTGAGAGTGTCTGAGAGTGATAGAGAGTGATAGAGAGTGTCTGAGAGTGTCTGAGAGTGTCTGAGAGTGTCAGAGAGTGTCAGAGAGTGATAGAGAGTGTCAGAGAGTGTCAGAGAGTGTCAGAGAGTGATAGTGAGTGTCAGAGAGTGAGAGAGAGTGATAGAGAGTTTCAGAGAGTGTCAGAGAGTGTCTGAGAGTGTCAGAGAGTGATAGAGAGTGTCAGAGAGTGTCAGAGAGTGATAGTGAGTGATAGAGAGTGTCAGAGAGTGTCAGAGAGTGTCAGAGAGTGATAGTGAGTGTCTGAGAGTGTCAGAGAGTGTCAGAGAGTGATAGAGAGTGTCAGAGAGTGTCAGAGAGTGATAGTGAGTGTCTGAGAGTGTCAGAGAGTGATAGTGAGTGTCTGAGAGTGTCTGACAGTGTCAGAGAGTGTCAGAGAGTGATAGAGAGTGTCAGAGAGTGTCAGAGAGTGATAGAGAGTGATAGGGAGTGTCAGACAGTGTCAGAGAGTGTCAGAGAGTGTCAGAAAGTGATAGAGAGTGTCAGAGAGTGTCAGAGAGTGTCAGAGAGTGATAGTGAGTGTCTGATAGTGTCAGAGAGTGATAGTGAGTGTCTGAGAGTGTCTGAGAGTGTCAGAGAGTGTCAGAGAGTGATAGAGAGTGTCTGAGAGTGTCTGAGAGTGTCAGAGAGTGATAGAGAGTGTCAGAGAGTGTCAGAGAGTGATAGAGAGTGTCAGAGAGTGTCAGAGAGTGTCAGAGAGTGATAGTGAGTGTCTGAGAGTGTCAGAGAGTGATAGAGAGTGATAGAGAGTGTCAGAGAGTGTCAGAGAGTGATAGTTAGTGTCAGAGAGTGTCAGAGAGTGATAGAGAGTGTCAGAGAGTGTCAGAGAGTGTCAGAGAGTGATAGTGAGTGTCTGAGAGTGTCAGAGAGTGATAGAGAGTGATAGAGAGTGTCAGAGAGTGTCAGAGAGTGATAGTTAGTGTCAGAGAGTGATAGAGAGTGATAGAGAGTGATAGAGAGTGTCAGAGAGTGTCAGAGAGTGTCAGAGATTGATAGAGAGTGATAGAGAGTGTCAGAGAGTGATAGAGAGTGTCAGAGAGTGATAGTGAGTGTCTGAGAGTGTCAGAGAGTGATAGAGAGTCATAGAGAGTGTCAGAGAGTGTCAGAGAGTGATAGAGAGTGTCAGAGAGTTTCAGAGAGTGTCAGAGAGTGTCAGAGAGTGATAGTGAGTGTCTGAGAGTGTCAGAGAGTGATACTGAGTGTCTGAGAGTGTCAGAGAGTGATAGAGAGTGATAGAGAGTGTCAGAGAGTGTCTGAGAGTGTCAGAGAGTGATAGAGAGTGTCAGAGAGTGACAGAGAGTGTCAGAGAGTGATAGAGAGTGTCAGAGAGTGTCAGAGAGTGTCAGAGAGTGTCAGAGAGTGATAGTGAGTGTCTGAGAGTGTCTGAGAGTGTCAGAGAGTGATAGAGAGTGTCAGAGAGTGTCAGAGAGTGATAGAGAGTGATAGAGAGTGTCAGAGAGTGTCTCAGAGTGTCAGAGAGTGATAGAGAGTGTCAGAGAGTGTCAGAGAGTGTCAGAGAGTGATAGTGAGTGTCTGAGAGTGTCTGAGAATGTCTGAGAGTGTCAGAGAGTGATAGAGAGTGTCAGAGTGTGTCAGAGAGTGTCAGAGAGTGTCAGAGAGTGATAGTGAGTGTCTGAGAGTGTCTGAGAATGTCTGAGAGTGTCAGAGAGTGATAGAGAGTGATAGAGAGTGTCAGAGAGTGTCTGAGAGTGTCAGAGAGTGATAGAGAGTGTCAGAGAGTGTCAGAGAGTGTCAGAGAGTGTCAGAGAGTGATAGTGAGTGTCTGAGAGTGTCTGAGAATGTCTGAGAGTGTCAGAGAGTGTCAGAGAGTGTCAGAGAGTGTCAGAGAGTGATAGAGAGTGTCAGAGAGTGTCAGAGAGTGTCAGAGAGTGTCAGAGAGTCATAGTGAGTGTCTGAGAATGTCTGAGAGTGTCAGAGAGTGTCAGAGAGTGTCAGAGAGTGTCAGAGAGTGTCAGAGAGTGATAGAGAGTGTCAGAGAGTGTCAGAGAGTGTCAGAGAGTGTCAGAGAGTCATAGTGAGTGTCTGAGAGTGTCAGAGAGTGATAGAGAGTGATAGAGAGTGATAGAGAGTGTCAGAGAGTGATAGAGAGTGATAGAGAGTTTCAAAGAGTGTCTGAGAGTGTCAGAGAGTGATAGAGAGTGTCAGAGAGTGTCAGAGAGTGTCAGAGAGTGTCAGAGAGTGATAGTGAGTGTCTGAGAGTGTCAGAGAGTGTCAGAGAGTGATAGAGAGTGTCAGAGAGTGTCAGAGAGTGATAGAGAGTGATAGAGAGTGTCAGAGAGTGATAGAGAGTGATAGAGAGTGTCAGAGAGTGATAGAGAGTGTCAGAGAGTGATAGAGAGTGTCAGAGAGTGTCAGAGAGTGTCAGAGAGTGTCAGAGAGTGATAGTGAGTGTCTGAGAGTGTCTGAGAATGTCTGAGAGTGTCAGAGAGTGATAGAGAGTGTCAGAGAGTGTCAGAGAGTGTCAGAGTGTGTCAGAGAGTGATAGTGAGTGTCTGAGAGTGTCTGAGAATGTCTGAGAGTGTCAGAGAGTGATAGAGAGTGATAGAGAGTGTCAGAGAGTGTCAGAGAGTGATAGAGAGTATCAGAGAGTGTCAGAGAGTGTCAGAGTGTGTAAGAGAGTGATAGTGAGTGTCTGAGAGTGTCAGAGATTGTGAGAGAGTGTCAGAGAGTGATAGAGAGTGTCAGAGAGTGTCAGAGAGTGTCAGAGAGTGATAGAGAGTGATAGGGAGTGTCAGAGAGTGTCAGAGAGTGTCAGAGAGTGTCAGAGAGTGATAGAGAGTGTCAGAGAGTGTCTGAGAGTGTCAGAGAGTGATAGAGAGTGATAGAGAGTGTCAGAGAGTGATAGAGAGTGATAGAGAGTGTCAGAGAGTGTCAGAGAGTGTCAGAGAGTGATAGAGAGTGTCAGAGAGTGTCAGAGAGTGTCAGAGAGTGATAGTGAGTGTCTGAGAGTGTCTGAGAATGTCTGAGAGTGTCAGAGAGTGATAGAGAGTGTCAGAGAGTGTCAGAGAGTGTCAGAGAGTGTCAGAGAGTGATAGTGAGTGTCTGAGAGTGTCTGAGAATGTCTGAGAGTGTCAGAGAGTGATAGAGAGTGATAGAGAGTGTCAGAGAGTGTCTGAGAGTGTCAGAGAGTGATAGAAAGTGTCAGAGAGTGTCAGAGAGTGATAGAGAGTGATAGAGAGTGTCAGAGAGTGATAGAGAGTGATAGAGAGTGTCAGAGAGTGATAGAGAGTGTCAGAGAGTGATAGAGAGTGTCAGAGAGTGTCAGAGAGTGTCAGAGAGTGTCAGAGAGTGATAGTGAGTGTCTGAGAGTGTCTGAGAATGTCTGAGAGTGTCAGAGAGTGATAGAGAGTGTCAGAGAGTGTCAGAGAGTGTCAGAGTGTGTCAGAGAGTGATAGTGAGTGTCTGAGAGTGTCTGAGAATTTCTGAGAGTGTCAGAGAGTGATAGAGAGTGATAGAGAGTGTCATAGAGTGTCAGAGAGTGATAGAGAGTATCAGAGAGTGTCAGAGAGTGTCAGAGAGTGTCAGAGTGTGTAAGAGAGTGATAGTGAGTGTCTGAGAGTGTCAGAGATTGTGAGAGAGTTTCAGAGAGTGATAGAGAGTGTCAGAGAGTGTCAGAGAGTGTCAGAGAGTGATAGAGAGTGATAGGGAGTGTCAGAGAGTGTCAGAGAGTGTCAGAGAGTGTCAGAGAGTGATAGAGAGTGTCAGAGAGTGTCTGAGAGTGTCAGAGAGTGATAGAGAGTGATAGAGAGTGTCAGAGAGTGATAGAGAGTGATAGAGAGTGTCAGAGAGTGTCAGAGAGTGTCAGAGAGTGATAGAGAGTGTCAGAGAGTGTCAGAGAGTGTCAGAGAGTGATAGTGAGTGTCTGAGAGTGTCTGAGAATGTCTGAGAGTGTCAGAGAGTGATAGAGAGTGTCAGAGAGTGTCAGAGAGTGTCAGAGAGTGATAGTGAGTTTCTGAGAGTGTCTGAGAATGTCTGAGAGTGTCAGAGAGTGATAGAGAGTGATAGAGAGTGTCAGAGAGTGTCTGAGAGTGTCAGAGAGTGATAGAAAGTGTCAGAGAGTGTCAGAGAGTGTCAGAGTGTGTAAGAGAGTGATAGTGAGTGTCTGAGAGTGTCAGAGATTGTGAGAGAGTGTCAGAGAGTGATAGAGAGTGTCAGAGAGTGTCAGAGAGTGTCAGAGAGTGATAGAGAGTGATAGGGAGTGTCAGAGAGTGTCAGAGAGTGTCAGAGAGTGTCAGAGAGTGATAGAGAGTGTCAGAGAGTGTCAGAGAGTGTCAGAGAGTGATAGTGAGTGTCTGAGAGTGTCAGAGAGTGATAGTGAGTGTCTGAGAGTGTCTGAGAGTGTCAGAGAGTGTCAGAGAGTGTCAGAGAGTGATAGAGAGTGTCAGAGAGTGTCAGAGAGTGTCAGAGAGTGATAGTGAGTGTCAGAGAGTGTCAGAGAGTGTCAGAGAGTGATAGAGAGTGTCAGAGAGAGTCAGAGAGTGATAGAGAGTGTCAGAGAGTGTTAGTGAGTGATAGAGAGTGTTAGTGAGTGATAGAGAGTGATAGGGAGTGTCAGAGAGTGTCAGAGAGTGTCAGAGAGTGTCAGAGAGTGATAGTGAGTGTCTGAGAGTGTCAGAGAGTGATAGTGAGTGTCTGAGAGTGTCTGAGAGTGTCAGAGAGTGATAGAGAGTGTCAGAGAGTGTCAGAGAGTGTTAGTGAGTGTCTGAGAGTGTCAGAGAGTGATAGTGAGTGTCTGAGAGTGTCAGAGAGTGATAGAGAGTGATAGAGAGTGTCAGAGAGTGTCTGAGAGTGTCAGAGAGTGATAGAGAGTGTCAGAGAGTGTCAGAGAGTGATAGAGAGTGTCAGAGAGTGTCAGAGAGTGTCAGAGAGTGTCAGAGAGTGATAGTGAGTGTCTGAGAGTGTCTGAGAATGTCTGAGAGAGTCAGAGAGTGATAGAGAGTGATAGAGAGTGTCAGAGAGTGTCAGAGAGTGTCAGAGAGTGTCAGAGAGTGATAGTGAGTGTCTGAGAGTGTCAGAGAGTGATAGAGAGTGATAGAGAGTTTCAGAGAGTGTCAGAGAGTGTCTGAGAGTGTCAGAGAGTGTCAGAGAGTGTCAGAGAGTGTCAGAGAGTGATAGAGAGTGATAGAGAGTTTCAGAGAGTGTCAGAGAGTGTCTGAGAGTGTCAGAGAGTGTCAGAGAGTGATAGAGAGTGTCAGAGAGTGATAGTGAGTGTCTGAGAGTGTCTGAGAATGTCTGAGAGTGTCAGAGAGTGATAGTGAGTGTCTGAGAGTGTCTGAGAATGTCTGAGAGTGTCAGAGAGTGATAGAGAGTGATAGAGAGTGTCAGAGAGTGATAGAGAGTGTCAGAGAGTGATAGAGAGTGTCAGAGAGTGTCAGAGAGTGTCAGAGTGTGTAAGAGAGTGATAGTGAGTGTCTGAGATTGTCAGAGATTGTGAGAGAGTGTCAGAGAGTGATAGAGAGTGTCAGAGAGTGCCAGAGAGTGTCAGAGAGTGATAGTGAGTGTCTGAGAGTGTCAGAGAGTGTCTGAGAGTGTCTGAGAGTGTCAGAGAGTGTCAGAGAGTGTCAGAGAGTGATAGAGAGTGTCAGAGAGTGTCAGAGAGTGTCAGAGAGTGATAGAGAGTGTCAGAGAGTGTCAGAGAGTGTCAGAGAGTGTCAGAGAGTCATAGTGAGTGTCTGAGAGTGTCAGAGAGTGATAGAGAGTGATAGAGAGTGATAGAGAGTGTCAGAGAGTGATAGAGAGTGATAGAGAGTGTCAAAGAGTGTCTGAGAGTGTCAGAGAGTGATAGAGAGTGTCAGAGAGTGTCAGAGAGTGTCAGAGAGTGATAGTGAGTGTCTGAGACTGTCTGAGAATGTCTGAGAGTGTCAGAGAGTGTCAGAGAGTGTCAGAGAGTGTCAGAGAGTGATAGTGAGTGTCAGAGAGTGATAGTGAGTATCTGAGAGTGTCTGAGAATGTCTGAGAGTGTCAGAGAGTGACAGAGAGTGTCAGAGAGTGTCAGAGAGTGATAGTGAGTGTCTGAGAGTGTCAGAGATTGTCAGAGAGTGATAGAGAGTGTCAGAGAGTGTCAGAGAGTGATATAGAGTGATAGAGAGTGTCAGAGAGTGATAGAGAGTGATAGAGAGTGTCAGAGAGTGTCTGAGAGTGTCAGAGAGTGATAGAGAGTGTCAGAGAGTGTCAGAGAGTGTCAGAGAGTGATAGTGAGTGTCTGAGAGTGTCTGAGAATGTCTGAGAGTGTCAGAGAGTGATAGAGAGTGTCAGAGAGTGTCAGAGAGTGTCAGAGAGTGATAGTGAGTGTCTGAGAGTGTCTGAGAATGTCTGAGAGTGTCAGAGAGTGATAGAGAGTGATAGAGAGTGTCAGAGAGTGTCTGAGAGTGTCAGAGAGTGATAGAGAGTGTCAGAGAGTGTCAGAGAGTGTCAGAGTGTGTAAGAGAGTGATAGTGAGTGTCTGAGAGTGTCAGAGATTGTGAGAGAGTGTCAGAGAGTGATAGGGAGTGTCAGAGAGTGTCAGAGAGTGTCAGAGAGTGTCAGAGAGTGATAGAGAGTGTCAGAGAGTGTCAGAGAGTGTCAGAGAGTGATAGTGAGTGTCTGAGAGTGTCAGAGAGTGATAGAGAGTGTCAGAGAGTGATAGAGAGTGATAGAGAGTGTCAGAGAGTGATAGAGAGTGTCAGAGAGTGATAGAGAGTGTCAGAGAGTGTCAGAGAGTGTCAGAGAGTGTCAGAGAGTGATAGTGAGTGTCTGAGAGTGTCTGAGAGTGTCTGAGAGTGTCTGAGAGTGATAGAGAGTGATAGAGAGTGTCTGAGAGTGTCTGAGAGTGTCTGAGAGTGTCAGAGAGTGTCAGAGAGTGATAGAGAGTGTCAGAGAGTGTCAGAGAGTGTCAGAGAGTGATAGTGAGTGTCAGAGAGTGAGAGAGAGTGATAGAGAGTTTCAGAGAGTGTCAGAGAGTGTCTGAGAGTGTCAGAGAGTGATAGAGAGTGTCAGAGAGTGTCAGAGAGTGATAGTGAGTGATAGAGAGTGTCAGAGAGTGTCAGAGAGTGATAGTGAGTGTCTGAGAGTGTCAGAGAGTGTCAGAGAGTGATAGAGAGTGATAGAGAGTGTCAGAGAGTGTCAGAGAGTGATAGTGAGTGTCTGAGAGTGTCAGAGAGTGTCAGAGAGTGATAGAGAGTGATAGAGAGTGTCAGAGAGTGTCAGAGAGTGATAGTGAGTGTCTGAGAGTGTCAGAGAGTGATAGTGAGTGTCTGAGAGTGTCTGACAGTGTCAGAGAGTGTCAGAGAGTGATAGAGAGTGTCAGAGAGTGTCAGAGAGTGATAGAGAGTGATAGGGAGTGTCAGACAGTGTCAGAGAGTGTCAGAGAGTGTCAGAAAGTGATAGAGAGTGTCAGAGAGTGTCAGAGAGTGTCAGAGAGTGATAGTGAGTGTCTGATAGTGTCAGAGAGTGATAGTGAGTGTCTGAGAGTGTCTGAGAGTGTCAGAGAGTGTCAGAGAGTGATAGAGAGTGTCTGAGAGTGTCTGAGAGTGTCAGAGAGTGATAGAGAGTGTCAGAGAGTGTCAGAGAGTGATAGAGAGTGTCAGAGAGTGTCAGAGAGTGTCAGAGAGTGATAGTGAGTGTCTGAGAGTGTCAGAGAGTGATAGAGAGTGATAGAGAGTGTCAGAGAGTGTCAGAGAGTGATAGTTAGTGTCAGAGAGTGTCAGAGAGTGATAGAGAGTGTCAGAGAGTGTCAGAGAGTGTCAGAGAGTGATAGTGAGTGTCTGAGAGTGTCAGAGAGTGATAGAGAGTGATAGAGAGTGTCAGAGAGTGTCAGAGAGTGATAGTTAGTGTCAGAGAGTGATAGAGAGTGATAGAGAGTGATAGAGAGTGTCAGAGAGTGTCAGAGAGTGTCAGAGATTGATAGAGAGTGATAGAGAGTGTCAGAGAGTGATAGAGAGTGTCAGAGAGTGATAGTGAGTGTCTGAGAGTGTCAGAGAGTGATAGAGAGTCATAGAGAGTGTCAGAGAGTGTCAGAGAGTGATAGAGAGTGTCAGAGAGTTTCAGAGAGTGTCAGAGAGTGTCAGAGAGTGATAGTGAGTGTCTGAGAGTGTCAGAGAGTGATAGAGAGTGTCAGAGAGTGTCAGAGAGTGATAGAGAGTGTCAGAGAGTGTCAGAGAGTGTCAGAGAGTGACAGAGAGTGTCAGAGAGTGATAGAGAGTGTCAGAGAGTGTCAGAGAGTGTCAGAGAGTGATAGTGAGTGTCTGAGAGTGTCAGAGAGTGATAGAGAGTGTCAGAGAGTGTCAGAGAGTGATAGAGAGTGTCAGAGAGTGTCAGAGAGTGTCAGAGAGTGACAGAGAGTGTCAGAGAGTGATAGAGAGTGTCAGAGAGTGTCAGAGAGTGTCAGAGAGTGTCAGAGAGTGATAGTGAGTGTCTGAGAGTGTCAGAGAGTGATAGAGAGTGTCAGAGAGTGTCAGAGAGTGATAGAGAGTGATAGAGAGTGTCAGAGAGTGTCTCAGAGTGTCAGAGAGTGATAGAGAGTGTCAGAGAGTGTCAGAGAGTGTCAGAGAGTGATAGTGAGTGTCTGAGAGTGTCTGAGAATGTCTGAGAGTGTCAGAGAGTGATAGAGAGTGTCAGAGTGTGTCAGAGAGTGTCAGAGAGTGTCAGAGAGTGATAGTGAGTGTCTGAGAGTGTCTGAGAATGTCTGAGAGTGTCAGAGAGTGATAGAGAGTGATAGAGAGTGTCAGAGAGTGTCTGAGAGTGTCAGAGAGTGATAGAGAGTGTCAGAGAGTGTCAGAGAGTGTCAGAGAGTGTCAGAGAGTGATAGTGAGTGTCTGAGAGTGTCTGAGAATGTCTGAGAGTGTCAGAGAGTGTCAGAGAGTGTCAGAGAGTGATAGAGAGTGTCAGAGAGTGTCAGAGAGTGTCAGAGAGTGTCAGAGAGTCATAGTGAGTGTCTGAGAATGTCTGAGAGTGTCAGAGAGTGTCAGAGAGTGTCAGAGAGTGTCAGAGAGTGTCAGAGAGTGTCAGAGAGTGTCAGAGAGTGATAGAGAGTGTCAGAGAGTGTCAGAGAGTGTCAGAGAGTCATAGTGAGTGTCTGAGAGTGTCAGAGAGTGATAGAGAGTGATAGAGAGTGATAGAGAGTGTCAGAGAGTGATAGAGAGTGATAGAGAGTTTCAAAGAGTGTCTGAGAGTGTCAGAGAGTGATAGAGAGTGTCAGAGAGTGTCAGAGAGTGTCAGAGAGTGTCAGAGAGTGATAGTGAGTGTCTGAGAGTGTCAGAGAGTGTCAGAGAGTGATAGAGAGTGTCAGAGAGTGTCAGAGAGTGATAGAGAGTGATAGAGAGTGTCAGAGAGTGATAGAGAGTGATAGAGAGTGTCAGAGAGTGATAGAGAGTGTCAGAGAGTGATAGAGAGTGTCAGAGAGTGTCAGAGAGTGTCAGAGAGTGTCAGAGAGTGATAGTGAGTGTCTGAGAGTGTCTGAGAATGTCTGAGAGTGTCAGAGAGTGATAGAGAGTGTCAGAGAGTGTCAGAGAGTGTCAGAGTGTGTCAGAGAGTGATAGTGAGTGTCTGAGAGTGTCTGAGAATGTCTGAGAGTGTCAGAGAGTGATAGAGAGTGATAGAGAGTGTCAGAGAGTGTCAGAGAGTGATAGAGAGTATCAGAGAGTGTCAGAGAGTGTCAGAGTGTGTAAGAGAGTGATAGTGAGTGTCTGAGAGTGTCAGAGATTGTGAGAGAGTGTCAGAGAGTGATAGAGAGTGTCAGAGAGTGTCAGAGAGTGTCAGAGAGTGATAGAGAGTGATAGGGAGTGTCAGAGAGTGTCAGAGAGTGTCAGAGAGTGTCAGAGAGTGATAGAGAGTGTCAGAGAGTGTCTGAGAGTGTCAGAGAGTGATAGAGAGTGATAGAGAGTGTCAGAGAGTGATAGAGAGTGATAGAGAGTGTCAGAGAGTGTCAGAGAGTGTCAGAGAGTGATAGAGAGTGTCAGAGAGTGTCAGAGAGTGTCAGAGAGTGATAGTGAGTGTCTGAGAGTGTCTGAGAATGTCTGAGAGTGTCAGAGAGTGATAGAGAGTGTCAGAGAGTGTCAGAGAGTGTCAGAGAGTGTCAGAGAGTGATAGTGAGTGTCTGAGAGTGTCTGAGAATGTCTGAGAGTGTCAGAGAGTGATAGAGAGTGATAGAGAGTGTCAGAGAGTGTCTGAGAGTGTCAGAGAGTGATAGAAAGTGTCAGAGAGTGTCAGAGAGTGATAGAGAGTGATAGAGAGTGTCAGAGAGTGATAGAGAGTGATAGAGAGTGTCAGAGAGTGATAGAGAGTGTCAGAGAGTGATAGAGAGTGTCAGAGAGTGTCAGAGAGTGTCAGAGAGTGTCAGAGAGTGATAGTGAGTGTCTGAGAGTGTCTGAGAATGTCTGAGAGTGTCAGAGAGTGATAGAGAGTGTCAGAGAGTGTCAGAGAGTGTCAGAGAGTGTCAGAGAGTGATAGAGAGTGATAGGGAGTGTCAGAGAGTGTCAGAGAGTGTCAGAGAGTGTCAGAGAGTGATAGAGAGTGTCAGAGAGTGTCTGAGAGTGTCAGAGAGTGATAGAGAGTGATAGAGAGTGTCAGAGAGTGATAGAGAGTGATAGAGAGTGTCAGAGAGTGTCAGAGAGTGTCAGAGAGTGATAGAGAGTGTCAGAGAGTGTCAGAGAGTGTCAGAGAGTGATAGTGAGTGTCTGAGAGTGTCTGGGAATGTCTGAGAGTGTCAGAGAGTGATAGAGAGTGTCAGAGAGTGTCAGAGAGTGTCAGAGAGTGATAGTGAGTTTCTGAGAGTGTCTGAGAATGTCTGAGAGTGTCAGAGAGTGATAGAGAGTGATAGAGAGTGTCAGAGAGTGTCTGAGAGTGTCAGAGAGTGATAGAAAGTGTCAGAGAGTGTCAGAGAGTGTCAGAGTGTGTAAGAGAGTGATAGTGAGTGTCTGAGAGTGTCAGAGATTGTGAGAGAGTGTCAGAGAGTGATAGAGAGTGTCAGAGAGTGTCAGAGAGTGTCAGAGAGTGATAGAGAGTGATAGGGAGTGTCAGAGAGTGTCAGAGAGTGTCAGAGAGTGTCAGAGAGTGATAGAGAGTGTCAGAGAGTGTCAGAGAGTGTCAGAGAGTGATAGTGAGTGTCTGAGAGTGTCAGAGAGTGATAGTGAGTGTCTGAGAGTGTCTGAGAGTGTCAGAGAGTGTCAGAGAGTGTCAGAGAGTGATAGAGAGTGTCAGAGAGTGTCAGAGAGTGTCAGAGAGTGATAGTGAGTGTCAGAGAGTGTCAGAGAGTGTCAGAGAGTGATAGAGAGTGTCAGAGAGAGTCAGAGAGTGATAGAGAGTGTCAGAGAGTGTTAGTGAGTGATAGAGAGTGTTAGTGAGTGATAGAGAGTGATAGGGAGTGTCAGAGAGTGTCAGAGAGTGTCAGAGAGTGTCAGAGAGTGATAGTGAGTGTCTGAGAGTGTCAGAGAGTGATAGTGAGTGTCTGAGAGTGTCTGAGAGTGTCAGAGAGTGTCAGAGAGTGATAGAGAGTGTCAGAGAGTGTCAGAGAGTGTTAGTGAGTGTCTGAGAGTGTCAGAGAGTGATAGTGAGTGTCTGAGAGTGTCAGAGAGTGATAGAGAGTGATAGAGAGTGTCAGAGAGTGTCTGAGAGTGTCAGAGAGTGATAGAGAGTGTCAGAGAGTGTCAGAGAGTGATAGAGAGTGTCAGAGAGTGTCAGAGAGTGTCAGAGAGTGTCAGAGAGTGATAGTGAGTGTCTGAGAGTGTCTGAGAATGTCTGAGAGAGTCAGAGAGTGATAGAGAGTGATAGAGAGTGTCAGAGAGTGTCAGAGAGTGTCAGAGAGTGTCAGAGAGTGATAGTGAGTGTCTGAGAGTGTCAGAGAGTGATAGAGAGTGATAGAGAGTTTCAGAGAGTGTCAGAGAGTGTCTGAGAGTGTCAGAGAGTGTCAGAGAGTGTCAGAGAGTGTCAGAGAGTGATAGAGAGTGATAGAGAGTTTCAGAGAGTGTCAGAGAGTGTCTGAGAGTGTCAGAGAGTGTCAGAGAGTGATAGAGAGTGTCAGAGAGTGATAGTGAGTGTCTGAGAGTGTCTGAGAATGTCTGAGAGTGTCAGAGAGTGATAGTGAGTGTCTGAGAGTGTCTGAGAATGTCTGAGAGTGTCAGAGAGTGATAGAGAGTGATAGAGAGTGTCAGAGAGTGATAGAGAGTGTCAGAGAGTGATAGAGAGTGTCAGAGAGTGTCAGAGAGTGTCAGAGTGTGTAAGGGAGTGATAGTGAGTGTCTGAGATTGTCAGAGATTGTGAGAGAGTGTCAGAGAGTGATAGAGAGTGTCAGAGAGTGCCAGAGAGTGTCAGAGAGTGATAGTGAGTGTCTGAGAGTGTCAGAGAGTGTCTGAGAGTGTCTGAGAGTGTCAGAGAGTGTCAGAGAGTGTCAGAGAGTGATAGAGAGTGTCAGAGAGTGTCAGAGAGTGTCAGAGAGTGATAGAGAGTGTCAGAGAGTGTCAGAGAGTGTCAGAGAGTGTCAGAGAGTCATAGTGAGTGTCTGAGAGTGTCAGAGAGTGATAGAGAGTGATAGAGAGTGATAGAGAGTGTCAGAGAGTGATAGAGAGTGATAGAGAGTGTCAAAGAGTGTCTGAGAGTGTCAGAGAGTGATAGAGAGTGTCAGAGAGTGTCAGAGAGTGTCAGAGAGTGATAGTGAGTGTCTGAGAGTGTCTGAGAATGTCTGAGAGTGTCAGAGAGTGTCAGAGAGTGTCAGAGAGTGTCAGAGAGTGTCAGAGAGTGATAGTGAGTGTCAGAGAGTGATAGTGAGTATCTGAGAGTGTCTGAGAATGTCTGAGAGTGTCAGAGAGTGACAGAGAGTGTCAGAGAGTGTCAGAGAGTGATAGTGAGTGTCTGAGAGTGTCAGAGATTGTCAGAGAGTGATAGAGAGTGTCAGAGAGTGTCAGAGAGTGATATAGAGTGATAGAGAGTGTCAGAGAGTGATAGAGAGTGATAGAGAGTGTCAGAGAGTGTCTGAGAGTGTCAGAGAGTGATAGAGAGTGTCAGAGAGTGTCAGAGAGTGTCAGAGAGTGATAGTGAGTGTCTGAGAGTGTCTGAGAATGTCTGAGAGTGTCAGAGAGTGATAGAGAGTGTCAGAGAGTGTCAGAGAGTGTCAGAGAGTGATAGTGAGTGTCTGAGAGTGTCTGAGAATGTCTGAGAGTGTCAGAGAGTGATAGAGAGTGATAGAGAGTGTCAGAGAGTGTCTGAGAGTGTCAGAGAGTGATAGAGAGTGTCAGAGAGTGTCAGAGAGTGTCAGAGTGTGTAAGAGAGTGATAGTGAGTGTCTGAGAGTGTCAGAGATTGTGAGAGAGTGTCAGAGAGTGATAGAGAGTGTCAGAGAGTGTCAGAGAGTGTCAGAGAGTGATAGAGAGTGATAGGGAGTGTCAGAGAGTGTCAGAGAGTGTCAGAGAGTGTCAGAGAGTGATAGAGAGTGATAGAGAGTGTCAGAGAGTGTCTGAGAGTGTCAGAGAGTGATAGAGAGTGATAGAGAGTGTCAGAGAGTGTCTGAGAGTGTCAGAGAGTGATAGAGAGTGTCAGAGAGTGTCAGAGAGTGATAGTGAGTGTCTGAGAGTGTCTGAGAATGTCTGAGAGTGTCAGAGAGTGATAGAGAGTGTCAGAGAGTGTCAGAGAGTGTCAGAGAGTGATAGTGAGTGTCTGAGAGTGTCTGAGAATGTCTGAGAGTGTCAGAGAGTGATAGAGAGTGATAGAGAGTGTCAGAGAGTGTCTGAGAGTGTCAGAGAGTGATAGAGAATGTCAGAGAGTGTCAGAGAGTGTCAGAGTGTGTAAGAGAGTGATAGTGAGTGTCTGAGAGTGTCAGAGATTGTGAGAGAGTGTCAGAGAGTGATAGGGAGTGTCAGAGAGTGTCAGAGAGTGTCAGAGAGTGTCAGAGAGTGATAGAGAGTGTCAGAGAGTGTCAGAGAGTGTCAGAGAGTGATAGTGAGTGTCTGAGAGTGTCAGAGAGTGATAGTGAGTGTCTGAGAGTGTCTGAGAGTGTCAGAGAGTGTCAGAGAGTGTCAGAGAGTGATAGAGAGTGTCAGAGAGTGTCAGAGAGTGATAGAGAGTGTCTGAGAGTGTCAGAGAGTGATAGTGAGAGTCAGAGAGTGTCAGAGAGTGTCAGAGAGTGATAGAGAGTGTCAGAGAGAGTCAGAGAGTGATAGAGAGTGTCAGAGAGTGTCAGAGAGTGTCAGAGAGTGTCAGAGAGTGATAGTGAGTGTCTGAGAGTGTCTGAGAGTGTCAGAGAGTGTCAGAGAGTGATAGAGAGTGATAGAGAGTGTCAGAGAGTGTCAGAGAGTGTCAGAGAGTGTCAGAGAGTGATAGAGAGTGATAGGGAGTGTCAGAGAGTGTCAGAGAGTGTCAGAGAGTGATAGTGAGTGTCTGAGAGTGTCAGAGAGCGATAGTGAGTGTCTGAGAGTGTCTGAGAGTGTCAGAGAGTGTCAGAGAGTGATAGAGAGTGTCAGAGAGTGTCAGAGAGTGATAGTGAGTGTCTGAGAGTGTCAGAGAGTGATAGTGAGTGTCTGAGAGTGTCAGAGAGTTATAGAGAGTGATAGAGAGTGTCAGAGAGTGTCTGAGAGTGTCAGAGAGTGATAGAGAGTGTCAGAGAGTGTCAGAGAGTGTCAGAGAGTGTCAGAGAGTGATAGTGAGTGTCTGAGAGTGTCTGAGAATGTCTGAGAGAGTCAGAGAGTGATAGAGAGTGATAGAGAGTGTTAGAGAGTGTCTGAGAGTGTCAGAGAGTGTCAGAGAGTGATAGTGAGTGTCTGAGAGTGTCAGAGAGTGTCAGAGAGTGATAGTGAGTGTTTGAGAGTGTCAGAGAGTGATAGTGAGTGTCTGAGAGTGTCTGAGAGTGTCAGAGAGTGTCAGAGAGTGATAGAGAGTGTCAGAGAGTGTCAGAGAGTGATAGTGAGTGTCTGAGAGTGTCAGAGAGTGATAGTGAGTGTCTGAGAGTGTCAGAGAGTGATAGAGAGTGATAGAGAGTGTCAGAGAGTGTCTGAGAGTGTCAGAGAGTGATAGAGAGTGTCAGAGAGTGTCAGAGAGTGATAGAGAGTGTCAGAGAGTGTCAGAGAGTGTCAGAGAGTGATAGTGAGGGTCTGAGAGTGTCTGAGAATGTCTGAGAGAGTCAGAGAGTGATAGAGAGTGATAGAGAGTGTTAGAGAGTGTCTGAGAGTGTCAGAGAGTGTCAGAGAGTGATAGTGAGTGTCTGAGAGTGTCAGAGAGTGTCAGAGAGTGATAGTGAGTGTCTGAGAGTGTCTGAGAGTGTCAGAGAGTGTCAGAGAGTGATAGAGTGTGTCAGAGAGTGTCAGAGAGTGATAGTGAGTGTCTGAGAGTGTCAGAGAGTGATAGTGAGTGTCTGAGAGTGTCAGAGAGTGATAGAGAGTGATAGAGAGTGTCAGAGAGTGTCTGAGAGTGTCAGAGAGTGATAGAGAGTGTCAGAGAGTGTCAGAGAGTGTCAGAGAGTGTCAGAGAGTGATAGTGAGTGTCTGAGAGTGTCTGAGAATGTCTGAGAGAGTCAGAGAGTGATAGAGAGTGATAGAGAGTGTTAGAGAGTGTCTGAGAGTGTCAGAGAGTGTCAGAGAGTGATAGAGAGTGATAGAGAGTGTTAGAGAGTGTCTGAGAGTGTCAGAGAGTGTCAGAGAGTGATAGTGAGTGTCTGAGAGTGTCAGAGAGTGTCAGAGAGTGATAGTGAGTGTTTGAGAGTGTCAGAGAGTGATAGTGAGTGTCTGAGAGTGTCTGAGAGTGTCAGAGAGTGTCAGAGAGTGATAGAGAGTGTCAGAGAGTGTCAGAGAGTGATAGTGAGTGTCTGAGAGTGTCAGAGAGTGATAGTGAGTGTCTGAGAGTGTCAGAGAGTGATAGAGAGTGATAGAGAGTGTCAGAGAGTGTCTGAGAGTGTCAGAGAGTGATAGAGAGTGTCAGAGAGTGTCAGAGAGTGATAGAGAGTGTCAGAGAGTGTCAGAGAGTGTCAGAGAGTGTCAGAGAGTGATAGTGAGTGTCTGAGAGTGTCTGAGAATGTCTGAGAGAGTCAGAGAGTGATAGAGAGTGATAGAGAGTGTTAGAGAGTGTCTGAGAGTGTCAGAGAGTGTCAGAGAGTGATAGTGAGTGTCTGAGAGTGTCAGAGAGTGTCAGAGAGTGATAGTGAGTGTCTGAGAGTGTCAGAGAGTGATAGAGAGTGATAGAGAGTTTTAGAGAGTGTCAGAGAGTGTCTGAGAGTGTCTGAGAGTGTCAGAGAGTGTCAGAGAGTGTCAGAGAGTGTCAGAGAGTGATAGAGAGTGATAGAGAGTGATAGAGAGTTTCAGAGAGTGTCAGAGAGTGTCTGAGAGTGTCAGAGAGTGTCAGAGAGTGATAGAGAGTGATAGAGAGTGTCAGAGAGTGTCAGAGAGTGTCAGAGAGTGTCAGAGAGTGATAGTGAGTGTCTGAGAGTGTCAGAGAGTGATAGTGAGTGTCAGAGAGTGTCAGAGAGTGTCAGAGAGTGATAGAGAGTGTCAGAGAGTGTCAGAGAGTGTCAGAGAGTGTCAGAGAGTGATAGTGAGTGTCTGAGAGTGTCTGAGAATGTCTGAGAGTGTCAGAGAGTGATAGAGAGTGATAGAGAGTGTCAGAGAGTGTCTGAGAGTGTCAGAGAGTGATAGAGAGTGTCAGAGAGTGTCAGAGAGTGTCAGAGTGTGTAAGAGAGTGATAGTGAGTGTCTGAGAGTGTCAGAGATTGTGAGAGAGTGTCAGAGTGTGTCAGAGAGTGTCAGAGAGTGTCAGAGAGTGACAGAGAGTGATAGGGAGTGTCAGAGAGTGTCAGAGAGTGTCAGAGAGTGTCAGAGAGTGATAGAGAGTGTCAGAGAGTGTCTGAGAGTGTCAGAGAGTGATAGAGAGTGATAGAGAGTGTCAGAGAGTGATAGAGAGTGATAGAGAGTGTCAGAGAGTGTCTGAGAGTGTCAGAGAGTGATAGAGAGTGTCAGAGAGTGTCAGAGAGTGTCAGAGAGTGATAGTGAGTGTCTGAGAGTGTCTGAGAATGTCTGAGAGTGTCAGAGAGTGATAGAGAGTGTCAGAGAGTGTCAGAGAGTGTCAGAGAGTGATAGTGAGTGTCTGAGAGTGTCTGAGAATGTCAGAGAGTGTCAGAGAGTGTCAGAGAGTGATAGAGAGTGTCAGAGAGTGTCAGAGAGTGTCAGAGAGTGTCAGAGTGTGTAAGAGAGTGATAGTGAGTGTCTGAGAGTGTCAGAGATTGTGAGAGAGTGTCAGAGAGTGATAGAGAGTGTCAGAGAGTGTCAGAGAGTGTCAGAGAGTGATAGAGAGTGATAGGGAGTGTCAGAGAGTGTCAGAGAGTGTCAGAGAGTGTCAGAGAGTGATAGAGAGTGTCAGAGAGTGTCAGAGAGTGTCAGAGAGTGATAGTGAGTGTCAGAGAGTGTCAGAGAGTGATAGTGAGTGTCTGAGAGTGTCTGAGAGTGTCAGAGAGTGTCAGAGAGTGTCAGAGAGTGATAGAGAGTGTCAGAGAGTGTCAGAGAGTGTCAGAGAGTGATAGTGAGTGTCTGAGAGTGTCAGAGAGTGATAGTGAGTGTCAGAGAGTGTCAGAGAGTGATAGTGAGTGTCAGAGAGAGTCAGAGAGTGATAGAGAATGTCAGAGAGTGTCAGAGAGTGTCAGAGAGTGTCAGAGAGTGATAGTGAGTGTCTGAGAGTGTCTGAGAGTGTCAGAGAGTGTCAGAGAGTGTCAGATAGTGATAGAGAGTGTCAGAGAGTGTCAGAGAGTGATAGTGAGTGTCTGAGAGTGTCAGAGAGTGATAGAGAGTGTCAGAGAGTGTCAGAGAGTGTCAGAGAGTGTCAGAGAGTGTCAGAGAGTGATAGAGAGTGTCAGAGAGTGTCAGAGAGTGTCAGAGAGTGTCAGAGTGTGTAAGAGAGTGATAGTGAGTGTCTGAGAGTGTCAGAGATTGTGAGAGAGTGTCAGAGAGTGATAGAGAGTGTCAGAGAGTGTCAGAGAGTGTCAGAGAGTGATAGAGAGTGATAGGGAGTGTCAGAGAGTGTCAGAGAGTGATAGAGAGTGTCAGAGAGTGTCAGAGAGTGTCAGAGAGTGTCAGAGAGTGATAGAGAGTGATAGGGAGTGTCAGAGAGTGTCAGAGAGTGTCAGAGAGTGTCAGAGAGTGATAGAGAGTGTCAGAGAGTGTCAGAGAGTGTCAGAGAGTGATAGTGAGTGTCTGAGAGTGTCAGAGAGTGATAGTGAGTGTCTGAGAGTGTCTGAGAGTGTCTGAGAGTGTCTGAGAGTGTCAGAGAGTGTCAGAGAGTGTCAGAGAGTGATAGTGAGTGTCTGAGAGTGTCAGAGAGTGAGAGAGAGTGATAGAGAGTTTCAGAGAGTGTCAGAGAGTGTCTGAGAGTGTCAGAGAGTGATAGAGAGTGTCAGAGTGTGTCAGAGAGTGATAGTGAGTGTCTGAGAGTGTCAGAGAGTGTCAGAGAGTGATAGAGAGTGTCAGAGAGTGTCAGAGAGTGTCAGAGAGTGATAGTGAGTGTCTGAGAGTGTCAGAGAGTGATAGTGAGTGTCAGAGAGTGTCAGAGAGTGTCAGAGAGTGATAGAGAGTGTCAGAGAGTGATAGTGAGTGTCTGAGAGTGTCTGAGAATGTCTGAGAGTGTCAGAGAGTGATAGTGAGTGTCTGAGAGTGTCTGAGAATGTCTGAGAGTGTCAGAGAGTGTCAGAGAGTGATAGAGAGTGATAGAGAGTGTCAGAGAGTGTCTGAGAGTGTCAGAGAGTGATAGAGAGTGTCAGAGAGTGTCAGAGAGTGTCAGAGTGTGTAAGAGAGTGATAGTGAGTGTCTGAGATTGTCAGAGATTGTGAGAGAGTGTCAGAGAGTGATAGAGAGTGTCAGAGAGTGCCAGAGAGTGTCAGAGAGTGATAAAGAGTGACAGGGAGTGTCAGAGAGTGTCAGAGAGTGTAAGAGAGTGATAGAGAGTGTCAGAGAGTGTCAGAGAGTGTCAGAGAGTGATAGTGAGTGTCTGAGAGTGTCAGAGAGTGATAGTGAGTGTCTGAGAGTGTCTGAGAGTGTCAGAGAGTGTCAGAGAGTGTCAGAGAGTGATAGAGAGTGTCAGAGAGTGTCAGAGAGTGTCAGAGAGTGATAGAGAGTGTCAGAGAGTGTCAGAGAGTGTCAGAGAGTGTCAGAGAGTGTCAGAGAGTGTCAGAGAGTCATAGTGAGTGTCTGAGAGTGTCAGAGAGTGATAGAGAGTGATAGAGAGTGATAGAGAGTGTCAGAGAGTGATATAGAGTGATAGAGAGTGTCAAAGAGTGTCTGAGAGTGTCAGAGAGTGATAGAGAGTGTCAGAGAGTGTCAGAGAGTGTCAGAGAGTGTCAGAGAGTGATAGTGAGTGTCTGAGAGTGTCTGAGAATGTCTGAGAGTGTCAGAGAGTGTCAGAGAGTGTCAGAGAGTGTCAGAGAGTGATAGTGAGTGTCAGAGAGTGATAGTGAGTATCTGAGAGTGTCTGAGAATGTCTGAGAGTGTCAGAGAGTGTCAGAGAGTGTCAGAGAGTGTCAGAGAGTGTCAGAGAGTGTCAGAGAGTGATAGTGAGTGTCTGAGAGTGTCAGAGAGTGATAGAGAGTGTCAGAGAGTGTCAGAGAGTGTCAGAGAGTGTCAGAGAGTGATAGTGAGTGTCTGAGAGTGTCTGAGAATGTCTGAGAGTGTCAGAGAGTGATAGAGAGTGTCAGAGAGTGTCAGAGAGTGTCAGAGAGTGATAGTGAGTGTCTGAGAGTGTCTGAGAATGTCTGAGAGTGTCAGAGAGTGATAGAGAGTGATAGAGAGTGTCAGAGAGTGTCTGAGAGTGTCAGAGAGTGATAGAGAGTGTCAGAGAGTGTCAGAGTGTGTAAGAGAGTGATAGTGAGTGTCTGAGAGTGTCAGAGATTGTGAGAGAGTGTCAGAGAGTGATAGAGAGTGTCAGAGAGTGTCAGAGAGTGTCAGAGAGTGATAGAGAGTGATAGGGAGTGTCAGAGAGTGTCAGAGAGTGTCAGAGAGTGTCAGAGAGTGATAGAGAGTGTCAGAGAGTGTCTGAGAGTGTCAGAGAGTGATAGAGAGTGATAGAGAGTGTCAGAGAGTGTCTGAGAGTGTCAGAGAGTGATAGAGAGTGTCAGAGAGTGTCAGAGAGTTTCAGAGAGTGATAGTGAGTGTCTGAGAGTGTCTGAGAATGTCTGAGAGTGTCAGAGAGTGATAGAGAGTGTCAGAGAGTGTCAGAGAGTGTCAGAGAGTGTCAGAGAGTGATAGTGAGTGTCTGAGAGTGTCTGAGAATGTCTGAGAGTGTCAGAGAGTGATAGAGAGTGATAGAGAGTGTCAGAGAGTGTCTGAGAGTGTCAGAGAGTGATAGAGAGTGTCAGAGAGTGTCAGAGAGTGTCAGAGTGTGTAAGAGAGTGATAGTGAGTGTCTGAGAGTGTCAGAGATTGTGAGAGAGTGTCAGAGAGTGATAGAGAGTGTCAGAGAGTGTCAGAGAGTGTCAGAGAGTGATAGAGAGTGATAGGGAGTGTCAGAGAGTGTCAGAGAGTGTCAGAGAGTGTCAGAGAGTGATAGAGAGTGTCAGAGAGTGTCAGAGAGTGTCAGAGAGTGATAGTCAGTGTCTGAGAGTGTCAGAGAGTGATAGTGAGTGTCTGAGAGTGTCTGAGAGTGTCAGAGAGTGTCAGAGAGTGTCAGAGAGTGATAGAGAGTGTCAGAGAGTGTCAGAGAGTGATAGTGAGTGTCTGAGAGTGTCAGAGAGTGATAGTGAGTGTCAGAGAGTGTCAGAGAGTGATAGAGAGTGTCAGAGAGAGTCAGAGAGTGATAGAGAGTGTCAGAGAGTGTCAGAGAGTGTCAGAGAGTGTCAGAGAGTGATAGTGAGTGTCTGAGAGTGTCTGAGAGTGTCAGAGAGTGTCAGAGAGTGATAGAGAGTGATAGAGAGTGTCAGAGAGTGTCAGAGAGTGATAGAGAGTGATAGAGAGTGATAGGGAGTGTCAGAGAGTGTCAGAGAGTGTCAGAGAGTGTCAGAGAGTGATAGTGAGTGTCTGAGAGTGTCAGAGAGTGATAGTGAGTGTCTGAGAGTGTCTGAGAGTGTCAGAGAGTGTCAGAGAGTGATAGAGAGTGTCAGAGAGTGTCAGAGAGTGATAGTGAGTGTCTGAGAGTGTCAGAGAGTGATAGAGAGTGATAGAGAGTGTCAGAGAGTGTCTGAGAGTGTCAGAGAGTGATAGACAGTGTCAGAGAGTGTCAGAGAGTGATAGAGAGTGTCAGAGAGTGTCAGAGAGTGTCAGAGAGTGTCAGAGAGTGTCAGAGAGTGATAGTGAGTGTCTGAGAGTGTCTGAGAATGTCTGAGAGAGTCAGAGAGTGATAGAGAGTGATAGAGAGTGTCAGAGAGTGTCTGAGAGTGTCAGAGAGTGTCAGAGAGTGATAGTGAGTGTCAGAGAGTGATAGTGAGTGTCTGAGAGTGTCTGAGAGTGTCAGAGAGTGTCAGAGAGTGATAGAGAGTGTCAGAGAGTGTCAGAGAGTGTCAGAGAGTGATAGTGAGTGTCTGAGAGTGTCTGAGAATGTCTGAGAGAGTCAGAGAGTGATAGAGAGTGATAGAGAGTGTCAGAGAGTGTCTGAGAGTGTCAGAGAGTGTCAGAGAGTGATAGTGAGTGTCTGAGAGTGTCAGAGAGTGTCAGAGAGTGATAGTGAGTGTCTGAGAGTGATAGTGAGTGTCTGAGAGTGTCTGAGAGTGTCAGAGAGTGTCAGAGAGTGATAGAGAGTGTCAGAGAGTGTCAGAGAGTGATAGTGAGTGTCTGAGAGTGTCAGAGAGTGATAGTGAGTGTCTGAGAGTGTCAGAGAGTGATAGAGAGTGATAGAGAGTGTCAGAGAGTGTCTGAGAGTGTCAGAGAGTGATAGAGAGTGTCAGAGAGTGTCAGAGAGTGATAGAGAGTGTCAGAGAGTGTCAGAGAGTGTCAGAGAGTGTCAGAGAGTGATAGTGAGTGTCTGAGAGTGTCTGAGAATGTCTGAGAGAGTCAGAGAGTGATAGTGAGTGTCAGAGAGTGATAGTGAGTGTCTGAGAGTGTCTGAGAGTGTCAGAGAGTGTCAGAGAGTGATAGAGAGTGTCAGAGAGTGTCAGAGAGTGTCAGAGAGTGATAGTGAGTGTCTGAGAGTGTCTGAGAATGTCTGAGAGAGTCAGAGAGTGATAGAGAGTGATAGAGAGTGTCAGAGAGTGTCTGAGAGTGTCAGAGAGTGTCAGAGAGTGATAGTGAGTGTCTGAGAGTGTCAGAGAGTGTCAGAGAGTGATAGTGAGTGTCTGAGAGTGTCAGAGAGTGATAGAGAGTGATAGAGAGTTTCAGAGAGTGTCAGAGAGTGTCTGAGAGTGTCAGAGAGTGTCAGAGAGTGTCAGAGAGTGTCAGAGAGTGATAGAGAGTGATAGAGAGTTTCAGAGAGTGTCAGAGAGAGTCTGAGAGTGTCAGAGAGTGTCAGAGAGTGATAGAGAGTGATAGAGAGTGTCAGAGAGTGTCAGAGAGTGTCAGAGAGTGTCAGAGAGTGATAGTGAGTGTCTGAGAGTGTCAGAGAGTGATAGTGAGTGTCAGAGAGTGTCAGAGAGTGTCAGAGAGTGTCAGAGAGTGTCAGAGAGTGTCAGAGAGTGTCAGAGAGTGATAGTGAGTGTCTGAGAGTGTCTGAGAATGTCTGAGAGTGTCAGAGAGTGATAGAGAGTGATAGAGAGTGTCAGAGAGTGTCTGAGAGTGTCAGAGAGTGATAGAGAGTGTCAGAGAGTGTAAGAGAGTGATAGTGAGTGTCTGAGAGTGTCAGAGATTGTGAGAGAGTGTCAGAGAGTGTCAGAGAGTGTCAGAGAGTGTCAGAGATTGATAGAGAGTGATAGGGAGTGTCAGAGAGTGTCAGAGAGTGTCAGAGAGTGTCAGAGAGTGTCAGAGAGTGATAGAGAGTGTCAGAGAGTGTCTGAGAGTGTCAGAGAGTGATAGAGAGTGATAGAGAGTGTCAGAGAGTGATAGAGAGTGATAGAGAGTGTCAGAGAGTGTCTGAGAGTGTCAGAGAGTGATAGAGAGTGTCAGAGAGTGTCAGAGAGTGTCAGAGAGTGATAGTGAGTGTCTGAGAGTGTCTGAGAATGTCTGAGAGTGTCAGAGAGTGATAGAGAGTGTCAGAGAGTGTCAGAGAGTGTCAGAGAGTGATAGTGAGTGTCTGAGAGTGTCTGAGAATGTCAGAGAGTGTCAGAGAGTGTCAGAGAGTGATAGAGAGTGTCAGAGAGTGTCAGAGAGTGTCAGAGAGTGTCAGAGTGTGTCAGAGAGTGATAGAGAGTGATAGAGAGTGTCAGAGAGTGTCTGAGAGTGTCAGAGAGTGATAGAGAGTGTCAGAGAGTGTCAGAGAGTGTAAGAGAGTGATAGTGAGTGTCTGAGAGTGTCAGAGATTGTGAGAGAGTGTCAGAGAGTGTCAGAGAGTGTCAGAGAGTGTCAGAGATTGATAGAGAGTGATAGGGAGTGTCAGAGAGTGTCAGAGAGTGTCAGAGAGTGTCAGAGAGTGTCAGAGAGTGATAGAGAGTGTCAGAGAGTGTCTGAGAGTGTCAGAGAGTGATAGAGAGTGATAGAGAGTGTCAGAGAGTGATAGAGAGTGATAGAGAGTGTCAGAGAGTGTCTGAGAGTGTCAGAGAGTGATAGAGAGTGTCAGAGAGTGTCAGAGAGTGTCAGAGAGTGATAGTGAGTGTCTGAGAGTGTCTGAGAATGTCTGAGAGTGTCAGAGAGTGATAGAGAGTGTCAGAGAGTGTCAGAGAGTGTCAGAGAGTGATAGTGAGTGTCTGAGAGTGTCTGAGAATGTCAGAGAGTGTCAGAGAGTGTCAGAGAGTGATAGAGAGTGTCAGAGAGTGTCAGAGAGTGTCAGAGAGTGTCAGAGTGTGTAAGAGAGTGATAGTGAGTGTCTGAGAGTGTCAGAGATTGTGAGAGAGTGTCAGAGAGTGATAGAGAGTGTCAGAGAGTGTCAGAGAGTGTCAGAGAGTGATAGAGAGTGATAGGGAGTGTCAGAGAGTGTCAGAGAGTGTCAGAGAGTGTCAGAGAGTGTCAGAGAGTGATAGAGAGTGTCAGAGAGTGTCAGAGAGTGTCAGAGAGTGATAGTGAGTGTCTGAGAGTGTCAGAGAGTGATAGTGAGTGTCTGAGAGTGTCAGAGAGTGATAGTGAGTGTCTGAGAGTGTCAGAGAGTGATAGTGAGTGTCAGAGAGTGTCAGAGAGTGTCAGAGAGTGATAGTGAGTGTCAGAGAGAGTCAGAGAGTGATAGAGAATGTCAGAGAGTGTCAGAGAGTGTCTGAGAGTGTCAGAGAGTGATAGTGAGTGTCTGAGAGTGTCTGAGAGTGTCAGAGAGTGTCAGAGAGTGATAGAGAGTGATAGAGAGTGTCAGAGAGTGTCAGAGAGTGTCAGAGAGTGTCAGAGAGTGATAGTGAGTGTCTGAGAGTGTCAGAGAGTGATAGTGTGTGTCTGAGAGTGTCTGAGAGTGTCAGAGAGTGTCAGAGAGTGATAGTGAGTGCCTGAGAGTGTCTGAGAGTGTCAGAGCGTGTCAGAGAGTGATAGAGAGTGTCAGAGAGTGTCAGAGAGTGATAGAGAGTGTCTGAGAGTGTCAGAGAGTGTCAGAGAGTGATAGAGAGTGTCAGAGAGTGTCAGAGAGTGATAGAGAGTGTCTGAGAGTGTCAGAGAGTGTCAGAGAGTGATAGAGAGTGTCAGAGAGTGTCAGAGAGTGTCAGAGTGTGATAGAGAGTGTCAGAGAGTGTCAGAGAGTGATAGTGAGTGTCTGAGAGTGTCTGAGAGTGTCAGAGAGTGATAGAGAGTGATAGAGAGTGTCAGAGAGTGTCAGAGACTGTCAGAGAGTGTCAGAGAGTGTCAGAGAGTGATAGTGAGTGATAGAGAGTGTCTGAGAGTGTCAGAGAGTGATAGAGAGTGTCAGAGAGTGTCAGAGAGTGATAGAGAGTGTCTGAGAGTGTCAGAGAGTGTCAGAGAGTGATAGAGAGTGTCAGAGAGTGTCAGAGAGTGTCAGAGAGTGATAGTGAGTGTCTGAGAGTGTCTGAGAGTGTCAGAGAGTGATAGAGAGTGATAGAGAGTGTCAGAGAGTGTCAGAGACTGTCAGAGAGTGTCAGAGAGTGATAGAGAGTGTCAGTGAGTGTCAGAGAGTGATAGAGAGTGTCAGAGAGTGTCAGAGAGTGTCAGAGAGTGTCAGAGAGTGATAGTGAGTGTCTGAGAGTGTCAGAGAGTGTCAGAGAGTGATAGTGAGTGTCTGAGAGTGTCAGAGAGTGTCAGAGAGTGATAGTGAGTGTCTGAGAGTGTCTGAGAGTGTCAGAGAGTGTCAGAGAGTGATAGAGTGTGTCAGAGAGTGTCAGAGAGTGTCAGAGAGTGATAGTGAGTGTCTGAGAGTGTCAGAGAGTGATAGTGAGTGTCTGAGAGTGTCAGAGAGTGTCAGAGAGTGATAGAGAGTGTCAGAGAATGTCAGAGAGTGTCAGAGAGTGATAGTGAGTGTCTGAGAGTGTCAGAGAGTGATAGTGAGTGTCTGAGAGTGTCAGAGAGTGATAGAGAGTGATAGAGAGTGTCAGAGAGTGTCAGAGAGTGTCAGAGAGTGATAGAGAGTGTCAGAGAGTGTCTGAGAGTGTCAGAGAGTGATAGAGAGTGTCAGAGAGTGTCAGAGAGTGTCAGAGAGTGTCAGAGAGTGATAGAGAGTGTCAGAGAGTGTCAGAGAGTGTCAGAGAGTGATAGTGAGTGTCTGAGAATGTCAGAGAGTGATAGTGAGTGTCTGAGAGTGTCAGAGAGTGATAGAGAGTGATAGAGAGTGTTAGAGAGTGTCTGAGAGTGTCAGAGATTGATAGAGAGTGTCAGAGAGTGTCAGAGAGTGATAGAGAGTGTCAGAGAGTGTCAGAGAGTGTCTGAGAGTGTCAGAGAGTGATAGTGAGTGTCTGAGAGTGTCAGAGAGTGATAGTGAGTGTCAGAGAGTGTCAGAGTGTGTCAGAGAGTGATAGTGAGTGTCAGAGAGTGTCAGAGAGTGATAGAGAGTGTCAGAGAGTGTCAGAGAGTGTCAGTGAGTGATAGTGAGTGTCTGAGAGTGTCAGAGAGTGATAGAGAGTGATAGAGAGTGTCAGAGAGTGTCTGAGAGTGTCAGAGAGTGTCAGAGAGTGTCAGAGAGTGTCAGAGAGTGATAGAGAGTGTCAGAGAGTGTCAGAGAGTGTCAGAGAGTGTCAGAGAGTGATAGTGAGTGTCTGAGAGTGTCAGAGAGTGATAGAGAGTGATAGAGAGTGTCAGAGAGTGTCAGAGTGTGTCAGAGAGTGATAGTGAGTGTCTGAGAGTGTCAGAGAGTGATAGAGAGTGATAGAGAGTGTCAGAGAGTGTCAGAGTGTGTCAGAGAGTGATAGTGAGTGTCTTAGAGTGTCAGAGAGTGTCAGAGAATGATAGAGAGTGTCAGAGAGTGTCAGAGAGTGTCAGAGAGTGATAGTGAGTGTCTGAGAGTGTCTGAGAGTGTCAGAGAGTGATAGAGAGTGATAGAGAGTGTCAGAGAGTGTCAGAGTGTGTCAGAGAGTGATAGTGAGTGTCTGAGAGTGTCAGAGAGTGTCAGGAGTGATAGAGAGTGTCAGAGAGTGTCAGATAGTGTCAGAGAGTGATAGTGAGTGTCTGAGAGTGTCAGAGAGTGATAGTGAGTGTCTGAGAGTGTCAGAGAGAGATAGAGAGTGATAGAGAGTGTCAGAGAGTGACTGAGAGTGTCAGAGAGTGTCAGAGAGTGATAGTGAGTGTCTGAGAGTGTCAGAGAGTGATAGTGAGTGTCTGAGAGTGTCAGAGAGTGATAGAGAGTGATAGAGAGTGTCAGAGAGTGTCAGAGAGTGTCAGAGAGTGATAGTGAGTGTCTGAGAGTGTCAGAGAGTGATAGAGAGTGATAGAGAGTGTCAGAGAGTGTCAGAGAGTGTCAGAGAGTGATAGTGAGTGTCTGAGAGTGTCAGAGAGTGATAGTGAGTGTCTGAGAGTGTCAGAGAGTGATAGAGAGTGATACAGAGTGTCAGAGAGTGTCTGAGAGTGTCAGAGTGTGATAGAGAGTGTCAGAGAGTGTCAGAGAGTGATAGAGAGTGTCAGAGAGTGTCAGAGAGTGTCAGAGAGTGTCAGTGAGTGATAGTGAGTGTCTGAGAGTGTCAGAGAGTGATAGAGAGTGTCAGAGAGTGTCTGAGAGTGTCAGAGAGTGTCAGAGAGTGTCAGAGAGTGTCAGAGAGTGATAGAGAGTGTCAGAGAGTGTCAGAGAGTGTCAGAGAGTGATAGTGAGTGTCTGAGAGTGTCAGAGAGTGATAGAGAGTGATAGAGAGTGTCAGAGAGTGTCAGAGTGTGTCAGAGAGTGATAGTGAGTGTCTTAGAGTGTCAGAGAGTGTCAGAGAATGATAGAGAGTGTCAGAGAGTGTCAGAGAGTGTCAGAGAGTGATAGTGAGTGTCTGAGAGTGTCAGAGAGTGATAGTGAGTGTCTGAGAGTGTCAGAGAGTGATAGAGAGTGTCAGAGAGTGTCAGAGTGTGTCAGAGAGTGATAGTGAGTGTCTGAGCGTGTCAGAGAGTGTCAGAGAGTGATAGAGAGTGTCAGAGAGTGTCAGAGAGTGTCAGAGAGTGATAGTGAGTGTCTGAGAGTGTCAGAGAGTGTCAGAGAGTGATAGTGAGTGTCTGAGAGTGTCAGAGAGTGATAGAGAGTGATAGAGAGTGATAGAGAGTGTCAGAGAGTGTCTGAGAGTGTCAGAGAGTGATAGAGAGTGTCAGAGAGTGTCAGAGAGTGATAGAGAGTGTCAGAGAGTGATAGAGAGTGTCAGAGAGTGTCAGAGAGTGATAGTGAGTGTCTGAGAGTGTCAGAGAGTGATAGTGAGTGTCTGAGAGTGTCAGAGAGTGATAGAGAGTGTCAGAGAGTGTCAGAGTGTGTCAGAGAGTGATAGAGAGTGTCAGAGAGTGTCAGAGAGTGATAGAGAGTGTCAGAGAGTGTCAGAGAGTGTCAGAGAGTGTCAGAGAGTGATAGTGAGTGTCTGAGAGTGTCAGAGAGTGATAGAGAGTGTCAGAGAGTGTCAGAGTGTGTCAGAGAGTGATAGAGAGTGTCAGAGAGTGTCAGAGAGTGATAGAGAGTGTCAGAGAGTGTCAGAGAGTGTCAGAGAGTGTCAGAGAGTGATAGTGAGTGTCTGAGAGTGTCAGAGAGTGACAGAGAGTGATAGAGAGTGTCAGAGAGTGTCAGAGTGTGTCAGAGAGTGATAGTGAGTGTCTGAGAGTGTCAGAGAGTGTCAGAGAGTGATAGAGAGTGTCAGAGAGTGTCAGAGAGTGTCAGAGAGTGATAGTGAGTGTCTGAGAGTGTCAGAGAGTGATAGAGAGTGATAGAGAGTGTCAGAGAGTGTCAGCGAGTGTCAGAGAGTGATAGAGAGTGTCAGAGAGTGATAGAGAGTGATAGAGAGTGTCAGAGAGTTTCAGAGAGTGTCAGAGAGTGACAGAGAGTGATAGAGAGTGTCAGAGAGTGTCAGAGTGTGTCAGAGAGTGATAGTGAGTGTCTGAGAGTGTCAGAGAGTGTCAGAGAGTGATAGAGAGTGTCAGAGAGTGTCAGAGAGTGTCAGAGAGTGATAGTGAGTGTCTGAGAGTGTCAGAGAGTGATAGAGAGTGATAGAGAGTGTCAGAGAGTGTCAGAGAGTGTCAGAGAGTGATAGAGAGTGTCAGAGAGTGATAGAGAGTGATAGAGAGTGTCAGAGAGTGTCAGAGAGTGTCAGAGAGTGTCAGAGAGTGTCAGAGATTGATAGAGAGTGATAGAGAGTGTCAGAGAGTGATAGAGAGTGTCAGAGAGTGATAGTGAGTGTCTGAGAGTGTCAGAGAGTGATAGAGAGTGATAGAGAGTGTCAGAGAGTGTCAGAGAGTGATAGAGAGTGTCAGAGAGTTTCAGAGAGTGTCAGAGAGTGTCAGAGAGTGATAGTGAGTGTCTGAGAGTGTCAGAGAGTGATAGAGAGTGATAGAGAGTGTCAGAGAGTGTCAGAGATTGTCAGAGAGTGATAGTGAGTGTCTGAGAGTGTCAGAGAGTGTCTGAGATTGTCAGAGATTGATAGAGAGTGATAGAGAGTGTCAGAGAGTGTCTGAGAGTGTCAGAGAGTGTCAGAGAGAGATAGAGAGTGTCAGAGAGTGTCAGAGAGTGTCAGAGAGTGTCAGAGAGTGATAGTGAATGTCTGAGAGTGTCAGAGAGTGATAGAGAGTGATAGAGAGTGTCAGAGAGTGTCAGAGAGTGTCAGAGAGTGATAGTGAGTGTCTGAGAGTGTCAGAGAGTGATAGAGAGTGATAGAGAGTGTCAGAGAGTGATAGAGAGTGATAGAGAGTGTCAGAGAGTGTCTGAGAGTGTCAGAGAGTGATAGAGAGTGTCAGAGAGTGTCAGAGAGAGTCAGAGAGTGATAGTGAGTGTCTGAGAGTGTCTGAGAATGTCTGAGAGTGTCAGAGAGTGATAGAGAGTGTCAGAGAGTGTCAGAGAGTGTCTGAGAGTGTCAGAGATTGATAGAGAGTGTCAGAGAGTGTCAGAGAGTGTCAGAGAGTGTCAGAGAGTGATAGTGAGTGTCTGAGAGTGTCAGAGAGTGATAGTGAGTGATAGAGAGTGTCAGAGAGTGTCAGAGAGTGTCAGAGAGTGATAGTGAGTGTCTGAGAGTGTCAGAGAGTGATAGAGAGTGATAGAGAGTGTCAGAGAGTGATAGAGAGTGATAGAGAGTGTCAGAGAGTGTCTGAGAGTGTCAGAGAGTGATAGAGAGTGTCAGAGAGTGTCAGAGAGTGTCAGAGAGTGATAGTGAGTGTCTGAGAGTGTCTGAGAATGTCTGAGAGTGTCAGAGAGTGATAGAGAGTGATAGAGAGTGTCAGAGAGTGTCAGAGAGTGTCAGAGTGTGTCAGAGAGTGATAGAGAGTGTCAGAGAGTGTCAGAGAGTGTCAGAGAGTGATAGTGAGTGTCTGAGAGTGTCAGAGAGTGATAGTGAGTGTCTGAGAGTGTCTGAGAGTGTCAGAGAGTGTCAGAGAGTGATAGAGTGTGTCAGAGAGTGTCAGAGAGTGTCAGAGAGTGATAGTGAGTGTCTGAGAGTGTCAGAGAGTGATAGTGAGTGTCTGAGAGTGTCAGAGAGTGTCAGAGAGTGATAGAGAGTGTCAGAGAATGTCAGAGAGTGTCAGAGAGTGATAGTGAGTGTCTGAGAGTGTCAGAGAGTGATAGTGAGTGTCTGAGAGTGTCTGAGAGTGTCAGAGAGTGTCAGAGAGTGATAGAGTGTGTCAGAGAGTGTCAGAGAGTGTCAGAGAGTGATAGTGAGTGTCTGAGAGTGTCAGAGAGTGATAGTGAGTGTCTGAGAGTGTCAGAGAGTGTCAGAGAGTGATAGAGAGTGTCAGAGAATGTCAGAGAGTGTCAGAGAGTGATAGTGAGTGTCTGAGAGTGTCAGAGAGTGATAGTGAGTGTCTGAGAGTGTCAGAGAGTGATAGAGAGTGATAGAGAGTGTCAGAGATTGTCTGAGAGTGTCAGAGAGTGTCAGAGAGTGATAGAGAGTGATAGAGAGTGTCAGAGAGTGTCAGAGAGTGTCAGAGTGTGTCAGAGAGTGATAGAGAGTGTCAGAGAGTGTCAGAGAGTGTCAGAGAGTGATAGTGAGTGTCTGAGAGTGTCAGAGAGTGATAGTGAGTGTCTGAGAGTGTCTGAGAGTGTCAGAGAGTGTCAGAGAGTGATAGAGTGTGTCAGAGAGTGTCAGAGAGTGTCAGAGAGTGATAGTGAGTGTCTGAGAGTGTCAGAGAGTGATAGTGAGTGTCTGAGAGTGTCAGAGAGTGTCAGAGAGTGATAGAGAGTGTCAGAGAATGTCAGAGAGTGTCAGAGAGTGATAGTGAGTGTCTGAGAGTGTCAGAGAGTGATAGTGAGTGTCTGAGAGTGTCAGAGAGTGATAGAGAGTGATAGAGAGTGTCAGAGATTGTCTGAGAGTGTCAGAGAGTGATAGAGAGTGTCAGAGAGTGTCAGAGAGTGATAGAGAGTGTCAGAGAGTGTCAGAGAGTGTCAGAGAGTGTCAGAGAGTGATAGAGAGTGTCAGAGAGTGTCTGAGAGTGTCAGAGAGTGTCAGAGAGTGATAGAGAGTGTCAGAGAATGTCAGAGAGTGTCAGAGAGTGATAGTGAGTGTCTGAGAGTGTCAGAGAGTGATAGTGAGTGTCTGAGAGTGTCAGAGAGTGATAGAGAGTGATAGAGAGTGTCAGAGATTGTCTGAGAGTGTCAGAGAGTGATAGAGAGTGTCAGAGAGTGTCAGAGAGTGATAGAGAGTGTCAGAGAGTGTCAGAGAGTGTCAGAGAGTGTCAGAGAGTGATAGAGAGTGTCAGAGAGTGTCAGAGAGTGTCAGAGTGTGTCAGAGAGTGATAGAGAGTGTCAGAGAGTGTCAGAGAGTGTCAGAGAGTGATAGTGAGTGTCTGAGAGTGTCAGAGAGTGATAGTGAGTGTCTGAGAGTGTCTGAGAGTGTCAGAGAGTGTCAGAGAGTGATAGAGTGTGTCAGAGAGTGTCAGAGAGTGTCAGAGAGTGATAGTGAGTGTCTGAGAGTGTCAGAGAGTGATAGTGAGTGTCTGAGAGTGTCAGAGAGTGTCAGAGAGTGATAGAGAGTGTCAGAGAATGTCAGAGAGTGTCAGAGAGTGATAGTGAGTGTCTGAGAGTGTCAGAGAGTGATAGTGAGTGTCTGAGAGTGTCAGAGAGTGATAGTGAGTGTCTGAGAGTGTCAGAGAGTGATAGAGAGTGATAGAGAGTGTCAGAGATTGTCTGAGAGTGTCAGAGAGTGATAGAGAGTGTCAGAGTGTGTCAGAGAGTGATAGAGAGTGTCAGAGAGTGTCAGAGAGTGTCAGAGAGTGTCAGAGAGTGATAGTGAGTGTCTGAGAGTGTCAGAGAGTGATAGAGAGTGATAGAGAGTGTCAGAGAGTGTCAGAGTGTGTCAGAGAGTGATAGTGAGTGTCTGAGAGTGTCAGAGAATGTCAGAGAGTGATAGAGAGTGATAGAGAGTGTCAGAGAGTGTCAGAGAGTGATAGTGAGTGTCTGAGAGTGTCAGAGAGTGATAGTGAGTGTCTGAGAGTGTCAGAGAGTGATAGTGAGTGTCTGAGAGTGTCAGAGAGTGATAGTGAGTGTCTGAGAGTGTCAGAGAGTGATAGAGAGTGATAGAGAGTGTCAGAGAGTGTCAGAGAGTGTCAGAGAGTGATAGAGAGTGTCAGAGAGTGTCTGAGAGTGTCAGAGAGTGATAGAGAGTGTCAGAGAGTGTCAGAGAGTGATAGATAGTGTCAGAGAGTGTCAGAGAGTGATAGTGAGTGTCTGAGAGTGTCAGAGAGTGATAGTGAGTGTCTGAGAGTGTCAGAGAGTGATAGTGAGTGTCTGAGAGTGTCAGAGAGTGATAGAGAGTGATAGAGAGTGTCAGAGAGTGTCAGAGAGTGTCAGAGAGTGATAGAGAGTGTCAGAGAGTGTCTGAGAGTGTCAGAGAGTGATAGAGAGTGTCAGAGAGTGTCAGAGAGTGATAGATAGTGTCAGAGAGTGTCAGAGAGTGATAGTGAGTGTCTGAGAGTGTCAGAGAGTGATAGTGAGTGTCTGAGAGTGTCAGAGAGTGATAGAGAGTGATAGAGAGTGTCAGAGAGTGTCTGAGAGTGTCAGAGATTGATAGAGAGTGTCAGAGAGTGTCAGAGAGTGATAGAGAGTGTCAGAGAGTGTCAGAGAGTGTCAGAGAGTGTCAGAGAGTGATAGTGAGTGTCTGAGAGTATCAGAGAGTGATAGTGAGAGTCAGAGAGTGTCAGAGTGTGTCAGAGAGTGATAGTGAGTGTCAGAGTGTGTCAGAGAGTGTCAGAGAGTGTCAGAGAGTGATAGTGAGTGTCTGAGAGTGTCAGAGAGTGATAGAGAGTGATAGAGAGTGTCAGAGAGTGTCAGAGTGTGTCAGAGAGTGATAGTGAGTGTCAGAGAGTGTCAGAGAGTGATAGAGAGTGTCAGAGAGTGATAGTGAGTGTCTGAGAGTGTCAGAGAGTGATAGTGAGTGTCTGAGAGTGTCAGAGAGTGATAGAGAGTGATAGAGAGTGTCAGAGAGTGTCAGAGTGTGTCAGAGAGTGATAGTGAGTGTCTGAGAGTGTCAGAGAGTGATAGAGAGTGATAGAGAGTGTCAGAGAGTGTCAGAGTGTGTCAGAGAGTGATAGTGAGTGTCTGAGAGTGTCAGAGAGTGTCAGGAGTGATAGAGAGTGTCAGAGAGTGTCAGAGAGTGTCAGAGAGTGATAGTGAGTGTCTGAGAGTGTCAGAGAGTGATAGAGAGTGATAGAGAGTGTCAGGGAGTGTCTGAGAGTGTCAGAGAGTGATAGTGAGTGTCAGAGAGTGTCAGAGAGTGATAGAGAGTGTCAGAGAGTGATAGTGAGTGTCTGAGAGTGTCAGAGAGTGATAGTGAGTGTCTGAGAGTGTCAGAGAGTGATAGAGAGTGATAGAGAGTGTCAGAGAGTGTCAGAGTGTGTCAGAGAGTGATAGTGAGTGTCTGAGAGTGTCAGAGAGTGTCAGGAGTGATAGAGAGTGTCAGAGAGTGTCAGAGAGTGTCAGAGAGTGATAGTGAGTGTCTGAGAGTGTCAGAGAGTGATAGTGAGTGTCTGAGAGTGTCAGAGAGAGATAGAGAGTGATAGAGAGTGTCAGAGAGTGACTGAGAGTGTCAGAGAGTGTCAGAGAGTGATAGTGAGTGTCTGAGAGTGTCAGAGAGTGATAGTGAGTGTCTGAGAGTGTCAGAGAGTGATAGAGAGTGATAGAGAGTGTCAGAGAGTGTCAGAGAGTGTCAGAGAGTGATAGTGAGTGTCTGAGAGTGTCAGAGAGTGATAGAGAGTGATAGAGAGTGTCAGAGAGTGTCAGAGAGTGTCAGAGAGTGATAGTGAGTGTCTGAGAGTGTCAGAGAGTGATAGTGAGTGTCTGAGAGTGTCAGAGAGTGATAGTGAGTGTCTGAGAGTGTCAGAGAGTGATAGAGAGTGATAGAGAGTGTCAGAGAGTGTCTGAGAGTGTCAGAGAGTGATAGAGAGTGTCAGAGAGTGTCAGAGAGTGATAGAGAGTGTCAGAGAGTGTCAGAGAGTGTCAGAGAGTGATAGTGAGTGTCTGAGAGTGTCAGAGAGTGATACAGAGTGATAGAGAGTGTCAGAGAGTGTCAGAGTGTGTCAGAGAGTGATAGTGAGTGTCTTAGAGTGTCAGAGAGTGTCAGAGAATGATAGAGAGTGTCAGAGAGTGTCAGAGAGTGATAGTGAGTGTCTGAGAGTGTCAGAGAGTGATAGTGAGTGTCTGAGAGTGTCAGAGATTGATAGAGTGTGATAGAGAGTGTCAGAGAGTGTCTGAGAGTGTCAGAGAGTGATAGAGAGTGTCAGAGAGTGTCAGAGAGTGATAGAGAGTGTCAGAGAGTGTCAGAGAGTGTCAGAGAGTGTCAGAGAGTGATAGTGAGTGTCTGAGAGTGTCAGAGAGTGATAGAGAGTGTCAGAGAGTGTCAGAGTGTGTCAGAGAGTGATAGTGAGTGTCTGAGAGTGTCAGAGAGTGTCAGAGAGTGATAGAGAGTGTCAGAGAGTGTCAGAGAGTGTCAGAGAGTGATAGTGAGTGTCTGAGAGTGTCAGAGAGTGATAGTGAGTGTCAGAGAGTGATAGTGAGTGTCTGAGAGTGTCAGAGAGTGATAGAGAGTGATAGAGAGTGTCAGAGAGTGATAGTGAGTGTCTGAGAGTGTCAGAGAGTGATAGAGAGTGATAGAGTGTGTCAGAGAGTGACTGAGAGTGTCAGAGAGTGTCAGAGAGTGATAGTGAGTGTCTGAGAGTGTCAGAGAGTGATAGAGAGTGATAGAGAGTGTCAGAGAGTGTCAGAGAGTGTCAGAGAGTGATAGTGAGTGTCTGAGAGTGTCAGAGAGTGATAGAGAGTGATAGAGAGTGTCAGAGAGTGTCAGAGAGTGTCAGAGAGTGATAGTGAGTGTCTGAGAGTGTCAGAGAGTGATAGTGAGTGTCTGAGAGTGTCAGAGAGTGATAGTGAGTGTCTGAGAGTGTCAGAGAGTGATAGAGAGTGATAGAGAGTGTCAGAGAGTGTCTGAGAGTGTCAGAGAGTGATAGAGAGTGTCAGAGAGTGTCAGAGAGTGATAGAGAGTGTCAGAGAGTGTCAGAGAGTGTCAGAGAGTGATAGTGAGTGTCTGAGAGTGTCAGAGAGTGTCAGAGAGTGTCAGAGAGTGATGGAGAGTGTCAGAGAGTGTCAGAGAGTGTCAGAGAGTGATAGTGAGTGTCTGAGAGTGTCAGAGAGTGTCAGAGAGTGATAGTGAGTGTCTGAGAGTGTCAGAGAGTGTCAGAGAGTGTCAGAGAGTGATGGAGAGTGATAGAGAGTGTCAGAGAGTGTCAGAGAGTGATAGAGAGTGTCAGAGAGTTTCAGAGAGTGTCAGAGAGTGTCAGAGAGTGATAGTGAGTGTCTGAGAGTGTCAGAGAGTGATAGAGAGTGATAGAGAGTGTCAGAGAGTGTCAGAGAGTGATAGAGAGTGATAGAGAGTGTCTGAGAGTGTCAGAGAGTGATAGAGAGTGATAGAGAGTGTCAGAGAGTGTCAGAGAGTGTCAGAGAGTGATAGTGAGTGTCTGAGAGTGTCAGAGAGTGATAGAGAGTGATAGAGAGTGTCAGAGAGTGTCAGAGAGTGATAGAGAGTGTCAGAGAGTTTCAGAGAGTGTCAGAGAGTGTCAGAGAGTGATAGTGAGTGTCTGAGAGTGTCAGAGAGTGATAGAGAGTGATAGAGAGTGTCAGAGAGTGTCAGAGAGTGATAGAGAGTGATAGAGAGTGTCTGAGAGTGTCAGAGAGTGATAGAGAGTGATAGAGAGTGTCAGAGAGTGTCAGAGAGTGTCAGAGAGTGATAGTGAGTGTCTGAGAGTGTCAGAGAGTGTCTGAGATTGTCAGAGATTGATAGAGAGTGATAGAGAGTGTCAGAGAGTGTCTGAGAGTGTCAGAGAGTGTCAGAGAGAGATAGAGAGTGTCAGAGAGTGTCAGAGAGTGTCAGAGAGTGATAGTGAATGTCTGAGAGTGTCAGAGAGTGATAGAGAGTGATAGAGAGTGTCAGAGAGTGTCAGAGAGTGTCAGAGAGTGATAGTGAGTGTCTGAGAGTGTCAGAGAGTGATAGAGAGTGATAGAGAGTGTCAGAGAGTGATAGAGAGTGATAGAGAGTGTCAGAGAGTGTCTGAGAGTGTCAGAGAGTGATAGAGAGTGTCTGAGAATGTCTGAGAGTGTCAGAGAGTGATAGAGAGTGTCAGAGAGTGTCAGAGAGTGTCAGAGAGTGATAGTGAGTGTCTGAGAGTGTCTGAGAATGTCTGAGAGTGTCAGAGAGTGATAGAGAGTGATAGAGAGTGTCAGAGAGTGTCTGAAAGTGTCAGAGAGTGATAGAGAGTGTCAGAGAGTGTCAGAGAGTGTCAGAGAGTGTAAGAGAGTGATAGTGAGTGTCTGAGAGTGTTAGAGAGTGAGAGAGAGTGATAGAGAGTTTCAGAGAGTGTCAGAGAGTGATAGAGAGTGTCAGAGAGTGTCAGAGAGTGTCAGAGAGTGTCAGAGAGTCATAGTGAGTGTCTGAGAGTGTCAGAGAGTGATAGAGAGTGATAGAGAGTGTCAGAGAGTGATAGAGAGTGGTAGAGAGTGTCTGAGAGTGTCAGAGAGTGATAGAGAGTGTCAGAGAGTGTCAGAGAGTGTCAGAGAGTGTCAGAGAGTGATAGTGAGTGTCAGAGAGTGTCTGAGAATGTCTGAGAGTGTCAGAGAGTGATAGAGAGTGATAGAGAGTGTCAGAGAGTGTCTGAGAGTGTCAGAGATTGATAGAGAGTGTCAGAGAGTGTCAGAGAGTGTCAGAGAGTGTCAGAGAGTGTAAGAGAGTGATAGTGAGTGTCTGAGAGTGTTAGAGAGTGAGAGAGAGTGATAGAGAGTTTCAGAGAGTGTCAGAGAGTGATAGAGAGTGTCAGAGAGTGTCAGAGAGTGTCAGAGAGTGTCAGAGAGTGATAGTGAGTGTCTGAGAGTGTTAGAGAGTGAGAGAGAGTGATAGAGAGTTTCAGAGAATGTCAGAGAGTGATAGAGAGTGTCAGAGAATGTAAGAGAGTGTCAGAGAGTGTCAGAGAGTGTCAGAGAGTGCAAGAGAGTGCAAGAGAGTGATAGTGAGTGTCTGAGAGTGTTAGAGAGTGAGAGAGAGTGATAGAGAGTTTCAGAGAGTGTCAGAGAGTGATAGAGAGTGTCAGAGAGTGTCAGAGAGTGTCAGAGAGTGTCAGAGAGTGATAGTGAGTGTCTGAGAGTGTTAGAGAGTGAGAGAGAGTGATAGAGAGTTTCAGAGAGTGTCAGAGAGTGATAGAGAGTGTCAGAGAATGTAAGAGAGTGTCAGAGAGTGTCAGAGAGTGTCAGAGAGTGCAAGAGAGTGATAGTGAGTGTCTGAGAGTGTCAGAGAGTGATAGAGAGTGTCAGAGAGTGTCAGAGAGTGTAAGAGAGTGATAGTGAGTGTCTGAGAGTGTTAGAGAGTGAGAGAGAGTGATAGAGAGTTTCAGAGAGTGTCAGAGAGTGATAGAGAGTGTCAGAGAATGTAAGAGAGTGTCAGAGAGTGTCAGAGAGTGATAGTGAGTGTCTGAGAGTGTCAGAGAGTGAGAGAGAGTGATAGAGAGTTTCAGAGAGTGTCAGAGAGTGTCAGAGAGTGTCAGAGAGTGAGAGAGAGTGATAGAGAGTTTCAGAGAGTGTCAGAGAGTGATAGAGAGTGTCAGAGAGTGTCAGAGAGTCTCAGAGAGTGTCAGAGAGTGATAGTGAGTGTCTGAGAGTGTCAGAGAGTGAGAGAGAGTGATAGAGAGTTTCAGAGAGTGTCAGAGAGTGTCTGAGAGTGTCAGAGAGTGATAGAGAGTGATAGGGAGAGTCAGAGAGTGTCAGAGTGTGTCAGAGAGTGATAGTGAGTGTGTGAGAGTGGCAGAGAGTGTCAGAGAGTGATAGAGAGTGTCAGAGAGTGTCAGAGAGTGTCAGAGAGTTATAGTGAGTGTCTGAGAGTGTCAGAGAGTGATAGAGAGTGATAGAGAGTGATAGAGAGTGTCAGAGAGTGTCAGAGAGTGTCAGAGAGTGATAGAGAGTGTCAGAGAGTGATATAGAGTGATAGAGAGTGACAGAGAGTGTCAGAGAGTGTCAGAGAGTGTCAGAGAGTGTCAGAGAGTGTCAGAGAGTGTCAGAGAGTGTCAGAGAGTGATAGTGAGTGTCTGAGAGTGTTAGAGAGTGAGAGAGAGTGATAGAGAGTTTCAGAGAGTGTCAGAGAGTGATAGAGAGTGTCAGAGAATGTAAGAGAGTGTCAGAGAGTGTCAGAGAGTGTCAGAGAGTGCAAGAGAGTGATAGTGAGTGTCTGAGAGTGTTAGAGAGTGAGAGAGAGTGATAGAGAGTTTCAGAGAGTGTCAGAGAGTGATAGAGAGTGTCAGAGAGTGTCAGAGAGTGATAGTGAGTGTCTGAGAGTGTCAGAGAGTGATAGAGAGTGATAGAGAGTGTCAGAGAGTGATAGAGATTGATAGAGAGTGTCAGAGAGTGTCTGAGAGTGTCAGAGAGTGATAGAGAGTGTCAGAGTGTGTCAGAGAGTGTAAGAGAGTGATAGTGAGTGTCTGAGAGTGTTAGAGAGTGAGAGAGAGTGATAGAGAGTTTCAGAGAGTGTCAGAGAGTGATAGAGAGTGTCAGAGAATGTAAGAGAGTGTCAGAGAGTGTCAGAGAGTGATAGTGAGTGTCTGAGAGTGTCAGAGAGTGAGAGAGAGTGATAGAGAGTTTCAGAGAGTGTCAGAGAGTGTCAGAGAGTGTCAGAGAGTGATAGTGAGTGTCTGAGAGTGTCAGAGAGTGATAGAGAGTGATAGAGAGTGTCAGAGTGTGTCAGAGAGTGATAGTGAGTGTCTGAGAGTGTCAGAGAGTGTCAGAGAGTGATAGAGAGTGTCTGAGAGTGTCAGAGAATGATACAGAGTGATAGAGAGTGTCAGAGAGTGTCAGAGTGTGTCAGAGAGTGATAGTGAGTGTCTTAGAGTGTCAGAGAGTGTCAGAGAATGATAGAGAGTGTCAGAGAGTGTCAGAGAGTGTCAGAGAGTGATAGTGAGTGTCTGAGAGTGTCAGAGAGTGATAGTGAGTGTCTGAGAGTGTCAGAGAGTGATAGAGTGTGATAGAGAGTGTCAGAGAGTGTCTGAGAGTGTCAGAGAGTGATAGAGAGTGTCAGAGAGTGTCAGAGAGTGATAGAGAGTGTCAGAGAGTGTCAGAGAGTGTCAGAGAGTGTCAGAGAGTGATAGTGAGTGTCTGAGAGTGTCAGAGAGTGATAGAGAGTGTCAGAGAGTGTCAGAGTGTGTCAGAGAGTGATAGTGAGTGTCTGAGAGTGTCAGAGAGTGTCAGAGAGTGATAGAGAGTGTCAGAGAGTGTCAGAGAGTGTCAGAGAGTGATAGTGAGTGTCTGAGAGTGTCAGAGAGTGATAGTGAGTGTCTGAGAGTGTCAGAGAGTGATAGAGAGTGATAGAGAGTGTCAGAGAGTGTCTGAGAGTGTCAGAGAGTGATAGAGAGTGTCAGAGAGTGTCAGAGAGTGATAGAGAGTGTCAGAGAGTGATAGAGAGTGTCAGAGAGTGTCAGAGAGTGATAGTGAGTGTCTGAGAGTGTCAGAGAGTGATAGTGAGTGTCTGAGAGTGTCAGAGAGTGATAGAGAGTGTCAGAGAGTGTCAGAGTGTGTCAGAGAGTGATAGTGAGTGTCTGAGAGTGTCAGAGAGTGTCAGAGAGTGATAGAGAGTGTCAGAGAGTGTCAGAGAGTGATAGTGAGTGTCTGAGAGTGTCAGAGAGTGATAGTGAGTGTCTGAGAGTGTCAGAGAGTGATAGAGAGTGATAGAGTGTCAGAGAGTGTCTGAGAGTGTCAGAGAGTGATAGAGAGTGTCAGAGAGTGATAGAGAGTGTCAGAGAGTGTCAGAGAGTGTCAGAGAGTGTCAGAGAGTGATAGTGAGTGTCTGAGAGTGTCAGAGAGTGACAGAGAGTGATAGAGAGTGTCAGAGAGTGTCAGAGTGTGTCAGAGAGTGATAGTGTGTGTCTGAGAGTGTCAGAGAGTGTCAGAGAGTGATAGAGAGTGTCAGAGAGTGTCAGAGAGTGTCAGAGAGTGATAGTGAGTGTCTGAGAGTGTCAGAGAGTGATAGAGAGTGATAGGGAGTGTCAGAGAGTGTCAGCGAGTGTCAGAGAGTGATAGAGAGTGTCAGAGAGTGATAGAGAGTGTCAGAGAGTGATAGAGAGTGATAGAGAGTGTCAGAGAGTGTCAGAGAGTGTCAGAGAGTGACAGAGAGTGATAGAGAGTGATAGAGAGTGTCAGAGAGTGTCAGAGTGTGTCAGAGAGTGATAGTGAGTGCCTGAGAGTGTCAGAGAGTGATAGAGAGTGTCAGAGAGTGTCAGAGAGTGTCAGAGAGTGATAGTGAGTGTCTGAGAGTGTCAGAGAGTGATAGAGAGTGATAGAGAGTGTCAGAGAGTGTCAGAGAGTGTCAGAGAGTGTCAGAGAGTGATAGAGAGTGTCAGAGAGTGTCAGAGAGTGTCAGAGAGTGATAGTGAGTGTCTGAGAGTGTCAGAGAGTGATAGAGAGTGATAGAGAGTGTCAGAGAGTGTCAGAGAGTGTCAGAGAGTGATAGAGAGTGTCAGAGAGTGATAGAGAGTGTCAGAGAGTGTCAGAGAGTGTCAGAGAGTGTCAGAGAGTGTCAGAGATTGATAGAGAGTGATAGAGAGTGATAGAGAGTGTCAGAGAGTGTCAGAGAGTGTCAGAGAGTGATAGAGAGTGTCAGAGAGTGATAGAGAGTGTCAGAGAGTGTCAGAGAGTGTCAGAGAGTGTCAGAGAGTGTCAGAGATTGATAGAGAGTGATAGAGAGTGATAGAGAGTGATAGAGAGTGATAGAGAGTGTCAGAGAGTGTCAGAGAGTGTCAGCGAGTGTCAGAGAGTGATAGAGAGTGTCAGAGAGTGATAGAGAGTGTCAGAGAGTGATAGAGAGTGATAGAGAGTGTCAGAGAGTGTCAGAGAGTGTCAGAGAGTGACAGAGAGTGATAGAGAGTGATAGAGAGTGTCAGAGAGTGTCAGAGTGTGTCAGAGAGTGATAGTGAGTGCCTGAGAGTGTCAGAGAGTGATAGAGAGTGTCAGAGAGTGTCAGAGAGTGTCAGAGAGTGATAGTGAGTGTCTGAGAGTGTCAGAGAGTGATAGAGAGTGATAGAGAGTGTCAGAGAGTGTCAGAGAGTGTCAGAGAGTGATAGAGAGTGTCAGAGAGTGATAGAGAGTGTCAGAGAGTGTCAGAGAGTGTCAGAGAGTGTCAGAGAGTGTCAGAGATTGATAGAGAGTGATAGAGAGTGATAGAGAGTGTCAGAGAGTGTCAGAGAGTGTCAGAGAGTGATAGAGAGTGTCAGAGAGTGATAGAGAGTGTCAGAGAGTGTCAGAGAGTGTCAGAGAGTGTCAGAGAGTGTCAGAGATTGATAGAGAGTGATAGAGAGTGATAGAGAGTGATAGAGAGTGTCAGAGAGTGATAGAGAGTGTCAGAGAGTGATAGAGAGTGTCTGAGAGTGTCAGAGAGTGTCAGAGAGTGATAGAGAGTGTCAGAGAGTTTCAGAGAGTGTCAGAGAGTGTCAGAGAGTGATAGTGAGTGTCTGAGAGTGTCAGAGAGTGATAGAGAGTGATAGAGAGTGTCAGAGAGTGTCAGAGAGTGATAGAGAGTGATAGAGAGTGTCTGAGAGTGTCAGAGAGTGATAGAGAGTGATAGAGAGTGTCAGAGAGTGTCAGAGAGTGTCAGAGAGTGATAGTGAGTGTCTGAGAGTGTCAGAGAGTGATAGAGAGTGTCAGAGAGTGTCAGAGAGTGATAGTGAGTGTCTGAGAGTGTCAGAGAGTGATAGAGAGTGATAGAGAGTGTCAGAGAGTGTCAGAGAGTGATAGAGAGTGATAGAGAGTGTCTGAGAGTGTCAGAGAGTGATAGAGAGTGATAGAGAGTGTCAGAGAGTGTCAGAGAGTGTCAGAGAGTGATAGTGAGTGTCTGAGAGTGTCAGAGAGTGTCTGAGATTGTCAGAGATTGATAGAGAGTGATAGAGAGTGTCAGAGAGTGTCTGAGAGTGTCAGAGAGTGTCAGAGAGAGATAGAGAGTGTCAGAGAGTGTCAGAGAGTGTCAGAGAGTGATAGTGAATGTCTGAGAGTGTCAGAGAGTGATAGAGAGTGATAGAGAGTGTCAGAGAGTGTCAGAGAGTGTCAGAGAGTGATAGTGAGTGTCTGAGAGTGTCAGAGAGTGATAGAGAGTGATAGAGAGTGTCAGAGAGTGATAGAGAGTGATAGAGAGTGTCAGAGAGTGTCTGAGAGTGTCAGAGAGTGATAGAGAGTGTCTGAGAATGTCTGAGAGTGTCAGAGAGTGATAGAGAGTGTCAGAGAGTGTCAGAGAGTGATAGTGAGTGTCTGAGAGTGTCTGAGAATGTCTGAGAGTGTCAGAGAGTGATAGAGAGTGATAGAGAGTGTCAGAGAGTGTCTGAAAGTGTCAGAGAGTGATAGAGAGTGTCAGAGAGTGTCAGAGAGTGTCAGAGAGTGTAAGAGAGTGATAGTGAGTGTCTGAGAGTGTTAGAGAGTGAGAGAGAGTGATAGAGAGTTTCAGAGAGTGTCAGAGAGTGATAGAGAGTGTCAGAGAGTGTCAGAGAGTGTCAGAGAGTGTCAGAGAGTCATAGTGAGTGTCTGAGAGTGTCAGAGAGTGATAGAGAGTGATAGAGAGTGTCAGAGAGTGATAGAGAGTGGTAGAGAGTGTCTGAGAGTGTCAGAGAGTGATAGAGAGTGTCAGAGAGTGTCAGAGAGTGTCAGAGAGTGTCAGAGAGTGTCAGAGAGTGATAGTGAGTGTCAGAGAGTGTCTGAGAATGTCTGAGAGTGTCAGAGAGTGATAGAGAGTGATAGAGAGTGTCAGAGAGTGTCTGAGAGTGTCAGAGATTGATAGAGAGTGTCAGAGAGTGTCAGAGAGTGTCAGAGAGTGTCAGAGAGTGTAAGAGAGTGATAGTGAGTGTCTGAGAGTGTTAGAGAGTGAGAGAGAGTGATAGAGAGTTTCAGAGAGTGTCAGAGAGTGATAGAGAGTGTCAGAGAGTGTCAGAGAGTGTCAGAGAGTGTCAGAGAGTGATAGTGAGTGTCTGAGAGTGTTAGAGAGTGAGAGAGAGTGATAGAGAGTTTCAGAGAGTGTCAGAGAGTGATAGAGAGTGTCAGAGAATGTAAGAGAGTGTCAGAGAGTGTCAGAGAGTGCAAGAGAGTGCAAGAGAGTGATAGTGAGTGTCTGAGAGTGTTAGAGAGTGAGAGAGAGTGATAGAGAGTTTCAGAGAGTGTCAGAGAGTGATAGAGAGTGTCAGAGAGTGTAAGAGAGTGATAGTGAGTGTCTGAGAGTGTTAGAGAGTGAGAGAGAGTGATAGAGAGTTTCAGAGAGTGTCAGAGAGTGATAGAGAGTGTCAGAGAGTGTCAGAGAGTGTCAGAGAGTGTCAGAGAGTGATAGTGAGTGTCTGAGAGTGTTAGAGAGTGAGAGAGAGTGATAGAGAGTTTCAGAGAGTGTCAGAGAGTGATAGAGAGTGTCAGAGAATGTAAGAGAGTGTCAGAGAGTGTCAGAGAGTGTCAGAGAGTGCAAGAGAGTGATAGTGAGTGTCTGAGAGTGTCAGAGAGTGATAGAGAGTGTCAGAGAGTGTCAGAGAGTGTAAGAGAGTGATAGTGAGTGTCTGAGAGTGTTAGAGAGTGAGAGAGAGTGATAGAGAGTTTCAGAGAGTGTCAGAGAGTGATAGAGAGTGTCAGAGAATGTAAGAGAGTGTCAGAGAGTGTCAGAGAGTGATAGTGAGTGTCTGAGAGTGTCAGAGAGTGAGAGAGAGTGATAGAGAGTTTCAGAGAGTGTCAGAGAGTGTCAGAGAGTGTCAGAGAGTGAGAGAGAGTGATAGAGAGTTTCAGAGAGTGTCAGAGAGTGATAGAGAGTGTCAGAGAGTGTCAGAGAGTGTCAGAGAGTGTCAGAGAGTGATAGTGAGTGTCTGAGAGTGTCAGAGAGTGATAGAGAGTGATAGAGAGTGTCAGAGAGTGTCAGAGAGTGTCAGAGAGTGATAGAGAGTGTCAGAGAGTGATAGAGAGTGTCAGAGAGTGTCAGAGAGTGTCAGAGAGTGTCAGAGAGTGTCAGAGATTGATAGAGAGTGATAGAGAGTGATAGAGAGTGATAGAGAGTGTCAGAGAGTGATAGAGAGTGTCAGAGAGTGATAGTGAGTGTCTGAGAGTGTCAGAGAGTGATAGAGAGTGATAGAGAGTGTCAGAGAGTGTCAGAGAGTGATAGAGAGTGATAGAGAGTGTCTGAGAGTGTCAGAGAGTGATAGAGAGTGATAGAGAGTGTCAGAGAGTGATAGAGAGTGATAGAGAGTGTCAGAGAGTGTCAGAGAGTGTCAGAGAGTGTCAGAGAGTGTAAGAGAGTGATAGTGAGTGTCTGAGAGTGTTAGAGAGTGAGAGAGAGTGATAGAGAGTTTCAGAGAGTGTCAGAGAGTGATAGAGAGTGTCAGAGAATGTAAGAGAGTGTCAGAGAGTGTCAGAGAGTGATAGTGAGTGTCTGAGAGTGTCAGAGAGTGAGAGAGAGTGATAGAGAGTTTCAGAGAGTGTCAGAGAGTGTCAGAGAGTGTCAGAGAGTGAGAGAGAGTGATAGAGAGTTTCAGGGAGTGTCAGAGAGTGATAGAGAGTGTCAGAGAGTGTCAGAGAGTGTCAGAGAGTGTCAGAGAGTGATAGTGAGTGTCTGAGAGTGTCAGAGAGTGATAGAGAGTGATAGAGAGTGTCAGAGAGTGTCAGAGAGTGTCAGAGAGTGATAGAGAGTGTCAGAGAGTGATAGAGAGTGTCAGAGAGTGTCAGAGAGTGTCAGAGAGTGTCAGAGATTGATAGAGAGTGATAGAGAGTGATAGAGAGTGATAGAGAGTGTCAGAGAGTGATAGAGAGTGTCAGAGAGTGATAGTGAGTGTCTGAGAGTGTCAGAGAGTGATAGAGAGTGATAGAGAGTGTCAGAGAGTGTCAGAGAGTGATAGAGAGTGATAGAGAGTGTCTGAGAGTGTCAGAGAGTGATAGAGAGTGATAGAGAGTGTCAGAGAGTGATAGAGAGTGATAGAGAGTGTCAGAGAGTGTCAGAGAGTGTCAGAGAGTGATAGTGAGTGTCTGAGAGTGTCAGAGAGTGTCTGAGATTGTCAGAGATTGATAGAGAGTGATAGAGAGTGTCAGAGAGTGTCTGAGAGTGTCAGAGAGTGTCAGAGAGAGATAGAGAGTGTCAGAGAGTGTCAGAGAGTGTCAGAGAGTGATAGTGAATGTCTGAGAGTGTCAGAGAGTGATAGAGAGTGATAGAGAGTGTCAGAGAGTGTCAGAGAGTGTCAGAGAGTGATAGTGAGTGTCTGAGAGTGTCAGAGAGTGTCAGAGAGTGATAGAGAGTGATAGAGAGTGTCAGAGAGTGTCTGAGAGTGTCAGAGAGTGATAGAGAGTGTCTGAGAATGTCTGAGAGTGTCAGAGAGTGATAGAGAGTGTCAGAGAGTGTCAGAGAGTGTCAGAGAGTGATAGTGAGTGTCTGAGAGTGTCTGAGAATGTCTGAGAGTGTCAGAGAGTGATAGAGAGTGATAGAGAGTGTCAGAGAGTGTCTGAAAGTGTCAGAGAGTGATAGAGAGTGTCAGAGAGTGTCAGAGAGTGTCAGAGAGTGTAAGAGAGTGATAGTGAGTGTCTGAGAGTGTTAGAGAGTGAGAGAGAGTGATAGAGAGTTTCAGAGAGTGTCAGAGAGTGATAGAGAGTGTCAGAGAGTGTCAGAGAGTGTCAGAGAGTGTCAGAGAGTCATAGTGAGTGTCTGAGAGTGTCAGAGAGTGATAGAGAGTGATAGAGAGTGTCAGAGAGTGATAGAGAGTGGTAGAGAGTGTCTGAGAGTGTCAGAGAGTGATAGAGAGTGTCAGAGAGTGTCAGAGAGTGTCAGAGAGTGTCAGAGAGTGATAGTGAGTGTCAGAGAGTGTCTGAGAATGTCTGAGAGTGTCAGAGAGTGATAGAGAGTGATAGAGAGTGTCAGAGAGTGTCTGAGAGTGTCAGAGATTGATAGAGAGTGTCAGAGAGTGTCAGAGAGTGTCAGAGAGTGTCAGAGAGTGTAAGAGAGTGATAGTGAGTGTCTGAGAGTGTTAGAGAGTGAGAGAGAGTGATAGAGAGTTTCAGAGAGTGTCAGAGAGTGATAGAGAGTGTCAGAGAGTGTCAGAGAGTGTCAGAGAGTGTCAGAGAGTGATAGTGAGTGTCTGAGAGTGTTAGAGAGTGAGAGAGAGTGATAGAGAGTTTCAGAGAGTGTCAGAGAGTGATAGAGAGTGTCAGAGAATGTAAGAGAGTGTCAGAGAGTGTCAGAGAGTGTCAGAGAGTGCAAGAGAGTGCAAGAGAGTGATAGTGAGTGTCTGAGAGTGTTAGAGAGTGAGAGAGAGTGATAGAGAGTTTCAGAGAGTGTCAGAGAGTGATAGAGAGTGTCAGAGAGTGTAAGAGAGTGATAGTGAGTGTCTGAGAGTGTTAGAGAGTGAGAGAGAGTGATAGAGAGTTTCAGAGAGTGTCAGAGAGTGATAGAGAGTGTCAGAGAGTGTCAGAGAGTGTCAGAGAGTGTCAGAGAGTGATAGTGAGTGTCTGAGAGTGTTAGAGAGTGAGAGAGAGTGATAGAGAGTTTCAGAGAGTGTCAGAGAGTGATAGAGAGTGTCAGAGAATGTAAGAGAGTGTCAGAGAGTGTCAGAGAGTGTCAGAGAGTGCAAGAGAGTGATAGTGAGTGTCTGAGAGTGTCAGAGAGTGATAGAGAGTGTCAGAGAGTGTCAGAGAGTGTAAGAGAGTGATAGTGAGTGTCTGAGAGTGTTAGAGAGTGAGAGAGAGTGATAGAGAGTTTCAGAGAGTGTCAGAGAGTGATAGAGAGTGTCAGAGAATGTAAGAGAGTGTCAGAGAGTGTCAGAGAGTGATAGTGAGTGTCTGAGAGTGTCAGAGAGTGAGAGAGAGTGATAGAGAGTTTCAGAGAGTGTCAGAGAGTGTCAGAGAGTGTCAGAGAGTGAGAGAGAGTGATAGAGAGTTTCAGAGAGTGTCAGAGAGTGATAGAGAGTGTCAGAGAGTGTCAGAGAGTCTCAGAGAGTGTCAGAGAGTGAGAGAGAGTGATAGAGAGTTTCAGAGAGTGTCAGAGAGTGTCTGAGAGTGTCAGAGAGTGATAGAGAGTGATAGGGAGAGTCAGAGAGTGTCAGAGTGTGTCAGAGAGTGATAGTGAGTGTGTGAGAGTGGCAGAGAGTGTCAGAGAGTGATAGAGAGTGTCAGAGAGTGTCAGAGAGTGTCAGAGAGTTATAGTGAGTGTCTGAGAGTGTCAGAGAGTGATAGAGAGTGATAGAGAGTGATAGAGAGTGTCAGAGAGTGTCAGAGAGTGTCAGAGAGTGATAGAGAGTGTCAGAGAGTGATGTAGAGTGATAGAGAGTGACAGAGAGTGTCAGAGAGTGTCAGAGAGTGTCAGAGAGTGTCAGAGAGTGTCAGAGAGTGATAGAGAGTGTCAGAGAGTGTCAGAGAGTTTCAGAGAGTGATAGTGAGTGTCTGAGAGTGTTAGAGAGTGAGAGAGAGTGATAGAGAGTTTCAGAGAGTGTCAGAGAGTGATAGAGAGTGTCAGAGAGTGTCAGAGAGTGTCAGAGAGTGTCAGAGAGTGATAGTGAGTGTCTGAGAGTGTTAGAGAGTGAGAGAGAGTGATAGAGAGTTTCAGAGAGTGTCAGAGAGTGATAGAGAGTGTCAGAGAATGTAAGAGAGTGTCAGAGAGTGTCAGAGAGTGTCAGAGAGTGCAAGAGAGTGATAGTGAGTGTCTGAGAGTGTTAGAGAGTGAGAGAGAGTGATAGAGAGTTTCAGAGAGTGTCAGAGAGTGATAGAGAGTGTCAGAGAGTGTCAGAGAGTGATAGTGAGTGTCTGAGAGTGTCAGAGAGTGATAGAGAGTGATAGAGAGTGTCAGAGAGTGATAGAGATTGATAGAGAGTGTCAGAGAGTGTCTGAGAGTGTCAGAGAGTGATAGAGAGTGTCAGAGTGTGTCAGAGAGTGTAAGAGAGTGATAGTGAGTGTCTGAGAGTGTTAGAGAGTGAGAGAGAGTGATAGAGAGTTTCAGAGAGTGTCAGAGAGTGATAGAGAGTGTCAGAGAATGTAAGAGAGTGTCAGAGAGTGTCAGAGAGTGATAGTGAGTGTCTGAGAGTGTCAGAGAGTGAGAGAGAGTGATAGAGAGTTTCAGAGAGTGTCAGAGAGTGTCAGAGAGTGTCAGAGAGTGAGAGAGAGTGATAGAGAGTTTCAGAGAGTGTCAGAGAGTGATAGAGAGTGTCAGAGAGTGTCAGAGAGTCTCAGAGAGTGTCAGAGAGTGATAGTGAGTGTCTGAGAGTGTCAGAGAGTGAGAGAGAGTGATAGAGAGTTTCAGAGAGTGTCAGAGAGTGTCTGAGAGTGTCAGAGAGTGATAGAGAGTGATAGGGAGAGTCAGAGAGTGTCAGAGTGTGTCAGAGAGTGATAGTGAGTGTGTGAGAGTGGCAGAGAGTGTCAGAGAGTGATAGAGAGTGTCAGAGAGTGTCAGAGAGTGTCAGAGAGTTATAGTGAGTGTCTGAGAGTGTCAGAGAGTGATAGAGAGTGATAGAGAGTGATAGAGAGTGATAGAGAGTGTCAGAGAGTGTCAGAGAGTGTCAGAGAGTGATAGAGAGTGTCAGAGAGTGATAGAGAGTGATAGAGAGTGATAGAGAGTGTCAGAGAGTGTCAGAGAGTGTCAGAGAGTGATAGAGAGTGTCAGAGAGTGATATAGAGTGATAGAGAGTGACAGAGAGTGTCAGAGAGTGTCAGAGAGTGTCAGAGAGTGATAGAGAGTGTCAGAGAGTGTCAGAGAGTTTCAGAGAGTGATAGTGAGTGTCTGAGAGTGTCAGAGAGTGATAGAGAGTGATAGAGAGTGTCAGAGAGTGTCAGAGAGTGTCAGAGAGTGATAGTGAGTGTCTGAGAGTGTCAGAGAGTGAGAGAGAGTGGTAGAGAGTGTCAGAGAGTGTCTGAGAGTGTCAGAGAGTGTCAGAGAGTGATAGAGAGTGTCAGAGAGTGTCAGAGAGTGATAGTGAGTGTCTGAGAGTGTCAGAGAGTGAGAGAGAGTGATAGAGAGTGTCAGAGAGTGTCAGAGAGTGATAGAGAGTGTCAGAGAGTGTCAGAGAGTGATAGTGAGTGTCTGAGAGTGTCAGAGAGTGATAGAGAGTGATAGAGAGTGTCAGAGAGTGTCAGAGAGTGTCAGAGCGTGTCAGCGAGTGAGAGTGAGTTTCTGAGAGTGTCAGAGAGTGAGAGAGAGTGATAGAGAGTTTCAGAGAGTGTCTGAGAGTGTCAGAGAGTGATAGAGAGTGATAGTGAGTGTCAGAGAGTGTCAGAGAGTGATAGTGTGTGTCTGAGAGTGTCAGAGAGTGTCTGAGAGTGTCAGAGAGTGATCGAGAGTGATAGAGAGTGTCAGAGAGTGTCTGAGAGTGTCAGAGAGTGATAGAGAGTGTCAGAGAGTGTCAGAGAGTGTCAGAGAGTGTCAGAGAGTGATAGAGAGTGATAGAGAGTGTCAGAGAGTGTCAGAGAGTGATAGAGAGTGTCAGAGAGTGATAGAGAATGATAGAGAGTGTCAGAGAGTGTCAGAGAGTGTCAGAGAGTGTCAGAGAGTGATAGTGAGTGTCTGAGAGTGTCAGAGAGTGATAGAGAGTGATAGAGAGTGTCAGAGAGTGTCAGAGAGTGTCAGAGAGTGATAGAGAGTGTCAGAGAGTGTCAGAGAGTGTCAGAGAGTGTCAGAGAGTGATAGAGAGTGATAGAGAGTGTCAGAGAGTGTCAGAGAGTGATAGAGAGTGTCAGAGAGTGATAGAGAATGATAGAGAGTGTCAGAGAGTGTCAGAGAGTGTCAGAGAGTGATAGTGAGTGTCTGAGAGTGTCAGAGAGTGATAGAGAGTGATAGAGAGTGTCAGAGAGTGTCAGAGAGTGTCAGCGAGTGATAGTGAGTGTCTGAGAGTGTCAGAGAGTGAGAGAGAGTGGTAGAGAGTGTCAGAGAGTGTCTGAGAGTGTCAGAGAGTGTCAGAGAGTGATAGAGAGTGTCAGAGAGTGTCAGAGAGTGATAGTGAGTGTCTGAGAGTGTCAGAGAGTGAGAGAGAGTGATAGAGAGTGTCAGAGAGTGTCAGAGAGTGTCAGAGAGTGATAGAGAGTGTCAGAGAGTGTCAGAGAGTGATAGTGAGTGTCTGAGAGTGTCAGAGAGTGATAGAGAGTGATAGAGAGTGTCAGAGAGTGTCAGAGAGTGTCAGAGAGTGTCAGCGAGTGAGAGTGAGTTTCTGAGAGTGTCAGAGAGTGAGAGAGAGTGATAGAGAGTTTCAGAGAGTGTCAGAGAGTGTCTGAGAGTGTCAGAGAGTGATAGAGAGTGATAGTGAGTGTCAGAGAGTGTCAGAGAGTGATAGTGTGTGTCTGAGAGTGTCAGAGAGTGTCTGAGAGTGTCAGAGAATGATCGAGAGTGATAGAGAGTGTCAGAGAGTGTCTGAGAGTGTCAGAGAGTGATCGAGAGTGATAGAGAGTGTCAGAGAGTGTCTGAGAGTGTCAGAGAGTGATAGAGAGTGATAGAGAGTGTCAGAGAGTGTCAGAGAGTGTCAGAGAGTGATAGTGAGTGTCTGAGAGTGTCAGAGAGTGAGAGAAAGTGATAGAGAGTTTCAGAGAGTGTCAGAGAGTGTCTGAGAGTGTCAGAGAGTGATAGAGAGTGATAGAGAGTGCCAGAGAGTGTCAGAGAGTGTCAGAGAGTGATAGTGAGTGTCTGAGAGTGTCAGAGAGTGATAGAGAGTGTCAGGGAGTGTCAGAGAGTGATAGTGAGTGTCTGAGAGTGTCTGAGAGTGTCAGAGAGTGAGAGAGAGTGATAGAGAGTTTCAGAGAGTGTCAGAGAGTGTCAGAGAGTGTCAGAGAGTGATCGAGAGTGATCGAGAGTGATCGAGAGTGATCGAGAGTGATAGAGAGTGTCAGAGAGTGTCTGAGAGTGTCAGAGAGTGATAGAGAGTGATAGAGAGTGTCAGAGAGTGTCAGAGAGTGTCAGAGAGTGATAGTGAGTGTTTGAGAGTGTCAGAGAGTGAGAGAAAGTGATAGAGAGTTTCAGAGAGTGTCTGAGAGTGTCTGAGAGTGTCAGAGAGTGATAGAGAGTGATAGAGAGTGTCAGAGTGTGTCAGAGAGTGTCAGAGAGTGTCAGAGAGTGATAGTGAGTGTCTGAGAGTGATAGTGAGTGTCTGAGAGAGTCAGATAGTGTCTGAGAGTGTCAGAGAGTGATAGAGAGTGTCAGAGAGTGTCAGAGAGTGTCAGAGAGTGTCAGAGAGTGATAGTGAGTGTCTGAGATTGTCAGAGAGTAAGAGAGAGTGATCGAGAGTTTCAGAGAGTGTCAGAGAGTGTCTGAGAGTGTCAGAGAGTGATAGAGAGTGATAGAGAGTGTCAGAGAGTGTCAGAGAGTGATGGAGAGTGTCAGAGAGTGTCAGAGAGAGTCAGAGAGTGATAGTGAGTGACTGAGAGTGTCAGAGAGTGAGAGAGAGTGATAGAGAGTTTCAGAGAGTGTCAGAGAGTGTCTGAGAGTGTCAGAGAGTGATAGAGAGTTACAGAGAGTGTCAGAGATTGTCAGAGAGTGTCAGAGAGTGTCTGAAAGTGTCAGAGAGTGTCAGAGAGTGATAGAGAGTGATGGAGAGTGTCAGAGAGTGTCTGAGAGTGTCAGAGAGTGATAGAGAGTGTCAGAGAGTGTCAGAGAGTGTCAGAGAGTGATAGTGAGTGTCTGAGATTGTCAGAGAGTAAGAGAGAGTGATAGAGAGTTTCAGAGAGTGTCAGAGAGTGTCTGAGAGTGTCAGAGAGTGATAGAGAGTGATAGAGAGTGTCAGAGAGTGTCAGAGAGTGTCAGAGAGTGATGGAGAGTGTCAGAGAGTGTCAGAGAGAGTCAGAGAGTGATAGTGAGTGTCTGAGAGTGTCAGAGAGTGAGAGAGAGTGTCAGAGAGTGATAGTGAGTGTCTGAGATTGTCAGAGAGTAAGAGAGAGTGATCGAGAGTTTCAGAGAGTGTCAGAGAGTGTCTGAGAGTGTCAGAGAGTGATAGAGAGTGATAGAGAGTGTCAGAGAGTGTCAGAGAGTGATGGAGAGTGTCAGAGAGTGTCTGAGAGTGTCAGAGAGTGATAGAGAGTGTCAGAGAGTGTCAGAGAGTGTCAGAGAGTGTCAGAGAGTGATAGTGAGTGTCTGAGATTGTCAGAGAGTAAGAGAGAGTGATCGAGAGTTTCAGAGAGTGTCAGAGAGTGTCTGAGAGTGTCAGAGAGTGATAGAGAGTGATAGAGAGTGTCAGAGAGTGTCAGAGAGTGATGGAGAGTGTCAGAGAGTGTCAGAGAGAGTCAGAGAGTGATAGTGAGTGACTGAGAGTGTCAGAGAGTGAGAGAGAGTGATAGAGAGTTTCAGAGAGTGTCAGAGAGTGTCTGAGAGTGTCAGAGAGTGATAGAGAGTGACAGAGAGTGTCAGAGATTGTCAGAGAGTGTCAGAGAGTGTCTGAGAGTGTCAGAGAGTGTCAGAGAGTGATAGAGAGTGATGGAGAGTGTCAGAGAGTGTCTGAGAGTGTCAGAGAGTGATAGAGAGTGTCAGAGAGTGTCAGAGAGTGTCAGAGAGTGATAGTGAGTGTCTGAGATTGTCAGAGAGTAAGAGAGAGTGATAGAGAGTTTCAGAGAGTGTCAGAGAGTGTCTGAGAGTGTCAGAGAGTGATAGAGAGTGATAGAGAGTGTCAGAGAGTGTCAGAGAGTGTCAGAGAGTGATGGAGAGTGTCAGAGAGTGTCAGAGAGAGTCAGAGAGTGATAGTGAGTGTCTGAGAGTGTCAGAGAGTGAGAGAGAGTGTCAGAGAGTGATAGTGAGTGTCTGAGATAGTCAGAGAGTAAGAGAGAGTGATCGAGAGTTTCAGAGAGTGTCAGAGAGTGTCTGAGAGTGTCAGAGAGTGATAGAGAGTGATAGAGAGTGTCAGAGAGTGTCAGAGAGTGATGGAGAGTGTCAGAGAGTGTCAGAGAGAGTCAGAGAGTGATAGTGAGTGTCTGAGAGTGTCAGAGAGTGAGAGAGAGTGATAGAGAGTTTCAGAGAGTGTCAGAGAGTGTCTGAGAGTGTCAGAGAGTGATAGAGAGTGACAGAGAGTGTCAGAGAGTGTCAGAGAGTGTCAGAGAGTGTCTGAGAGTGTCAGAGAGTGTCAGAGAGTGATAGAGAGTGATGGAGAGTGTCTGAGAGTGTCAGAGAGTGATAGAGAGTGTCAGAGAGTGTCAGAGAGTGTCAGAGAGTGATAGTGAGTGTCTGAGATTGTCAGAGAGTAAGAGAGAGTGATAGAGAGTTTCAGAGAGTGTCAGAGAGTGTCTGAGAGTGTCAGAGAGTGATAGAGAGTGAGAGAGAGTGTCAGAGAGTGTCAGAGAGTGTCAGAGAGTGATGGAGAGTGTTAGAGAGTGTCAGAGAGAGTCAGAGAGTGATAGTGAGTGTCTGAGAGTGTCAGAGAGTGAGAGAGAGTGATAGAGAGTTTCAGAGAGTGTCAGAGAGTGTCTGAGAGTGTCAGAGAGTGATAGAGAGTGACAGAGAGTGTCAGAGAGTGTCAGAGAGTGTCAGAGAGTGTCTGAGAGTGTCAGAGAGTGTCAGAGAGTGATAGAGAGTGATGGAGAGTGTCAGAGAGTGTCTGAGAGTGTCAGAGAGTGATAGAGAGTGTCAGAGAGTGTCAGAGAGTGTCAGAGAGTGATAGTGAGTGTCTGAGATTGTCAGAGAGTAAGAGAGAGTGATAGAGAGTTTCAGAGAGTGTCAGAGAGTGTCTGAGAGTGTCAGAGAGTGATAGAGAGTGTCTGAGAGTGTCAGAGAGTGTCAGCGAGTTATAGTGAGTGTCTGAGAGTGTCAGAGAGTGTCAGAGAGTGATAGAGAGTGATGGAGAGTGTCAGAGAGTGTCAGAGAGTGTCAGAGAGTGATAGTGAGTGTCTGAGAGTGTCAGAGAGTGTCAGAGAGTGATAGAGAGTGTCAGAGAGTGTCAGAGAGTGTCTGAGAGTGTCAGAGAGTGATAGAGAGTGATGGAGAGTGTCAGAGAGTGTCAGAGAGTGTCAGAGAGTGATAGTGACTGTCTGAGAGTGTCAGAGAGTGTCAGAGAGTGATAGAGAGTGATGGAGAGTGTCAGAGAGTGTCAGAGAGTGTCAGAGAATGATAGTGAGTGTCTGAGAGTGTCAGAGAGTGCCAGAGAGTGATGGAGAGTGTCAGAGAGTGTCAGAGAGTGTCAGAGAGTGATAGTGAGTGTCTGAGAGTGTCAGAGAGTGAAAGAGAGTGGTAGAGAGTGCCAGAGAGTGTCTGAGAGTGTCAGAGAGTGTCAGAGAGTGATAGAGAGTGTCAGAGAGTGTCAGAGAGTGTCAGAGAGTGATAGTGAGTGTCTGAGAGTGTCAGAGAGTGAGAGAGAGTGATAGAGAGTGTCAGAGAGTGTCAGAGAGTGATAGAGAGTGTCAGAGAGTGTCAGAGAGTGATAGTGAGTGTCTGAGAGTGTCAGAGAGTGATAGAGAGTGATAGAGAGTGTCAGAGAGTGTCAGAGAGTGTCAGAGAGTGTCAGCGAGTGAGAGTGAGTTTCTGAGAGTGTCAGAGAGTGAGAGAGAGTGATAGAGAGTTTCAGAGAGTGTCTGAGAGTGTCAGAGAGTGATAGAGAGTGATAGTGAGTGTCAGAGAGTGTCAGAGAGTGATAGTGTGTGTCTGAGAGTGTCAGAGAGTGTCTGAGAGTGTCAGAGAGTGATCGAGAGTGATAGAGAGTGTCAGAGAGTGTCTGAGAGTGTCAGAGAGTGATCGAGAGTGATCGAGAGTGATAGAGAGTGTCAGAGAGTGTCTGAGAGTGTCAGAGAGTGATAGAGAGTGTCAGAGAGTGTCAGAGAGTGTCAGAGAGTGTCAGAGAGTGATAGAGAGTGATAGAGAGTGTCAGAGAGTGTCAGAGAGTGATAGAGAGTGTCAGAGAGTGATAGAGAATGATAGAGAGTGTCAAAGAGTGTCAGAGAGTGTCAGAGAGTGATAGTGAGTGTCTGAGAGTGTCAGAGAGTGATAGAGAGTGATAGAGAGTGTCTGAAAGTGTCAGAGAGTGTCAGCGAGTGATAGAGAGTGATGGAGAGTGTCAGAGAGTGTCTGAGAGTGTCAGAGAGTGATAGAGAGTGTCAGAGAGTGTCAGAGAGTGTCAGAGAGTGATAGTGAGTGTCTGAGATTGTCAGAGAGTAAGAGAGAGTGATAGAGAGTTTCAGAGAGTGTCAGAGAGTGTCTGAGAGTGTCAGAGAGTGATAGAGAGTGATAGAGAGTGTCAGAGAGTGTCAGAGAGTGTCAGAGAGTGATGGAGAGTGTCAGAGAGTGTCAGAGAGAGTCAGAGAGTGATAGTGAGTGTCTGAGAGTGTCAGAGAGTGAGAGAGAGTGTCAGAGAGTGATAGTGAGTGTCTGAGATTGTCAGAGAGTAAGAGAGAGTGATCGAGAGTTTCAGAGAGTGTCAGAGAGTGTCTGAGAGTGTCAGAGAGTGATAGAGAGTGATAGAGAGTGTCAGAGAGTGTCAGAGAGTGATGGAGAGTGTCAGAGAGTGTCTGAGAGTGTCAGAGAGTGATAGAGAGTGTCAGAGAGTGTCAGAGAGTGTCAGAGAGTGTCAGAGAGTGATAGTGAGTGTCTGAGATTGTCAGAGAGTAAGAGAGAGTGATCGAGAGTTTCAGAGAGTGTCAGAGAGTGTCTGAGAGTGTCAGAGAGTGATAGAGAGTGATAGAGAGTGTCAGAGAGTGTCAGAGAGTGATGGAGAGTGTCAGAGAGTGTCAGAGAGAGTCAGAGAGTGATAGTGAGTGACTGAGAGTGTCAGAGAGTGAGAGAGAGTGATAGAGAGTTTCAGAGAGTGTCAGAGAGTGTCTGAGAGTGTCAGAGAGTGATAGAGAGTGACAGAGAGTGTCAGAGATTGTCAGAGAGTGTCAGAGGGTGTCTGAGAGTGTCAGAGAGTGTCAGAGAGTGATAGAGAGTGATGGAGAGTGTCAGAGAGTGTCTGAGAGTGTCAGAGAGAGATAGAGAGTGTCAGAGAGTGTCAGAGAGTGTCAGAGAGTGATAGTGAGTGTCTGAGATTGTCAGAGAGTAAGAGAGAGTGATAGAGAGTTTCAGAGAGTGTCAGAGAGTGTCTGAGAGTGTCAGAGAGTGATAGAGAGTGATAGAGAGTGTCAGAGAGTGTCAGTGAGTGTCAGAGAGTGATGGAGAGTGTCAGAGAGTGTCAGAGAGAGTCAGAGAGTGATAGTGAGTGTCTGAGAGTGTCAGAGAGTGAGAGAGAGTGTCAGAGAGTGATAGTGAGTGTCTGAGATAGTCAGAGAGTAAGAGAGAGTGATCGAGAGTTTCAGAGAGTGTCAGAGAGTGTCTGAGAGTGTCAGAGAGTGATAGAGAGTGATAGAGAGTGTCAGAGAGTGTCAGAGAGTGATGGAGAGTGTCAGAGAGTGTCAGAGAGAGTCAGAGAGTGATAGTGAGTGTCTGAGAGTGTCAGAGAGTGAGAGAGAGTGATAGAGAGTTTCAGAGAGTGTCAGAGAGTGTCTGAGAGTGTCAGAGAGTGATAGAGAGTGACAGAGAGTGTCAGAGAGTGTCAGAGAGTGTCAGAGAGTGTCTGAGAGTGTCAGAGAGTGTCAGAGAGTGATAGAGAGTGATGGAGAGTGTCTGAGAGTGTCAGAGAGTGATAGAGAGTGTCAGAGAGTGTCAGAGAGTGTCAGAGAGTGATAGTGAGTGTCTGAGATTGTCAGAGAGTAAGAGAGAGTGATAGAGAGTTTCAGAGAGTGTCAGAGAGTGTCTGAGAGTGTCAGAGAGTGATAGAGAGTGAGAGAGAGTGTCAGAGAGTGTCAGAGAGTGTCAGAGAGTGATGGAGAGTGTCAGAGAGTGTCAGAGAGAGTCAGAGAGTGATAGTGAGTGTCTGAGAGTGTCAGAGAGTGAGAGAGAGTGATAGAGAGTTTCAGAGAGTGTCAGAGAGTGTCTGAGAGTGTCAGAGAGTGATAGAGAGTGACAGAGAGTGTCAGAGAGTGTCAGAGAGTGTCAGAGAGTGTCAGAGAGTGATAGAGAGTGATGGAGAGTGTCAGAGAGTGTCTGAGAGTGTCAGAGAGTGATAGAGAGTGTCAGAGAGTGTCAGAGAGTGTCAGAGAGTGATAGTGAGTGTCTGAGATTGTCAGAGAGTAAGAGAGAGTGATAGAGAGTTTCAGAGAGTGTCAGAGAGTGTCTGAGAGTGTCAGAGAGTGATAGAGAGTGATAGAGAGTGTCAGAGAGTGTCAGAGAGTGTCAGAGAGTGATGGAGAGTGTCAGAGAGTGTCAGAGAGAGTCAGAGAGTGATAGTGAGTGTCTGAGAGTGTCAGAGAGTGAGAGAGAGTGATAGAGAGTTTCAGAGAGTGTCAGAGAGTGTCTGAGAGTGTCAGAGAGTGATAGAGAGTGATAGAGAGTGACAGAGAGTGTCAGAGAGTGTCAGAGAGTGTCAGAGAGTGTCTGAGAGTGTCAGAGAGTGTCAGAGAGTGATAGAGAGTGATGGAGAGTGTCAGAGAGTGTCTGAGAGTGTCAGAGAGTGATAGAGAGTGTCAGAGAGTGTCAGAGAGTGTCAGAGAGTGATAGTGAGTGTCTGAGATTGTCAGAGAGTAAGAGAGAGTGATAGAGAGTTTCAGAGAGTGTCAGAGAGTGTCTGAGAGTGTCAGAGAGTGATAGAGAGTGATAAAGAGTGATAGAGAGTGATAGAGAGTGTCAGAGAGTGTCAGAGAGTGTCAGAGAGTGATGGAGAGTGTCAGAGAGTGTCAGAGAGAGTCAGAGAGTGATAGTGAGTGTCTGAGAGTGTCAGAGAGTGAGAGAGAATGTCAGAGAGTGATAGTGAGTGTCTGAGATTGTCAGAGAGTAAGAGAGAGTGATCGAGAGTTTCAGAGAGTGTCAGAGAGTGTCTGAGAGTGTCAGAGAGTGATAGAGAGTGATAGAGAGTGTCAGAGAGTGTCAGAGAGTGATGGAGAGTGTCAGAGAGTGTCAGAGAGTGATAGAGAGTGTCAGAGAGTGTCAGAGAGTGTCAGAGAGTGATAGTGAGTGTCTGAGATTGTCAGAGAGTAAGAGAGAGTGATAGAGAGTTTCAGTGAGTGTCAGAGAGTGTCTGAGAGTGTCAGAGAGTGATAGAGAGTGATAGAGAGTGTCAGAGAGTGTCAGAGAGTGTCAGAGAGTGATGGAGAGTGTCAGAGAGTGTCAGAGAGAGTCAGAGAGTGATAGTGAGTGTCTGAGAGTGTCAGAGAGTGAGAGAGAGTGATAGAGAGTTTCAGAGAGTGTCAGAGAGTGTCTGAGAGTGTCAGAGAGTGATAGAGAGTGACAGAGAGTGTCAGAGAGTGTCAGAGAGTGTCAGAGAGTGTCTGAGAGTGTCAGAGAGTGTCAGAGAGTGATAGAGAGTGATGGAGAGTGTCAGAGAGTGTCTGAGAGTGTCAGAGAGTGATAGAGAGTGACAGAGAGTGTCAGAGAGTGTCAGAGAGTGTCAGAGAGTGTCTGAGAGTGTCAGAGAGTGTCAGAGAGTGATAGAGAGTGATGGAGAGTGTCAGAGAGTGTCTGAGAGTGTCAGAGAGTGATAGAGAGTGACAGAGAGTGTCAGAGAGTGTCAGAGAGTGTCAGAGAGTGTCTGAGAGTGTCAGAGAGTGTCAGAGAGTGATAGAGAGTGATGGAGAGTGTCAGAGAGTGTCTGAGAGTGTCAGAGAGTGATAGAGAGTGTCAGAGAGTGTCAGAGAGTGTCAGAGAGTGATAGAGAGTGTCAGAGAGTGTCAGAGAGTGTCTGAGAGTGTCAGAGAGTGATAGAGAGTGATGGAGAGTGTCAGAGAGTGTCAGAGAGTGTCAGAGAGTGATAGTGACTGTCTGAGAGTGTCAGAGAGTGTCAGAGAGTGATAGAGAGTGATGGAGAGTGTCAGAGAGTGTCAGAGAGTGTCAGAGAATGATAGTGAGTGTCTGAGAGTGTCAGAGAGTGCCAGAGAGTGATGGAGAGTGTCAGAGAGTGTCAGAGAGTGTCAGAGAGTGATAGTGAGTGTCTGAGAGTGTCAGAGAGTGAAAGAGAGTGGTAGAGAGTGTCAGAGAGTGTCTGAGAGTGTCAGAGAGTGTCAGAGAGTGATAGAGAGTGTCAGAGAGTGTCAGAGAGTGTCAGAGAGTGATAGTGAGTGTCTGAGAGTGTCAGAGAGTGAGAGAGAGTGATAGAGAGTGTCAGAGAGTGATAGAGAGTGATAGAGAGTGTCAGAGAGTGTCAGAGAGTGTCAGAGAGTGTCAGCGAGTGAGAGTGAGTTTCTGAGAGTGTCAGAGAGTGAGAGAGAGTGATAGAGAGTTTCAGAGAGTGTCTGAGAGTGTCAGAGAGTGATAGAGAGTGATAGTGAGTGTCAGAGAGTGTCAGAGAGTGATAGTGTGTGTCTGAGAGTGTCAGAGAGTGTCTGAGAGTGTCAGAGAGTGATCGAGAGTGATAGAGAGTGTCAGAGAGTGTCTGAGAGTGTCAGAGAGTGATCGAGAGTGATAGAGAGTGTCAGAGAGTGTCTGAGAGTGTCAGAGAGTGATAGAGAGTGTCAGAGAGTGTCAGAGAGTGTCAGAGAGTGTCAGAGAGTGATAGAGAGTGATAGAGAGTGTCAGAGAGTGTCAGAGAGTGATAGAGAGTGTCAGAGAGTGATAGAGAATGATAGAGAGTGTCAAAGAGTGTCAGAGAGTGTCAGAGAGTGATAGTGAGTGTCTGAGAGTGTCAGAGAGTGATAGAGAGTGATAGTGAGTGTCTGAGAGTGTCAGAGAGTGAGAGAGAGTGGTAGAGAGTGTCAGAGAGTGTCTGAGAGTGTCAGAGAGTGTCAGAGAGTGATAGAGAGTGTCAGAGAGTGTCAGAGAGTGATAGTGAGTGTCTGAGAGTGTCAGAGAGTGAGAGAGAGTGATAGAGAGTGTCAGAGAGTGTCAGAGAGTGATAGAGAGTGTCAGAGAGTGTCAGAGAGTGATAGTGAGTGTCTGAGAGTGTCAGAGAGTGATAGAGAGTGATAGAGAGTGTCAGAGAGTGTCAGAGAGTGTCAGAGAGTGTCAGCGAGTGAGAGTGAGTTTCTGAGAGTGTCAGAGAGTGAGAGAGAGTGATAGAGAGTTTCAGAGAGTGTCAGAGAGTGATAGTGAGTGTCAGAGAGTGATAGAGAGTGATAGTGAGTGTCAGAGAGTGTCAGAGAGTGATAGTGTGTGTCTGAGAGTGTCAGAGAGTGTCTGAGAGTGTCAGAGAGTGATCGAGAGTGATAGAGAGTGTCAGAGAGTGTAAGAGAGTGTCAGAGAGTGATCGAGAGTGATAGAGAGTGTCAGAGAGTGTCTGAGAGTGTCAGAGAGTGATAGAGAGTGATAGAGAGTGTCATGGAGTGTCAGAGAGTGTCAGAGAGTGATAGTGAGTGTCTGAGAGTGTCAGAGAGTGAGAGAAAGTGATAGAGAGTTTCAGAGAGTGTCAGAGAGTGTCTGAGAGTGTCAGAGAGTGATAGAGAGTGATAGAGAGTGCCAGAGAGTGTCAGAGAGTGTCAGAGAGTGATAGTGAGTGTCTGAGAGTGTCAGAGAGTGATAGAGAGTGATAGAGTGTGTCAGGGAGTGTCAGAGAGTGATAGTGAGTGTCTGAGAGTGTCTGAGAGTGTCAGAGAGTGAGAGAGAGTGATAGAGAGTTTCAGAGAGTGTCAGAGAGTGTCAGAGAGTGTCAGAGAGTGATCGAGAGTGATCGAGAGTGATCGAGAGTGATCGAGAGTGATAGAGAGTGTCAGAGAGTGTCTGAGAGTGTCAGAGAGTGATAGAGAGTGATAGAGAGTGTCAGAGAGTGTCAGAGAGTGTCAGAGAGTGATAGTGAGTGTTTGAGAGTGTCAGAGAGTGAGAGAAAGTGATAGAGAGTTTCAGAGAGTGTCAGAGAGTGTCTGAGAGTGTCAGAGAGTGATAGAGAGTGATAGAGAGTGTCAGAGTGTGTCAGAGAGTGTCAGAGAGTGATAGTGAGTGTCTGAGAGTGTCAGAGAGTGAGAGAAAGTGATAGAGAGTTTCAGAGAGTGTCAGAGAGTGTCTGAGAGTGTCAGAGAGTGATAGAGAGTGATAGAGAGTGTCAGAGAGTGTCAGAGAGTGTCAGAGAGTGATAGTGAGTGTCTGAGAGTGTCAGAGAGTGATAGAGAGTGATAGAGTGTGTCAGGGAGTGTCAGAGAGTGATAGTGAGTGTCTGAGAGTGTCTGAGAGTGTCAGAGAGTGAGAGAGAGTGATAGAGAGTTTCAGAGAGTGTCAGAGAGTGTCAGAGAGTGTCAGAGAGTGATCGAGAGTGATCGAGAGTGATCGAGAGTGATAGAGAGTGTCAGAGAGTGTCTGAGAGTGTCAGAGAGTGATAGAGAGTGATAGAGAGTGTCAGAGAGTGTCAGAGAGTGTCAGAGAGTGATAGTGAGTGTTTGAGAGTGTCAGAGAGTGAGAGAAAGTGATAGAGAGTTTCAGAGAGTGTCAGAGAGTGTCTGAGAGTGTCAGAGAGTGATAGAGAGTGATAGAGAGTGTCAGAGTGTGTCAGAGAGTGTCAGAGAGTGATAGTGAGTGTCTGAGAGTGTCAGATAGTGTCTGAGAGTGTCAGAGAGTGATAGAGAGTGATAGAGAGTGTCAGAGAGTGTCTGAGAGTGTCAGAGAGTGATAGAGAGTGTCAGAGAGTGTCAGAGAGTGTCAGAGAGTGTCAGAGAGTGATAGTGAGTGTCTGAGATTGTCAGAGAGTAAGAGAGAGTGATCGAGAGTTTCAGAGAGTGTCAGAGAGTGTCTGAGAGTGTCAGAGAGTGATAGAGAGTGATAGAGAGTGTCAGAGAGTGTCAGAGAGTGATGGAGAGTGTCAGAGAGTGTCAGAGAGAGTCAGAGAGTGATAGTGAGTGTCTGAGAGTGTCAGAGAGTGAGAGAGAGTGATAGAGAGTTTCAGAGAGTGTCAGAGAGTGTCTGAGAGTGTCAGAGATTGATAGAGAGTGACAGAGAGTGTCAGAGAGTGTCAGAGAGTGTCAGAGACTGTCTGAGAGTGTCAGAGAGTGTCAGAGAGTGATAGAGAGCGATGGAGAGTGTCAGAGAGTGTCTGAGAGTGTCAGAGAGTGATAGAGAGTGTCAGAGAGTGTCAGAGAGTGTCAGAGAGTGATAGTGAGTGTCTGAGATTGTCAGAGATTAAGAGAGAGTGATAGAGAGTTTCAGAGAGTGTCAGAGAGTGTCTGAGAGTGTCAGAGAGTGATAGAGAGTGATAGAGAGTGTCAGAGAGTGTCAGAGAGTGTCAGAGAGTGTCAGAGAGTGATGGAGAGTGTCAGAGAGTGTCAGAGAGAGTCAGAGAGTGATAGTGAGTGTCTGAGAGTGTCAGAGAGTGAGAGAGAGTGATAGAGAGTTTCAGAGAGTGTCAGAGAGTGTCTGAGAGTGTCAGAGAGTGATAGAGAGTGACAGAGAGTGTCAGAGAGTGTCAGAGAGTGCCTGAGAGTGTCAGAGAGTGTCAGAGAGTGTCAGAGAGTGATAGAGAGTGATGGAGAGTGTCAGAGAGTGTCAGAGAGTGTCAGAGAGTTATAGTGAGTGTCTGAGAGTGTCAGAGAGTGTCAGAGAGTGATAGAGAGTGATAGAGAGTGTCAGAGAGTGTCAGAGAGTGTCAGAGAGTGATGGAGAGTGTCAGAGAGTGTCAGAGAGTGTCAGAGAGTGTCAGAGAGTGATAGAGAGTGTCAGAGAGTGTCAGAGAGTGATAGTGAGTGTCTGAGAGTGTCAGAGAGTGAGAGAGAGTGATAGAGAGTGTCAGAGAGTGTCTGAGAGTGTCAGAGAGTGTCAGAGAGTGTCAGAGAGTGAAAGAGAGTGTCAGAGAGTGTCAGAGAGTGATAGAGAGTGATGGAGAGTGTCAGAGAGTGTCAGAGAGTGTCAGAGAGTTATAGTGAGTGTCTGAGAGTGTCAGAGAGTGTCAGAGAGTGATGGAGAGTGACAGAGAGTGTCAGAGAGTGTCAGAGAGTGTCAGAGAGTGTCAGAGAGTGTCAGAGAGTGAAAGAGAGTGTCAGAGAGTGTCAGAGAGTGATAGAGAGTGATGGAGAGTGTCAGAGAGTGTCAGAGAGTGTCAGAGAGTTATAGTGAGTGTCTGAGAGTGTCAGAGAGTGTCAGAGAGTGATGGAGAGTGACAGAGAGTGTCAGAGAGTGTCAGAGAGTGATAGTGAGTGTCTGAGAGTGTCAGAGATTGTCAGAGAGTGATAGAGAGTGTCAGAGAGTGTCAGAGAGTGTCAGAGAGTGATAGAGAGTGTCTGAGAGTGTCAGAGAGTGTCAGAGAGTGATAGTGAGTGTCTGAGAGTGTCAGAGAGTTGGAGAGAGTGGTAGAGAGTGTCAGAGAGTGTCTGAGAGTGTCAGAGAGTGTCAGAGAGTGATAGAGAGTGTCAGAGAGTGTCAGAGAGTGATAGTGAGTGTCTGAGAGTGTCAGAGAGTGAGAGAGAGTGATAGAGAGTGTCAGAGAGTGTCTGAGAGTGTCAGAGAGTGTCAGAGAGTGTCAGAGAGTGATCGAGAGTGATCGAGAGTGATCGAGAGTGATCGAGAGTGATAGAGAGTGTCAGAGAGTGTCTGAGAGTGTCAGAGAGTGATAGAGAGTGATAGAGAGTGTCAGAGAGTGTCAGAGAGTGTCAGAGAGTGATAGTGAGTGTTTGAGAGTGTCAGAGAGTGAGAGAAAGTGATAGAGAGTTTCAGAGAGTGTCAGAGAGTGTCTGAGAGTGTCAGAGAGTGATAGAGAGTGATAGAGAGTGTCAGAGTGTGTCAGAGAGTGTCAGAGAGTGATAGTGAGTGTCTGAGAGTGTCAGATAGTGTCTGAGAGTGTCAGAGAGTGATAGAGAGTGATAGAGAGTGTCAGAGAGTGTCTGAGAGTGTCAGAGAGTGATAGAGAGTGTCAGAGAGTGTCAGAGAGTGTCAGAGAGTGTCAGAGAGTGATAGTGAGTGTCTGAGATTGTCAGAGAGTAAGAGAGAGTGATCGAGAGTTTCAGAGAGTGTCAGAGAGGGTCTGAGAGTGTCAGAGAGTGATAGAGAGTGATAGAGAGTGTCAGAGAGTGTCAGAGAGTGATGGAGAGTGTCAGAGAGTGTCAGAGAGAGTCAGAGAGTGATAGTGAGTGTCTGAGAGTGTCAGAGAGTGAGAGAGAGTGATAGAGAGTTTCAGAGAGTGTCAGAGAGTGTCTGAGAGTGTCAGAGATTGATAGAGAGTGACAGAGAGTGTCAGAGAGTGTCAGAGAGTGTCAGAGACTGTCTGAGAGTGTCAGAGAGTGTCAGAGAGTGATAGAGAGCGATGGAGAGTGTCAGAGAGTGTCTGAGAGTGTCAGAGAGTGATAGAGAGTGTCAGAGAGTGTCAGAGAGTGTCAGAGAGTGATAGTGAGTGTCTGAGATTGTCAGAGATTAAGAGAGAGTGATAGAGAGTTTCAGAGAGTGTCAGAGAGTGTCTGAGAGTGTCAGAGAGTGATAGAGAGTGATAGAGAGTGTCAGAGAGTGTCAGAGAGTGTCAGAGAGTGTCAGAGAGTGATGGAGAGTGTCAGAGAGTGTCAGAGAGAGTCAGAGAGTGATAGTGAGTGTCTGAGAGTGTCAGAGAGTGAGAGAGAGTGATAGAGAGTTTCAGAGAGTGTCAGAGAGTGTCTGAGAGTGTCAGAGAGTGATAGAGAGTGACAGAGAGTGTCAGAGAGTGTCAGAGAGTGCCTGAGAGTGTCAGAGAGTGTCAGAGAGTGTCAGAGAGTGATAGAGAGTGATGGAGAGTGTCAGAGAGTGTCAGAGAGTGTCAGAGAGTTATAGTGAGTGTCTGAGAGTGTCAGAGAGTGTCAGAGAGTGATAGAGAGTGATAGAGAGTGTCAGAGAGTGTCAGAGAGTGTCAGAGAGTGATGGAGAGTGTCAGAGAGTGATAGAGAGTGTCAGAGAGTGTCTGAGAGTGTCAGAGAGTGTCAGAGAGTGTCAGAGAGTGAAAGAGAGTGTCAGAGAGTGTCAGAGAGTGATAGAGAGTGATGGAGAGTGTCAGAGAGTGTCAGAGAGTGTCAGAGAGTTATAGTGAGTGTCTGAGAGTGTCAGAGAGTGTCAGAGAGTGATGGAGAGTGACAGAGAGTGTCAGAGAGTGTCAGAGAGTGATAGTGAGTGTCTGAGAGTGTCAGAGATTGTCAGAGAGTGATAGAGAGTGTCAGAGAGTGTCAGAGAGTGTCAGAGAGTGATAGAGAGTGTCTGAGAGTGTCAGAGAGTGTCAGAGAGTGATAGTGAGTGTCTGAGAGTGTCAGAGAGTTGGAGAGAGTGGTAGAGAGTGTCAGAGAGTGTCTGAGAGTGTCAGAGAGTGTCAGAGAGTGATAGAGAGTGTCAGAGAGTGTCAGAGAGTGATAGTGAGTGTCTGAGAGTGTCAGAGAGTGAGAGAGAGTGATAGAGAGTGTCAGAGAGTGTCTGAGAGTGTCAGAGAGTGTCAGAGAGTGTCAGAGAGTGAAAGAGAGTGTCAGAGAGTGTCAGAGAGTGATAGTGAGTGTCTGAGAGTGTCAGAGAGTGATAGAGAGTGATAGAGAGTGTCAGAGAGTGTCAGAGAGTGTCAGAGAGTGTCAGCGAGTGAGAGTGAGTTTCTGAGAGTGTCAGAGAGTGAGAGAGAGTGATAGAGAGTTTCAGAGAGTGTCAGAGAGTGTCTGAGAGTGTCAGAGAGTGATAGAGAGTGATAGTGAGTGTCAGAGAGTGTCAGAGAGTGATAGTGTGTGTCTGAGAGTGTCAGAGAGTGTCTGAGAGTGTCAGAGAGTGATCGAGAGTGATAGAGAGTGTCTGAGAGTGTCAGAGAGTGATAGAGAGTGATAGAGAGTGTCAGAGAGTGTCAGAGAGTGTCAGAGAGTGTCAGAGAGTGATAGTGAGTGTCAGAGAGTGAGAGAGAGTGATAGAGAGTTTCAGAGAGTGTCAGAGAGTGTCAGAGAGTGTCAGAGAGTGATCGAGAGTGATCGAGAGTGATAGAGAGTGTCAGAGAGTGTCTGAGAGTGTCAGAGAGTGAGAGAGAGTGATAGAGAGTTTCAGAGAGTGTCAGAGAGTGTCAGAGAGTGTCAGAGAGTGATCGAGAGTGATCGAGAGTGATAGAGAGTGTCAGAGAGTGTCTGAGAGTGTCAGAGAGTGATAGAGAGTGATAGAGAGTGTCAGAGAGTGTCAGAGAGTGTCAGAGAGTGATAGTGAGTGTTTGAGAGTGTCAGAGAGTGAGAGAAAGTGATAGAGAGTTTCAGAGAGTGTCTGAGAGTGTCAGAGAGTGATAGAGAGTGATAGAGAGTGTCAGAGAGTGTCAGAGAGTGTCAGAGAGTGTCAGAGAGTGATAGTGAGTGTCTGAGAGTGTCAGATAGTGTCTGAGAGTGTCAGAGAGTGTCAGAGAGTGATAGAGAGTGATAGAGAGTGTCAGAGAGTGTCTGAGAGTGTCTGAGAGTGTCAGAGAGTGATAGAGAGTGATGGAGAGTGTCAGAGAGTGTCAGAGAGAGTCAGAGAGTGATAGTGAGTGTCTGAGAGTGTCAGAGAGTGAGAGAGAGTGATAGAGAGTTTCAGAGAGTGTCAGAGAGTGTCTGAGAGTGTCAGAGAGTGATAGAGAGTGACAGAGAGTGTCAGAGAGTGTCTGAGAGTGTCAGAGAGTGTCAGAGAGTGATAGAGAGTGATGGAGAGTGTCAGAGAGTGTCTGAGAGTGTCTGAAAGTGATAGAGAGTGTCAGAGAGTGTCAGAGAGTGTCAGAGAGTGTCAGAGAGTGATAGTGAGTGTCTGAGATTGTCAGAGAGTAAGAGAGAGTGATAGAGAGTTTCAGAGAGTGTCAGAGAGTGTCTGAGAGTGTCAGAGAGTGATAGAGAGTGATAGAGAGTGTCAGAGAGTGTCAGAGAGTGTCAGAGAGTGATGGAGAGTGTCAGAGAGTGTCAGAGAGTGTCAGAGAGAGTCAGAGAGTGATAGTGAGTGTCTGAGAGTGTCAGAGAGTGAGAGAGAGTGATAGAGAGTGACAGAGAGTGTCAGAGAGTGTCAGAGAGTGTCAGAGAGTGTCAGTGAGTGTCTGAGAGTGTCAGAGAGTGTCAGAGAGTGATAGAGAGTGATGGAGAGTGTCAGAGAGTGTCAGGGAGTGTCAGAGAGTTATAGTGAGTGTCTGAGAGTGTCAGAGAGTGTCAGAGAGTGATAGAGAGTGATAGAGAGTGTCAGAGAGTGTCAGAGAGTGTCAGAGAGTGATGGAGAGTGTCAGAGAGTGTCAGAGAGAGTCAGAGAGTGATAGTGAGTGTCTGAGAGTGTCAGAGAGTGAGAGAGAGTGATAGAGAGTGACAGAGAGTGTCAGAGAGTGTCAGAGAGTGTCAGAGAGTGTCAGAGAGTGTCAGTGAGTGTCTGAGAGTGTCAGAGAGTGTCAGAGAGTGATAGAGAGTGATGGAGAGTGTCAGAGAGTGTCAGGGAGTGTCAGAGAGTTATAGTGAGTGTCTGAGAGTGTCAGAGAGTGTCAGAGAGTGATAGAGAGTGATGGAGAGTGTCAGAGAGTGTCAGAGAGTGTCAGAGAGTGATAGAGAATGGTGGAGAGTGTCAGAGAGTGTCAGGGAGTGTCAGAGAGTTATAGTGAGTGTCTGAGAGTGTCAGAGAGTGTCAGAGAGTGATAGAGAGTGATGGAGAGTGTCAGAGAGTGTCAGAGAGTGTCAGAGAGTGATAGTGAGTGTCTGAGTGTGTCAGAGAGTGATAGAGAGTGTCAGAGAGTGTCAGAGAGTGTCAGAGAGTGTCAGAGAGTGATAGAAAGTGATGGAGAGTGTCAGAGAGTGTCAGAGAGTGTCAGAGAGTGATAGTGACTGTCTGAGAGTGTCAGAGAGTGTCAGAGAGTGATAGAGAGAGATGGAGAGTGTCAGAGAGTGTCAGAGAGTGTCAGAGAATGATAGTGAGTGTCTGAGAGTATCAGAGAGTGCCAGAGAGTGATGGAGAGTGTCAGAGAGTGTCAGAGTGTGTCAGAGAGTGTCAGAGAGTGATAGTGAGTGTCTGAGAGTGTCAGAGAGTGATAGAGAGTGATAGATAGTGTCAGAGAGTGTCAGAGAGTGATAGAGAGTGATAGAGAGTGATAGAGAGTGATAGAGAGTGATAGAGAGTGATAGAGAGTGTCAGAGAGTGTCAGAGAGTGTCAGAGAGTGTCAGAGAGTGATAGTGAGTGTCTGAGAGTGTCAGAGAGTGAGAGAGAGTGATAGAGAGTTTCAGAGAGTGTCAGAGAGTGTCTGTGAGTGTCAGAGAGTGATAGAGAGTGATAGAGAGTGTCAGAGAGTGTCAGAGAGTGTCAGAGAGTGATAGTGAGTGTCTGAGAGTGTCAGAGAGTGAGAGAGAGTGATAGAGAGTTTCAGAGAGTGTCAGAGAGTGTCTGTGAGTGTCAGAGAGTGATAGAGAGTGATAGAGAGTGTCAGAGAGTGTCAGAGAGTGTCAGAGAGTGTCTGAGAGTGTCAGAGAGTGATAGAGAGTGATAGAGAGTGTCAGAGAGAGTCAGAGAGTGTCTGAGAGTGATAGAGAGTGTCAGAGAGTGTCAGAGAGTGTCAGAGAGTGATAGTGAGTGTCTGAGAGTGTCAGAGAGTGATAGAGAGTGATAGAGAGTGATAGAGTGTGTCAGAGAGTGTCAGAAAGTGTCAGAGAGTGTCAGAGAGTGATAGAGAGTGATAGAGAGTGACAGAGAGTGTCAGAGAGTGTCTGAGAGTGTCAGAGAATGTCAGAGAGTGATACAGAGTGATAGAGAGTGTCAGAGAGTGATAGAGAGTGTCAGAGAGTGATAGAGAGTGATAGAGAGTGATAGAGTGTGTCAGAGAGTGTCAGAAAGTGTCAGAGAGTGTCAGAGAGTGATAGAGAGTGACAGAGAGTGTCAGAGAGTGTCTGAGAGTGTCAGAGAATGTCAGAGAGTGATACAGAGTGATAGAGAGTGTCAGAGAGTGATAGAGAGTGTCAGAGAGTGTCTGAGAGTGTCTGAGAGTGTCAGAGATTGTTAGAGAGTGATAGAGAGTGATAGAGAGTGTCAGAGAGTGTCAGAGAGTGTCTGAGAGTGTCTGAGAGTGTCAGAGAGTGGTAGAGAGTGATAGAGAGTGTCAGAGAGTGTCAGAGAGTGATAGAGAGAGATGGAGAGTGTCAGAGAGTGTCAGAGAGTGATAGTGAGTGTCTGAGAGTGTCAGAGAGTGTCAGAGAGTGATAGAGAGTGTCAGAGAGTGTCAGAGAGTGTCAGAGAGTGATAGTGAGTGTCTGAGATTGTCAGAGAGTGCCAGAGAGTGATGGAGAGTGTCAGAGAGTGTCAGAGAGTGATAGAGAGTGATGGAGAGTGTCAGAGAGTGTCAGAGAGTGTCAGAGAGTTATAGTGAGTGTCTGAGAGTGTCAGAGAGTGTCAGAGAGTGATAGAGAGTGATGGAGAGTGTCAGAGAGTGTCAGAGAGTGTCAGAGAGTGATAGTGAGTGTCTGAGAGTGTCAGAGAGTGATAGAGAGTGTCAGAGAGTGTCTGAGATTGTCAGAGAGTGCCAGAGAGTGATGGAGAGTGTCAGAGAGTGTCAGAGAGTGATACAGAGTGATGGAGAGTGTCAGAGAGTGTCAGAGAGTGTCAGAGAGTGATATTGAGTGTCTGAGAGTGTCAGAGAGTGATACAGAGTGATGGAGAGTGTCAGAGAGTGTCAGAGAGTGTCAGAGAGTGATAGTGAGTGTCTGAGAGTGTCAGAGAGTGATAGAGAGTGTGAGATAGTGTCAGAGAGTGTCAGAGAGTGATAGAGAGTGATAGAGAGTGATAGAGAGTGTCAGAGAGTGTCAGAGAGTGTCAGAGAGTGATAGTGAGTGTCTGAGAGTGTCAGAGAGTGAGAGAGAGTGATAGAGAGTTTCAGAGAGTGTCAGAGAGTGTCTGAGAGTGTCAGAGAGTGATAGAGAGTGATAGAGAGTGTCAGAGAGTGTCAGAGAGTGATACAGAGTGATGGAGAGTGTCAGAGAGTGTCAGAGAGTGTCAGAGAGTGATATTGAGTGTCTGAGAGTGTCAGAGAGTGATACAGAGTGATGGAGAGTGTCAGAGAGTGTCAGAGAGTGTCAGAGAGTGATATTGAGTGTCTGATAGTGTCAGAGAGTGTCAGAGAGTGATAGAGAGTGATGGAGAGTGTCAGAGAGTGTCAGAGAGTGTCAGAGAGTGATAGTGACTGTCTGAGAGTGTCAGAGAGTGCCAGAGAGTGATGGAGAGTGTCAGAGAGTGTCAGAGAGTGTCAGAGAGTGTCAGAGAGTGATAGTGAGTGTCTGAGAGTGTCAGAGAGTGATAGAGAGTGTTAGATAGTGCCAGAGAGTGTCAGAGAGTGATAGAGAGTGATAGAGAGTGATAGAGAGTGTCAGAGAGTGTCAGAGAGTGTCAGAGAGTGATAGTGAGTGTCTGAGAGTGTCAGAGAGTGAGAGATAGTGATAGAGAGTTTCAGAGAGTGTCAGAGAGTGTCTGAGAGTGTCAGAGAGTGATAGAGAGTGATAGAGAGTGTCAGAGAGTGTCAGAGAGTGATAGAGAGTGATAGAGAGTGTCAGAGAGTGTCAGAGAGTGTCAGAGATTGATAGTGAGTGTCTGAGAGTGTCAGAGAGTGATAGAGAGTGATAGAGTGTGTCAGAGAGTGTCAGAGAGTGTCAGAGAGTGTCAGAGAGTGATAGAGAGTGACAGAGAGTGTCAGAGAGTGTCTGAGAGTGTCAGAGAATGTCAGAGAGTGATACAGAGTGATAGAGAGTGTCAGAGAGTGATAGAGAGTGTCAGAGAATGTCTGAGAGTGTCAGAGATTGTCAGAGAGTGATAGAGAGTGATAGAGAGTGTCAGAGAGTGTCAGAGAGTGTCTGAAAGTGTCTGAGAGTGTCAGAGAGTGGTAGAGAGTGATAGAGAGTTTCAGAGAGTGTCAGAGAGTGTCTGAGAGTGTCAGAGAGTGATAGAGAGTGATAGAGAGTGTCAGAGTGTGTCAGAGAGTGAGAGAGAGTGAGAGAGAGTGATAGAGAGTTTCAGAGAGTGTCAGAGAGTGTCTGAGAGTGATAGTGAGTGTCAGAGAGTGGTAGAGAGTGTCAGAGAGTGTTAGTGAGTGTCTGAGAGTCTCAGAGAGTGAGAGAGAGTGATAGAGAGTGTCAGAGAGTGTCAGAGAGTGTCAGAGAGTGATAGTGAGTGTCTGAGAGTGTCAGAGAGTGATAGAGAGTGATGGAGAGTGTCAGAGAGTGTCTGAGAGTGTCAGAGAGTGTCAGAGAGTGATAGAGAGTGATGGAGAGTGTCAGAGAGTGTCAGAGAGTGTCAGAGAGTGATAGTGAGTGTCTGAGAGTGTCAGAGAGTGATAGAGAGTGATGGAGAGTGTCAGAGAGTGTCTGAGAGTGTCAGAGAGTGTCAGAGAGTGATAGAGAGTGATGGAGAGTGTCAGAGAGTGTCAGAGAGTGTCAGAGAGTGATAGTGAGTGTCTGAGAGTGTCAGAGAGTGCCAGAGAGTGATGGAGAGTGTCAGAGAGTGTCAGAGAGTGTCAGAGAGTGATAGTGAGTGTCTGAGAGTGTCAGAGAGTGATAGAGAGTGATAGATAGTGTCAGAGTGTGTCAGAGAGTGATAGAGAGTGATAGAGAGTGATAGAGAGTGATAGAGAGTGATAGAGAGTGTCAGAGAGTGTCAGAGAGTGTCAGAGAGTGATAGTGAGTGTCTGAGAGTGTCAGAGAGTGAGAGAGAGTGATAGAGAGTGATAGAGAGTGATAGAGAGTGATAGAGAGTGATAGAGAGTGTCAGAGAGTGTCAGAGAGTGTCAGAGAGTGATAGTGAGTGTCTGAGAGTGTCAGAGAGTGAGAGAGAGTGATAGAGAGTTTCAGAGAGTGTCAGAGAGTGTCTGAGAGTGTCAGAGAGTGATAGAGAGTTACAGAGAGTGTCAGAGATTGTCAGAGAGTGTCAGAGAGTGTCTGAAAGTGTCAGAGAGTGTCAGAGAGTGATAGAGAGTGATGGAGAGTGTCAGAGAGTGTCTGAGAGTGTCTGAGAGTGTCAGAGAGTGATAGAGAGTGATAGAGAGTGTCAGAGAGTGTCAGAGAGTGATAGAGAGTGATAGAGAGTGATAGAGAGTGATAGAGAGTGTCAGAGAGTGTCTGAGAGTGTCAGAGATTGTCAGAGATTGATAGAGAGTGATAGAGAGTGTCAGAGAGTGTCTGAGAGTGTCTGAGAGTGTCAGAGAGTGGTAGAGAGTGATAGAGAGTGTCAGAGAGTGTCAGAGAGTGAGAGAGAGTGATAGAGAGTTTCAGAGAGTGTCAGAGAGTGTCTGAGAGTGTCAGAGAGTGATAGAGAGTGATAGAGAGTGTCAGAGAGTGTCAGAGAGTGAGAGAGAGTGATAGAGAGTTTCAGAGAGTTTCAGAGAGTGTCTGAGAGTGTCAGAGAGTGATAGAGAGTGATAGAGAGTGTCAGAGAGTGTCAGAGAGTGTCAGAGAGTGATAGAGAGTGATAGAGAGTGATAGAGAGTGTCAGAGAGTGATAGAGAGTGATAGAGAGTGACAGAGAGTGTCAGAGAGTGTCAGAGAGTGTCAGAGAGTGATAGTGAGTGTCTGAGAGTGTCAGAGAGTGATAGAGAGTGATAGAGAGTGTCAGAGAGTGTCAAAGAGTGTCTGAGAGTGTCTGAGAGTGTCAGAGAGTGGTAGAGAGTGATAGAGAGTGTCAGAGAGTGTCAGAGAGTGAGAGAGAGTGATAGAGAGTTTCAGAGAGTGTCAGAGAGTGTCTGAGAGTGTCAGAGAGTGATAGAGAGTGATAGAGAGTGTCAGAGAGTGTCAGAGAGTGAGAGAGAGTGATAGAGAGTGATAGAGAGTTTCAGAGAGTGTCTGAGAGTGTCAGAGAGTGATAGAGAGTGATAGAGAGTGTCAGAGAGTGTCAGAGAGTGATAGAGAGTGATAGAGAGTGATAGAGAGTGTCAGAGAGTGTCAGAGAGTGATAGAGAATGATGGAGAGTGTCAGAGAGTGTCAGAGAGTGTCAGAGAGTGTCAGAGAGTGATAGTGAGTGTCTGAGATTGTCAGAGAGTGCCAGAGAGTGATGGAGAGTGTCAGAGAGTGTCAGAGAGTGATAGAGAGTGATGGAGAGTGTCAGAGAGTGTCAGAGAGTGTCAGAGAGTTATAGTGAGTATCTGAGAGTGTCAGAGAGTGTCAGAGAGTGATGGAGAGTGTCAGAGAGTGTCAGAGAGTGTCAGAGAGTGTCAGAGAGTGTCAGAGAGTGATAGTGAGTGTCTGAGAGTGTCAGAGAGTGTCAGAGAGTGATAGAGAGTGTCAGAGAGTGTCTGAGATTGTCAGAGAGTGCCAGAGAGTGATGGAGAGTATCAGAGAGTGTCAGAGAGTGATACAGAGTGATGGAGAGTTTCAGAGAGTGTCTGAGAGTGTCAGAGAGTGATAGAGAGTGATAGAGAGTGTCAGAGAGTGAGAGAGAGTGATAGAGAGTTTCAGAGAGTGTCAGAGAGTGTCTGAGAGTGTCAGAGAGTGATAGAGAGTGATAGAGAGTGATAGAGAGTGTCAGAGAGTGTCAGAGAGTGAGAGAGAGTGATAGAGAGTTTCAGAGAGTTTCAGAGAGTGTCTGAGAGTGTCAGAGAGTGATAGAGAGTGATAGAGAGTTTCAGAGAGTGTCAGAGAGTGTCAGAGAGTGATAGAGAGTGATAGAGAGTGATAGAGAGTGTCAGAGAGTGATAGAGAGTGATAGAGAGTGACAGAGAGTGTCAGAGAGTGTCAGAGAGTGTCAGAGAGTGATAGTGAGTGTCTGAGAGTGTCAGAGAGTGATAGAGAGTGATAGAGAGTGTCAGAGAGTGTCAAAGAGTGTCTGAGAGTGTCTGAGAGTGTCAGAGAGTGGTAGAGAGTGATAGAGAGTGTCAGAGAGTGTCAGAGAGTGAGAGAGAGTGATAGAGAGTTTCAGAGAGTGTCAGAGAGTGTCTGAGAGTGTCAGAGAGTGATAGAGAGTGATAGAGAGTGTCAGAGAGTGTCAGAGAGTGAGAGAGAGTGATAGAGAGTGATAGAGAGTTTCAGAGAGTGTCTGAGAGTGTCAGAGAGTGATAGAGAGTGATAGAGAGTGTCAGAGAGTGTCAGAGAGTGATAGAGAGTGATAGAGAGTGATAGAGAGTGTCAGAGAGTGTCAGAGAGTGATAGAGAATGATGGAGAGTGTCAGAGAGTGTCAGAGAGTGTCAGAGAGTGTCAGAGAGTGATAGTGAGTGTCTGAGATTGTCAGAGAGTGCCAGAGAGTGATGGAGAGTGTCAGAGAGTGTCAGAGAGTGATAGAGAGTGATGGAGAGTGTCAGAGAGTGTCAGAGAGTGTCAGAGAGTTATAGTGAGTATCTGAGAGTGTCAGAGAGTGTCAGAGAGTGATAGAGAGTGATGGAGAGTGTCAGAGAGTGTCAGAGAGTGTCAGAGAGTGATAGTGAGTGTCTGAGAGTGTCAGAGAGTGTCAGAGAGTGATAGAGAGTGTCAGAGAGTGTCTGAGATTGTCAGAGAGTGCCAGAGAGTGATGGAGAGTATCAGAGAGTGTCAGAGAGTGATACAGAGTGATGGAGAGTGTCAGAGAGTGTCAGAGAGTGTCAGAGAGTGATATTGAGTGTCTGAGAGTGTCAGAGAGTGATAGAGAGTGTCAGAGAGTGTCTGAGAGTGTCAGAGATTGTTAGAGAGTGATAGAGAGTGATAGAGAGTGTCAGAGAGTGTCAGAGAGTGTCTGAGAGTGTCTGAGAGTGTCAGAGAGTGGTAGAGAGTGATAGAGAGTGTCAGAGAGTGTCAGAGAGTGATAGAGAATGATGGAGAGTGTCAGAGAGTGTCAGAGAGTGTCAGAGAGTGATAGTGAGTGTCTGAGAGTGTCAGAGAGTGTCAGAGAGTGATAGAGAGTGTCAGAGAGTGTCAGAGAGTGTCAGAGAGTGATAGTGAGTGTCTGAGATTGTCAGAGAGTGCCAGAGAGTGATGGAGAGTGTCAGAGAGTGTCAGAGAGTGATAGAGAGTGATGGAGAGTGTCAGAGAGTGTCAGAGAGTGTCAGAGAGTTATAGTGAGTATCTGAGAGTGTCAGAGAGTGTCAGAGAGTGATAGAGAGTGATGGAGAGTGTCAGAGAGTGTCAGAGAGTGTCAGAGAGTGATAGTGAGTGTCTGAGAGTGTCAGAGAGTGATAGAGAGTGTCAGAGAGTGTCTGAGATTGTCAGAGAGTGCCAGAGAGTGATGGAGAGTGTCAGAGAGTGTCAGAGAGTGATACAGAGTGATGGAGAGTGTCAGAGAGTGTCAGAGAGTGTCAGAGAGTGATATTGAGTGTCTGAGAGTGTCAGAGAGTGTCAGAGAGTGTCAGAGAGTGTCAGAGAGTGATAGAGAGTGTCAGAGAGTGTCAGAGAGTAACAGAGAGTGAGAGAGAGTGATAGAGAGTGATAGAGAGTTTCAGAGAGTGTCTGAGAGTGTCAGAGAGTGATAGAGAGTGATAGAGAGTGTCAGAGAGTGTCAGAGAGTGATAGAGAGTGATAGAGAGTGATAGAGAGTGTCAGAGAGTGTCAGAGAGTGATAGAGAATGATGGAGAGTGTCAGAGAGTGTCAGAGAGTGATAGTGAGTGTCTGAGATTGTCAGAGAGTGCCAGAGAGTGATGGAGAGTGTCAGAGAGTGTCAGAGAGTGATAGAGAGTGATGGAGAGTGTCAGAGAGTGTCAGAGAGTGTCAGAGAGTTATAGTGAGTATCTGAGAGTGTCAGAGAGTGTCAGAGAGTGATAGAGAGTGATGGAGAGTGTCAGAGAGTGTCAGAGAGTGTCAGAGAGTGTCAGAGAGTGTCAGAGAGTGATAGTGAGTGTCTGAGAGTGTCAGAGAGTGTCAGAGAGTGATAGAGAGTGTCAGAGAGTGTCTGAGATTGTCAGAGAGTGCCAGAGAGTGATGGAGAGTGTCAGAGAGTGTCAGAGAGTGATACAGAGTGATGGAGAGTGTCAGAGAGTGTCAGAGAGTGTCAGAGAGTGATATTGAGTGTCTGAGAGTGTCAGAGAGTGATAGAGAGTGTCAGAGAGTGTCTGAGAGTGTCTGAGAGTGTCAGAGATTGTTAGAGAGTGATAGAGAGTGATAGAGAGTGTCAGAGAGTGTCAGAGAGTGTCTGAGAGTGTCTGAGAGTGTCAGAGAGTGGTAGAGAGTGATAGAGAGTGTCAGAGAGTGTCAGAGAGTGATAGAGAATGATGGAGAGTGTCAGAGAGTGTCAGAGAGTGTCAGAGAGTGATAGTGAGTGTCTGAGAGTGTCAGAGAGTGTCAGAGAGTGATAGAGAGTGTCAGAGAGTGTCAGAGAGTGTCAGAGAGTGATAGTTAGTGTCTGAGATTGTCAGAGAGTGCCAGAGAGTCATGGAGAGTGTCAGAGAGTGTCAGAGAGTGATAGAGAGTGATGGAGAGTGTCAGAGAGTGTCAGAGAGTGTCAGAGAGTTATAGTGAGTATCTGAGAGTGTCAGAGAGTGTCAGAGAGTGATAGAGAGTGATGGAGAGTGTCAGAGAGTGTCAGAGAGTGTCAGAGAGTGTCAGAGAGTGATAGTGAGTGTCTGAGAGTGTCAGAGAGTGATAGAGAGTGTCAGAGAGTGTCTGAGATTGTCAGAGAGTGCCAGAGAGTGATGGAGAGTGTCAGAGAGTGTCAGAGAGTGATACAGAGTGATGGAGAGTGTCAGAGAGTGTCAGAGAGTCATATTGAGTGTCTGAGAGTGTCAGAGAGTGTCAGAGAGTGTCAGAGAGTGATATTGAGTGTCTGAGAGTGTCAGAGAGTGTCAGAGAGTGATAGAGAGTGATGGAGAGTGTCAGAGAGTGTCAGAGAGTGATATTGAGTGTCTGAGAGTGTCAGAGATTGTCAGAGAGTGATAGAGAGTGATGGAGAGTGTCAGAGAGTGTCAGAGAGTGTCAGAGAGTGATAGTGAGTGTCTGAGAGTGTCAGAGAGTGCCAGAGAGTGATGGAGAGTGTCAGAGAGTGTCAGAGAGTGATAGTGAGTGTCTGAGAGTGTCAGAGAGTGATAGAGAGTGTTAGATAGTGTCAGAGAGTGTCAGAGAGTGATAGAGAGTGATAGAGAGTGATAGAGAGTGTCAGAGAGTGTCAGAGAGTGATAGTGAGTGTCTGAGAGTGTCAGAGAGTGAGAGAGAGTGATAGAGAGTTTCAGAGAGTGTCAGAGAGTGTCTGAGAGTGTCAGAGAGTGTCAGAGAGTGATAGAGAGTGATAGAGAGTGTCAGAGAGTGTCAGAGAGTGATACAGAGTGATGGAGAGTGTCAGAGAGTGTCAGAGAGTGATATTGAGTGTCTGAGAGTGTCAGAGAGTGATAGAGAGTGATGGAGAGTGTCAGAGAGTGATAGAGAGTGTCAGAGAGTGTCAGAGAGTGTCAGAGAGTGTCTGAGAGTGTCAGAGATTGTCAGAGATTGTTAGAGAGTGATAGAGAGTGTCAGAGAGTGTCAGAGAGTGTCTGAGAGTGTCTGAGAGTGTCAGAGAGTGGTAGAGAGTGATAGAGAGTGTCAGAGAGTGTCAGAGAGTGAGAGAGAGTGATAGAGAGTTTCAGAGAGTGTCAGAGAGTGTCTGAGAGTGTCAGAGAGTGATAGAGAGTGATAGAGAGTGTCAGAGAGTGTCAGAGAGTGAGAGAGAGTGATAGAGAGTTTCAGAGAGTTTCAGAGAGTGTCTGAGAGTGTCAGAGAGTGATAGAGAGTGATAGAGTGTGTCAGAGAGTGTCAGAGAGTGATAGAGAGTGATAGAGAGTGACAGAGAGTGTCAGAGAGAGTCAGAGAGTGATAGAGAGTGATAGAGAGTGTCAGAGAGTGTCAGAGAGTGATAGTGAGTGTCTGAGAGTGTCAGAGAGTGATAGAGAGTGATAGAGAGTGATAGAGTGTGTCAGAGAGTGTCAGAAAGTGTCAGAGAGTGTCAGAGAGTGATAGAGAGTGACAGAGAGTGTCAGAGAGTGTCTGAGAGTGTCAGAGAATGTCAGAGAGTGATACAGAGTGATAGAGAGTGTCAGAGAGTGATAGAGAGTGTCTGAGAGTGTCAGAGATTGTTAGAGAGTGATAGAGAGTGATAGAGAGTGTCAGAGAGTGTCAGAGAGTGTTTGAGAGTGTCTGAGAGTGTCAGAGAGTGGTAGAGAGTGATAGAGAGTGTCAGAGATTGTCAGAGAGTGATAGAGAGTGATGGAGAGTGTCAGAGAGTGTCAGAGAGTGTCAGAGAGTGTCTGAGAGTGTCTGAGAGTGTCAGAGAGTGGTAGAGAGTGATAGAGAGTGTCAGAGAGTGTCAGAGAGTGATAGAGAGTGATGGAGAGTGTCAGAGAGTGTCAGAGAGTGTCAGAGAGTGATAGTGAGTGTCTGAGAGTGTCAGAGAGTGTCAGAGAGTGATAGAGAGTGTCAGAGAGTGTCAGAGAGTGTCAGAGAGTGATAGTGAGTGTCTGAGATTGTCAGAGAGTGCCAGAGAGTGATGGAGAGTGTCAGAGAGTGTCAGAGAGTGATAGAGAGTGATGGAGAGTGTCAGAGAGTGTCAGAGAGTGTCAGAGAGTTATAGTGAGTATCTGAGAGTGTCAGAGAGTGTCAGAGAGTGATAGAGAGTGATGGAGAGTGTCAGAGAGTGTCAGAGAGTGTCAGAGAGTGTCAGAGAGTGATAGTGAGTGTCTGAGAGTGTCAGAGAGTGCCAGAGAGTGATAGAGAGTGTCAGAGAGTGTCAGAGAGTGACAGAGAGTGATAGAGAGTGATGGAGAGTGTCAGAGAGTGTCAGAGAGTGATACAGAGTGACAGAGAGTGACAGAGAGTGACAGAGAGTGTCAGAGAGTGATAGTGAGTCTCTGAGAGTGTCTGAGAGTGTCAGAGAGTGCCAGAGAGTGATAGAGAGTGTCAGAGAGTGTCAGAGAGTGTCAGAGAGAGTCAGCGTATGATACAGAGTGTCTGAGTGTGTCAGACTGTGTCAGAGAGTGATAGAGTGTGGCAGAGAGTGATAGTGAGTCTCTGAGAGTGATAGAGATTGTCAGAGAGTGTCAGAGAGTGTCAGAGAATGTCAGAGAGTGATAGAGAGCGTCAGAGAGTGATAGTGAGTGTCAGAGAGTGATAGTGAGAGTCAGAGAGTGATAGTGAGTGTCTGAGAGTGTCAGTGAGTGTCAGAGAGTGATAGAGAGAGATAGAGAGCGTCAGAGAGTGATAGTGAGTGTCAGAGAGTGATAGTGAGTGTCAGAGAGTGATAGTGAGTGTCTGAGAGTGTCAGTGAGTGTCAGAGAGTGATAGAGAGTGATAGAGAGTATCAGAGAGTGTCAGAGAGTGATAGTGAGTCTCTGAGTGTGTCTGAGAGTGTCAGAGAGTGATAAAGAGTGATAGAGAGTGATAGAGAGTGATAGAGAGTGTCAGAGAGTGTCAGAGAGTGTCAGAGAGTGTCAGAGAGTGTCAGAGACTGATCGAGAGTGTCAGAGAGTGACTGAGATTGTCAGAGAGTGTCAGAGTGTGTCAGAGAGTAATAGAGAAGGATAGAGTGTGTCAGAGAGTGAAAGTGAGATTCAGAGTGTGTCAGAGAGTGATAGTGAGTGTCTGAGAGTGTCAGAGAGTGATAGTGAGTGTCAGAGTGTGACAGAGAATGATGGAGAGTGATACAGAGTGGCAGAGAGTGTCAGAGAGTGATAGAGAGTGTCAGAGGGTGATAGTGAGTGTCTGAGAGCGTCAGAGAGTGTCAGAGTGTGATAGTGAGTGTCAGAGAGTGATAGAGTGTGTCAGAGAGTCACAGTGAGTGTCTGAGAGTGTCTGAGAGTTTCAGAGAGAGATAGAGAGTTATAGAGCGTGTCAGAGAGTGATAGTGAGTCTCTGAGTGTGTCTGAGAGTGTCAGAGTGTGTCAGAGAGTGATAGAGAGTGATAGAGAGTGTCAGAGAGTGTCAGAGAGAGTCAGAGACTGATAGAGAGTGTCAGAGAGTGTCAGAGAGTGAAAGAGTGTGTCAGAGAGTGATAGTGAGATTCAGAGAGTGTCAGAGAGTGATAGTGAGTGTCAGAGTGTGACAGAGAGTGATGGAGAGTGAAACAGAGTGTCAGAGAGTGATAGAGAGTGTCAGAGGGTGATAGTGAGTGTCTGAGAGCGTCAGAGAGTGTCAGAGAGTGATAGTGAGTGTCAGAGAGTGTCTGAGACAGTCAGAGAGAGTCAGAGAGTGTCAGAGAGAGATATAGTGTCAGAGAGTGTCAGAGAGTGATAGAGAGTGTCAGAGGGTGATAGAGAGTGTCTGAGAGTGTCAGAGAGTGTCCGAGAGTGACAGAGAGTGATAGAGAATGTCAGTGAGTGTCAGAGAGTGATAGTGAGTGTCTGAGAGTGTCAGTGAGTGTCAGAGCGTGACAGAGAGTGATAGAGAGTGTCAGAGAGTGTCAGAGAGTGATAGAGAGCGTCAGAAAGTGATAGTGAGTGGCAGAGAGTGATAGTGAGTGTCAGAGAGTGATAGTGAGTGTCTGAGAGTTTCAGTGAGTGTCAGTGAGTGATAGAGAGTGATAGAGAATGTCAGAGAGTGATAGAGAGTGTCAGAGAGTGTCCGAGAGTGTAAGACAGTGTCAGAGAGTGACAGTGAGTGTCAGAGTGTGTCAGAGAGTGATAGAGAGTGTCAGAGAATATCAGAGAGTGATAGAGAGTGATACAGAGTGATAGAGAGTGTCAGAGAGTGTCAGAGAGTGTCAGAGAGTGACAGTGAGTGTCTGAGAGTGTCAGAGCGCGCCAGAGATTGATAGAGATTGTCAGAAATTGATAGAGAGTGTAAGAGAATATCAGAGAGTGATAGTGAGTGTCTGAGATTGTCAGAGAGTTTAGAGAGTGTCAGAGAGTGATAGAGATTGTCATAGAGTGTTAGAGAGTGTCAGAGAGTGATAGTGATTGTCTGAGAGTGATACAGAGTGATAGAGAGTGTCAGAGAGTGTCAGAGAGAGACGAGAGTGATAGAGAGTGATAGAGAGTGATAGAGAGTGTCAGAGAGTGATAGATAGTGATAGATAGTGTCAGAGAATTTCAGAGAGTTTCAGAGAGAGATAGAGAGTGATAGAGAGTGATAGAGAGTGTCAGAAAGTGATAGTGAGTCTCTGAGTGTGTCTGAGATTGTCAGAGTGTGTCAGAGAGTGTGAGAGATTGTCAGAGAATGTCAGAGAGTTTCAGACAGTTTCAGAGAGTGATAGTGAGTGTCAGAGAGTGTCAGACAGTGTCAGAGAGTGATAGAGAGTGTCAGAGAGTGTCAGACAGTGTCAGAGAGTGACAGTGAGTGTCACAGAGTGTCAGAGAGTGATAGTGAGTGTCTGAGAGTGTCAGAGAGTGTCAGACAGTGTCAGAGAGTGATAGAGAGTGTCAGAGAGTGTCAGAGAGTGACAGAGAGTGATAGAGAGTGATAGAGAGTGACAGAGAGTGACAGAGAGTGTCAGAGAGTGATAGAGAGTGTCTGAGAGTGTCAGAGAGTGCCAGAGAGTGATAGAGAGTGTCAGAGAGTGTCAGAGAGAGTCAGCATGTGATACAGAGTGTCTGAGTGTGTCAGACTGTGTCAGAGAGTGATAGAGTGTGGCAGAGAGTGATAGTGAGTCTCTGAGAGTGATAGAGATTGTCAGAGAGTGTCAGATTGTCAGAGAGTGTCAGAGAATGTCAGAGAGTGATAGAGAGTGATAGAGAGCGTCAGAGAGTGATAGTGAGTGTCAGAGAGTGATAGTGAGAGTCAGAGAGTGATAGTGAGTGTCTGAGAGTGTCAGTGAGTGTCAGAGAGTGATAGAGAGTGATAGAGAGCGTCAGAGAGTGATAGTGAGTGTCAGAGAGTGATAGTGAGTGTCAGAGAGTGATAGTGAGTGTCTGAGAGTGTCAGTGAGTGTCAGAGAGTGATAGAGAGTGATAGAGAGTATCAGAGAGTGTCAGAGAGTGATAGTGAGTCTCTGAGTGTGTCTGAGAGTGTCAGAGAGTGATAAAGAGTGACAGAGAGTGATAGAGAGTGTCAGAGAGTGTCAGAGAGTGTCAGAGACTGATCGAGAGTGTCAGAGAGTGACTGAGATTGTCAGAGAGTGTCAGTGTGTGTCAGAGAGTAATAGAGAAGGATAGAGTGTGTCAGAGATTGAAAGTGAGATTCAGAGTGTGTCAGAGAGTGATAGTGAGTGTCTGAGAGTGTGAGAGTGTGATAGTGAGTGTCATAGTGTGACAGAGAGTGATGGAGAGTGATACAGAGTGTCAGAGAGTGTCAGAGAGTGATGGAGAGTGTCAGAGGGTGATAGTGAGTGTCTGAGAGCGTCAGAGAGTGTCAGAGTGTGATAGTGAGTGTCAGAGAGTGTCTGAGATTGTCAGAAAGAGTCAGAGAGTGTCAGAGAGAGATATAGAGTGTCAGAGAGTGTCAGAGAGTTTCAGAGAGTGATAGAGTGTCAGAGAGTGTCAGAGAGTGATAGAGAGTGTCTGAGAGTGTCAGAGAGTTTACGAGAGTGACAGAGAGTGATAGAGAATGTCAGAGAGTGTAAGAGAGATTCAGACAGTGTCAGAGAGTGATAGTGAGTGTCAGAGAGTGTCAGAGAGTGATAGTGAGAGTCTGAGAGTGTCAGAGAGTGTCAGAGAGTGATAGTGAGTGCCAGAGAGTGTCAGACAGTGTCAGAGAGTGATAGTGAGTGTCAGAGAGTGTCAGAGAGTGATAGTGAGTGTCTGAGAGTGTCAGAGAGTGTCAGACAGTGTCAGAGAGTGATAGAGAGTGTCAGAGAGTGATAGTGAGTCTCTGAGAGTGTCTGAGAATGTCAGAGTGTGTCAGAGAGTGATAGAGAGTGATAGAGAGTGTCAGAGAGTGTCAGAGAGTGTCAGAGAGTGACAGAGAGTGTCAGAGAGTGATAGTGAGTCTCTGAGAGTGTCTGAGAGTGTCAGAGAGTGCCAGAGAGTGATAGAGAGTGTCAGAGAGTGTCAGAGAGAGTCAGCGTGTGATAGAGAGTGTCAGAGAGTGATAGTGAGTGTCTGAGAGTGTCAGAGAGTGATAGTGAGAGTCTGAGAGTGTCAGAGAGTGTCAGAGAGTGATAGTGAGTGCCAGAGAGTGTCAGACAGTGTCAGAGAGTGATAGTGAGTGTCAGAGAGTGACAGAGAGTGACAGAGAGTGTCAGAGAGTGAGAGTGAGTCTCTGAGAGTGTCTGAGAGTGTCAGAGAGTGCCAGAGAGTGACAGAGAGTGTCAGAGAGTGTCAGAGAGTGCCAGAGAGTGACAGAGAGTGTCAGAGAGTGAGAGTGAGTCTCTGAGAGTGTCTGAGAGTGTCAGAGAGTGCCAGAGAGTGACAGAGAGTGACAGAGAGTGTCAGAGAGTGAGAGTGAGTCTCTGAGAGTGTCTGAGAGTGTCAGAGAGTGCCAGAGAGTGACAGAGAGTGACAGAGAGTGTCAGAGAGTGAGAGTGAGTCTCTGAGAGTGTCTGAGTGTGTCAGACTGTGTCAGAGAGTGATAGAGTGTGGCAGAGAGTGATAGTGAGTCTCTGAGAGTGATAGAGATTGTCAGAGAGTGTCAGAGAATGTCAGAGAGTGATAGAGAGCGTCAGAGAGTGATAGTGAGTGTCAGAGAGTGATAGTGAGAGTCAGAGAGTGATAGTGAGTGTCTGAGAGTGTCAGTGAGTGTCAGAGAGTGATAGAGAGTGATAGAGAGCGTCAGAGAGTGATAGTGAGTGTCAGAGAGTGATAGTGAGTGTCAGAGAGTGATAGTGAGTGTCTGAGAGTGTCAGTGAGTGTCAGAGAGTGATAGAGAGTGATAGAGAGTATCAGAGAGTGTCAGAGAGTGTCAGAGAGTGATAGTGAGTCTCTGAGTGTGTCTGAGAGTGTCAGAGAGTGATAAAGAGTGACAGAGAGTGATAGAGAGTGTCAGAGAGTGTCAGAGAGTGTCAGAGACTGATCGAGAGTGTCAGAGAGTGACTGAGATTGTCAGAGAGTGTCAGTGTGTGTCAGAGAGTAATAGAGAAGGATAGAGTGTGTCAGAGATTGAAAGTGAGATTCAGAGTGTGTCAGAGAGTGATAGTGAGTGTCTGAGAGTGTGAGAGTGTGATAGTGAGTGTCATAGTGTGACAGAGAGTGATGGAGAGTGATACAGTGTGTCAGAGAGTGTCAGAGAGTGATAGAGAGTGTCAGAGGGTGATAGTGAGTGTCTGAGAGCGTCAGAGAGTGTCAGAGTGTGATAGTGAGTGTCAGAGAGTGTCTGAGACTGTCAGAGAGAGTCAGAGAGTGTCAGAGAGAGATATAGAGTGTCAGAGAGTGTCAGAGAGTTTCAGAGAGTGATAGAGTGTCAGAGAGTGTCAGAGAGTGATAGAGACTGTCTGAGAGTGTCAGAGAGTTTCCGAGAGTGACAGAGAGTGATAGAGAATGTCAGAGAGTGTAAGAGAGATTCAGACAGTGTCAGAGAGTGATAGTGAGTGTCAGAGAGTGTCAGAGAGTGATAGTGAGAGTCTGAGCGTGTCAGAGAGTGTCAGAGAGTGATAGTGAGTGCCAGAGAGTGTCAGACAGTGTCAGAGAGTGATAGTGAGTGTCAGAGAGTGTCAGAGAGTGATAGTGAGTGTCTGAGAGTGTCAGAGAGTGTCAGACAGTGTCAGAGAGTGATAGAGAGTGTCAGAGAGTGATAGTGAGTCTCTGAGAGTGTCTGAGAATGTCAGAGTGTGTCAGAGAGTGATAGAGAGTGATAGAGAGTGTCAGAGAGTGTCAGAGAGTGTCAGAGAGTGACAGAGAGTGTCAGAGAGTGATAGTGAGTCTCTGAGAGTGTCTGAGAGTGTCAGAGAGTGCCAGAGAGTGATAGAGAGTGTCAGAGAGTGTCAGAGAGAGTCAGCGTGTGATAGAGAGTGTCAGAGAGTGATAGTGAGTGTCTGAGAGTGTCAGAGAGTGATAGTGAGAGTCTGAGAGTGTCAGAGAGTGTCAGAGAGTGATAGTGAGTGCCAGAGAGTGTCAGACAGTGTCAGAGAGTGATAGTGAGTGTCAGAGAGTGTCAGAGAGTGATAGTGAGTGTCTGAGAGTGTCAGAGAGTGTCAGACAGTGTCAGAGAGTGATAGAGAGTGTCAGAGAGTGATAGTGAGTCTCTGAGAGTGTCTGAGAATGTCAGAGTGTGTCAGAGAGTGATAGAGAGTGATAGAGAGTGTCAGAGAGTGTCAGAGAGTGTCAGAGAGTGTCAGAGAGTGACAGAGAGTGTCAGAGAGTGATAGTGAGTCTCTGAGAGTGTCTGAGAGTGTCAGAGAGTGCCAGAGAGTGATAGAGAGTGTCAGAGAGTGTCAGAGAGAGTCAGCGTGTGATAGAGAGTGTCAGAGAGTGATAGTGAGTGTCTGAGAGTGTCAGAGAGTGATAGAGTGTGTCAGACTGTGTCAGAGAGTGATAGAGTGTGTCAGAGTGTGACAGAGAGTGATGGAGAGTGAAACAGAGTGTCAGAGAGTGTCAGAGAGTGATAGAGAGTGTCAGAGGGTGACAGTGAGTGTCTGAGAGCGTCAGAGAGTGTCAGAGAGTGATAGTGAGTGTCAGAGAGTGTCTGAGACAGTCAGAGAGAGTCAGAGAGTGTCAGAGAGAGATATAGTGTCAGAGAGTGTCAGAAAGTGATAGAGTGTCAGAGAGTGTCAGAGAGTGATAGAGAGTGTCTGAGAGTGTCAGAGAGTGTCCGAGAGTGACAGAGAGTGATAGAGAATGTCAGAGAGTGTCAGAGAGTTTCAGACAGTGTCAGAGTTTGATAGTGAGTGTCAGAGAGTGTCAGAGAGTGATCGTCAGAGTCTGAGAGTGTCAGAGAGTGTCAGAGAGTGATAGTGAGTGCCAGAGAGTGTCAGACAGTGTCAGAGAGTGATAGTGAGTGTCAGAGAGTGTCAGAGAGTGATAGTGAGTGTCTGAGAGTGTCAGAGAGTGTCAGACAGTGTCAGAGAGTGATAGTGAGTCTCTGAGAGTGTCTGAGAATGTCAGAGAGTGCAAGAGAGTGATAGAGAGTGTCAGAGAGTGTCAGAGAGTGACAGAGAGTGATAGAGAGTGATAGAGAGTGTCAGAGAGTGTCAGAGAGTGACAGAGAGTGACAGAGAGTGATAGAGAGTGTCAGAGAGTGATAGTGAGTCCCTGAGAGTGTCTGAGAGTGTCAGAGTGTGCCAGAGAGTGATAGAGAGTGTCAGAGAGTGTCAGAGAGAGTCAGAGAGAGTCAGCGTGTGATACAGAGTGTCTGAGTGTGTCAGACTGTGTCAGAGAGTGATAGAGTGTGGCAGAGAGTGATAGTGAGTCTCTGAGAGTGATAGAGATTGTCAGAGAGTGTCAGAGAATGTCAGAGAGTGATAGAGAGCGTCAGAGAGTGATAGTGAGTGTCAGACAGTGATAGTGAGAGTCAGAGACTGATAGTGAGTGTCTGAGAGTGTCAGTGAGTGTCAGAGAGTGATAGAGAGTGATAGTGAGTGTCAGAGAGTGATAGTGAGTGTCAGAGAGTGATAGTGAGTGTCTGAGAGTGTCAGTGAGTGTCTGAGAGTGTCAGTGAGTGTCAGAGAGTGATAGAGAGTGATAGAGAGTATCAGAGAGTGTCAGAGAGTGATAGTGAGTCTCTGAGTGTGTCTGAGAGTGTCAGAGAGTGATAAAGAGTGATAGAGAGTGATAGAGAGTGTCAGAGAGTGTCAGAGAGTGTCAGAGACTGATCGAGAGTGTCAGAGAGTGACTGAGATTGTCAGAGAGTGTCAGAGTGTGTCAGAGAGTAATAGAGAAGGATAGAGTGTGTCAGAGAGTGAAAGTGAGATTCAGAGTGTGTCAGAGAGTGATAGTGAGTGTCTGAGAGTGTCAGAGAGTGATAGTGAGTGTCAGAGTGTGACAGAGAGTGACGGAGAGTGATACAGAGTGTCAGAGAGTGTCAGAGAGTGATCGAGAGTGTCAGAGGGTGATAGTGAGTGTCTGAGAGCGTCAGAGAGTGTCAGAGTGTGATAGTGAGTGTCAGAGAGTGTCTGAGACTGTCAGAGAGAGTCAGAGAGTGTCAGAGAGAGATATAGAGTGTCAGAGAGTGCCAGAGAGTGATAGAGAGTGTCAGAGAGTGTCAGAGAGTGACAGAGAGTGATAGAGAGTGACAGAGAGTGACAGAGAGTGTCAGAGAGTGATATTGAGTCTCTGAGAGTGTCTGAGAGTGTCAGAGAGTGCCAGAGAGTGATAGACAGTGTCAGAGAGTGTCAGAGAGAGTCAGCATGTGATACAGAGTGTCTGAGTGTGTCAGACTGTGTCAGAGAGTGATAGAGTGTGGCAGAGAGTGATAGTGAGTCTCTGAGAGTGATAGAGATTGTCAGAGAGTGTCAGAGAATGTCAGAGAGTGATAGAGAGCGTCAGAGAGTGATAGTGAGTGTCAGAGAGTGATAGTGAGAGTCAGAGAGTGATAGTGAGTGTCTGAGAGTGTCAGTGAGTGTCAGAGAGTGATAGAGAGTGATAGAGAGCGTCAGAGAGTGATAGTGAGTGTCAGAGAGTGATAGTGAGTGTCAGAGAGTGATAGTGAGTGTCTGAGAGTATCAGAGAGTGTCAGAGAGTGATAGTGAGTCTCTGAGTGTGTCTGAGAGTGTCAGAGATTGATAAAGAGTGACAGAGAGTGATAGAGAGTGTCAGAGAGTGTCAGAGAGTGTCAGAGACTGATCGAGAGTGTCAGAGAGTGACTGAGATTGTCAGAGAGTGTCAGTGTGTGTCAGAGAGTAATAGAGAAGGATAGAGTGTGTCAGAGAGTGAAAGTGAGATTCAGAGTGTGTCAGAGAGTGATAGTGAGTGTCTGAGAGTGTGAGAGTGTGATAGTGAGTGTCATAGTGTGACAGAGAGTGATGGAGAGTGATACAGAGTGTCAGAGAGTGTCAGAGAGTGATAGAGAGTGTCAGAGGGTGATAGTGAGTGTCTGAGAGCGTCAGAGAGTGTCAGAGTGTGATAGTGAGTGTCAGAGAGTGTCTGAGACTGTCAGAGAGAGTCAGAGAGTGTCAGAGAGAGATATAGAGTGTCAGAGAGTGTCAGAGAGTGATAGTGAATGTCTGAGAGTGTCAGAGAGTGTCAGAGAGTTTCAGAGAGTGATAGAGTGTCAGAGAGTGTCAGAGAGTGATAGAGAGTGTCTGAGAGTGTCAGAGAGTTTCCGAGAGTGACAGAGAGTGATAGAGAATGTCAGAGAATGTAAGAGAGATTCAGACAGTGTCAGAGAGTGATAGTGAGTGTCAGAGAGTGTCAGAGAGTGATAGTGAGAGTCTGAGAGTGTCAGAGAGTGTCAGAGAGTGATAGTGAGTGCCAGAGAGTGTCAGACAGTGTCAGAGAGTGATAGTGAGTGTCAGAGAGTGTCAGAGAGTGATAGTGAGTGTCTGAGAGTGTCAGAGAGTGTCAGACAGTGTCAGAGAGTGATAGAGAGTGTCAGAGAGTGATAGTGAGTCTCTGAGAGTGTCTGAGAATGTCAGAGTGTGTCAGAGAGTGATAGAGAGTGATAGAGAGTGTCAGAGAGTGTCAGAGAGTGTCAGAGAGTGACAGAGAGTGACAGAGAGTGACAGAGAGTGATAGTGAGTCTCTGAGAGTGTCTGAGAGTGTCAGAGAGTGCCAGAGAGTGATAGAGAGTGTCAGAGAGTGTCAGAGAGAGTCAGCGTGTGATAGAGAGTGTCAGAGAGTGATAGTGAGTGTCTGAGAGTGTCAGAGAGTGATAGTGAGAGTCTGACAGTGTCAGAGAGTGTCAGAGAGTGATAGTGAGTGCCAGAGAGTGTCAGACAGTGTCAGAGAGTGATAGTGTGTGTCAGAGAGTGTCAGAGAGTGATAGTGAGTGTCTGAGAGTGTCAGAGAGTGTCAGACAGTGTCAGAGAGTGATAGAGAGTCTCTGAGAGTGATAGTGAGTCTCTGAGAGTGTCTGAGAATGTCAGAGTGTGTCAGAGAGTGATAGAGAGTGATAGAGAGTGATAGAGAGTGTCAGAGAGTGTCAGAGAGTGACAGAGAGTGTCAGAGAGTGATAGTGAGTCTCTGAGAGTGTCTGAGAGTGTCAGAGAGTGCCAGAGAGTGATAGAGAGTGTCAGAGAGTGTCAGAGAGAGTCAGCGTGTGATAGAGAGTGTCAGAGAGTGATAGTGAGTGTCTGAGAGTGTCAGAGAGTGATAGAGTGTGTCAGACTGTGTCAGAGAGTGATAGAGTGTGTCAGAGTGTGACAGAGAGTGATGGAGAGTGAAACAGAGTGTCAGAGAGTGTCAGAGAGTGATAGAGAGTGTCAGAGGGTGACAGTGAGTGTCTGAGAGCGTCAGAGAGTGTCAGAGAGTGTCAGAGAGAGATATAGTGTCAGATAGTGTCAGAGAGTGATAGAGTGTCAGAGAGTGTCAGAGAGTGATAGAGAGTGTCTGAGAGTGTCAGAGAGTGTCCGAGAGTGACAGAGAGTGTCAGAGAGTGATAGTGAGTGCCAGAGAGTGTCAGACAGTGTCAGAGAGTGATAGTGAGTGTCAGAGAGTGTCAGAGAGTGATAGTGAGTGTCTGAGAGTGTCAGAGAGTGTCAGACAGTGTCAGAGAGTGATAGTGAGTCTCTGAGAGTGTCTGAGAATGTCAGAGAGTGCAAGAGAGTGATAGAGAGTGTCAGAGAGTGTCAGAGAGTGACAGAGAGTGATAGAGAGTGATAGAGAGTGTCAGAGAGTGTCAGAGAGTGACAGAGAGTGACAGAGAGTGACAGAGAGTGTCAGAGAGTGATAGTGAGTCCCTGAGAGTGTCTGAGAGTGTCAGAGTGTGCCAGAGAGTGATAGAGAGTGTCAGAGAGTGTCAGAGAGTGTCAGAGAGAGTCAGCGTGTGATACAGAGTGTCTGAGTGTGTCAGACTGTGTCAGAGAGTGATAGAGTGTGGCAGAGAGTGATAGTGAGTCTCTGAGAGTGATAGAGATTGTCAGAGAGTGTCAGAGAAGGTCAGAGAGTGATAGAGAGCGTCAGAGAGTGATAGTGAGTGTCAGAGAGTGATAGTGAGAGTCAGAGAGTGATAGTGAGTGTCTGAGAGTGTCAGTGAGTGTCAGAGAGTGATAGAGAGTGATAGTGAGTGTCAGAGAGTGATAGTGAGTGTCAGAGAGTGATAGTGAGTGTCTGAGAGTGTCAGTGAGTGTCAGAGAGTGATAGAGAGTGATAGAGAGTATCAGAGAGTGTCAGAGAGTGATAGTGAGTCTCTGAGTGTGTCTGAGAGTGTCAGAGAGTGATAAAGAGTGATAGAGAGTGATAGAGAGTGTCAGAGAGTGTCAGAGACTGATCGAGAGTGTCAGAGAGTGACTGAGATTGTCAGAGAGTGTCAGAGTGTGTCAGAGAGTAATAGAGAAGGATAGAGTGTGTCAGAGAGTGAAAGTGAGATTCAGAGTGTGTCAGAGAGTGATAGTGAGTGTCTGAGAGTGTCAGAGAGTGATAGTGAGTGTCAGAGTGTGACAGAGAGTGACGGAGAGTGATACAGAGTGTCAGAGAGTGTCAGAGAGTGATAGAGAGTGTCAGAGGGTGATAGTGAGTGTCTGAGAGCGTCAGAGAGTGTCAGAGTGTGATAGTGAGTGTCAGAGAGTGTCTGAGACTGTCAGAGAGAGTCAGAGAGTGTCAGAGAGAGATATAGAGTGTCAGAGAGTGCCAGAGAGTGATAGAGAGTGTCAGAGAGTGTCAGAGAGTGACAGAGAGTGACAGAGAGTGACAGAGAGTGATAGAGAGTGATAGAGAGTGACAGAGAGTGACAGAGAGTGTCAGAGAGTGATATTGAGTCTCTGAGAGTGTCTGAGAGTGTCAGAGAGTGCCAGAGAGTGATAGAGAGTGTCAGAGAGTGTCAGAGAGAGTCAGCATGTGATACAGAGTGTCTGAGTGTGTCAGACTGTGTCAGAGAGTGATAGAGTGTGGCAGAGAGTGATAGTGAGTCTCTGAGAGTGATAGAGATTGTCAGAGAGTGTCAGAGAATGTCAGAGAGTGATAGAGAGCGTCAGAGAGTGATAGTGAGTGTCAGAGAGTGATAGTGAGAGTCAGAGAGTGATAGTGAGTGTCTGAGAGTGTCAGTGAGTGTCAGAGAGTGACAGAGAGTGATAGAGAGCGTCAGAGAGTGATAGTGAGTGTCAGAGAGTGATAGTGAGTGTCAGAGAGTGATAGTGAGTGTCTGAGAGTATCAGAGAGTGTCAGAGAGTGATAGTGAGTCTCTGAGTGTGTCTGAGAGTGTCAGAGAGTGATAAAGAGTGACAGAGAGTGATAGAGAGTGTCAGAGAGTGTCAGAGACTGATCGAGAGTGTCAGAGAGTGACTGAGATTGTCAGAGAGTGTCAGTGTGTGTCAGAGAGTAATAGAGAAGGATAGAGTGTGTCAGAGAGTGAAAGTGAGATTCAGAGTGTGTCAGAGAGTGATAGTGAGTGTCTGAGAGTGTGAGAGTGTGATAGTGAGTGTCATAGTGTGACAGAGAGTGATGGAGAGTGATACAGAGTGTCAGAGAGTGTCAGAGAGTGATAGAGAGTGTCAGAGGGTGATAGTGAGTGTCTGAGAGCGTCAGAGAGTGTCAGAGTGTGATAGTGAGTGTCAGAGAGTGTCTGAGAATGTCAGAGAGAGTCAGAGAGTGTCAGAGAGAGATATAGAGTGTCAGAGAGTGTCAGAGAGTGATAGCGAATGTCTGAGAGCGTCAGAGAGAGTCAGAGAGTTTCAGAGAGTGATAGAGTGTCAGAGAGTGTCAGAGAGTGACAGAGAGTGTCTGAGAGTGTCAGAGAGTTTCCGAGAGTGACAGAGAGTGATAGAGAATGTCAGAGAGTGTAAGAGAGATTCAGACAGTGTCAGAGAGTGATAGTGAGTGTCAGAGAGTGTCAGAGAGTGATAGTGAGAGTCTGAGAGTGTCAGAGAGTGTCAGAGTGTGATAGTGAGTGCCAGAGAGTGTCAGACAGTGTCAGAGAGTGATAGTGAGTGTCAGAGAGTGTCAGAGAGTGATAGTGAGTGTCTGAGAGTGTCAGAGAGTGTCAGAGAGTGATAGAGAGTGTCAGAGAGTGATAGTGAGTCTCTGAGAGTGTCTGAGAATGTCAGAGTGTGTCAGAGAGTGATAGAGAGTGATAGAGAGTGTCAGAGAGTGTCAGAGAGTGTCAGAGAGTGACAGAGAGTGACAGAGAGTGACAGAGAGTGATAGTGAGTCTCTGAGAGTGTCTGAGAGTGTCAGAGAGTGCCAGAGAGTGATAGAGAGTGTCAGAGAGTGTCAGAGAGAGTCAGCGTGTGATAGAGAGTGTCAGAGAGTGATAGTGAGTGTCTGAGAGTGTCAGAGAGTGATAGTGAGAGTCTGACAGTGTCAGAGAGTGTCAGAGAGTGATAGTGAGTGCCAGAGAGTGTCAGACAGTGTCAGAGAGTGATAGTGAGTGTCAGAGAGTGTCAGAGAGTGATAGTGAGTGTCTGAGAGTGTCAGAGAGTGTCAGACAGTGTCAGAGAGTGATAGAGAGTCTCTGAGAGTGATAGTGAGTCTCTGAGAGTGTCTGAGAATGTCAGAGTGTGTCAGAGAGTGATAGAGAGTGATAGAGAGTGACAGAGAGTGTCAGAGAGTGTCAGAGAGTGACAGAGAGTGTCAGAGAGTGATAGTGAGTCTCTGAGAGTGTCTGAGAGTGTCAGAGAGTGCCAGAGAGTGATAGAGAGTGTCAGAGAGTGTCAGAGAGAGTCAGCGTGTGATAGAGAGTGTCAGAGAGTGATAGTGAGTGTCTGAGAGTGTCAGAGAGTGATAGAGTGTGTCAGACTGTGTCAGAGAGTGATAGAGTGTGTCAGAGTGTGACAGAGAGTGATGGAGAGTGAAACAGAGTGTCAGAGAGTGTCAGAGAGTGATAGAGAGTGTCAGAGGGTGACAGTGAGTGTCTGAGAGCGTCAGAGAGTGTCAGAGAGTGTCAGAGAGAGATATAGTGTCAGATAGTGTCAGAGAGTGATAGAGTGTCAGAGAGTGTCAGAGAGTGATAGAGAGTGTCTGAGAGTGTCAGAGAGTGTCCGAGAGTGACAGAGAGTGATAGAGAATGTCAGAGAGTGTCAGAGAGTTTCAGACAGTGTCAGAGATTGATAGTGAGTGTCAGAGAGTGTCAGAGAGTGATCGTGAGAGTCTGAGAGTGTCAGAGAGTGTCAGAGAGTGATAGTGAGTGCCAGAGAGTGTCAGACAGTGTCAGAGAGTGTCAGAGAGTGATAGTGAGTGTCTGAGAGTGTCAGAGAGTGTCAGACAGTGTCAGAGAGTGATAGTGAGTCTCTGAGAGTGTCTGAGAATGTCAGAGAGTGCAAGAGAGTGATAGAGAGTGTCAGAGAGTGTCAGAGAGTGACAGAGAGTGATAGAGAGTGATAGAGAGTGTCAGAGAGTGTCAGAGAGTGTCAGAGAGTGTCAGAGAGTGACAGAGAGTGACAGAGAGTGACAGAGAGTGTCAGAGAGTGATAGTGAGTCCCTGAGAGTGTCTGAGAGTGTCAGAGTGTGCCAGAGAGTGATAGAGAGTGTCAGAGAGTGTCAGAGAGTGTCAGAGAGAGTCAGCGTGTGATACAGAGTGTCTGAGTGTGTCAGACTGTGTCAGAGAGTGATAGAGTGTGGCAGAGAGTGATAGTGAGTCTCTGAGAGTGATAGAGATTGTCAGAGAGTGTCAGAGAATGTCAGAGAGTGATAGAGAGCGTCAGAGAGTGATAGTGAGTGTCAGAGAGTGATAGTGAGAGTCAGAGAGTGATAGTGAGTGTCTGAGAGTGTCAGTGAGTGTCAGAGAGTGATAGAGAGTGATAGAGAGCGTCAGAGAGTGATAGTGAGTGTCAGAGAGTGATAGTGAGTGTCAGAGAGTGATAGTGAGTGTCTGAGAGTGTCAGTGAGTGTCAGAGAGTGATAGAGAGTGATAGAGAGTATCAGAGAGTGTCAGAGACTGATCGAGAGTGTCAGAGAGTGACTGAGATTGGCAGAGAGTGTCAGAGTGTGTCAGAGAGTAATAGAGAAGGATAGAGTGTGTCAGAGAGTGAAAGTGAGATTCAGAGTGTGTCAGAGAGTGATAGTGAGTGTCTGAGAGTGTCAGAGAGTGATAGTGAGTGTCAGAGTGTGACAGAGAGTGATGGAGAGTGATACAGAGTGTCAGAGAGTGTCAGAGAGTGATAGAGAGTGATAGAGAGTGTCAGAGGGTGATAGTGAGTGTCTGAGAGCGTCAGAGAGTGTCAGAGTGTGATAGTGAGTGTCAGAGAGTGTCTGAGACTGTCAGAGAGAGTCAGAGAGTGTCAGAGAAAGATATAGAGTGTCAGAGAGTGTCAGAGAGTGATAGTGAATGTCTGAGAGTGTCAGAGAGAGTCAGAGAGTGTCAGAGAGTGATAGAGTTTCAGAGAGTGTCAGAGAGTGATAGAGAGTGTCTGAGAGTGTCAGAGAGTTTCCGAGAGTGACAGAGAGTGATAGAGAATGTCAGAGAGTGTAAGAGAGATTCAGACAGTGTCAGAGAGTGATAGTGAGTGTCAGAGAGTGTCAGAGAGTGATAGTGAGAGTCTGAGAGTGTCAGAGAGTGATAGTGAGTGCCAGAGAGTGTCAGACAGTGTCAGAGAGTGTAGTGAGTGTCAGAGAGTGTCAGAGAGTGATAGTGAGTGTCTGAGAGTGTCAGAGAGTGTCAGACAGTGTCAGAGAGTGATAGAGAGTGTCAGAGAGTGATAGTGAGTCTCTGAGAGTGTCTGAGAAGGTCAGAGAGTTTCAGAGTGATAGAGAGTGATAGAGAGTGTCAGAGAGTGTCAGAGAGTGTCAGAGAGTGACAGAGAGTGTCAGAGAGTGTCAGAGAGTGACAGAGAGTGTCAGAGAGTGATAGTGAGTCTCTGAGAGTGTCTGAGAGTGTCAGAGAGTGCCAGAGAGTGATAGAGAGTGTCAGAGAGTGTCAGAGAATGTCAGCGTGTGATAGAGAGTGTCAGAGAGTGATAGTGAGTGTCTGAGAGTGTCAGAGAGTGATAGAGTGTGTCAGACTGTGTCAGAGAGTGATAGAGTGTGTCAGAGAGTGATAGTGATTCTCTGAGAGTGTCTGAGAGTGATAGAGATTGTCAGAGAGTGTCAGAGAATGTCAGAGACTGATAGAGAGCGTCAGAGAGTGATAGTGAGTGTCAGAGAGTGATAGTGAGTGTCTGAGAGTGTCAGTGAGTGTCAGAGCGTGACAGAGAGTGATAGAGTGTGTCAGAGAGTGTCAGAGAGTGATAGAGAGTGTCAGAAAGTGATAGTGAGTGTCAGAGAGTGATAGTGAGTGTCAGAGAGTGATAGTGAGTGTCTGAGAGTTTCAGTGAGTGTCAGTGAGTGATAGAGAGTGATATAGAGTGTCAGACAGTGATAGAGAGTGTCAGAGAGTGTCCGAGAGTGTAAGACAGTGTCAGAGAGTGACAGTGAGTGTCAGAGAGTGTCAGAGAGTGTCAGAGAGTGATAGAGAGTGTCAGAGAATATCAGAGATTGAAAGAGAGTGATACAGAGTGATAGAGAGTGTCAGAGAGTGTCAGAGAGTGTCAGAGAGTGACAGAGATTGTCTGAGAGTGTCAGAGCGTGCCAGAGATTGATAGAGATTGTCAGAGAGTGATAGAGAGTGTAAGAGAGTATCAGAGAGTGATAGTGAGTGTCTGAGATTGTCAGAGCGTTTAGAGAGTGTCAGAGAGTGATAGAGAGTGTCATAGAGTGTAAGAGAGTGTCAGAGAGTGATAGTGAGTGTCTGAGAGTGATACAGAGTGATAGAGAGTGTCAGAGAGTGTCAGAGAGAGACGAGAGTGATAGAGAGTGATAGACAGTGTCAGAGAGTGATAGTGAGTGTCAGAGAGTGTCAGAGAGTGATAGTGAGTGTCAGAGAGTGTCAGACAGTGTCAGAGAGTGATAGTGAGTGTCAGAGAGTGTCAGAGAGTGATAGTGAGTGTCTGAGAGTGTCTGAGAGTGTCAGAGAGTGTCAGAGAGTGTCTGAGAATGTCAGAGAGTGTCAGAGAGTGATAGAGAGTGATAGAGAGTGTCAGAGAGTGTCAGAGAGTGTCAGAGAGTGTCAGAGAGTGACAGAGAGTGTCAGAGAGTGATAGTGAGTCTCTGAGAGTGTCTGAGAATGTCAGAGAATGTCAGAGAGTGATAGAGAGTGATAGAGAGTGTCAGAGAGTGTCAGAGAGTGTCAGAGAGTGTCAGAGAGTGACAGAGAGTGTCAGAGAGTGATAGTGAGTCTCTGAGAGTGTCTGAGAGTGTCAGAGAGTGCCGGAGAGTGCCAGAGACTGATAGAGAGTGTCAGAGAGTGTCAGAGAGAGTCAGCGTGTGATAGAGAGTGTCAGAGAGTGATAGTGTGTGTCTGAGAGTGTCAGAGAGTGATAGAGTGTGTCAGACTGTGTCAGAGAGTGATAGAGTGTGTCAGAGAGTGATAGTGATTCTCTGAGAGTGTCTGAGAGTGATAGAGATTGTCAGAGAGTGTCAGAGAATGTCAGAGACTGATAGTGAGCGTCAGAGAGTGATAGTGAGTGTCAGAGAGTGATAGTGAGTGTCAGAGAGTGATAGTGAGTGTCAGAGAGTGATAGTGAGTGTCAGAGAGTGATAGTGAGTGTCTGAGAGTGTCAGAGAGTGTCAGAGCGTGACAGAGAGTGAGAGAGAGAGTCAGAGAGTGTCAGAGAATGTCAGAGACTGATAGAGAGCGTCAGAGAGTGATAGTGAGTGTCAGAGAGTGATAGTGAGTGTCAGAGAGTGATAGTGAGTGTCTGAGAGTGTCAGTGAGTGTCAGAGCGTGACAGAGAGTGATAGAGAGAGTCAGAGAGTGTCAGAGAGTGATAGAGAGCGTCAGAAAGTGATAGTGAGTGTCAGAGAGTGATAGTGAGTGTCAGAGAGTAATAGTGAGTGTCTGAGAGTTTCAGTGAGTGTCAGTGAGTGATAGAGAGTGATAGAGAGTTTCAGAGAGTGATAGAAAGTGTCAGAGAGTGTCCAAGAGTGTAAGACAGTGTCAGAGAGTGACAGTGAGTGACAGTGAGTGTCAGAGAGTGTCAGAGAGTGATAGAGAGTGTCAGAGAACATCAGAGACTGATAGAGATTGATACAGAGTGATAGAGAGTGTCAGAGAGTGTCAGACAGTGTCAGAGAGTGACAGTGAGTGTCTGAGAGTGTCAGAGCGTGCCAGAGATTGATAGAGATTGTCAGAGAGTGATAGAGAGTGTAAGAGAGTATCAGAGAGTATCAGAGAGTGATAGTGAGTGTCTGATATTGTCAGAGAGTTTAGAGAGTGTCAGAGATTGATAGAGAGTGTCATAGAGTGTCAGAGAGTGATAGAGAGCGGCAGAAAGTGATAGTGAGTGTCAGAGAGTGATAGTGAGTGTCAGAGAGTGATAGTGAGTGTCAGAGAGTGATAGTGAGTGTCTGAGAGTTTCAGTGAGTGTCAGTGAGTGATAGAGAGTGATAGAGAGTTTCAGAGAGTGATAGAAAGTGTCAGAGAGTGTCCAAGAGTGTAAGACAGTGTCAGAGAGTGACAGTGAGTGTCAGAGAGTGTCAGAGAGTGATAGAGAGTGTCAGAGAACATCAGAGAGTGATAGAGAGTGATACAGAGTGATAGAGAGTGTCAGAGAGTGTCAGAGAGTGTCAGAGAGTGTCAGAGAGTGACAGTGAGTGTCTGAGAGTGTCAGAGCGTGCCAGAGATTGATAGAGATTGTCAGAGAGTGATAGAGAGTGTAAGAGAGTATCAGAGAGTGATAGTGAGTGTCTGAGATTGTCAGAGAGTTTAGAGAGTGTCAGAGATTGATAGAGAGTGTCATAGAGTGTTAGAGAATGTCAGAGAGTGATAGTGAGTGTCTAAGAGTGATACAGAGTGATAGAGAGTTTCAGAAAGTGATAGTGAGTCTCTGAGTGTGTCTGAGAGTGTCAGAGTGTGTCAGAGTGTGTCAGAGAGTGCGAGAGAGTGCGAGAGAGTGCGAGAGAGTGTCAGAGAATGTCAGAGAGTTTCAGACAGTGTCAGAGAGCGATAGTGAGTGTCAGAGAGTGTCAGAGAGTGATAGTGAGTGTCAGAGAGTGTCAGACAGTGTCAGAGAGTGATAGAGAGTGTCAGAGAGTGTCAGACAGTGTCAGAGAGTAACAGTGAGTGGCACAGAGTGTCAGAGAGTGATAGTGAGTGTCTGAGAGTGTCAGAGAGTGTCAGAGAGTGTCAGAGAGTGATAGAGAGTGTCAGAGAGTGATAGTGAGCCTCTGAGAGTGTCTGAGAGTGTCAGAGAGTGTCAGAGAGTGATAGAGAGTTTCAGAATGTGTCAGAGAGTGTCAGAGAGTGATAGAGAGTTTCAGAATGTGTCAGAGAGTGTCAGAGAGTGATAGTCAGTCTCTGAGAGTGTCAGAGAGTGTCAGAGAGTGATAGTCAGTCTCTGAGAGTGTCAGAGAGTGTCAGAGAGTGAGAGAGAGTGTGAGAGAGAGTCAGAGTGTGATAGAGAGTGTCAGAGAGTGATAGTGAGTGTCAGACTGTGTCAGAGAGTGATAGAGAGTGTCAGAGAGTGAAAGTGTGTCTCTGAGAGTGTCAGAGAGTGTCCGAGAGTGTCAGAGAGTGATAGAGAGTGATAGAGAGTGATAGAGAGTGATAGAGAGTGTCAGAGAGTTATAGTGAGTGTCAGAGATTGATAGTGAGTGTCAGAGAGAGATAGTGAGTGTCTGAGAGTGTCAGAGAGTGTCCGAGAGTGTCAGAGAGTGTCCGAGAGTGTCAGAGAGTGTCAGAGAGTGTCAGAGAGTGATAGAGAGTGATAGAGAGTGATAGAGAGTGATAGAGAGTGATAGAGAGTGATAGAGAGTGTCAGAGAGTGATAGAGAGTGTCAGAGAGTGTCAGAGAGTTTATGACAGTGTCAGAGAGTGATAGTGAGTGTCTGAGAGTGTCAGAGCGTGTCAGAGAGTGAGAGAGAGTGTCAGAGAGTGATAGAGAGTGTCAGAGAGTATCAGAGAGTGATAGTGAGTGTCTGAGATTGTCAGAGAGTGTCAGAGAGTGATGGAGAGTGTCAGAGAGAGTCAGAGAGTGATATAGTGTGATAGAGAGTGTCAGAGAGTGATAGTGAGTCTCTGAGTGTGTCTGAGAGTGATAGAGAGTGATATAGAGTGTCAGAGATTGTCAGAGATTGTCACAGAGTGATAAAGAGTGTCAGAAAGTGATAGTGAGTCTCTGAGTGTGTCTGAGAGTGTCAGAGTGTTTCAGAGTGTGTCAGAGAGTGCGAGAGAGTGTCAGAGAATGTCAGAGAGTTTCAGACAGTGGCAGAGAGTGATAGTGAGTGTCAGAGAGTGTCAGAGAGTGATAGTGAGTGTCAGAGAGTGTCAGACAGTGTCAGAGAGTGATAGAGAGTGTCAGAGAGTGTCAGTCAGTGTCAGAGAGTGACAGTGAGTGGCACAGAGTGTCAGAGAGTGATAGTGAGTGTCTGAGAGTGTCAGAGAGTGTCAGACAATGTCAGAGAGTAATAGAGAGTGTCAGAGAGTGATAGTGAGTCTCTGAGAGTGTCTGAGAGTGTCAGAGAATGTCAGAGAGTGATAGAGAGTTTCAGAGAGTGTCAGAGAGTGTCAGAGAGTGATAGTCAGTCTCTGAGAGTGTCAGAGAGTGTCAGAGAGTGATAGTCAGTCTCTGAGAGTGTCAGAGCGTGTCAGAGAGTGAGAGAGAGTCTGAGAGAGAGTCAGAGTGTGATAGAGTGTGTCAGAGAGTGATAGTGAGTGTCTGAGAGTGTCAGATACTGATAGAGTGTGTCAGACTGTGTCAGAGAGTGATAGAGAGTGTCAGAGAGTGAAAGTGTGTCTCTGAGAGTGTCAGAGAGTGTCCGAGAGTGTCAGAGAGTGATAGAGAGTGATAGAGAGTGATAGAGAGTGATAGAGAGTGTCAGAGAGTTATAGTGAGTGTCAGAGATTGATAGTGAGTGTCAGAGAGAGATAGTGAGTGTCTGAGAGTGTCAGAGAGTGTCCGAGAGTGTCAGAGAGTGATAGAGAGTGATAGAGAGTGTCAGAGAGTGATAGTGAGTGTCAGAGAGTGTCAGAGAGTTTATGACAGTGTCAGAGAGTGATAGAGAGTGTCAGAGAGAATCAGAGAGTGATAGTGAGTGTCTGAGATTGTCAGAGAGTGTCAGAGAGTGATAGAGAGTGTCAGAGAGTGATGGAGAGTGTCAGAGAGTGTCAGAGAGTGATATAGTGTGATAGAGAGTGTCAGAGAGTGATAGTGAGTCTCTGAGAGTGTCTGAGAATGTCAGAGAGTGTCAGAGAGTGATAGAGAGTGATAGAGAGTGATAGAGAGTGATAGAGAGTGTCAGAGAGTGTCAGAGAGTGTCAGAGAGTGACAGAGAGTGTCAGAGAGTGATAGTGAGTCTCTGAGAGTGTCTGAGAGTGTCAGAGAGTGCCAGAGAGTGCCAGAGACTGATAGAGAGTGTCAGAGAGTGTCAGAGAGAGTCAGCGTGTGATAGAGAGTGTCAGAGAGTGATAGTGTGTGTCTGAGAGTGTCAGAGAGTGATAGAGTGTGTCAGACTGTGTCAGAGAGTGATAGAGTGTGTCAGAGAGTGATAGTGATTCTCTGAGAGTGTCTGAGAGTGATAGAGATTGTCAGAGAGTGTCAGAGAATGTCAGAGACTGATAGAGAGCGTCAGAGAGTGATAGTGAGTGTCAGAGAGTGATAGTGAGTGTCAGAGAGTGATAGTGAGTGTCAGAGAGTGATAGTGAGTGTCTGAGAGTGTCAGAGAGTGTCAGAGCGTGACAGAGAGTGATAGAGAGAGTCAGAGAGTGTCAGAGAATGTCAGAGACTGATAGAGAGCGTCAGAGAGTGATAGTGAGTGTCAGAGAGTGATAGTGAGTGTCAGAGAGTGATAGTGAGTGTCTGAGAGTGATAGTGAGTGTCTGAGAGTGTCAGTGAGTGTCAGAGCGTGACAGAGAGTGATAGAGAGCGTCAGAAAGTGATAGTGAGTGTCAGAGAGTGATAGTGAGTGTCAGAGAGTGATAGTGAGTGTCTGAGAGTTTCAGTGAGTGTCAGTGAGTGATAGAGAGTGATAGAGAGTTTCAGAGAGTGATAGAAGGTGTCAGAGAGTGTCCAAGAGTGTAAGACAGTGTCAGAGAGAGACAGTGAGTGACAGTGAGTGTCAGAGAGTGTCAGAGAGTGATAGAGAGTGTCAGAGAACATCAGAGAGTGATAGAGAGTGATAGAGAGTGATACAGAGTGATACAGAGTGATAGAGAGTGTCAGAGAGTGTCAGAGAGTGACAGTGAGTGTCTGAGAGTGTCAGAGCGTGCCAGAGATTGATAGAGATTGTCAGAGAGTGATAGAGAGTGTAAGAGAGTATCAGAGAGTGATAGTGAGTGTCTGAGATTGTCAGAGAGTTTAGAGAGTGTCAGAGATTGATAGAGAGTGTCATAGAGTGTCAGAGAGTGATAGAGAGCGTCAGAAAGTGATAGTGAGTGTCAGAGAGTGATAGTGAGTGTCAGAGAGTGATAGTGAGTGTCTGAGAGTTTCAGTGAGTGTCAGTGAGTGATAGAGAGTGATAGAGAGTTTCAGAGAGTGATAGAAAGTGTCAGAGAGTGTCCAAGAGTGTAAGACAGTGTCAGAGAGTGACAGTGAGTGTCAGAGAGTGATAGAGAGTGTCAGAGAACATCAGAGAGTGATAGAGAGTGATACAGAGTGATAGAGAGTGTCAGAGAGTGACAGTGAGTGTCTGAGAGTGTCAGAGCGTGCCAGAGATTGATAGAGATTGTCAGAGAGTGATAGAGAGTGTAAGAGAGTATCAGAGAGTGATAGTGAGTGTCTGAGATTGTCAGAGAGTTTAGAGAGTGTCAGAGATTGATAGAGAGTGTCATAGAGTGTTAGAGAATGTCAGAGAGTGATATTGAGTGTCTGAGAGTGATACAGAGTGATAGAGAGTTTCAGAAAGTGATAGTGAGTCTCTGAGTGTGTCTGAGAGTGTCAGAGTGTGTCAGAGTGTGTCAGAGAGTGCGAGAGAGTGCGAGAGAGTGTCAGAGAATGTCAGAGAGTTTCAGACAGTGTCAGAGAGCGATAGTGAGTGTCAGAGAGTGTCAGAGAGTGATAGTGAGTGTCAGAGAGTGTCAGACAGTGTCAGAGAGTGATAGAGAGTGTCAGAGAGTGTCAGACAGTGTCAGAGAGTGACAGTGAGTGGCACAGAGTGTCAGAGAGTGATAGTGAGTGTCTGAGAGTGTCAGAGAGTGTCAGACAGTGTCAGAGAGTGTCTGAGAGTGTCAGAGAGTGATAGTGAGTCTCTGAGAGTGTCTGAGAGTGTCAGAGAGTGTCGGAGAGTGATAGAGAGTTTCAGAATGTGTCAGAGAGTGTCAGAGAGTGATAGAGAGTTTCAGAATGTGTCAGAGAGTGTCAGAGAGTGATAGTCAGTCTCTGAGAGTGTCAGAGAGTGTCAGAGAGTGTCAGAGAGTGTCAGAGAGTGTCAGAGAGTGATAGTCAGTCTCTGAGAGTGTCAGAGAGTGTCAGAGAGTGTCAGAGAGTGAGAGAGAGTGTGAGAGAGAGTCAGAGTGTGATAGAGAGTGTCAGAGAGTGATAGTGAGTGTCAGACTGTGTCAGAGAGTGATAGAGAGTGTCAGAGAGTGAAAGTGTGTCTCGGAGAGTGTCAGAGAGTGTCCGAGAGTGTCAGAGAGTGATAGAGAGTGATAGAGAGTGATAGAGAGTGATAGAGAGTGTCAGAGAGTTATAGTGAGTGTCAGAGATTGATAGTGAGTGTCAGAGAGAGATAGTGAGTGTCTGAGAGTGTCAGAGAGTGTCCGAGAGTGTCAGAGAGTGATAGCGAGTGATAGAGAGTGATAGAGAGTGATAGAGAGTGATAGAGAGTGATAGAGAGTGTCAGAGAGTGATAGAGAGTGTCAGAGAGTGTCAGAGAGTTTATGACAGTGTCAGAGAGTGATAGTGAGTGTCTGAGAGTGTCAGAGCGTGTCAGAGAGTGAGAGAGAGTGTCAGAGAGTGATAGAGAGTGTCAGAGAGTATCAGAGAGTGATAGTGAGTGTCTGAGATTGTCAGAGAGTGTCAGAGAGTGATGGAGAGTGTCAGAGAGTGATATAGTGTGATAGAGAGTGTCAGAGAGTGATAGTGAGTCTCTGAGTGTGTCTGAGAGTGATAGAGAGTGATATAGAGTGTCAGAGATTGTCAGAGATTGTCACAGAGTGATAAAGAGTGTCAGAAAGTGATAGTGAGTCTCTGAGTGTGTCTGAGAGTGTCAGAGTTTGTCAGAGTGTGTCAGAGAGTGTGAGAGAGTGTGAGAGAGTGTCAGAGAATGTCAGAGAGTTTCAGACAGTGGCAGAGAGTGATAGTGAGTGTCAGAGAGTGTCAGAGAGTGATAGTGAGTGTCAGAGAGTGTCAGACAGTGTCAGAGAGTGATAGAGAGTGTCAGAGAGTGTCAGTCAGTGTCAGAGAGTGACAGTGAGTGGCACAGAGTGTCAGAGAGTGATAGTGAGTGTCTGAGAGTGTCAGAGAGTGTCAGACAATGTCAGAGAGTGATAGAGAGTGTCAGAGAGTGATAGTGAGTCTCTGAGAGTGTCTGAGAGTGTCAGAGAATGTCAGTGAGTGATAGAGAGTTTCAGAGAGTGTCAGAGAGTGTCAGAGAGTGATAGTCAGTCTCTGAGAGTGTCAGAGCGTGTCAGAGAGTGAGAGAGAGTGTGAGAGAGAGTCAGAGTGTGATAGAGTGTGTCAGAGAGTGATAGTGAGTGTCTGAGAGTGTCAGAGACTGATAGAGTGTGTCAGACTGTGTCAGAGAGTGATAGAGAGTGTCAGAGAGTGAAAGTGTGTCTCTGAGAGTGTCAGAGAGTGTCCGAGAGTGTCAGAGAGTGACAGAGAGTGATAGAGAGTGATAGAGAGTGATAGAGAGTGATAGAGAGTGATAGAGAGTGTCAGAGAGTTATAGTGAGTGTCAGAGATTGATAGTGAGTGTCAGAGAGAGATAGTGAGTGTCTGAGAGTGTCAGAGAGTGTCCGAGAGTGTCCGAGAGTGATAGAGAGTGATAGAGAGTGATAGAGAGTGATAGAGAGTGTCAGAGAGTGATAGTGAGTGTCAGAGAGTGTCAGAGAGTTTATGACAGTGTCAGAGAGTGATAGTGAGTGTCTGAGAGTGTCAGAGCGTGTCAGAGAGTGAGAGAGAGTGTCAGAGAGTGATAGAGAGTGTCAGAGAGTATCAGAGAGTGATAGTGAGTGTCTGAGATTGTCAGAGAGTGTCAGAGAGTGATAGAGAGTGTCAGAGAGTGATGGAGAGTGTCAGAGAGTGTCAGAGAGTGATATAGTGTGATAGAGAGTGTCAGAGAGTGATAGTGAGTCTCTGAGTGTGTCTGAGAGTGATAGAGAGTGATAGAGAGTGTCAGAGATTGTCAGAGATTGTCAGAGAGTGATAGAGGGTGTCAGAGAGTGTCAGAGAGTGATAGAGAGTGTCAGAGAGTGTCAGAGAGTGATAGTGAGTCTCTGAGTGTGTCTGGGAGTAATAGAGATTGATAGAGAGTGTCAGAGAGTGATAGAGAGTGTCAGAGAGAGACAGTGAGTGTCTGAGATTGTCAGAGAGTGTCAGAGAGTGATAGAGGGTGTCACAGAGTGTCAGAGAGTGATAGAGAGTGTCAGAGAATGATAGAGTGTGTCAGAGAGTGATAGAGGGTGTCAGAGAGTGTCAGAGAATGTCAAGGAGAGATAGAGAGTGATAGAGAGTGTCAGAGAGTGATAGAGAGTGATAGAGATATTCAGAGAGTGTCAGAGAGTGTCAGAGAGTGATAGAGAGTGATAGAGAGAGTCAGAGAGTGATAGTGAGTCTCTGAGTGTGTCTGAGAGTGAGAGAGAGTGATAGAGAGTGTCAGAGAGTGTCAGAGAGTGATAGTGTGAGTCAGAGATTGTCAGACAGTGTCAGAGAGTGATAGAATGTGTCAGAGAGAGATAGTGAGTCTCTGAGAGTGTCTGAGAGTGTCAGAGAGTGTCAGAGAGTGATAGTGAGTGTCTGAGAGTTTCAGAGAGTGTCCGAGAGTGTCTGAGAGTGATAGAGATTGATAGAGAGTGTCAGAGAGTGATAGAGAGTGTCAGAGAGTGTCAGAGATTGTATGACAGTGTCAGAGAGTGATAGTGATTGTCAGAGAGCGTCAGAGAGTGATAGTGAGTGTCTGAGAGTGGCAGAGCGTGTCAGAGAGTGATAGAGAGTGTCAGAGAGTGATAGAGAGTGTCAGAGAGTATCAGAGAGTGATAGTGAGTGTCTGAGATTGTCAGAGAGTGTCAGAGAGTGATAGTGAGTGTCTGAGAGTGTCAGAGAGTGATAGAGAGTGATAGAGAGTGTCAGAGAGTGTCAGAGAGAGATAGAGAGTGATAGAGAGTGTCATAGAGTGATAGAGAGTGATAGAGAGTGTCAGAGAGTGATAGTGAGTCTCTGAGTGTGTCTGAGAGTGTCAGAGTGTGTCAGAGTGTGTCAGAGTGTGATAGAGAGTGTCAGAGAGTGATAGTGAGTGTCAGAGAGTGATAGAGGGTGTCAGAGAGTGATAGTGAGTGTCAGAGAGTGAAAGTGAGTGTCTGAGAGTGTCAGAGAGTTTCATAGAGTGATGGATAGTGTCAGAGAGTGATATAGAGTGAAATTGAGTGTCTGAGAGTGTCTGAGAGAGTCAGAGAGTGTCTGAGAGTGTCAGAGAGTTTCTGACAGTGTCAGAGAGTGATGGAGAGTGAAAGAGAGTGTCATAGAGAATCTGAGAGTGTTAGGGAGTGATAGGGAGTGTCATAGAGGGATAGAGAGTGAAAGAGACTGTCTGAGAGTGTCAGAGATTGTCAGACAGTGTCAGAGAGTGATAGAAAGTGTCTGAGACTGTCTGAGATTATCTGAGAGTGTCAGAGAGTGCCAGAGCGTGTTAGAAAGTTTCAGAGAGTGTCTGAGAGGTCCAGAGAGTGATATAAAGTGTCAGAGAGTGTCTGAGAGAGTCAGAGAGAGTCAGAGAGAGTCAGAGAGTGTCAGAGAGTGTCAGAGAGTGATAGAGAGTGTCCGAGAGTGTCAGAGAGTGATAGAGAGAGTCCGAGAGTGTCAGAGAGTGATATAGTGTGATAGAGAGTGTCAGAGAGTGATAGTGAGTCTCTGAGTGTGTCTGAGAGTGATAGAGAGTGATAGAGAGTGTCAGAGATTGTCAGAGATTGTCACACAGTGATAGAGAGTGTCAGAAAGTGATAGTGAGTCTCTGAGTGTGTCTGAGAGTGTCAGAGTGTGTCAGAGTGTGTCAGAGAGTGCGAGAGAGTGTCAGAGAATGTCAGAGAGATTCAGACAGTGTCAGAGAGTGATAGTGAGTGTCAGAGAGTGTCAGAGAGTGATAGTGAGTGTCAGAGAGTGTCAGACAGGGTCAGAGAGTGATAGAGAGTGTCAGAGAGTGTCAGACAGTGTCAGAGAGTGACAGTGAGTGGCACAGAGTGTCAGAGAGTGATAGTGAGTGTCTGAGAGTGTCAGAGAGTGTCAGACAGTGTCAGAGAGTGATAGAGAGTGTCAGAGAGTGATAGTGAGTCTCTGAGAGTGTCTGAGAGTGTCAGAGAGTGTCAGAGAGTGATAGAGAGTTTCAGAGAGTGTCAGAGAGTGTCAGAGAGTGATAGTCAGTCTCTGAGAGTGTCAGAGAGTGTCAGAGAGTGATAGTCAGTCTCTGAGAGTGTCAGAGAGTGTCAGAGAGTGTCAGAGAGTGAGAGAGAGTGTGAGAGAGAGTCAGAGTGTGATAGAGAGTGTCAGAGAGTGATAGTGAGTGTCTGAGAGTGTCAGAGAGTGATAGAGTGTGTCAGACTGTGTCAGAGAGTGATAGAGAGTGTCAGAGAGTGAAGGTGTGTCTCTGAGAGTGTCAGAGAGTGTCCAAGAGTGTCAGAGAGTGATAGAGAGTGATAGAGAGTGATAGAGAGTGATAGAGAGTGATAGAGAGTGATAGAGAGTGATAGAGAGTGTCAGAGAGTTATAGTGAGTGTCAGAGATTGATAGTGAGTGTCAGAGAGAGATAGTGAGTGTCTGAGAGTGTCAGAGAGTGTCCGAGAGTGATAGAGAGTGATAGAGAGTGATAGAGAGTGTCAGAGAGTGATAGAGAGTGTCAGAGAGTGTCAGAGAGTGTCAGAGAGTTTATGACAGTGTCAGAGAGTGATAGTGAGTGTCTGAGAGTGTCAGAGCGTGTCGGAGAGTGAGAGAGATTGTCAGAGAGTGATAGAGAGTGTCAGAGAGTATCAGAGAGTGATAGTGAGTGTCTGAGATAGTCAGAGAGTGTCAGAGAGTGATAGAGAGTGTCAGAGAGTGATGGAGAGTGTCAGAGAGTGATGGAGAGTGTCAGAGAGTGATGGAGAGTGATATAGTGTGATAGAGAGTGTCAGAGAGTGATAGTGAGTCTCTGAGTGTGTCTGAGAGTGATAGAGAGTGATAGAGAGTGTCAGAGATTGTCAGAGATTGTCAGAGATTGTCAGAGAGTGATAGAGGTGTCAGAGAGTGTCAGAGAGTGATAGAGAGTGTCAGAGAGTGTCAGAGAGTGATAGTGAGTCTCTGAGTGTGTCTGGGAGTAATGGAGATTGATAGAGAGTGTCAGAGAGTGATAGAGAGTGTCAGAGAGAGACAGTGAGTGTCTGAGATTGTCAGAGAGTGTCAGAGAGTGATAGAGGGTGTCACAGAGTGTCAGAGAGTGATAGAGAGTGTCAGAGAATGATAGAGTGTGTCAGAGAGTGATAGAGGGTGTCAGAGAGTGTCAGAGAATGTCAAAGAGAGATAGAGAGTGATAGAGAGTGTCAGAGAGTGATAGAGAGTGATAGAGATATTCAGAGAGTGTCAGAGAGTGTCAGAGAGTGATAGAGAGTGATAGAGAGAGTCAGAGAGTGATAGTGAGTCTCTGAGTGTGTCTGAGAGTGAGAGAGAGTGATAGAGAGTGTCAGAGAGTGTCAGAGAGTGATAGTGTGAGTCAGAGATTGTCAGACAGTGTCAGAGAGTGATAGAATGTGTCAGAGAGTGATAGTGAATCTCTGAGAGTGTCTGAGAGTGTCAGAGAGTGTCAGAGAGTGATAGTGAGTGTCTGAGAGTGTCAGAGAGTGATAGAGAGTGTCAGAGAGGGTCAGAGAGAGATAGAGAGTGATAGAGAGTGTCATAGAGTGATAGAGAGTGATAGAGAGTGTCAGAGAGTGATAGTGAGTCTCTGAGTGTGTCTGAGAGTGTCAGAGTGTGTCAGACTGTGTCAGAGAGTGATAGAGAGTGTCAGAGAGTGATAGTGAGTGTCAGAGAGTGATAGAGGGTGTCAGAGAGTGATAGTGAGTGTCAGAGAGTGAAAGTGAGTGTCTGAGAGTGTCAGAGAGTTTCATAGAGTGATGGATAGTGTCAGAGAGTGATATAGAGTGAAATTGAGTGTCTGAGAGAGTCAGAGAGTGTCTGAGAGTGTCAGAGAGTTTCTGACAGTGTCAGAGAGTGATGGAGAGTGAAAGAGAGTGTCATAGAGAATCTGAGAGTGTTAGGGAGTGATAGGGAGTGTCATAGAGGGATAGAGAGTGAAAGAGACTGTCTGAGAGTGTCAGAGATTGTCAGACAGTGTCAGAGAGTGATAGAAAGTGTCTGAGACTGTCTGAGATTATCTGAGAGTGTCAGAGAGTGCCAGAGCGTGTTAGAAAGTTTCAGAGAGTGTCTGAGAGGTTCAGAGAGTGATATAAAGTGTCAGAGAGTGTCTGAGAGAGTCAGAGAGAGTCAGAGAGAGTCAGAGAGAGTCAGAGAGTGTCAGAGAGTGATAGAGAGTGTCAGAGAGTGTCAGAGAGTGATAGAGAGAGTCCGAGAGTGTCAGAGAGTGATAGAGAGTGATGGAGTGTAATAGAGAGTGTCTTTGAGTGTCAGAGAGTGATAGACAATGTCAGAGATTGTTTGAGAGTGTCTGAGAGTTTCTGTGAGTGACAGAGTATGTCAGAGAGTGATAGAGAGTGTCAGAAATAGTCAGAGAGTGATAGAGAGTGTCAGAGAGTGTCTGAAAATGTCAGAGTGTGTCAGAGAGCGATAGAGAGTGATAGAGGTGTGTCTGAGAGTGTCAGAGTGTGTCGGAGAGTGTCAGAGAGTGATAGAGAGTGATAGAGAGCGTCTGAGTGTGTCAGAGTGTGTCAGAGAGTGTCAGAGAGTAAAAGAGAGTGTCAGAGAGTATCAGAGAGTGATAGAGAGTGTCTGAGAGTGTCAGAGAGTGTCAGAGAGTGTCAGAGAGTGTCAGAGAGTGTCAGAGAGTGTCTGAGAGTGTCTGAGACTGTCAGAGTGTGTCAGAGAGTGATAGAGAGTGATAGAGAGTGATAGAGAGTGTCTGAGAGTGTCAGACAGAGTCAGAGTGTACTAGAGAGTGATAGAGAGTGATAGAGAGTGTGAGAGAGTTTCATGGAGTGATAGATAGAGTCAGAGAGTGATATAGATTGATAGAGAGTGTCTGAGAGTGAGAGAGTCAGAGAGTGTCGGAGAGTGTCAGAGAGTGTCTGACAGTGTCAGAGAGTGATGGAGAGTGAAAGAGAGTGTCATAGAGAATCTGAGAGTTTTAGGGAGTGATAGGGAGTTTCATGGAGGGATAGAGAGTCAAAGAGAGTGTCTGAGAGTGTCAGAGATTGTCAGACAGTGTCAGAGAGTGATAGAAAGTGTCTGAGACTGTCTGAGAGTCTCTGAGAGTGTCAGAGAGTGGCAGAGAGTGATAGAAAGTGTCAGAGAGTGTCTGAGAGTTTCAGAGAGTGATAGAAAGTGTCAGAGAGTGTCTCAGAGAGTCAGAGAGAGACAGAGAGTGTCAGAGAGTGATAGAGAGTGTCTGAGAGTGTCAGAGAGTGATAGAGAGTCATAGAGTGTGATATAGAGAGTGTCTTTGAATGTCAGAGAGTGTCAGAGAGTGTCAGAGAGTGATAGAGAATGTCAGAGAGTGATCGAGAGTGTCTGAGAGTCTCTGTGAGTGACAGAGTGTGTCAGAGAGGGTCAGAGAGTGTCAGAGTTTGTCAGAGAGTAACAGAGAGTGATAGAGAGTGATCGAGTGTCTGAGTGTGTCAGAGTGTGTCAGAGAGTGTCAGAGAGTGTCAGAGAGTGATAGAGAGTGTCAGAGAGTGTCAGAGAGTGATAGAGAGTGATAGAGAGTGTCTGAGAGTGTCAGAGAGTGTTAGAGAGTGTTAGAGAGTGTCAGAGAGTGTTAGAGAGTGTTAGAGAGTGTTAGAGAGTGTCTGAGAGTGTCTGAGAGTGTCTGAGAGTGTCTGAGACTGTCTGAGTGTGTCTGAGACTGTCAGAGTGTGTCAGAGAGTGATAGAGAGTGATAGAGAGTGTCTGAGAGTGCCAGAGAGTGTCAGAGTGTGCCAGAGAGTGTCAGAGAGCGTTAGAGAGTGTCTGAGAGTGTCAGAGAGTGTCAGAGAGTGTCTGAGAGTGTCTGAGACTGTCAGACAGTATCAGAGAGTGATAGAAAGTGTCTGAGACTGTCTGAGAGTCTCTGAGAGTGTCAGAGACTGTCAGCGAGTGATAGAAAGTGTCAGAGAGTGTCTGAGAGTGTCAGAGAGTGATAGAAAGTGTCTGAGATTGTCTGGGAGTGTCAGAGAGTGGCAAAAAGTGTCAGAGAGTGATAGAAAGTGACAGAGAGTGTCTGAGAGTTTCAGAGAGTGATAGAAAGTGTCAGAGAGTGTCAGAGAGTGTCTGAGAGGGTCTGAGAGAGTCAGAGAGTGTGTGAGAGTGTCAGAGAGTGTCCGAGAGTGATAGAGAGTGTCAGAGAGTTTCAGAGAGTGATAGAAAGTGTCAGAGAGTGTCTGAGAGGGTCTGAGAGTGTCAGAGAGTGTCAGAGAGTGTCAGAGAGTGTCAGAGAGTGTCAGAGAGTGACACAGAGTGGTAGAGAGTGGTAGAGAGTGTCAGAGACTGACAGAGAGTGACAGAGAGTGTCAGAGAGTGATAGAGAGTGCCTGAGAGTGATAGAGAGTGACAGAGAGTGTCAGAGAGTGATAGAGAGTGTCAGAGAGTGATAGAGAGTGTCAGAGAGTGATAGAGAGTGTCAGAGAGTGTCTGCGAGTGTCAGAAAGTTTCAGCGAGTGATAGAGATTTTCAGAGAGAGCCTGAGAGTGTCACTGTGTGTCAGGCAGAGTCAGAAAGTGATATAGAGTGTCAGAGAGTGATGGAGAGTGTCAGAGCGCGTCTGAGAGTTTCAGAGAGTGTCAGAGAGTGTCAGAGAGTGTCAGAGAGTGTCAGAGAGTGTCAGAGAGTGATAGAGAGAGTCAGAGAGAGTCTGAGAGTGTCAGAGAGTGTCAGAGAGTGATAGAGAGTGCCAGAGAGTGCCGGAGACTTTATGAGTGTGTCTGAGAGTGTCTGAGATTGTCAGAGAGTGTCAGAGAGTGATAGAGAGTGATAGAGTGTAATAGAGAGTGTCTTTGAGTGTCAGAGAGTGATAGAGAATGTCAGAGATTGTTTGAGTGTGTCTGAGAATGTCTGTGAGTGACAGAGTATGTCAGAGAGTGATAGAGAGTGTCAGAAATTGTCAGAGTGTGTCAGAGAGTAACAGAGAGGGATAGAGAGTGATAGAGAGTGTCTGAGAGTGTCTGAAAATGTCAGAGTGTGTCAGAGAGCGATAGAGAGTGATAGAGCTGTGTCTGAGAGTGTCAGAGTTTGTCGAAGAGTGTCAGAGAGTGATGGAGAGTGTCAGTGAGTGATAGAGAGTGTCTGAGAGTGTCAGAGTTTGATAGAGAGTGAGAGAGAGTGTCTGAGAGTGTCAGAAAGTGTCAGAGTGTGTCAGAGAGTGATAGAGAGTGATAGAGAGTGATAGAAAGTGTCAGAGAGTGATAGAGAGTGTCTGAGTGTGTCAGAGAGTGATAGAGAGTGTCTGAGAGTTTCAGAGAATGTCAGAAAGTGATAGAGAGTGTCTGACAGTGATAGTGAGTGTCTGAGAGTTATAGAGAGTGTCTGAGAGTTTCAGAGACTGTCAGAGAGTGATGGAGAGTGATAGAGTGTGATAGAGAGTGTCAGAGAGTGTCAGAGAGTGTCAGAGAGTGATAGAGAGTGATAGAGAGCGTCTGAGTGTGTCAGAGATTGTCAGACAGTGTCAGAGAGTGATAGAAAGTGTCTGAGACTGTCTGAGAATCTCTGAGAGTGTCAGAGAGTGGCAGAGAGTGATAGAAAGTGTCAGAGAGCGTCTCAGAGAGTCAGAGAGAGACAGAGAGAGTCAGAGAGTGATAGAGAGTGTCTGAGAGTGTCAGAGAGTGATAGAGAGTGATAGAGTGTGATATAGAGAGTGTCTTTGAGTGTCAGAGAGTGTCAGAGAGTGATAGAGAATGTCAGAGAGTGATCGAGAGTGTCTGAGACTCTCTGTGAGTGACAGAGTGTGTCAGAGAGGGTCAGAGAGTGTCAGAGTTTGTCAGAGAGTAACAGAGAGTGATAGAGAGTGATCGAGTGTCTGAGTGTGTCAGAGTGTGTCAGAGAGTGATAGAGAGTGATAGAGAGTGTCTGAGAGTGTCAGAGAGTGTTAGAGAGTGTCTGAGAGTGTCTGAGAGTGCCAGAGATTGTCAGAGAGTGATAGAGAGTGATAGAGAGTGTCAGAGAGTGTCAGAGAGTGTCAGAGAGTGTCGGAGAGTGTCTGAGAGTGTCTAAGAGTGATGGAGAGTGAAAGAGATTGTCATAGAGAATCTGAGAGTGTTAGGGAGTGATAGGGAGTGTCATAGAGGGATAGAGATTGAAAGTGAGTGTCTGAGAGTGTCAGAGATTGTCAGACAGTATCAGAGAGTGATAGAGAGAGTCAGAGAGAGTCTGAGAGTGTCAGGGAGAGTCCGAGAGTGTCAGAGAGTGATAGAGAGTGTCAGAGAGTGATAGAGAGTGCCAGAGAGTGCCTGAGAGTGTCAGTGTGTGTCACGCAGAGTCAGAAAGTGATATAGAGTGTCAGAGAGTGATAGAGAGTGTCAGGGAGAGTCTGAGAGTGTCAGAGAGTGATAGAGAGTGCCAGAGAGTGATGGAGATTGCCAGAGAGTGCCAGAGAGTGTATGAGTGTGTCTGGGAGTGTCTGAATGTGTCAGAGAGTGTCAGAGAGTCATAGAGAGTGTCAGAGTGTGTCTGAGATTGTCAGAGAGTGTCAGAGAGTGATGGTGAGTGGTAGAGAGTGTCAGAGAGTGTCAGTGAGTGTCAGAGTTTATCAGAGAGTGTCAGCGAGTGTCAGAGATTGATGGAGAGTGGGAGAGAGTGTCTGAGAGTGTTGGAAAGTGTCAGAGAGTGTCAGAGAGTGATAGAGAGTGTCAGAGAGTGTCAGAGAGAGTCAGAGTGTGCCAGAGAGTGATAGAGAGTGATAGAGAGTGTCAGACAGTTTCGTAGAGTGATAGATAGTGTCAGAGAGTGTCAGAGAGTGATATAGAGTGATAGAGAGTGTCTGAGAGTGTCTGAGAGAGTCTGCGAGAGTCCGAGAGTGTCTGAGAGTGTCTGAGATTGTCTGACAGTGTCAGAAATTGATGGAGAGTGAAAGAGAGTGCCATAGAGAATCTGAGATTGTTAGGGAGTGATAGGGAGTGTCATAGAGGGATAGAGAGTGAAAGAGAGTGTCTGAGAGTGTCAGAGATTGTCAGACAGTGTCAGAGAGTGATAGAAAGTGTCTGAGACTGTCTGAGAGTCTCTGAGAGTGTCAGAGAGTTTCAGAGTGTGATACAAATTGTCAGAGAGTGTCTGAGAGTTTCAGAGAGTGATAGAAAGTGTCACAGAGTGTCTGAAAGAGTCAGAGAGAGTCAGAGAGTGTCAGAGAGTGATAGAGAGTGTCTTTGAGTGTCTTTGAGTGTCAGAGAGTGATAGAGAATGTCAGAGAGTGATCGAGAGTGTCTGAGAGTGTCTGTGAGTGAAGGAGTGTTTCAGAGAGTGATAGAGAGTGTCAGAGATTGTCAGAGAATGTCAGAGAGTGTCAGAGTGTGTCAGAGAGTAACAGAGAGTGATAGAGAGTGTCCGTGAGTGACAGAGAGTGTCTGAGACTGTCAGAGATTGATGGAGAGTGTCAGAGAGTGTCAGAGAGCGTCTGAGAGTGTCTGAGAGTGTCTGAGAGTGTCTGAGAGTGTCTGAGAGTGATAGAGAGAGTCAGAGAGAGTCTGAGAGCGTCAGGGAGAGTCAGAGAGCGTCTGAGAGTGTCAGAGAGTGTCAAACAGTGTCAGAGAGTGATAGAAAGTGACGGAGAGTGTCTGAGAGTGTCAGAGAGTGATAGAAAGTGTCAGAGAGTGTCTGAGAGGGTCTGAGCGAGTAAGAGAGTGTCTGAGAGTGTCAGAGAGAGTCAGAGAGTGTCTGAGAGTGTCAGAGATAGTCAGAGAGTGACAGAGAGTGTCAGAGAGTGTCAGAGAGTAATAGAGAGTGCCTGGGAGTGATAGAGAGTGACAGAGAGTGTCAGAGAGTGCCAGAGAGTGTCTGTGAGTGTCTGAGATTGTCTGAGAGTGTCAGAAGGTGATAAAAAGTGTCAGAGAGTGTCTGCGGGTGTCAGAGAGTTTCAGAGAGTGATAGAGAGTTTCAAAGAGTGCCTGAGAGTGTCAGTGTGTGTCAGGATGTGTCAGAAAGTGATATAGAGTGTCAGAGAGTGATAGAGAGCGTCAGAGAGCGTCCAAGAGTGTCAGAGAGTGTCTGAGAGTGTCTGAGAGTGTCTGAGAATGTCAGAGAGTGTCAGAGAGTGTCAGAGAGTTTCTGAGAGTGTCTGAGAGTGATAGAGAGAGTCAGAGAGAGTCTGAGAGCGTCAGGGAGAGTCTGAGAGTGTCAGAGAGTGTCAGAGAGTGATAGAGAGTGCCAGAGAGTGATAGAGAGTGCCAGAGAGCGCCAGAGAGTGTCTGTGAGTGTCTGAGATTGTCTGAGAGTGTCAGAAGGTGATAAAAAGTGTCAGAGAGTGTCTGCGGGTGTCAGAGAGTTTCAGAGAGTGATAGAGAGTTTCAAAGAGTGCCTGAGAGTGTCAGTGTGTGTCAGGATGTGTCAGAAAGTGATATAGAGTGTCAGAGAGTGATAGAGAGCGTCAGAGAGCGTCCAAGAGTGTCAGAGAGTGTCTGAGAGTGTCTGAGAGTGTCTGAGAATGTCAGAGAGTGTCAGAGAGTGTCAGAGAGTTTCTGAGAGTGTCTGAGAGTGATAGAGAGAGTCAGAGAGAGTCTGAGAGCGTCAGGGAGAGTCTGAGAGTGTCAGAGAGTGTCAGAGAGTGATAGAGAGTGCCAGAGAGTGATAGAGAGTGCCAGAGAGCGCCAGAGAGAGTATGATTGTGTCTGAAAGTGTCAGAGAGTGTCAGAGAGTGACAGAGAGAGTCTGAGAGTGTCTGAGAGTGACTGAGAATGTCAGAGAGAGTCAGACAGAGTCAGAGTGTGTCAGAAAGTGATAGAGAGTGTCAGAGAGTGTCCCCGCGAGTGCCTGAGAGTTTCAGAGAGTGATAGAGAGTATGAGAGAGTGTCGGAGAGTGATGGAGAGTGATAGAGAGTGTCTGAGAGTGCCTGAGAGTGTCAGAGTGTGTCAGAGAGGGTGTGAGAGTGTCAAAGAGTCTCAGAGAGTGTCAGGGAGCGTCTGAGAGTGTCTGAGAATGTCAGAGAGTGTCAGAGATTGTCAGAGAGTGATAGAGAGTGTCAGAGTGTTTCAGAGAGTGATAGAAGTGTCAGAGACTGTCTGAGAGTGTCAGAGTGTATCAGAGAGTGTCAGAGATTGTCAGAGAGTGATAGAGAGTGTCTTTGAGTGTCAGAGAGTGATAGAGAATGTCAGAGAGTGATCGAGAGTGTCTGAGAGTGTCTGTGAGTGACGGAGTGTTTCAGAGAGTGATAGAGAGTGTCAGAGATTGTCAGATAGTTTCAGAGTGTGTCAGAGTGTGTCAGAGAGTAACAGAGAGTGATCGAGAGTGATAGAGTGTCTGAGTGTGTCAGATTGTGTCAGAGAGTGTCAGAGAGTGATAGAGAGTGTCAGTGAGTGATAGAGAGTGTCTGAGAGTGTCAGAGAGTTTCAGAGAGTGATAGAGAGCGATAGAGAGTGTCAGAGTGTGCCAGAGAGTGATAGAGAGTGATAGTGAGTGTCAGAGAGTGTCAAAGAGTGATAGACATTGTAAGAGTGTGTCAGAGAGTGATAGAGAGTGATAGAGAGTGTCTGAGAGTGTCTGAGAGTGATGGAGAGTGAAAGAGATTGTCATAGAGAATCTGAGAGTGTAAGGGAGAGATAGGGATTGTCATAGAGGGATAGAGAGTGAAAGTGAGTGTCTGACAGTGTCAGAGATTGTCAGACGGTGTCAGAGAGTGATAGAGAGTGTCTGAGACTGTCTGAGAGTCTCTGAGAGTGTCAGAGAGTGTCAGCGAGTGATAGAAAGTGTCAGAGAGTGTCTGAGAGTGTCAGAGAGTGACAGAAAGTGTCTGAGAGTGTCTGAGAGCGTCAGCGAGTATCTGAGAGTGTCAGAGAGAGTCAGAGAGTGACAGAGAGTCTTAGAGAGTGGTAGAGATTGTCAGAGAGTGACAGAGATTGTCAGAGAGTGTCAGAGAGTGATAGAGAGTGCATGGGAGTGATAGAGAGTGACAGAGAGTGTCAGTGAGTGACAGAAAGTGTCAGAGTGTGATAGAGAGTGTCAGAGAGTGCTAGAGAGTGTCAGAAAGTGATAAAAAGTGTCAGAGAGTGTCTGCGAGTGTCAGAGAGTTTCAGAGAGTGATAGAGAGTTTCAGAGAGTGATAGAGAGTTTCAGAGAGCGTCTGAGAGTGTCAGAGAGTGTCTGAGAGTGTCTGAGAGTGTCTGAGAGTGTCAGAGAGTGTCAGAGAGTGATAGAGAGAGTCAGAGGGAGTCTGAGAGCGTCAGCGAGAGTCGGAGAGTGTCAGAGAGTGTCTGAAAGTGTCAGAGAGTGATAGAGAGTGTCAGAGAGTGATAGAGAGTGTCAGAAAGTGATAAAAGTGTCAGAGAGTGTCTGCGAGTGTCAGAGAGTGTCAGAGAGTGATAGAGAGCGTCTGAGAGTGTCAGAGAGTGTCTGAGAGTGTCTGAGAGTGTCAGAGAGTATCAGAGACTGATAGAAAGAGTGAGAGAGAGTCTGAGAGCGTCAGCGAGAGTCTGAGAGTGTCAGAGAGTGTCTGAAAGTGTCAGAGAGTGATAGAGTGTGCCAGAGAGTGATAGAGAGTGCCAGAGAGCGCCAGAGAGTGCATGAGTGTGTCTGAGAGTGTCTGAAAGTGTCAGAGAGTGTCAGAGAGTCATAGAAAGTGACAGGGAGTGTCTTCGATTGTCAGAGAGTGTCAGAGAGTGTCAGAGAGTGTCAGGGAGTGTCAGGGAGTGTCAGGGAGTGTCAGGGAGTGTCAGGGAGTGTCAGAGTGTATCAGAGAGTCTCAGTGAGTCTCAGAGAGTGTCAGCGAGTGATAGAGAGTGGTAGAGTGTGTCTGAGAGTGTCGGAATGTGTCAGAGAGTGTCAGAGAGTGATAGAGAGTGTCAGAGAGTGTCAGAGAGCGATTCAGATTGTGCCAGAGAGTGATAGAGTGTGATAGAGATTGTCGGAGAGTTTCATAGAGTGATAGATAGCGTCTGAGAGAGTCTGAGATTGTCAGAGAGTGTCTGACAGTGTCAGAGAGTGATGGAGAGTGAAAGAGAGTGCCATTGAGTATCTGAGAGTGTTCGGGAGTGATAGGGAGTGTCATAGAGGGATAGAGAGTGAAAGATTTTGTCTGAGAGTGTCAGAGATTGTCAGACAGTGTCAGAGAGTGATAGAAAGTGTCTGAGACTATCTGAGATTCTCCGAGAGTGTCAGAGAATGTCAGCGAGTGATATAAAGTGTCTGAGAGTTTCTGAGAGTATCAGAGAGTGTCAAACAGTGTCAGAGAGTAATAGAAAGTGACAGAGAGTGTCTGAGATAGTCAGAGAGTGATAGAAAGTGTCAGAGAGGTTCTGAGAGGGTCTGAGAGTTTCAGAGAGTGTCAGAGAGTGATAGAGATTGTCAGAGAGTGTCAGAGAGTGACAGAGAGTGACAGAGAGTGACAGAGAGTGGTAGAGAGTGATAGAGAGTGATAGAGAGTGACAGAGAGTGACAGAGAGTGACAGAGAGTGACAGAGAGTGACAGAGAGTGACAGAAAGTGTCAGAGTGTGATAGAGAGTGTCAGAGAGTGATAGAGAGTGCCACAGAGTGTCTGAGAGTGTCTGAAAGTGATAAAAAGTTTCGGAGAGTGTCTGCGAGTGTCAGAGAGTTTCAGAGAGTGATAGAGAGTTTCAGAGAGTGCCTGAGAGTGTCAGTGTGTGTCAGGCAGTGTCAGAAAGTGATATAGAGTGTCAGAGAGTGATAGAGAGTGATATAGAGAGTCAGAGAGAGCCTGAGAGTGACATGGACAGTCTGAAAGTGTCAGAGAGTGTCAGAGAGTGATAGAGAGTGCCAGAGAGCGATAGAGAGTGCCAGAGAGTGCCAGAGATTGTATGAGTGTGTCTGAGAGTGTCTGAAAGTGTCAGAGAGTGTCAGAGAGTCACAGAGAGTGTCAGATTGTGTCTGAGATTGTCAGAGAGTGTCAGAGAGTGATGGAGAGTGTCAGAGAGTGTCAGGGAGTGTCAGAGTGTATCAGAGAGTGTCAGTGCGTGATAGAGAGTGGTAGAGATTGCCTGAGAGTGTCGGAAAGTGTCAGAGAGTGTCAGAGAGTGATAGAGAGAGATAGAGAGTGCCAATGTGTGGTCGAGTGTTTCAGAGAGTGATAGAGAGTGTCTGAGAGTGTCTGAGAGTGTCAGAGAGTGTGAGAGATTGTCAGAGAGTGATAGAGAGTTTCAGAGTGTGTCAGAGAGTTATATAAGTGTCTGAGAGTGTCTGAGAGTGTCAGAGATTGTCAGAGTGTGATAGAGAGAGTCAGAGTGTGTCAGCGAGTGATAGAAGTGTCAGAGACTGTCTGAGATTGTCAGTGTGCATCAGAGAGTGTCAGAGAGTGATAGAGAGTGTCAGAAAGTGTAAGAGAGTGGTGCAGAGTGTCAGAGAGTGTCTGAGAGTGTCAGAGTGTATCAGAGAGTTTCAGAGAGTGTCGGAGAGCGATAGAGAGTATCAGAGAGTGATAGAGAATGGTAGAGATGTCTGAGGTGTCAGAGAGTGTCAGAGAGTGCCTGAGAGTGTCAGAGAGTGATGGAGAGTGATGAGTGTCAGAGAGTGATAGCGAGTATCAGAGAGTGATAGAGAGTGGGAGAGATGTCTGAGGTGTCAGAGAGAGTCAGAGAGTGTCAGACAGTGTCTGAGAGTGTCAGAGAGTGTCAGAGAGTGTCAGAGAGTGTCAGAGAGTGTTAGAGAGAGTCAGAGAGTGTCAGAGAGTGATGGAGAGTGAAAGAGATTATCAGACAGAATCTGAGAGTGTCAGGGAGTGATAGGGAGTGTCATAGATTAGTAGAGAGTGAAAGAGAGTGTCTGAGAGTGTCAGAGAGTGTCATTGAGTGATAGTATGTGAGAGTGTCAGAGTGTATCAGAGAGTGTCAGAGATTGTCAGAGAGTGATAGAGAGTGTCAGAGTGTGTCAGAGAGTGAGAGAGTGTGTCAGAGAGTGATAGAGTGTGAAACAGAGTTTCAGAGAGAGTCTGAGAGTGTCAGAGAGTGATGGACAGTGTCTGAGAGTATCCGAGAGTGACAGAGAGTGTCAGGGAGTGTCAGATAGTGTCAGAGAGTGACATAGTGTGTCAGAGAGTGATGGAGAGTGTCTGAGAGTGTCAGAGAGTGATAGAGAGTGATGGAGAGTGATCGAGAGTGTCAGAGAGGGATAGAGAGTGTCAGAGAGTGTCAGAGAGTGATATAGAGTGCCGGAGAGTGCCAGAGAATGCCAGAGAGTGTCAGAGGGTGTTAGGGAGTGTCAGCGAGTGTCAGTGTGTGATCGAGTGTGTCAGAGAGTGATAGCGTGTGAAAGAGAGTGTCAGAGAGAGTCTGAGAGTGTCAGAGAGTGAGAGAGAGTGTCAGAGAGTGCCTGAGAGTGTCAGTGTGTGTCAGGCAGTGTCAGAAAGTGATATAGAGTGTCAGAGAGTGTTAGAGAGTGATATAGAGAGTCAGAGAGAGCCTGAGAGTGACATGGACAGTCTGAAAGTGTCAGAGAGTGTCAGAGAGTGTCAAAGAGTGATAGAGAGTGCCAGAGAGCGATAGAGAGTGCCAGAGAGTGCCAGAGATTGTATGAGTGTGTCTGAGAGTGTCTGAAAGTGTCAGAGAGTGTCAGAGAGTCACAGAGAGTGTCAGATTGTGTCTGCGATTGTCAGAGAGTGTCAGAGAGTGATGGAGAGTGTCAGAGAGTGTCAGGGAGTGTCAGAGAGTGTCAGGGAGTGTCAGTGCGTGATAGAGAGTGGTAGAGATTGCCTGAGAGTGACGGAAAGTGTCAGAGAGTGTCAGAGAGTGATAGCGAGAGATAGAGAGTGCCAATGCGTGGTCGAGTGTTTCAGAGAGTGATAGAGAGTGTCTGAGACTGTCTGAGAGTGTCTGAGAGTGTCAGAGAGTGTGAGAGATTGTCAGAGAGTTATAGAGAGTTTCAGAGTGTGTCAGAGAGTTATATAAGTGTCTGAGAGTGTCTGAGAGTGTCAGAGAGTGTCAGAGATTGTCAGAGTGTGATAGAGAGAGTCAGAGTGTGTCAGCGAGTGATAGAAGTGTCAGAGACTGTCTGAGATTGTCAGTGTGCATCAGAGAGTGTCAGAGAGTGATAGAGAGTGTCAGAGAGTGTCAGAGTGTGATAGAGAGTGCCAGAGAGTGATAGAGACCGCCAGAGAGTGCCAGAGAGTGTCTGATTGTGTCTGAGATTGTCAGAGAGTGTCAGAGAGTGATAGAGAGTGCCAGAGAGTGCCAGAGAGTGTCTGAGTGTGTCTGAGTGTGTCTGCGTGTGTCTGAGAGTGTCTGAAAGTGTCAGAGAGTGTCAGAGAGTGACAGAGTGTGTCTGAGAGTTTCTGATTGTGTCTGAGATTGTCAGAGAGTGACAGAATGTGTCAGAGAGCGTCAGGGTGTGTCAGAGTGTATCAGAGAGTGGTAGAGAGTGGTAGAGAGTGGCAGTGAGTGTCTGAGAGTGTCTGAATGTGTCATAGAGTGATAGAGAGTGTCAGAGAGTGTCTGAGTGTGTCTGAGATTGTCAGAGAGTGTCAGAGAGTGAAAGAGAGTGTCAGAGAGTGTCAGGGAGTGTCAGGGAGTGTCAGCGTGTATCCGAGAGTGTCAGAGAGTGCCAGAGAGTGATAGAGAGAGATAGAGAGAGTCAAAGCGTGGTAGAGAGTTTCAGAGAGTGACAGAGAGTGTCTGAGACTGTCTGAGAGTGTATGAGAGTGTCAGAGTGTGTCAGTGAGTGTCAGAGAGTGATAGAGAGTGTCAGAGAGTGATAGTGTGTGCGAGTGACAGATTTTATCAGAGAGTGTCAGAGATTGTCAGAGAGTGATAGAGAGTGTCAAAGTGTGTCAGAGAGCGAGAGAGTGTGTCAGAGAGTGATAGAGTGTGAAAGAGAGTTTCAGAGAGAGTCTGAGAGTGTCAGAGAGTAATGGAAAGTGTCTGAGAGTGTCCGAGAGCGACAGATAGTGTCAGGGAGTATCCGTGAGTGTCAGAGAGTGATAGAGAGTGTCAGAGAGTGATAGAGAATGTCATAGAGTGATGGAGAGTGTCTGAGAGTGTCAGAGAGTGTCAGAGAGTGTCAGAGAGTGTCAGAGAGTGTCAGAGAGTGTCAGAGAGGGTCAGAGTGTGTCAGAGTGTGTCAGAGAGTGATAGAGAGTGCCAGAGAGCGATAGAGAGTGCCAGAGAGTGCCAGAGATTGTATGAGTGTGTCTGAGAGTGTCTGAAAGTGTCAGAGAGTGTCAGAGAGTCACAGAGAGTGTCAGATTGTGTCTGCGATTGTCAGAGAGTGTCAGAGAGTGATGGAGAGTGTCAGAGAGTGTCAGGGAGTGTCAGAGAGTGTCAGGGAGTGTCAGTGCGTGATAGAGAGTGGTAGAGATTGCCTGAGAGTGACGGAAAGTGTCAGAGAGTGTCAGAGAGTGATAGCGAGAGATAGAGAGTGCCAATGCGTGGTCGAGTGTTTCAGAGAGTGATAGAGAGTGTCTGAGACTGTCTGAGAGTGTCTGAGAGTGTCAGAGAGTGTGAGAGATTGTCAGAGAGTTATAGAGAGTTTCAGAGTGTGTCAGAGAGTTATATAAGTGTCTGAGAGTGTCTGAGAGTGTCAGAGAGTGTCAGAGATTGTCAGAGTGTGATAGAGAGAGTCAGAGTGTGTCAGCGAGTGATAGAAGTGTCAGAGACTGTCTGAGATTGTCAGTGTGCATCAGAGAGTGTCAGAGAGTGATAGAGAGTGTCAGAGAGTGTCAGAGTGTGATAGAGAGTGCCAGAGAGTGATAGAGACCGCCAGAGAGTGCCAGAGAGTGTCTGATTGTGTCTGAGATTGTCAGAGAGTGTCAGAGAGTGATAGAGAGTGCCAGAGAGTGCCAGAGAGTGTCTGAGTGTGTCTGAGTGTGTCTGCGTGTGTCTGAGAGTGTCTGAAAGTGTCAGAGAGTGTCAGAGAGTGACAGAGTGTGTCTGAGAGTTTCTGATTGTGTCTGAGATTGTCAGAGAGTGACAGAATGTGTCAGAGAGCGTCAGGGTGTGTCAGAGTGTATCAGAGAGTGGTAGAGAGTGATAGAGAGTGGCAGTGAGTGTCTGAGAGTGTCTGAATGTGTCATAGAGTGATAGAGAGTGTCAGAGAGTGTCTGAGTGTGTCTGAGATTGTCAGAGAGTGTCAGAGAGTGAAAGAGAGTGTCAGAGAGTGTCAGGGAGTGTCAGGGAGTGTCAGCGTGTATCCGAGAGTGTCAGAGAGTGCCAGAGAGTGATAGAGAGAGATAGAGAGAGTCAAAGCGTGGTAGAGAGTTTCAGAGAGTGACAGAGAGTGTCTGAGACTGTCTGAGAGTGTATGAGAGTGTCAGAGTGTGTCAGTGAGTGTCAGAGAGTGATAGAGAGTGTCAGAGAGTGATAGTGTGTGCGAGTGACAGATTTTATCAGAGAGTGTCAGAGATTGTCAGAGAGTGATAGAGAGTGTCAAAGTGTGTCAGAGAGCGAGAGAGTGTGTCAGAGAGTGATAGAGTGTGAAAGAGAGTTTCAGAGAGAGTCTGAGAGTGTCAGAGAGTAATGGAAAGTGTCTGAGAGTGTCCGAGAGCGACAGATAGTGTCAGGGAGTATCCGTGAGTGTCAGAGAGTGATAGAGAGTGTCAGAGAGTGATAGAGAATGTCATAGAGTGTCTGAGAGTGTCAGAGAGTGTCAGAGAGTGTCAGAGAGTGTCAGAGAGTGTCAGAGAGTGTCAGAGAGGGTCAGAGTGTGTCAGAGTGTGTCAGAGAGTGATAGAGAGTGCCAGAGAGCGATAGAGAGTGCCAGAGAGTGCCAGAGATTGTATGAGTGTGTCTGAGAGTGTCTGAAAGTGTCAGAGAGTGTCAGAGAGTCACAGAGAGTGTCAGATTGTGTCTGCGATTGTCAGAGAGTGTCAGAGAGTGATGGAGAGTGTCAGAGAGTGTCAGGGAGTGTCAGAGAGTGTCAGGGAGTGTCAGTGCGTGATAGAGAGTGGTAGAGATTGCCTGAGAGTGACGGAAAGTGTCAGAGAGTGTCAGAGAGTGATAGCGAGAGATAGAGAGTGCCAATGCGTGGTCGAGTGTTTCAGAGAGTGATAGAGAGTGTCTGAGACTGTCTGAGAGTGTCTGAGAGTGTCAGAGAGTGTGAGAGATTGTCAGAGAGTTATAGAGAGTTTCAGAGTGTGTCAGAGAGTTATATAAGTGTCTGAGAGTGTCTGAGAGTGTCAGAGAGTGTCAGAGATTGTCAGAGTGTGATAGAGAGAGTCAGAGTGTGTCAGCGAGTGATAGAAGTGTCAGAGACTGTCTGAGATTGTCAGTGTGCATCAGAGAGTGTCAGAGAGTGATAGAGAGTGTCAGAGAGTGTCAGAGTGTGATAGAGAGTGCCAGAGAGTGATAGAGACCGCCAGAGAGTGCCAGAGAGTGTCTGATTGTGTCTGAGATTGTCAGAGAGTGTCAGAGAGTGATAGAGAGTGCCAGAGAGTGCCAGAGAGTGTCTGAGTGTGTCTGAGTGTGTCTGCGTGTGTCTGAGAGTGTCTGAAAGTGTCAGAGAGTGTCAGAGAGTGACAGAGTGTGTCTGAGAGTTTCTGATTGTGTCTGAGATTGTCAGAGAGTGACAGAATGTGTCAGAGAGCGTCAGGGTGTGTCAGAGTGTATCAGAGAGTGGTAGAGAGTGGTAGAGAGTGGCAGTGAGTGTCTGAGAGTGTCTGAATGTGTCATAGAGTGATAGAGAGTGTCAGAGAGTGTCTGAGTGTGTCTGAGATTGTCAGAGAGTGTCAGAGAGTGAAAGAGAGTGTCAGAGAGTGTCAGGGAGTGTCAGGGAGTGTCAGCGTGTATCCGAGAGTGTCAGAGAGTGCCAGAGAGTGATAGAGAGAGATAGAGAGAGTCAAAGCGTGGTAGAGAGTTTCAGAGAGTGACAGAGAGTGTCTGAGACTGTCTGAGAGTGTATGAGAGTGTCAGAGTGTGTCAGTGAGTGTCAGAGAGTGATAGAGAGTGTCAGAGAGTGATAGTGTGTGCGAGTGACAGATTTTATCAGAGAGTGTCAGAGATTGTCAGAGAGTGATAGAGAGTGTCAAAGTGTGTCAGAGAGCGAGAGAGTGTGTCAGAGAGTGATAGAGTGTGAAAGAGAGTTTCAGAGAGAGTCTGAGAGTGTCAGAGAGTAATGGAAAGTGTCTGAGAGTGTCCGAGAGCGACAGATAGTGTCAGGGAGTATCCGTGAGTGTCAGAGAGTGATAGAGAGTGTCAGAGAGTGATAGAGAATGTCATAGAGTGATGGAGAGTGTCTGAGAGTGTCAGAGAGTGTCAGAGAGTGTCAGAGAGTGTCAGAGAGTGTCAGAGAGGGTCAGAGTGTGTCAGAGTGTGTCAGAGAGTGATAGAGAGTGATAGAGAGTGATCGAGAGTGTCAGAGAGTGTCAGAGAGTGATAGAGAATGTCAGAGAGTGATCGAGAGTGTCTGAGACTCTCTGTGAGTGACAGAGTGTGTCAGAGAGTGTCAGAGAGTGTCAGAGTTTGTCAGAGAGTAACAGAGAGTGATAGAGAGTGATCGAGTGTCTGAGTGTGTCAGAGTGTGTCAGAGTGTGTCAGAGAGTGATAGAGAGTGATAGAGAGTGTCTGAGAGTGTCAGAGAGTGTTAGAGAGTGTCTGAGAGTGTCTGAGAGTGTCTGAGAGTGTCTGAGAGTGCCAGAGATTGTCAGAGAGTGATAGAGAGTGATAGAGAGTGATAGAGAGTGTCAGAGAGTGTCAGAGAGTGTCAGAGAGTGTCAGAGAGTGTCGGAGAGTGTCTGAGAGTGTCTAAGAGTGATGGAGAGTGAAAGAGATTGTCATAGAGAATCTGAGAGTGTTAGGGAGTGATAGGGAGTGTCATAGAGGGATAGAGATTGAAAGTGAGTGTCTGAGAGTGTCAGAGATTGTCAGACAGTATCAGAGAGTGATAGAGAGAGTCAGAGAGAGTCTGAGAGTGTCAGGGAGAGTCCGAGAGTGTCAGAGAGTGATAGAGAGTGTCAGAGAGTGATAGAGAGTGCCAGAGAGTGCCTGAGAGTGTCAGTGTGTGTCACGCAGAGTCAGAAAGTGATATAGAGTGTCAGAGAGTGATAGAGAGTGTCAGGGAGAGTCTGAGAGTGTCAGAGAGTGATAGAGAGTGCCAGAGAGTGATGGAGATTGCCAGAGAGTGCCAGAGAGTGTATGAGTGTGTCTGAGAGTGTCTGAATGTGTCAGAGAGTGTCAGAGAGTCATAGAGAGTGTCAGAGTGTGTCTGAGATTGTCAGAGAGTGTCAGAGAGTGATGGTGAGTGGTAGAGAGTGTCAGAGAGTGTCAGTGAGTGTCAGAGTTTATCAGAGAGTGTCAGCGAGTGTCAGAGATTGATGGAGAGTGGGAGAGAGTGTCTGAGAGTGTTGGAAAGTGTCAGAGAGTGTCAGAGAGTGTCAGAGAGTGTCAGAGAGAGTCAGAGTGTGCCAGAGAGTGATAGAGAGTGATAGAGAGTGTCAGACAGTTTCGTAGAGTGATAGATAGTGTCAGAGAGTGTCAGAGAGTGATATAGAGTGATAGAGAGTGTCTGAGAGTGTCTGAGAGAGTCTGCGAGAGTCCGAGAGTGTCTGAGAGTGTCTGAGATTGTCTGACAGTGTCAGAAATTGATGGAGAGTGAAAGAGAGTGCCATAGAGAATCTGAGATTGTTAGGGAGTGATAGGGAGTGTCATAGAGGGATAGAGAGTGAAAGAGAGTGTCTGAGAGTGTCAGAGATTGTCAGACAGTGTCAGAGAGTGATAGAAAGTGTCTGAGACTGTCTGAGAGTCTCTGAGAGTGTCAGAGAGTTTCAGAGTGTGATACAAATTGTCAGAGAGTGTCTGAGAGTTTCAGAGAGTGATAGAAAGTGTCACAGAGTGTCTGAAAGAGTCAGAGAGAGTCAGAGAGTGTCAGAGAGTGATAGAGAGTGTCTTTGAGTGTCTTTGAGTGTCAGAGAGTGATAGAGAATGTCAGAGAGTGATCGAGAGTGTCTGAGAGTGTCTGTGAGTGAAGGAGTGTTTCAGAGAGTGATAGAGAGTGTCAGAGATTGTCAGAGAATGTCAGAGAGTGTCAGAGTGTGTCAGAGAGTAACAGAGAGTGATAGAGAGTGTCCGTGAGTGACAGAGAGTGTCTGAGACTGTCAGAGATTGATGGAGAGTGTCAGAGAGTGTCAGAGAGCGTCTGAGAGTGTCTGAGAGTGTCTGAGAGTGTCTGAGAGTGTCTGAGAGTGTCTGAGAGTGTCTGAGAGTGATAGAGAGAGTCAGAGAGAGTCTGAGAGCGTCAGGGAGAGTCAGAGAGCGTCTGAGAGTGTCAGAGAGTGTCAAACAGTGTCAGAGAGTGATAGAAAGTGACAGAGAGTGTCTGAGAGTGTCAGAGAGTGATAGAAAGTGTCAGAGAGTGTCTGAGAGGGTCTGAGCGAGTAAGAGAGTGTCTGAGAGTGTCAGAGAGAGTCAGAGAGTGTCTGAGAGTGTCAGAGATAGTCAGAGAGTGACAGAGAGTGTCAGAGAGTGTCAGAGAGTAATAGAGAGTGCCTGGGAGTGATAGAGAGTGACAGAGAGTGTCAGAGAGTGCCAGAGAGTGTCTGTGAGTGTCTGAGATTGTCTGAGAGTGTCAGAAGGTGATAAAAAGTGTCAGAGAGTGTCTGCGGGTGTCAGAGAGTTTCAGAGAGTGATAGAGAGTTTCAAAGAGTGCCTGAGAGTGTCAGTGTGTGTCAGGATGTGTCAGAAAGTGATATAGAGTGTCAGAGAGTGATAGAGAGCGTCAGAGAGCGTCCAAGAGTGTCAGAGAGTGTCTGAGAGTGTCTGAGAGTGTCTGAGAATGTCAGAGAGTGTCAGAGAGTGTCAGAGAGTTTCTGAGAGTGTCTGAGAGTGATAGAGAGAGTCAGAGAGAGTCTGAGAGCGTCAGGGAGAGTCTGAGAGTGTCAGAGAGTGTCAGAGAGTGATAGAGAGTGCCAGAGAGTGATAGAGAGTGCCAGAGAGCGCCAGAGAGAGTATGATTGTGTCTGAAAGTGTGAGAGAGTGTCAGAGAGTGACAGAGAGAGTCTGAGAGTGTCTGAGAGTGACTGAGAATGTCAGAGAGAGTCAGACAGAGTCAGAGTGTGTCAGAAAGTGATAGAGAGTGTCAGAGAGTGTCCCCGCGAGTGCCTGAGAGTTTCAGAGAGTGATAGAGAGTATGAGAGAGTGTCGGAGAGTGATGGAGAGTGATAGAGAGTGTCTGAGAGTGCCTGAGAGTGTCAGAGTGTGTCAGAGAGGGTGTGAGAGTGTCAAAGAGTCTCAGAGAGTGTCAGGGAGCGTCTGAGAGTGTCTGAGAATGTCAGAGAGTGTCAGAGATTGTCAGAGAGTGATAGAGAGTGTCAGAGTGTTTCAGAGTGTGATAGAAGTGTCAGAGACTGTCTGAGAGTGTCAGAGTGTATCAGAGAGTGTCAGAGATTGTCAGAGAGTGATAGAGAGTGTCTTTGAGTGTCAGAGAGTGATAGAGAATGTCAGAGAGTGATCGAGAGTGTCTGAGAGTGTCTGTGAGTGACGGAGTGTTTCAGAGAGTGATAGAGAGTGTCAGAGATTGTCAGATAGTTTCAGAGTGTGTCAGAGTGTGTCAGAGAGTAACAGAGAGTGATCGAGAGTGATAGAGTGTCTGAGTGTGTCAGATTGTGTCAGAGAGTGTCAGAGAGTGATAGAGAGTGTCAGTGAGTGATAGAGAGTGTCTGAGAGTGTCAGAGAGTTTCAGAGAGTGATAGAGAGCGATAGAGAGTGTCAGAGTGTGCCAGAGAGTGATAGAGAGTGATAGTGAGTGTCAGAGAGTGTCAAAGAGTGATAGACATTGTAAGAGTGTGTCAGAGAGTGATAGAGAGTGATAGAGAGTGTCTGAGAGTGTCTGAGAGTGATGGAGAGTGAAAGAGAATGTCATAGAGAATCTGAGAGTGTAAGGGAGAGATAGGGATTGTCATAGAGGGATAGAGAGTGAAAGTGAGTGTCTGACAGTGTCAGAGATTGTCAGACGGTGTCAGAGAGTGATAGAGAGTGTCTGAGACTGTCTGAGAGTCTCTGAGAGTGTCAGAGAGTGTCAGCGAGTGATAGAAAGTGTCAGAGAGTGTCTGAGAGTGTCAGAGAGTGACAGAAAGTGTCTGAGAGTGTCTGAGAGCGTCAGCGAGTATCTGAGAGTGTCAGAGAGAGTCAGAGAGTGACAGAGAGTCTTAGAGAGTGGTAGAGATTGTCAGAGAGTGACAGAGATTGTCAGAGAGTGTCAGAGAGTGATAGAGAGTGCATGGGAGTGATAGAGAGTGACAGAGAGTGTCAGTGAGTGACAGAAAGTGTCAGAGTGTGATAGAGAGTGTCAGAGAGTGCTAGAGAGTGTCAGAAAGTGATAAAAAGTGTCAGAGAGTGTCTGCGAGTGTCAGAGAGTTTCAGAGAGTGATAGAGAGTTTCAGAGAGTGATAGAGAGTTTCAGAGAGCGTCTGAGAGTGTCAGAGAGTGTCTGAGAGTGTCTGAGAGTGTCTGAGAGTGTCAGAGAGTGTCAGAGAGTGATAGAGAGAGTCAGAGGGAGTCTGAGAGCGTCAGCGAGAGTCGGAGAGTGTCAGAGAGTGTCTGAAAGTGTCAGAGAGTGATAGAGAGTGTCAGAGAGTGATAGAGAGTGTCAGAAAGTGATAAAAGTGTCAGAGAGTGTCTGCGAGTGTCAGAGAGTGTCAGAGAGTGATAGAGAGCGTCTGAGAGTGTCAGAGAGTGTCAGAGAGTATCAGAGACTGATAGAGAGAGTGAGAGAGAGTCTGAGAGCGTCAGCGAGAGTCTGAGAGTGTCAGAGAGTGTCTGAAAGTGTCAGAGAGTGATAGAGTGTGCCAGAGAGTGATAGAGAGTGCCAGAGAGCGCCAGAGAGTGCATGAGTGTGTCTGAGAGTGTCTGAAAGTGTCAGAGAGTGTCAGAGAGTCATAGAAAGTGACAGGGAGTGTCTTCGATTGTCAGAGAGTGTCAGAGAGTGTCAGAGAGTGTCAGGGAGTGTCAGGGAGTGTCAGGGAGTGTCAGGGAGTGTCAGAGTGTATCAGAGAGTCTCAGTGAGTCTCAGAGAGTGTCAGCGAGTGATAGAGAGTGGTAGAGTGTGTCTGAGAGTGTCGGAATGTGTCAGAGAGTGTCAGAGAGTGATAGAGAGTGTCAGAGAGTGTCAGAGAGCGATTCAGATTGTGCCAGAGAGTGATAGAGTGTGATAGAGATTGTCGGAGAGTTTCATAGAGTGATAGATAGCGTCTGAGAGAGTCTGAGATTGTCAGAGAGTGTCTGACAGTGTCAGAGAGTGATGGAGAGTGAAAGAGAGTGCCATTGAGTATCTGAGAGTGTTCGGGAGTGATAGGGAGTGTCATAGAGGGATAGAGAGTGAAAGATTTTGTCTGAGAGTGTCAGAGATTGTCAGACAGTGTCAGAGAGTGATAGAAAGTGTCTGAGACTATCTGAGATTCTCCGAGAGTGTCAGAGAATGTCAGCGAGTGATATAAAGTGTCTGAGAGTTTCTGAGAGTATCAGAGAGTGTCAAACAGTGTCAGAGAGTAATAGAAAGTGACAGAGAGTGTCTGAGATAGTCAGAGAGTGATAGAAAGTGTCAGAGAGGTTCTGAGAGGGTCTGAGAGTTTCAGAGAGTGTCAGAGAGTGATAGAGATTGTCAGAGAGTGTCAGAGAGTGACAGAGAGTGACAGAGAGTGACAGAGAGTGGTAGAGAGTGGTAGAGAGTGATAGAGAGTGACAGAGAGTGACAGAGAGTGACAGAGAGTGACAGAGAGTGACAGAAAGTGTCAGAGTGTGATAGAGAGTGTCAGAGAGTGATAGAGAGTGCCACAGAGTGTCTGAGAGTGTCTGAAAGTGATAAAAAGTTTCGGAGAGTGTCTGCGAGTGTCAGAGAGTTTCAGAGAGTGATAGAGAGTTTCAGAGAGTGCCTGAGAGTGTCAGTGTGTGTCAGGCAGTGTCAGAAAGTGATATAGAGTGTCAGAGAGTGATAGAGAGTGATATAGAGAGTCAGAGAGAGCCTGAGAGTGACATGGACAGTCTGAAAGTGTCAGAGAGTGTCAGAGAGTGATAGAGAGTGCCAGAGAGCGATAGAGAGTGCCAGAGAGTGCCAGAGATTGTATGAGTGTGTCTGAGAGTGTCTGAAAGTGTCAGAGAGTGTCAGAGAGTCACAGAGAGTGTCAGATTGTGTCTGAGATTGTCAGAGAGTGTCAGAGAGTGATGGAGAGTGTCAGAGAGTGTCAGGGAGTGTCAGAGTGTATCAGAGAGTGTCAGTGCGTGATAGAGAGTGGTAGAGATTGCCTGAGAGTGTCGGAAAGTGTCAGAGATTGTCAGAGTGTGATAGAGAGAGTCAGAGTGTGTCAGCGAGTGATAGAAGTGTCAGAGACTGTCTGAGATTGTCAGTGTGCATCAGAGATTGTCAGAGAGTGATAGAGAGTTTCAGAGTGTGTCAGAGAGTTATATAAGTGTCTGAGAGTGTCTGAGAGTGTCAGAGATTGTCAGAGTGTGATAGAGAGAGTCAGAGTGTGTCAGCGAGTGATAGAAGTGTCAGAGACTGTCTGAGATTGTCAGTGTGCATCAGAGAGTGTCAGAGAGTGATAGAGAGTGTCAGAAAGTGTAAGAGAGTGGTGCAGAGTGTCAGAGAGTGTCTGAGAGTGTCAGAGTGTATCAGAGAGTTTCAGAGAGTGTCGGAGAGCGATAGAGAGTATCAGAGAGTGATAGAGAATGGTAGAGATGTCTGAGGTGTCAGAGAGTGTCAGAGAGTGCCTGAGAGTGTCAGAGAGTGATGGAGAGTGATGAGTGTCAGAGAGTGATAGCGAGTATCAGAGAGTGATAGAGAGTGGGAGAGATGTCTGAGGTGTCAGAGAGAGTCAGAGAGTGTCAGACAGTGTCTGAGAGTGTCAGAGAGTGTCAGAGAGTGTCAGAGAGTGTCAGAGAGTGTCAGAGAGTGTTAGAGAGAGTCAGAGAGTGTCAGAGAGTGATGGAGAGTGAAAGAGATTATCAGACAGAATCTGAGAGTGTCAGGGAGTGATAGGGAGTGTCATAGATTAGTAGAGAGTGAAAGAGAGTGTCTGAGAGTGTCAGAGAGTGTCATTGAGTGATAGTATGTGAGAGTGTCAGAGTGTATCAGAGAGTGTCAGAGATTGTCAGAGAGTGATAGAGAGTGTCAGAGTGTGTCAGAGAGTGAGAGAGTGTGTCAGAGAGTGATAGAGTGTGAAAGAGAGTTTCAGAGAGAGTCTGAGAGTGTCAGAGAGTGATGGACAGTGTCTGAGAGTATCCGAGAGTGACAGAGAGTGTCAGGGAGTGTCAGATAGTGTCAGAGAGTGACATAGTGTGTCAGAGAGTGATGGAGAGTGTCTGAGAGTGTCAGAGAGTGATAGAGAGTGATGGAGAGTGATCGAGAGTGTCAGAGAGGGATAGAGAGTGTCAGAGAGTGTCAGAGAGTGATATAGAGTGCCGGAGAGTGCCAGAGAATGCCAGAGAGTGTCAGAGGGTGTTAGGGAGTGTCAGCGAGTGTCAGTGTGTGATCGAGTGTGTCAGAGAGTGATAGCGTGTGAAAGAGAGTGTCAGAGAGAGTCTGAGAGTGTCAGAGAGTGAGAGAGAGTGTCAGAGAGTGCCTGAGAGTGTCAGTGTGTGTCAGGCAGTGTCAGAAAGTGATATAGAGTGTCAGAGAGTGTTAGAGAGTGATATAGAGAGTCAGAGAGAGCCTGAGAGTGACATGGACAGTCTGAAAGTGTCAGAGAGTGTCAGAGAGTGTCAAAGAGTGATAGAGAGTGCCAGAGAGCGATAGAGAGTGCCAGAGAGTGCCAGAGATTGTATGAGTGTGTCTGAGAGTGTCTGAAAGTGTCAGAGAGTGTCAGAGAGTCACAGAGAGTGTCAGATTGTGTCTGCGATTGTCAGAGAGTGTCAGAGAGTGATGGAGAGTGTCAGAGAGTGTCAGGGAGTGTCAGAGAGTGTCAGGGAGTGTCAGTGCGTGATAGAGAGTGGTAGAGATTGCCTGAGAGTGACGGAAAGTGTCAGAGAGTGTCAGAGAGTGATAGCGAGAGATAGAGAGTGCCAATGCGTGGTCGAGTGTTTCAGAGAGTGATAGAGAGTGTCTGAGACTGTCTGAGAGTGTCTGAGAGTGTCAGAGAGTGTGAGAGATTGTCAGAGAGTTATAGAGAGTTTCAGAGTGTGTCAGAGAGTTATATAAGTGTCTGAGAGTGTCTGAGAGTGTCAGAGAGTGTCAGAGATTGTCAGAGTGTGATAGAGAGAGTCAGAGTGTGTCAGCGAGTGATAGAAGTGTCAGAGACTGTCTGAGATTGTCAGTGTGCATCAGAGAGTGTCAGAGAGTGATAGAGAGTGTCAGAGAGTGTCAGAGTGTGATAGAGAGTGCCAGAGAGTGATAGAGACCGCCAGAGAGTGCCAGAGAGTGTCTGATTGTGTCTGAGATTGTCAGAGAGTGTCAGAGAGTGATAGAGAGTGCCAGAGAGTGCCAGAGAGTGTCTGAGTGTGTCTGAGTGTGTCTGCGTGTGTCTGAGAGTGTCTGAAAGTGTCAGAGAGTGTCAGAGAGTGACAGAGTGTGTCTGAGAGTTTCTGATTGTGTCTGAGATTGTCAGAGAGTGACAGAATGTGTCAGAGAGCGTCAGGGTGTGTCAGAGTGTATCAGAGAGTGGTAGAGAGTGGTAGAGAGTGGCAGTGAGTGTCTGAGAGTGTCTGAATGTGTCATAGAGTGATAGAGAGTGTCAGAGAGTGTCTGAGTGTGTCTGAGATTGTCAGAGAGTGTCAGAGAGTGAAAGAGAGTGTCAGAGAGTGTCAGGGAGTGTCAGGGAGTGTCAGCGTGTATCCGAGAGTGTCAGAGAGTGCCAGAGAGTGATAGAGAGAGATAGAGAGAGTCAAAGCGTGGTAGAGAGTTTCAGAGAGTGACAGAGAGTGTCTGAGACTGTCTGAGAGTGTATGAGAGTGTCAGAGTGTGTCAGTGAGTGTCAGAGAGTGATAGAGAGTGTCAGAGAGTGATAGTGTGTGCGAGTGACAGATTTTATCAGAGAGTGTCAGAGATTGTCAGAGAGTGATAGAGAGTGTCAAAGTGTGTCAGAGAGCGAGAGAGTGTGTCAGAGAGTGATAGAGTGTGAAAGAGAGTTTCAGAGAGAGTCTGAGAGTGTCAGAGAGTAATGGAAAGTGTCTGAGAGTGTCCGAGAGCGACAGATAGTGTCAGGGAGTATCCGTGAGTGTCAGAGAGTGATAGAGAGTGTCAGAGAGTGATAGAGAATGTCATAGAGTGATGGAGAGTGTCTGAGAGTGTCAGAGAGTGTCAGAGAGTGTCAGAGAGTGTCAGAGAGTGTCAGAGAGTGTCAGAGAGGGTCAGAGTGTGTCAGAGTGTGTCAGAGAGTGATAGAGAGTGATAGAGAGTGATCGAGAGTGTCAGAGAGTGTCAGAGTGTGATAGAGAGTGTCAGAGAGTGTCAGAGAGTGTCAGAGAGTGATAGAGAGTGCCGGAGAGTTGCAGAGACTGCCAGAGAGTGTCAGAGGGTGTAAGAGAGTGTCAGCGAGTGTCAGTGTGTGATACAGTGTGTCAGAGTGTGATAGCGTGTGAAAGAGTGTGTCAGAGAGAGTCTGAGAGTGTCAGCGAGTGTCAGAGTGTATCCGAGAGCAACAGAGAGTGTCAGAGATTGTCAGAGTGTGTCAGAGAGTGATTGAGAGTTTCAGAGAGTGTCAGAGAGAGATAGAGAGTGTCAGAGAGTGATATAGAGTGTCAGAGAGTGTGAGAGAGTGCCAGAGAGTGTCAGAGAGTGTCTGAGAGTGTCTGAGAGTGTCTGTGAGTGTCAGAGTGTGTTAGAGAGTGTCAGAGAGTGATATAGAGTGCCAGAGAGTGTCAGAGAGTGTGAGAGGGTGTCTGAGAGTGATAGAGAGTGTCAGAGAGTGATGGAGAGTGATAGAGAGTGTCAGAGAGAGTCTGCGAGTGTCTGAGAGTGATAGAGAGTGATTGAGAGTGTCAGAGAGTGAGAGAGTTTGTCAGAGACTTTCTGAGAGTGCCTGAAAGTGTCAGAGACTGTCTGAAAATACGGAAGTATATGGTTGAAGGCTATTTAGATCTTTGGATCAGTAATTGGCTTGCTGAACAAACAAAACAAAGAACAAAGATAATTACAGCACAGGAACAGGCCCTTCGGCCCTCCAAGCCTGCGCCGATCCAGATCCTCTCTCTAAACATGTCGCCTATTTTCTAAGGTTCTGTATCTCTTTTCTTCCTGCCCATTCATGTATCTGTCTAGATACATCTTAAAAGACTCCATCGTGCCCGCATCTACCACCTCCGCTGGCAATGCGTTCCAGGTGCCCACCACCCTCTGCGTAAAGAACTTTCCACGCATATCCCCCCTAAACCTTTCCCCTTTCACTTTGAACTCGTGTCCTCTAGTAATTGAAACACCCACTCTGGGAAAAAGCCTCTTGCTATCCACCCTGTCTATACCTCTCATGATTTTGTACACCTCAATCAGGTCCCCCCTCAACCTCCGTCTTTCTAATGAAAATAATCCTAATCTGCTCAACCTCTCTTCATAGCTAGCGCCCTCCATACCAGGCAACATCCTGGTGAACCTCCTCTGCACCCTCTCCAAAGCATCCACATCCTTTTGATAATGTGGCGACCAGAACTGTACGCAGTATTCCAAATGTGGCCGAACCAAAGTCCTATACAACTGTAACATGACCTGCCAACTCTTGTACTCAATGCCCCGTCCGATGAAGGAAAGCATGCCGTATGCCTTCTTGACCACTCTATTTACCTGCGTTGCCACCTTCAGGGAACAGTGGACCTGAACACCCAAATCTCTCTGGACATCAATTTTCCCCAGGACTTTTCCATTTACTGTATAGTTCACTCTTGAATTGGATCTTCCAAAATGCATCACCTCGCATTTGCCCTGATTGAACTCCATCTGCCATTTCTCTGCCCAACTCTCCAATCTATCTATATTCTGCTGTATTCTCTGACAGTCCCCTTCACTATCTGCTACTCCACCAATCTTAGTGTCGTCTGCAAACTTGCTAATCAGTCCACCTATACTTTCCTCCAAATCATTAATGTATATCACAAACAACAGTGGTCCCAGCACGGATCCCTGTGGAACACCACTGGTCACACGTCTCCATTTTGAGAAACTCCCTTCTACTGCTACTCTCTGTCTCCTGTTGCCCAGCCAGTTCTTTATCCATCTAGCTAGTACACCTTGGACCCCAAGCGCCTTCACTTTCTCCATCAGCCTGCCATGGGGAACCTTATCAAACGCCTTACTGAAGTCCATGTATATGACATCGACAGCCCTTCCCTCATCAATCAACTTTGTCACTTCCTCAAAGAATTCTATTAAGTTGGTAAGACATGACCTTCCCTGCACAAAACCATGTTGCCTATCACCGATGAGCCCATTTTCTTCCAAATGGGAATAGATCCTATCCCTCAGTATCTTCTCCAGCAGCTTCCCTACCACTGACGTCAGGCTCACCGGTCTATAATTACCTGGATTATCCCTGCTACCCTTCTTAAACAAGGGGACAACATTAGCAATTCTCCAGTCCTCCGGGACCTCACCCGTGTTTAAGGATGCTGCAAAGATATCTGTTAAGGCCCCAGCTATTTCCTCTCTCGCTTCCCTCAGTAACCTGGGATAGATCCCATCCGGACCTGGGGACTTGTCCACCTTAATGCCCTTTAGAATACCCAACACTTCCTCCCTCCTTATGCCGACTTGACCTAGAGTAATCAAACATCTGTTCCTAACCTCAACATCCGTCATGTCCCTCTCCTCGGTGAATACCGATGCAAAGTACTCGTTTAGAATCTCACCCATTTTCTCTGAGTCCAAGCATAACATTCCTCCTTTGTCCTTTAGTGGGCCAATCCTTTCTCTAGTTACCCTCTTTCTCCTTATATATGAATAAAAGGCTTTGGGATTTTCCTTGACCCTATTTGCTAAAGATATTTCATGACCCCTTTTAGCCCTCTTAATTCCTCGTTTCAGATTGGTCCTACATTCCCGATATTCTTTCAAAGCTTCGTCTTTCATCAGCCGCCTAGACCTTTTGTATGCTTCCTTTTTCCTCTTAGCTAGTCTCACAATTTCACCTGTCATCCATGGTTCCCTAATCTTGCCATTTCTATCCCTCATTTTCACAGGAACATGTCTCTCCTGCACGCTAATCAACCTCTCTTTAAAAGCCTCCCACATATCACATGTGGATTTACCTTCAAACAGCTGCTCCCAATCTACATTTCCCAGCTCCTGCCGAATTTTGGTGTAGTTGGCCTTCCCCCAATTTAGCACTCTCCCTTTTGGACCACTCTCGTCTTTGTCCATGAGTATTTTAAAGCTTACGGAATTGTGATCACTATTCCCAAAGTAGTCCCCTACTGAAACTTCAACAACCTGGCCGGGCTCATTCCCCAACACCAGGTCCAGTATGGCCCCTTCCCGAGTTGGACTATTTACATACTGCTCTAGAAAACCCTCCTGGATGCTCCTTACAAATTCTGCTCCATCTGGACCTCTAACACTAAGCGAATCCCAGTCAATGTTGGGAAAATTAAAATCTCCTATCACCACCACCCTGTTGCTCCTACATCTTTCCATAATCTGTTTACATATTTGTACCTCTATCTCACGCTCGCTGTTGGGAGGCCTGTAGTACAGCCCCAACATTGTTACCGCACCCTTCCTATTTCTGAGTTCAGTCCATATTGCCTCACTGCTCGAGTCCTCCATAGTGCCCTCCTTCAGCACAGCTGTGATATCCTCTTTGACCAGTAATGCAACTCCTCCACCCCTTTTACCTCCCTCTCTATCCCGCCTGAAGCATCGATATCCTGGGATATTTAGTTGCCAATCATGCCCTTCCCTCAACCAAGTCTCAGTAATAGCAATAACATCATACTCCCAGGTACTAATCCAAGCCCTAAGTTCATCTGCCTTACCTACTACACTTCTTGCATTAAAACAAATGCACCTCAGACCACCAGTCCCTTTATATTCATCATCTGCTCCCTGCCTGCTCTTCCCCTTAGTCACACTGACTTCATTATCTAGTTCCTTACAGGCTTTTGTTACTACCTCCTTACTGTCAACTGACCTCAATTGGTTCCCATCCCCCTGCCACATTAGTTTAAACCCTCCCCAACAGCGTTAGCAAAAGCACCTCCAAGGACATTGGTTCCAGTCCGGCCCAGGTGTAGACCATCCAATTTGTAATAGTCCCACCTCCCCCAGAACCGGTCCCAATGTCCCAAAAATCTGAACCCCTCCTTCCTGCACCATCTCTCAAGCCACGCATTCATCCTGACTATTCTTTCATTTTTACTCTGACTATCACGTGGCACTGGTAGTAATCCTGAGATTACTACCTTTGAGGTCCTACTTTTTAACTTGGCTCCTAACTCCCTAAACTCTGCATGTAGGACCTCATCCCGTTTTTTACCTATATCATTAGTGCCTATGTGCACAATGACAACTGGCTGTTCACCCTCCCCCTTTAGAATGTTCTGCAGCCGATCTGAGACGTCCCTGACCCGTGCACCTGGGAGGCAACATACCATTCGGGAGCCTCGTTTTCGACCACAGAACCGCCTATCTACTCCCCTTACAATCGAATCCCCTACGACTATAGCCCTTCCACTCTTTTTCCCGCCCTTCGGAACAGCAGAGCCAGCCACGGTGCCATGGACCTGGCTACTGCTGCCTTCCCCTGGTGAGCCATCTCCCTCAACAGTATCCAAAACGGTATACTTGTTTTGGAGGGAGATGACCGCAGGGGACTCCTGCGCTGCCTTCCTGCTCTTTCTCTGCCTTTTGGTCACCCATTCCCTTTCTCCCTCAGCAATCCTAATCTGCGGTGTGACCAATTCACTAAACGTGCTATCCACGACCTCCTCAGCATCGCGCATGCTCCAAAGTGAGTCCATCCGCAGCTCGAGAGCCGTCATGCGGTCCAACAAGAGCTGCAGCTGGACACACTTCCTGCACGTGAAGGAGCCAGGGTCATCAGCCATGTCCCTGAGCTCCCACATTGAGCAAGAGGAGCATGATACGGGTCTGAGATCTCCTGCCATTTTTAATCTTAAGTTTAAACTTAGTTAAATGAAAAAGGAACGAAAAGTTTTTACCAATCACAATAAAACCAGAGAAATCGAAAATGCCTTACCTTATAAACACCCCACCGAGTCCTTTTTTTTGGTTAGAGGAGGAGGGCGGGTGGGAGACACTACAAGTGTGGTGTCTCGGGTTCAGAAACCGCCCAAATATATAGTGTTTTACTTACCCAGCAGCCCCCTGGCCTCCGCCGAAAAACAAAAGGAAATTAAATTTACTTTCAAACGGACTTTCCCAGCTGCTCACTCGCTCACACGCTGCTCCCGAAAAAGCTGCTGCACTGAAAGGAAAGTTATTTTAAACCGCCCAAATATATAGTGTTTTACTTACCCAGCAGCCCCCTGGCCTCCGCCGAAAAACAAAAGGAAATTAAATTTACTTTCAAACGGACTTTCCCAGCTGCTCACTCGCTCACACGCTGCTCCCGAAAAAGCTGCTGCACTGAAAGGAAAGTTATTTTAAACCGCCCAAATATATAGTGTTTTACTTACCCAGCAGCCCCCTGGCCTCCGCCGAAAAACAAAAGGAAATTAAATTTACTTTCAAACGGACTTTCCCAGCTGCTCACTCGCTCACACGCTGCTCCCGAAAAAGCTGCTGCACTGAAAGGAAAGTTATTTTAAACCGCCCAAATATATAGTGTTTTACTTACCCAGCAGCCCCCTGGCCTCCGCCGAAAAACAAAAGGAAATTAAATTTACTTTCAAACGGACTTTCCCAGCTGCTCACTCGCTCACACGCTGCTCCCGAAAAAGCTGCTGCACTGAAAGGAAAGTTATTTTAAACCGCCCAAATATATAGTGTTTTACTTACCCAGCAGCCCCCTGGCCTCCGCCGAAAAACAAAAGGAAATTAAATTTACTTTCAAACGGACTTTCCCAGCTGCTCACTCGCTCACACGCTGCTCCCGAAAAAGCTGCTGCACTGAAAGGAAAGTTATTTTAAACCGCCCAAATATATAGTGTTTTACTTACCCAGCAGCCCCCTGGCCTCCGCCGAAAAACAAAAGGAAATTAAATTTACTTTCAAACGGACTTTCCCAGCTGCTCACTCGCTCACACGCTGCTCCCGAAAAAGCTGCTGCACTGAAAGGAAAGTTATTTTAAACCGCCCAAATATATAGTGTTTTACTTACCCAGCAGCCCCCTGGCCTCCGCCGAAAAACAAAAGGAAATTAAATTTACTTTCAAACGGACTTTCCCAGCTGCTCACTCGCTCACACGCTGCTCCCGAAAAAGCTGCTGCACTGAAAGGAAAGTTATTTTAAACCGCCCAAATATATAGTGTTTTACTTACCCAGCAGCCCCCTGGCCTCCGCCGAAAAACAAAAGGAAATTAAATTTACTTTCAAACGGACTTTCCCAGCTGCTCACTCGCTCACACGCTGCTCCCGAAAAAGCTGCTGCACTGAAAGGAAAGTTATTTTAAACCGCCCAAATATATAGTGTTTTACTTACCCAGCAGCCCCCTGGCCTCCGCCGAAAAACAAAAGGAAATTAAATTTACTTTCAAACGGACTTTCCCAGCTGCTCACTCGCTCACACGCTGCTCCCGAAAAAGCTGCTGCACTGAAAGGAAAGTTATTTTAAACCGCCCAAATATATAGTGTTTTACTTACCCAGCAGCCCCCTGGCCTCCGCCGAAAAACAAAAGGAAATTAAATTTACTTTCAAACGGACTTTCCCAGCTGCTCACTCGCTCACACGCTGCTCCCGAAAAAGCTGCTGCACTGAAAGGAAAGTTATTTTAAACCGCCCAAATATATAGTGTTTTACTTACCCAGCAGCCCCCTGGCCTCCGCCGAAAAACAAAAGGAAATTAAATTTACTTTCAAACGGACTTTCCCAGCTGCTCACTCGCTCACACGCTGCTCCCGAAAAAGCTGCTGCACTGAAAGTAGGCAGAGGGTGGTGGTTGATGGCAAATGTTCATCCTGGAGTTCTGTTTCTAGTGGTGTACCACAATCATCTGTTTTGGGGCCACTGCTGTTTGTCATTTTTATAAATGACCTGGATGTGTGTGTGGAAGAGTGGGTTCGTAAATTTGCGGATGACACTAAGGTCGGTAGAGTTGTGGATAGTGCCGAAGGATGTTGTAGGGTACAGAGGGACATAGATAGGCTGCGGAGCTGGGCTAAGAGATGGCAAATGGAGTTTAATGCGGAAAAGTGTGAGGTGATTCACTTTGGAAGGAGTAACAGGAATGCAGAGTACTGAGCTAATGGGAAGATTCTTGGTAGTGTAGATGAACAGAGACATCTTGGTGTCCAGGTACATAAATCCCTGAAAGTTGCTACCCAGGTTAATGGGGCTGTTAAGAAGGCATATGGTGTGTTAGCTTTTATTAGTAGGGGGATCGAGTTTCGGAACCACGAGGTCATGCTGCAGCTGTACAAAACTCTGGTGAGACCGCACCTGGAGTATTGTGTGCAGCTCTGGTCACCGCATTATAGGATGTCTGTGGAAGCTTTGGAAAGGGTGCAGAGAAGATGTTCTAGGATGTTGCCTGGTATGGAGGGAAGGTCTTACGAGGAAAGGCTGAGGGACTTGAGGTTGTTTTCGTTGGAGAGAAGGAGGAGGAGAGGTGACTTAATAGAGACATATAAGATAATCAGAGGGTTAGATAGGGTGGGTAGTGAGAGTCTTTTTCCTCGGATGGTGATGGCAAACACGAGGGGACATAGCATTAAGTTGAGGGGTGATAGATATCGGACAGATGTCAGAGGTAGTTTCATTATTCAGAGAGTAGTAGGGGCGTGCAACGCCCTGCCTGCAACAGTAGTAGACTCGCCAACTTTAAGGGTATTTAAGTGGTCATTGGATAGACATATGGATGAAAATGGAATAGTGTAGGTCAGATGGCTTCACAGGTCGACGCAACATCGAGGGCCAAAGGGCCTGTACTGCGCTGTAATGTTCTAATTCTAATTCAAACGCCTTACTGAAATCCATATACACCACATCCACGGCTTTACCCTCATCCACCTGTTTGTTCACCTTCTCAAAAAACTCAATAAGGTTTGTGAGGCACGACCTACCCGTCACAAAACCGTGCTGACTATCGCTAATCTTTTCCAGATGATTATAAATCCTATCTCTCATAACCTTTTCCAACATTTTACCCACAACCGAAGTAAGGCTCAAAGGTCTATAATTACCAGGGCTGTCTCTACTCCCCTTCTTCAACAAGGCTATCCTCCAGTCTTCCAGCACTATTCCTGTCGACAATGACGACATAAAGATCAAGGACAAAGTCTTTGCAATCTCCTCCCTGGCTTCCCAGAGAATCCTAGGATAAATCTGGCCCAGGGGACTTATCTATTTTCACACTTTCCAAAATTGCTAACAGCTCCTCCTTGTGAACCTCAATCCAATCTAGCCTAGTAGTCTTTATCTCAGTATTCTCCTCGACAACATTTTCTTTCTCTACTGTAAATACTGACGAAAAATATTCATTTAACGCTTCCCCTATCTCCTCTGATTCCACACACAACTTCCCACTACTATCCTTGATTGGCCCTAATCTAACTCTAGTCATTCTTTTATTCCTGATATACCTATAGAAAGCCTTAGGGATTTCCTTGATCATATCTGCCAATGACTTCTCGTGTCCTCTCCTCTCTCTTCTTAGCTCTCCCTTTAGATCCTTCCTGGCTAGCTTGTAACTCTCAAGCGCCCTAACTGAGCCTTCACGTCTCATCCTAACATAAGCCTTCTTCTTCCTCTTGACAAGCGCTTCAACTTCTTCAGTAAACCACGGCTCCCTCGCCCGACAACTTCCTCCCTGCCTGACAGGTACATACTTATCAAGGACACGCAGTAGCTGCTCCTTGAATAAGCTGCACATTTCGATGGTGCCCATCCCCTGCAGTTTCCTTCCCCATCCTACGCATCCTAAATCTTGCCTAATCGCATCATAATTTCCTTTCCCCCAGCTATAATTCTTGCCCTGCGGTTTATACCTGTCCCTGCCCATCGCTAAGGTCAACCTAACCGAATTGTGATCACTATCACCAAAGGCACAGTGGCGCAGTGGTCAGCACCACAACTCCAGCGACCCGGGTTCAATTCTGGGTACTGCCTGTTTGGAGTTTGCAAGTTCTCCCTGTGTCTGCGTGGGTTTTCTCCGGGTGCTCCGGTTTCCTCCCACAAGCCAAAAGACTTGCAGGTTGGTAGGTAAATTGGCCATTGTAAATTGCCCCTAGTATAGGTCGGTGGTAGGGAAATATAGGGACAGGTGGGGATGTGGTGGGAATATGGGGATTGGTGTAGGATTAGTATAAAATGGGTGGTTGATGGTCGGCACAGACTCGGTGGGCCGAAGGGTCTGTTTCAGTGCTGTATCTCTAAACTAAACATCTAAATCTAACGCCTGGCCGAGTTCATTACCCAGTACCAAATCCAATGTGGCATCGCCCCTGGTTGGCCAGTCTACATACTGTGTCAGAAAACCCTCCTGCACACACTGGACAAAAACTGACCCTTCTAAAGTACTCGAACTATATTATTTCCAGTCAATATTTGGAAAGTTAAAGTCCCCCATAACAACTACCCTGTTACTCTCGCTCCTGTCGAGAATCATCTTCGCTATCCTTTCCTCGACATCTCTGGAACTATTCGGAGGTCTATAGAAGACTCCCAACAGGGTGACCTCTCCTCTCCTGTTTCTAAACTCGGCCCATACTACCTCAGTAGACGAGTCCTCAAACGTCCTTTCTGCCGCCGTAATACTCTCCTCGATTAACAATGCCACCCCTCCCCCCCCTCTCTTTTACCATCTTTTCTGTTCTTACTGAAACATCTAAATCCCGGAACCTGCAACATCCATTCCTGTCCCTGCTCTACCCATGTCTCTGAAATGGCCACAACATCGAGATCCCAGATACCAACCCATGCTGCAAGCTCGCCCACCTTATTTCGGATGCTCCTGGCTTTGAAGTAGACACACTTTAAACCAAGTTCTTGCTTGCCAGTGCCCTCTTGCGTCCTTGTAACCTTATCCCTGACCTCACTACTCTCAACATCCTGTACAATGGAACTACAATTTAGGTTCCCAAACAGCTGCTGAATTATTTTAAGCCCCCCCGAAGAGCACTAGCAAATCTGCCCCCCAGGATATTGGTACCCCTCTGGTTCAGGTGAAGACCATCCTGTTTGTAGAGGTCCCACCTACCCCAGAAAGAGCCCCAATTATCCAGGAAACCAAAACCCTCCCTCCTACACCATCCCTGCACCCACGTGTTCAACTCCTCTCTCTCCCTATTCCTCGCTTCGCTAGCACGTGGCACGGGCAACAACCCAGAGATAACAACTCTGTTTGTTCTCGCTCGAAGCTTCCACCCTAGCTCCCTGAAGTTCTGCCTTAAATCCCCATCTCTCTTCCTACCTATGTCGTTGGTGCCTATGTGGACCACGACTTGGGGCTGCTCCCCCTCCCCCTTAAGGATCCCAAAAACACGATCCGAGACATCACGAACCTGGGAGGCAACACACCAACCATGAGTCTCTCTCGTTCCCACAGAACCTCCTATCTGTTCCTCTAACTATGGAGTCCCCAATGACTAATGCTCTGCTCCTCTTCCCCCTTCCCTTCTGAGCAACAGGGACAGACTCTGTGCCAGAGACCTGTACCCCATTGCTTACCCCTGGTAAGTCGTCCCCCCCAACAGTATCCAAAACGGTATACCTGTTGTTGAGGGAAACGGCCACAGGGGATCCCTGCACTGCCTGCTGGTTCCCTCTCCTTCTTCCCCTGACGGTAACCCATCTACCTACTTCTTTTACCTGAGGTGTGACTACCTCCCTATAACTCCTGTCAATAACCCCCTCCGCCTCCCGAATGATCCGAAGTTCATCCAGCTCCAGTTCCCTAACGCGGTTCTCGAGGAGCTGGAGTTGGGTGCACTTCCCGTAGGTGCAGTCAGCAGGGACACTAAAGCAACTGCCCAAATATGTAACATCACTTACCCAGCAGTCCCGCGTGCGCTCCGCCTACACACGAGAAATGGCTTCCGATTTCTTGGCACACTTTTCAAAGCTCAGCTCCCGCTGTTCTCTCTCTGGCTCTGTGGCTTCCGATTTCTTGGCACGCTTTTCAAATCTCTGCTGCCGCTGTTCTCTCGCTCTCTCTCTGTGACATCCGATTTCTTGGCGCGCTTTTCCAAGCTCAGCTCCCGCTGTTCTCTCTCTCTCTCTCTCTCTCTCTGTGGCTTCCGATTTCTTGGCGCGCTTTTCAAATCTCTGCTGCCGCTGTTCTCTCTCTCTCTCTCTCTCTGTGACATCCGATTTTTTGGCGCGCTTTTCCAAGCTTTGCTCCCGCTGTTCTCTCTCTCTCTCTCTCTGTGGCTTCCGATTTCTTGGCGCGCATTTCAAAGCTCTGCTCCCGCTGTTCTTTCTCTCTCTCTCTCTCTCTGTGACATCCGATCTCTTCGCGCGCTTTTCCAAGCTCAGCTCCCGCTGTTCTCTCTCTCTCTCTGTGACATCCGATTTCTTGGCGCGCTTTTCAAAGCTTTGCTCCCGCTGTTCTCTCTCTCTCTCTCTCTCTCTCTCTGTGGCTTCCGATTTCTTGGCGCGCTTTTCAAATCTGTGCTGCCGCTGTTCTCCCTCTCTCTCTCTCTGTGGCTTCCCATTTCTTGGTGCGCTTTTCAAAGCTCTGCTCCCGCTGTTCTCTCTCTCTCTCTCTCTCTCTCTGTGGCTTCCGACTTCTTGGCGCACATTTCAAAGCTCTGCTCCCGCTGTTCTCTCTCTCTGTGACAGAGAGTGTGAGAGAGTGTGAGAGAGTGTGAGAGAGTGTCAGAGAGAGTCAGAGAGAGTCAGAGAGAATCAGAGAGTGTCTGAGAGTGTCTGAGAGTGTCAGAAAAAGACTGAGAGAGATACAGAGTGATAGTGATACGGAGTGTCAGAGTGTCTGAGAGTGTCAGAAAATGTCTGAGAGTGATACAGAGTGATAGAGAGAGATAGAGAGAGTTAGAGAGTGTCAGATAGCGATAGAGAGTGTCAGAGAGTGACAAAGAGTGCCAGAGAGTGTCAGAGAGTGACAGAGAGTGATAGAGAGTGTCAGAGAGCGTCTGAGAGGGTCAGGGATTGTCTGAGAATGATAGAGAGTGTCAGAGAGTGATAGAGAGTGTCAGAGAGAGATAGAGAGTGCCAGAGAGTGTCTGCGAGTGTCAGAGAGTTTCAGAGAGTGATAGAGAGTTTCAGAGAGTGCCTGAGAGTGTCAGAGTGTGTCAGACAGAGTCAGAGAGTGATAGAGAGTGGCACAGTGTCAGAGAGTGATATAAACTTTCAGAGAGTGTCAGAGAGGGTCCGAGAGGGTCCGAGAGGGTCAGAGAGCGTCAGAGAGTGTGAGAGAGTGTGAGAGAGTGTCAGAGAGTGTCAGAGAGTGTGAGAGTGTCAGAGAGTGATAGAGAGTGTCAGCGAGTGATAGAGTGGCAGAGAGTGTCTGAAAGTGTCAGAGAGTTTGAGAGTGTCAGAGAGTGTGAAAGTGTCAGAGAGTGTTAGAGAGTGAAAGACAGTGGCAGAGAGTGTCTGAAAGTGTCAGAGAATGTCAGAGGGTGATAGAGAGTGTCAGAGAGTGTCAGAGAGTGTCAGAGAGTGTCTGAGTGTGTCTGAGATTGTCAGAGAGTGTCAGAGAGTGACAGAGAGTGATCGAGAGTGTCAGAGAGTGATAGAGAGTGTCAGAGAGTGTCAGAGAGTGACAGAGAGTGATAGAGAGAGGCAGAGAGTGTGTGAAAGTGTCAGTGAGTGATAGAGAGTGGCAGAGAATGTCTGAAAGTGTCAGAGAGTGTCAGAGAGTGATAGTGAGTGGCAGAGAGTGTCTGAAAGTGTCAGCGAGTGTCAGAGAGTGATATTGAATGTCAGCGAGTATCTTTGTGGGACTGAGAGTGTCAGAGAGGGTCAGAGAGTGATAGAGAGTGTCAGAGAGTGTCAGAGAGTGTCAGAGAGTGATAGAGAGTGGCAGAGAGTGTCTGAAAGTGTCAGAGAGTGTCAGAGAGAGTGTCAGAGAGTGTCTGAGTGTGTCTGAGAATGTCAGAGAGTGTCAGAGAGTGATAGAGAGTGTCAGAGAGTGTCAGAGAGTGTCAGAGAGTGTCAGAGTGTATCAGAGAGTATCAGAGAGTGTCAGAGAGTGATAGAGAGTGTCTGAGACTGTCTGAGAGTGTCAGATTGAGTCAGAGAGTGATAGAGAGTGTCAGGGAATGTCTGAGAGGGTTAGAGAGTTTCAGAGAGTGTCAGAAAGTGAATGAGAGTGGTAGAGAGTGTCAGAGTGTATCAGAGAGTGTCAGAGAGTGATCGAGAGTGTCAGAGAGTGTCTGAGAGTGCCAGAGTGTATCAGAGAGTGTCAGAGAGTGATAGAGAGTGATAGAGAGTGTCAGAGTGTGCCAGAGAGTGTCTGAGAGTGTCTGAGAGTGTCAGAGAGTGTGAAAGAGTGTCAGAGAGTGTGAAAGAGTGTCAGAGAGTGTCAGAGAGTGTCAGAGAGTGTCAGAGAGTGATATAGAGTGATAGAGAGTGTCAGAGAGTGATAGAGTGTGCCAGAGAGTGTCTGAGAATGTCAGAGAGGGTCAGAGTGGGTCAGAGAGTGTCAGAGAGTGTGAAAGAGTGTCAGAGAGCGGCAGAGAGTGTGCAAGTGTCAGAGAGTGTCAGAGAGTGATAGAGAGTGTCAGAGAGAGTCTGAAAGTGTCAGAGAGTGTCTGAGAGTGATAGAGAGTGTCAGAGACTGTCAGAGAGTGTCAGAGACTGTCAGAGAGTGTCAGAGAGTGTCAGAGAGTGATATAGAGTGATAGAGAGTGGCAGCGAGTGTCTGAAAGTGTCAGAGAGTGATAGAGAGTGTCTGAGTGTCTCTGAAAGTGTCAGAGAGTGATAGAGAGTGTCTGAGTGTGTCAGAGAGTGTCAGAGAGTGATAGAGTTTGTCAGATTGACAGAGATTGTCAGAGAGGGTCAGAGAGTGTCAGAGAGTGTGAGAGAATGTCAGAGAGTATGAGAGAGTGTCAGAGAGTGTCAGTGAGTGTGAGAGTGTCAGAGAGTGTGAGAGTGTCAGAGAGTGTGAGAGTGTCAGAGAGTGTCAGATAGTGTGAGAGTGTCAGAGAGTGTGAGAGTGTCAGAGAGTGTGAGAGTGTCAGAGAGTGTCAGATAGTGATAGAGAGTAGCAGAGAGTGTCTGAAAGTGTCAGAGAGTGTCAGAGTGTGTTAGAGAGTGTCAGAGAGCCTCAGAGAGTGATAGAGAGTGATAGAGAGTGGCAGAGAGTGTCTGAAAGTGTCAGCGAGTGATATAGAGAGATAGAGAGTGGCAGAGAGTGTCTGAAAGTGTCAGAGATTGTCAGAGAGTGATCGAGAGTGTCAGAGAGTGTCTGAGTGTGTCTGAGATTGTCAGAGAGTGATAGAGAGTGTCAGAGAGTCTCAGAGAGTGTGAGAGAATGTCAGAGAGTGATAGTAAGTGTCTGAGAGTGTCAGAGAGTGATAGACAGTGTCAGACAGTGATAGTGTTTGTCAGAGAGGGTCAGAGAGTGATAGTGAGTGTCACAGAGTGTCAGAGAGTGATAGAGAGTGTCAGAGAGTGATAGTGAGTGTCAGAGAGTATCAGAGAGTGATAGTGAGTGTCAGAGAGTATCAGAGAGTGATAGTGAGTGTCTGAGAGTGTCAGAGAGTGTCAGAGAGTGATAGAGAGTTTCAGAGAGAGATAGAGAGTTTCAGAGTGTGTCAGAGAGTGTGAGAGAGTGTCAGAGAGTGATAGTGAGTGTCAGAGAGTGTCTGAGAGTGATAGAGAGTGTCTGAGAGTGATAGAGTGTGTCAGAGAGAGATAGTGAGTGTCAGAGAGTGATAGAGAGTGATAGAGAGTGTCAGAGAGAGATAGAGAGTGTCAGAGAGTGATAGTGAGTGTCTGAGAATGTCTGAGAGTGATAGAGAGTATCAGAGAGTGATAGTGAGTGTCTGAGAGTGTCTGAGATTGATAGAGAGTATCAGAGAGTGATAGTGAGTGTCTGAGAGTATCAGAGAGTGATAGAGAGTGTCAGAGATTGATAGAGAGCGTCAGAGAGTGATAGTGAGTGCCAGAGAGTGACAGAGAGTGTCAGAGAGTGTCAGAGAGTGATAGAGCGTTTCAGAGAGTGATATTGAGTGTCAGAGAGTATCAGAGAGTGATAGTGAGCGTCAGAGAGTGATAGTGAGTGTCTGAGAATGTCTGAGAGTGATAGAGAGTGTCTGAGAGTGATAGAGACTGTCAGAGAGTGATAGTGAGTGTCAGAGAATGTCAGAGATAGATAGAGAGTGTCAGAGAGTGATAGTGAGTGTCAGAGAGTATCCGAGAGTGACAGTGAGTGTCTGAGAGTGTCTTAAAGTGTGAGAGAGTGTCAGAGAGTGATAGTGAGTGTCAGAGAGTGATAGTGAGTGTCTGAGAGTGTCTGAGAGTGATAGAGAGTGTCTGAGAGTGATAGAGACTGTCAGAGAGTGATAGTGAGTGTCAGAGAGTGTCAGAGATAGATAGAGAGTGTCAGAGAGTGATAGTGAGTGTCAGAGAGTATCAGAGAGTGACAGTGAGTGTCTGAGAGTGATAGTGAATGTCAGAGAGTATTAGAGAGTGTCAGAGAGTGATAGAGAGTGTCAGAGAGTGTCAGTTAGTGTCAGAGAGTGATAGTGAGAGTGTCAGAGAGTGTCAGAGAGTGTCAGAAAGTGACAGTGTGTTTCAGAGAGTGTCAGAGAGTGTGCGAGAGTGTCAGAGAGTGATAGTGTGCGTCAGAGAGTGATAGTGAGTGTCTGAGAGTGTCTGAGAGTGATAGAGAGATTCTGAGAGTGATAGAGAGTGTCAGAGAGTGATAGTGAGTGTCAGAGAGTGTCAGAGAGAAATAGAGAGTGATAGAGAGTGTCAGAGAGAGATAGAGAGTGTCACAGAGTGATAGTGAGTGTCTGAGAGTGTCTGAGAGTGATAGAGAGTATCAGAGAGTGTCAGAGAGTGATAGAGAGTGTCAGAGAGTGTGAGAGAGTGTCAGAGAGTGATAGAGAGTGTCAGAGTGTGAGAGAGTGTCAGAGAGTGATAGTGAGTGTCTGAGAGTGTGAGAGAGTGTCAGAGAGTGATAGTGAGTGTCAGAGAGTGTGAGAGAGTGTCAGAGAGTGATAGAGAGTGTCAGAGAGTGATAGAGAGTGTCAGAGAGTGTCAGAGAGTGTGAGAGAGTGTCAGAGAGTGATATTGAGTGTCTGAGTGTGTCAGAGATTGATAGAGAGTGTCAGAGAGTGATAGAGAGTGTGAGAGAGAGATAGTGAGTGCCAGAGAGTGTCAGAGAGTGTCAGAGAGTGAAAGAGAGTGTCAGAGAGTGATAGTGAGCGTCAGAGAGTATCAGAGAGTGATAGTGAGTGTCTGAGAGTGTCAGAGAGTGTCAGAGAGTGACAGAGAGTGTCAGACAGTGTCAGAGAGTGTCAGACAGTTTCAGAGAGTGGTAGAGAGTGTCAGAGAGAGATAGAGAGTTTCAGAGAGTGTCAGAGAGTGTCAGACAGTGATAGTGAGTGTCTGAGAGTGTCAGAGAGTGTCAGAGTGTGTCAGAGAGTGACAGAGAATGTCAGACAGTGTCAGAGAGTGGTAGAGAGTGTCAGAGAGTGATAGTGAATGTCAGAGAGTGATAGTGAGCGTCTGAGAATGTCTGAGAGTGATAGAGAGTGTCTGAGAGTGATAGTGACTGTCAGAGAGTGATAGTGAGCGTCTGAGAATGTCTGAGAGTGATAGAGAGTGTCTGAGAGTGATAGTGACTGTCAGAAAGTGATAGTGAGTGTCAGAGATAGAGAGAGAGTGTCAGAGAGTGATAGTGAGTGTCAGAGAGTATCAGAGAGTGATAGTGAATGTCTGAGTGTGATAGTGAGTGTCAGAGAGTGATAGAGACTGTCAGAGAGTGATAGTGAGTGTCAGAGAGTGTCAGAGATAGATAGAGAGTGTCAGAGAGTGATAGTGAGTGTCAGAGAGTATCAGAGAGTGATAGTGAATGTCAGAGAGTGATAGTGAGCGTCTGAGAATGTCAGCGAGTGATATAGAGAGATAGAGAGTGGCAGAGAGTGTCTGAAAGTGTCAGAGATTGTCAGAGAGTGATCGAGAGTGTCAGAGAGTGTCTGAGTGTGTCTGAGATTGTCAGAGAGTGATAGAGAGTGTCAGAGAGTGTCAGAGAGTGTGAGAGAATGTCAGAGAGTGATAGTAAGTGTCTGAGAGTGTCAGAGAGTGATAGACAGTGTCAGACAGTGATAGTGTTTGTCAGAGAGGGTCAGAGAGTGATAGTGAGTGTCACAGAGTGTCAGAGAGTGATAGAGAGTGTCAGAGAGTGATAGTGAGTGTCAGAGAGTATCAGAGAGTGATAGTGAGTGTCAGAGAGTATCAGAGAGTGATAGTGAGTGTCTGAGAGTGTCAGAGAGTGTCAGAGAGTGATAGCGAGTTTCAGAGAGAGATAGAGAGTTTCAGAGAGTGTCAGAGAGTGTGAGAGAGTGTCAGAGAGTGATAGTGAGTGTCAGAGAGTGTCTGAGAGTGATAGAGAGTGTCTGAGAGTGATAGAGTGTGTCAGAGAGAGATAGTGAGTGTCAGAGAGTGATAGAGAGTGATAGAGAGTGTCAGAGAGAGATAGAGAGTGTCAGAGAGTGATAGTGAGTGTCTGAGAATGTCTGAGAGTGATAGAGAGTATCAGAGAGTGATAGTGAGTGTCTGAGAGTGTCTGAGTTTGATAGAGAGTATCAGAGAGTGATAGTGAGTGTCTGAGAGTATCAGAGAGTGATAGAGAGTGTCAGAGATTGATAGAGAGCATCAGAGAGTGATAGTGAGTGCCAGAGAGTGACAGAGAGTGTCAGAGAGTGTCAGAGAGTGATAGAGAGTTTCAGAGAGTGATATTGAGTGTCAGAGAGTATCAGAGAGTGATAGTGAGCGTCAGAGAGTGATAGTGAGTGTCTGAGAGTGTCTGAGAGTGATAGAGAGTGTCTGAGAGTGATAGAGACTGTCAGAGAGTGATAGTGAGTGTCAGAGAATGTCAGAGATAGATAGAGAGTGTCAGAGAGTGATAGTGAGTGTCAGAGAGTATCCGAGAGTGACAGTGAGTGTCTGAGAGTGTCTTAAAGTGTGAGAGAGTGTCAGAGAGTGATAGTGAGTGTCAGAGAGTGATAGTGAGTGTCTGAGAGTGTCTGAGAGTGATAGAGAGTGTCTGAGAGTGATAGAGACTGTCAGAGAGTGATAGTGAGTGTCAGAGAGTGTCAGAGATAGATAGAGAGTGTGAGAGAGTGATAGTGAGTGTCAGAGAGTATCAGAGAGTGACAGTGAGTGTCTGAGAGTGATAGTGAATGTCCGAGAGTATTAGAGAGTGTCAGAGAGTGATAGAGAGTGTCAGAGAGTGTCAGTTAGTGTCAGAGAGTGATAGTGAGAGTGTCAGAGAGTGTCAGAAAGTGACAGTGAGTTTCAGAGAGTGTCAGAGAGTGTGCGAGAGTGTCAGAGAGTGATAGTGAGCGTCAGAGAGTGATAGTGATTGTCTGAGAGTGTCTGAGAGTGATAGAGAGATTCTGAGAGTGATAGAGAGTGTCAGAGAGTGATAGTGAGTGTCAGAGAGTGTCAGAGAGAAATAGAGAGTGATAGAGAGATTCTGAGAGTGATAGAGAGTGTCAGAGAGTGATAGTGAGTGTCAGAGAGTGTCAGAGAGAAATAGAGAGTGATAGAGAGTGTCAGAGAGAGATAGAGAGTGTCACAGAGTGATAGTGAGTGTCTGAGAGTGTCTGAGAGTGATAGAGAGTATCAGAGAGTGTCAGAGAGTGATAGAGAGTGTCAGAGAGTGTGAGAGAGCGTCAGAGAGTGATAGAGTGTGTCAGAGTGTGAGAGAGTGTCAGAGAGTGATAGTGAGTGTCTGAGAGTGTGAGAGAGTGTCAGAGAGTGATAGAGAGTGTCAGAGAGTGTCAGAGAGTGTGAGAGAGTGTCAGAGAGTGATATTGAGTGTCTGAGTGTGTCAGAGATTGATAGAGAGTGTCAGAGAGTGATAGAGAGTGTGAGAGAGAGATAGTGAGTGCCAGAGAGTGTCAGAGAGTGTCAGAGAGTGAAAGAGAGTGTCAGAGAGTGATAGTGAGCGTCAGAGAGTATCAGAGAGTGATAGTGAGTGTCTGAGAGTGTCAGAGAGTGTCAGAGAGTGACAGAGAGTGTCAGACAGTGTCAGAGAGTGTCAGACAGTTTCAGAGAGTGGTAGAGAGTGTCAGAGAGAGATAGAGAGTTTCAGAGAGTGTCAGAGAGTGTCAGACAGTGATAGTGAGTGTCTGAGAGTGTCAGAGAGTGTCAGAGAGTGACAGAGAATGTCAGACAGTGTCAGAGAGTGGTAGAGAGTGTCAGAGAGTGATAGTGAATGTCAGAGAGTGATAGTGAGCGTCTGAGAATGTCTGAGAGTGATAGAGAGTGTCTGAGAGTGATAGTGACTGTCAGAGAGTGATAGTGAGCGTCTGAGAATGTCTGAGAGTGATAGAGAGTGTCTGAGAGTGATAGTGACTGTCAGAAAGTGATAGTGAGTGTCAGAGATAGAGAGAGAGTGTCAGAGAGTGATAGTGAGTGTCAGAGAGTATCAGAGAGTGATAGTGAATGTCTGAGTGTGATAGTGAGTGTCAGAGAGTGATAGAGACTGTCAGAGAGTGATAGTGAGTGTCAGAGAGTGTCAGAGATAGATAGAGAGTGTCAGAGAGTGATAGTGAGTGTCAGAGAGTATCAGAGAGTGATAGTGAATGTCAGAGAGTGATAGTGAGCGTCTGAGAATGTCTGAGAGTGATAGAGAGTGTCGGAGAGTGATAGTGACTGTCAGAGAGTGATAGTGAGTGTCAGAGAGTGTCAGAGATAGATAGAGAGTGTCAGAGAGTGATAGTGAGTGTCAGAGAGTATCAGAGAGTGATAGTGAATGTCTGAGTGTGATAGTGAGTGTCAGAGAGTAATAGAGAGTGTCAGAGAGTGATAGAGAGTGTTAGAGAGTGTCAGAGAGTGTCAGAGTGTGATAATGAGAGTGTCAGAGAGTGTCAGAGAGTGTCAGAGAGTGTTAGTGAGTGTTAGAGTGTGTCAGAGAGTGTCAGAGTGTGATAGGGAGTGTCAGAGAGTGATAGAGAGTGTCAGAGAGTGTGAGAGAGTGTCAGCGAGTGATAGAGAGTGTCAGAGAGTGCCAGAGAGTGTCAGAGAGTGTCAGAGAGTGATAGTGAGAGTGTCAGAGAGTGTCAGAGAGTGTCAGAGAGTGTCAGTGAGTGTTAGAGAGTGTCAGAGAGTGTCAGAGAGTGATAGGGAGTGTCAGAGAGTAACAGTGAGTGTCAGAGAGTGTCAGAGAGTGACAGTGAGTGTCTCTGAGTGTCAGAGTGTGTCAGAGTGTGTCAGAGTGTTATAGAGTGTGTCAGAGAGTGTCAAAGAGTGATAGTGATTGTTTGAGATTGTCAGAGAGTGTCAGAGAGTGACAATGAGTGTCTAAGAGTGTCAGAGAGTGTCAGAGAGTGATTGTGAGTGTCAGCGAGTGTCTGAGAGTGATAGTGCGTGTCAGAGATTGACAGAGAGTGTCAGAGTGTATCAGAGAGTGATAGTGAGTTTCAGAGAGTATCAGAGAGTGATAGGGAGTTTCAGAGAGTGATAGTGAGTGTCAGATAGTGTCAGAGAGTGACAGTGAGTGTCTCTGAGTGTCAGAGTGTGTCAGAGCGTGATAGAGAGTGATAGAGTGTGTCAGAGAGTGTCAGAGAGTGATAGAGAGTGATAGAGAGTGATAGTGAGTGTCAGAGAGTATCAGAGAGTGATAGTGAGTGTCTGAGAGTGATAGTGAGTGTCAGAGAGTAATAGAGAGTGTCAGAGAGTGATAGAGAGTGTCAGAGAGTGATAGAGAGTGTCAGAGAGTGATAGAGATTGTCAGAGAGTGATAGTGAGAGTCAGAGAGTGTCAGAGATAGATAGAGAGTGTCAGAGAGTGATAGTGAGTGTCTCTGAGTGTCAGAGTGTGTCAGCGCGTGATAGAGAGTGATAGAGTGTGTCAAAGAGAGTCAGAGAGTGACACTGAGTGTCTGAGAGTGTCAGTGTGTCAGAGAGTGATTGTGAGTGTCAGAGAGTGTCAGAGAGAGATAGTGCGTGTCAGAGAGTGATAGAGAGTGTCAGAGAGTGATAGACATTGTCAGAGTGTGATAGTGAGAGTCAGAGAGTGTCAGAGATAGATAGAGAGTGTCAGAGAGTGATAGTGAGTGTCAGAGACTATCAGAGAGTGATGGTGAGTGTCTGAGAGTGATAGTGAGTGTCAGAGAGTAATAGAGAATGTCAGAGAGTGATAGAGAGTGTCAGAGAGTGTCAGAGAGTGTAAGAGATGGTCAGAGAGTGATAGTGAGAGTGTCAGAGAGTGTCAGAGACTGTCAGAGAGTGTTAGAGAGTTTCAGAGAGTGTCAGAGTGTGATAGTGAGTGTCCGAGAGTGTCAGAGTGTGTCAGAGATTGATAGAGAGTGATAGAGAGTGATAGAGAGTGTCAGAGAGTTTCGAGAGTGTCAGAGTGTGTCAGAGAGTGATAGTGAGTGTCAGAGAGCATCAGAGACTGTCAGATAGTGACAGTGAGTGTCAGGGAGTGTCAGAGAGTGATAGTGAGTGTCTGTGATTATCTGAGAGTATCAGAGAATGTCAGAGAGTGATAGAGAGTGTCAGAGAGTGATAGTGATTGTCTGAGAGTGTCAGAGTGTGATAGAGAGTGTCAGAGAGTGACAGTAAGTGTCTGAGAGTGTCAGAGAGTGATAGAGAGTGTCAGACAGTGATAGTGAGTGTCAGAGAGAGTCAGAGAGTGATAGTGAGTGTCAGAGAGTGTCAGAGAGTGATAGAGAGTGTCAGAGAGTGTCAGAGAGTGATAGAGAGTTTCAGAGAGAGATAGAGAGTTTCAGAGAGTGTCAGAGAGTGTGCGAGAGTGTCAGAGAGTGATAGTGAGCGTCAGAGTGTGATAGTGAGTGTCTGAGAGTGTCTGAGAGTGATAAAGACAGTCTGAGAGTGATAGAGAGTGTCAGAGAGAGATAGTGAGTGTCAGAGAGTGTCAGAGAGAGATAGAGAATGATAGAGAGTGTCAGAGAGAAATAGAGAGTGTCTGAGAGTGATAGTGAGTGTCTGAGAGTGTCTGAGAGTGATAGAGAGTGTCAGAGAGTGTCAGAGAGTGATAGAGAGTGTCAGAGAGTGTTAGTGAGTGTTAGAGAGTGTCAGAGAGTGATAGTGAGTGTCAGAGAGTGTTAGTGAGTGTTAGAGAGTGTCAGAGAGTGTCAGAGAGTGATAGGGAGTGTCAGAGAGAGATGGAGAGTTTCAGAGAGTATGAGAGTGTGTCAGAGAGTGATAGTGAGTGTCAGAGAGTGTTAGTGAGTGTTAGCGAGTGTCAGAGAGTGATAGTGAGTGTCAGAGAGTTTTAGTGAGTGTTAGAGAGTGTAAGAGAGTGTCAGAGAGTGATAGGGAGTGTCAGAGATTGATAGAGAGTGTCAGAGAGTGATAGAGAGTGTCAGAGAGTGTCAGAGAGTGTCAGAGAGTGTCAGAGAGTGAAAGAGAGTGTCAGAGAGTGAAAGAGAGTGTCAGAGAGTGATATTGAGTGTCAGAGAGTATCAGAGAGTGATAGTGAGCGTCAGAGAGTATCAGAGAGTGATAGTGAGTGTCTGAGAGTTTCAGAGAGTGTCAGAGAGTGTCAGAGAGCGTCAGAGAGTGACAGAGAGTGTCAGACAGTGTCAGAGCGTGTCAGACAGTGTCAGAGAGTGGTAGAGAGTGTCAGAGAGAGATAGAGAGTTTCAGAGAGTTTCAGAGAGTGTCAGAGAGTGTCAGAGAGTGATAATGAGTGTCTGAGAGTGTCAGAGAGTGTCAGAGAGTGTCAGAGAGTGACAGAGAGTGTCAGACAGTGTCAGAGAGTGGTAGAGAGTGTCAGAGAGAGATAGAGAGTTTCAGAGAGCGTCACAGAGTGATAGTGAATGTCAGAGAGTGATAGTGAGTGTCTGAGAATGTCTGAGAGTGATAGAGAGTGTCTGAGAGTGATAGAGAATGTCAGAGAGTGATAGTGAGTGTCAGAGATAGATAGAGAGTGTCAGAGAGTGATAGTGAGTGTCAGAGAGTATCAGAGAGTGATAGTGAGTGTCTGAGAGTGATAGTGAGTGTCATAGAGTAATAGAGACTGTCAGAGAGTGATAGAGAGTGTCAGATAGTGTCAGAGAGTGATAGAGAGTGATAGTGAGAGTGTCAGAGAGTGTCAGAGTGTGTCAGAGAGTGTCAGAGAGTGATAGGGACTGTCAGAGCGTGATAGACTGTGTCAGAGAGTGTCAGATAGTGTGAGAGAGTGTCAGCGAGTGATAGAGAGAGTCAGAGAGTGCCAGAGAGTGTCAGAGAGTGTCAGAGAGTGATAGTGAGAGAGTCAGAGAGTGTCAGAGAGTGGTAGTGAGTGTTAGAGAGTGTCAAAGAGTGTCAGAGAGTGATAGGGAGTGTCAGAGAGTGACAGTGAGTGTCAGAGAGTGTCAGAGAGTGACAGTGAGTGTCTCTGAGTGTCAGAGTGTGTCAGAGTGTGATAGAGTGTGTCAGAGAGTGTCAGAGAGTGATATTGATTGTCTGAGATTGTCAGAGAGTGTCAGAGAGTGACACTGAGTGTCTAAGAGTGTCAGAGTGTGTCAGAGAGTGATTGTGAGTGTCAGAGAGTGTCAGAGAGTGATAGTGCGTGTCAGAGAGTGATAGAGAGTGTCAGAGAGTATCAGAGAGTGATAGTGAGTTTCAGAGAGTATCAGAGAGTGATAGGGAGTTTCAGAGAGTGATCGTGAGTGTCAGATAGTGTCAGAGAGTGACAGTGAGTGTCTCTGAGTGTCAGAGTGTGTCAGAGCGTGATAGAGAGTGATAGAGTGTGTCAGAGTGTGTCAGAGAGTGATAGAGAGTGATAGAGAGTGATAGTGAGTGTCAGAGAGTATCAGAGAGTTATAGTGAGTGTCTGAGAGTGATAGTGAGTGTCAGAGAGTAATAGAGAGTGTCAGAGAGTGATAGAGAGTGTCAGAGAGTGGTAGAGAGTGTCAGAGAGTGATAGAGATTGTCAGAGAGTGATAGTGAGACTCAGAGAGTGTCAGAGATAGATAGAGAGTGTCAGAGAGTGATAGTGAGTGTCTCTGAGTGTCAGAGTGTGTCAGAGCGTGATAGAGAGTGATAGAGTGTGTCAGAGTGTGTCAGAGAGTGATAGAGAGTGATAGAGAGTGTCAGAGACAGTCAGAGAGTGATAGAGAGTGTCTGAGAGTGATAGTGACTGTCAGAAAGTGATAGTGAGTGTCAGAGATAGAGAGAGAGTGTCAGAGAGTGATAGTGAGTGTCAGAGAGTATCAGAGAGTGATAGTGAATGTCTGAGTGTGATAGTGAGTGTCAGAGAGTGATAGAGACTGTCAGAGAGTGATAGTGAGTGTCAGAGAGTGTCAGAGATAGATAGAGAGTGTCAGAGAGTGATAGTGATTGTCAGAGAGTATCAGAGAGTGATAGTGAATGTCAGAGAGTGATAGTGAGCGTCTGAGAATGTCTGAGAGTGATAGAGAGTGTCGGAGAGTGATAGTGACTGTCAGAGAGTGATAGTGAGTGTCAGAGAGTGTCAGAGATAGATAGAGAGTGTCAGAGAGTGATAGTGAGTGTCAGAGAGTATCAGAGAGTGATAGTGAATGTCTGAGTGTGATAGTGAGTGTCAGAGAGTAATAGAGAGTGTCAGAGAGTGATAGAGAGTGTTAGAGAGTGTCAGAGAGTGTCAGAGTGTGATAATGAGAGTGTCAGAGAGTGTCAGAGAGTGTCAGAGAGTGTTAGTGAGTGTTAGAGTGTGTCAGAGAGTGTCAGAGTGTGATAGGGAGTGTCAGAGAGTGATAGAGAGTGTCAGAGAGTGTGAGAGAGTGTCAGCGAGTGATAGAGAGTGTCAGAGAGTGCCAGAGAGTGTCAGAGAGTGTCAGAGAGTGATAGTGAGAGTGTCAGAGAGTGTCAGAGAGTGTCAGAGAGTGTCAGTGAGTGTTAGAGAGTGTCAGAGAGTGTCAGAGAGTGATAGGGAGTGTCAGAGAGTAACAGTGAGTGTCAGAGAGTGTCAGAGAGTGACAGTGAGTGTCTCTGAGTGTCAGAGTGTGTCAGAGTGTGTCAGAGTGTTATAGAGTGTGTCAGAGAGTGTCAAAGAGTGATAGTGATTGTTTGAGATTGTCAGAGAGTGTCAGAGAGTGACACTGAGTGTCTAAGAGTGTCAGAGAGTGTCAGAGAGTGATTGTGAGTGTCAGCGAGTGTCTGAGAGTGATAGTGCGTGTCAGAGATTGACAGAGAGTGTCAGAGTGTATCAGAGAGTGATAGTGAGTTTCAGAGAGTATCAGAGAGTGATAGGGAGTTTCAGAGAGTGATAGTGAGTGTCAGATAGTGTCAGAGAGTGACAGTGAGTGTCTCTGAGTGTCAGAGTGTGTCAGAGCGTGATAGAGAGTGATAGAGTGTGTCAGAGAGTGTCAGAGAGTGATAGAGAGTGATAGAGAGTGATAGTGAGTGTCAGAGAGTATCAGAGAGTGATAGTGAGTGTCTGAGAGTGATAGTGAGTGTCAGAGAGTAATAGAGAGTGTCAGAGAGTGATAGAGAGTGTCAGAGAGTGATAGAGAGTGTCAGAGAGTGATAGAGATTGTCAGAGAGTGATAGTGAGAGTCAGAGAGTGTCAGAGATAGATAGAGAGTGTCAGAGAGTGATAGTGAGTGTCTCTGAGTGTCAGAGTGTGTCAGCGCGTGATAGAGAGTGATAGAGTGTGTCAAAGAGAGTCAGAGAGTGACACTGAGTGTCTGAGAGTGTCAGTGTGTCAGAGAGTGATTGTGAGTGTCAGAGAGTGTCAGAGAGAGATAGTGCGTGTCAGAGAGTGATAGAGAGTGTCAGAGAGTGATAGACATTGTCAGAGTGTGATAGTGAGAGTCAGAGAGTGTCAGAGATAGATAGAGAGTGTCAGAGAGTGATAGTGAGTGTCAGAGACTATCAGAGAGTGATGGTGAGTGTCTGAGAGTGATAGTGAGTGTCAGAGAGTAATAGAGAATGTCAGAGAGTGATAGAGAGTGTCAGAGAGTGTCAGAGAGTGTAAGAGATGGTCAGAGAGTGATAGTGAGAGTGTCAGAGAGTGTCAGAGATAGATAGAGAGTGTCAGAGAGTGATAGTGAGTGTCTCTGAGTGTCAGAGTGTGTCAGAGTTTGATAGAGAGTGATAGAGTGTGTCAGAGTGTGTCAGAGAGTGATAGAGAGTGATAGAGTGCGTCTGAGAATGTCTGAGAGTGATAGAGAGTGTCTGAGAGTGTCAGAGTGTGTCAGAGAGTGATTGTGAGTGTCAGAGTGTGTCAGAGAGAGATAGTGCGTGTCAGAGAGTGATAGAGAGTGTCAGAGAGTGATAGAGATTGTCAGAGAGTGATAGTGAGAGTCAGAGAGTGTCAGAGATAGATAGAGAGTGTCAGAGAGTGATAGAGAGTGTCAGAGAGTATCAGAGAGTGATGGTGAGTGTCTGAGAGTGATAGCGAGTGTCAGAGAGTAATAGCGAGTGTCAGAGAGTGATAGAGAGTGTCAGAGAGTGTCAGAGAGTGTCAGAGATTGTCAGAGAGTGATAGTGAGAGTGTCAGAGAGTGTCAAAGAGTGTTAGAGAGTATCAGAGAGTGTCAGAGTGTGATAGTGAATGTCCGAGAGTGTCAGAGTGTGTCAGAGATTGATAGAGACTGATAGAGAGTGCTAGAGAGTGTCAGAGAGTGTCGAGAGTGTCAGAGTGTGTCAGAGAGTGATAGTGAATGTCAGAGAGCATCAGAGAGTGTCAGATAGTGACAGTGAGTGTCAGAGAGTGTCAGAGAGTGATAGTGAGTGTCTGTGATTATCTGAGAGTATCAGAGAGTGTCAGAGAGTGATAGAGAGTGACAGAGAGTGATAGTGATTGTCTGAGAGTGTCAGAGAGTGATAGAGAGTGTCAGAGAGTGACAGTAAGTGTCTGAGAGTGTCAGAGTGTGATAGAGAGTGTCAGACAGTGATAGTGAGTGTCAGAGAGTGTCAGAGAGTGATAGTGAGTGTCAGAGAGTGTCAGAGAGTGATAGAGAATGTCAGAGAGTGATAGAGAGTGTCAGAAAGTGATAGAGAGTGTCAGAGAGTGATAGAGATTGTCAGAGAGTGATAGTGAGAGTCAGAGAGTGTCAGAGATAGATAGAGAGTGTCAGAGAGTGATAGTGAGTGTCTCTGAGTGTCAGAGTGTGTCAGAGCGTGATAGAGAGTGATAGCGTGTGTCAGAGAGTGTCAGAGAGTGACACTGAGTGTCTGAGAGTGTCAGATTGTGTCAGAGAGTGATTGTGAGTGTCAGAGAGTGTCAGAGAGAGATAGTGCGTGTCAGAGAGTGATAGAGAGTGTCAGAGAGTGATAGAGATTGTCAGAGAGTGATAGTGAGAGTCAGAGAGTGTCAGAGATAGATAGATGAGTGTCAGAGTGTGATAGTGAGTGTCAGAGAGTATCAGAGAGTGATGGTGAGTATCTGAGAGTGATAGTGAGTGTCAGAGAGTAATAGAGAGTGTCAGAGAGTGATAGAGAGTGTCAGAGAGTGTCTGAGAGTGTCAGAGAGTGTCAGAGAGTGTCAGAGAGTGTCAGAGAATGTCAGAGAGTGTTACAGAGTTTCAGAGAGTGTCAGAGAGTGTCAGAGAGTGTCAGAGAGTGTCAGAGAATGTCAGAGAGTGTTACAGAGTTTCAGAGAGTGTCAGAGTGTGATAGTGAGTGTCCGAGAGTGTCAGAGTGTGTCAGAGATTGATAGAGAGTGATAGAGAGTGATAGAGAGTGTCAGAGAGTGCCGAGAGCGTCAGAGTGTGTCAGAGAGTGATAGTGAGTGTCAGAGAGTATCAGAGAGTGTCAGATAGTGACAGTGAGTGTCAGAGAGTGTCAGAGAGTGTCAGAGAGTGATAGTGAGTGTCTGTGATTATCTGAGAGTATCAGAGAGTGTCAGAGAGTGATAGAGAGTGTCAGAGAGTGATAGTGATTGTCTGAGAGTGTCAGAGAGTGATAGAGAGTGTCAGAGAGTGACAGTAAGTGTCTGAGAGTGTCAGAGAGTGATACAGAGTGTCAGAAAGTGATAGTGAGTGTCAGAGAGTGTCAGAGAGTGATAGTGAGTGTCAGAGAGTGTCAGAGAGTGTCAGAGAGTGTCAGAGAGTGATAGTGAGTGTCTGTGATTATCTGAGAGTATCAGAGAGTGTCAGAGAGTGATAGAGAGTGTCAGAGAGTGATAGTGATTGTCTGAGAGTGTCAGAGAGTGATAGAGAGTGTCAGAGAGTGACAGTAAGCGTCTGAGAGTGTCAGAGAGTGATAGAGAGTGTCAGACAGTGATAGTGAGTGTCAGAGAGTGTCAGAGAGTGATAGTGAGTGTCAGAGAGTATCAGAGTGTGATAGTGAGAGTCTGAGAGTGTCAGAGAGTGTCAGAGAGTGATAGAGAGTTTCAGAGAGAGATAGAGAGTTTCAGAGAGTGTCAGAGAGTGTGCGAGAGTGTCAGAGAGTGATAGTGAGCGTCATAGAGTGATAGTGAGTGTCTGAGAGTGTCTGAGGGTGATAGAGACAGTCTGAGAGTGATAGAGAGTATCAGAGAGTGATAGTGAGTGTCTGAGAGTGAAAGAGAGTGTCAGAGAGTGATAGAGATTGTCAGAGAGTGATAGTGAGGGTCAGAGAGTGTCAGAGATAGATAGAGAGTGTCAGAGAGTGATAGTGAGTGTCAGAGAGTATCAGAGAGTGATGGTGAGTGGCTGAGAGTGATAGAGAGTGTCAGAGAGTGTCAGAGAGTGATAGTGAGAGTGTCAGAGAGTGTCAGAGAGTGTTAGAGAGTTTCAGAGAGTGTCAGAGTGTGATAGTGAGTGTCCAAGAGTGTCAGAGTGTGTCAGAGATTGACAGAGAGTGATAGAGAGTGTCAGAGAGTGTCGAGAGTGTCAGAGTGTGTCAGAGAGTGATAGTGAGTGTCAGAGAGCATCAGAGAGTGTCAGATAGTGACAGTGAGTGTCAGAAAGTGTCAGAGAGTGATAGTGAGTGTCTGTGATTATCTGAGAGTATCAGAGAGTGTCAGAGAGTGATAGAGAGTGACAGAGAGTGATAGTGATTGTCTGAGAGTGTCAGAGAGTGATGGAGAGTGTCAGAGAGTGACAGTAAGTGTCTGAGAGTGTCAGAGAGTGATAGAGAGTGTCAGACAGTGATAGTGAGTGTCAGAGAGTGTCAGAGAGTGATAGTGAGTGTCAGAGAGTGTCAGAGAGTGATAGAGAGTGTCAGAGAGTGATAGTGAGTGTCAGAGCGTATCAGAGTGTGATAGTGAGTGTCTGAGAGTGTCAGAGAGTGTCAGAGAGTGTCAGAGAGTGATAGAGAGTTTCAGAGTGAGATAGAGAGTTTCAGAGAGTGTCAGAGAGTGTGCGAGAGTGTCAGAGAGTGACAGTGAGCGTCAGAGAGTGTCTGAGAGTGATAGAGAGTGTCAGAGAGTGTTAGAGAGTGTCAGAGAGAGATAGTGAGTGTCAGAGTGTGTCAGAGATTGATAGGGAGTGTCAGAGAGTGATAGTGAGTGGCAGAGAGTGTCAGAGAGTGTCAGAGAGTGTCAGAGAGTGATAGAGAGTGATAGAGTGTGTCAGAGAGAGTCAGAGAGTGTCAGAGAGTGTCAGAGAGTGATAGAGAGTTTCAGAGAGAGATAGAGAGTTTCAGAGAGTGTCAGAGAGTGTGCGAGAGTGTCAGAGAGTGATAGTGAGCGTCAGAGAGTGATAGTGAGTGTCTGAGAGTGTCTGAGAGTGATAGAGACAGTCTGAGAGTGATAGAGAGTGTCAGAGAGAGATAGTGAGTGTCAGAGAGTGTCAGAGAGAGATAGAGAGTGATAGAGAGTGTCAAAGAGAGATAGAGAGTGTCTGAGAGTGATAGTGAGTGTCTGAGAGTGGCTGAGAGTGATAGAGAGTGTCAGAGAGTGTCAGAGAGTGATAGAGAGTGTGAGAGAGTGTCAGAGAGTGATAGTGAGTGTCAGAGAGTGTTAGTGAGTGTTAGAGGGCGGCACAGTGGCGCAGTGGTTAGCACCGGAGCCTCATAGCTCCAGGGACCCGGGTTCGATTCCGGGTACTGCCTGTGTGGAGTTTGCAAGTTCTCCCTGTGTCTGCGTGGGTTTTCTCCGGGTGCTCCGGTTTCCTCCCACAAGCCAAAAGACTTGCAGGTTGATAGGTAAATTGGCCATTATAAATTGTCACTAGTATAGGTAGGTGGTAGGGAAATGTAGGGAAATGTGGGGATGTTTGGTAGGAATATGGGATTAGTGTAGGATTAGTATAAATGGGTGGTTGATGTTCGGCACAGACTCGGTGGGCCGAAGGGACTGTTTCAGTGCTGTATCTCTAATCTAATCTAGAGAGTGTCAGAGAGTGTCAGAGAGTGATAGGGAGTGTCAGAGAGTGACAGTGAGTGTCAGAGAGTGTCAGAGAGTGACAGTGAGTGTCTCTGAGTGTCAGAGTGTGTCAGAGTGTGATAGAGTGTGTCAGAGAGTGTCAGAGAGTGATAGTGAGTGTCAGAGAGTGTTAGTGAGTGTTAGAGAGTGTCAGAGAGTGTCAGAGAGTGATAGGGAGTGTCAGAGAGTGACAGTGAGTGTCAGAGAGTGTCAGAGAGTGACAGTGAGTGTCTCTGAGTGTCAGAGTGTGTCAGAGTGTGATAGAGTGTGTCAGAGAGTGTCAGAGAGTGATAGTGATTGTCTGAGATTGTCAGAGAGTGTCAGAGAGTGACACTGAGTGTCTAAGAGTGTCAGAGTGTGTCACAGAGTGATTGTGAGTGTCAGAGAGTGATAGTGCGTGTCTGTGATTATCTGAGAGTATCAGAGAGTGTCAGAGAGTGATAGAGAGTGTCAGAGAGTGATAGTGATTGTCTGAGAGTGTCAGAGAGTGATAGAGAGTGTCAGAGAGTGACAATAAGTGTCTGAGAGCGTCAGAGAGTGATAGAGAGTGTCAGAGAGTGATAGTGAGTGTGAGAGAGTGATAGTGAGTGTCTGAGAGTGTCTGAGAGTGATAGAGACAGTCTGAGAGTGATAGAGAGTGTCAGAGAGAGATAGTGAGTGTCAGAGAGTGTCAGAGAGAGATAGAGAGTGATAGAGAGTGTCAGAGAGAGATGGAGAGTGTCTGAGAGTGATAGTGAGAGTGCGAGAGTGATAGTGAGTTTCAGAGAGTGTCAGAGAGTGATAGTGAATGTCAGAGAGTGTCAGAGAGTGATAGAGAGTGTCAGAGAGTGATAGTGAGTGTGAGAGAGTGATAGTGAGTGTCTGAGAGTGTCTGAGAGTGATAGAGACAGTCTGAGAGTGATAGAGAGTGTCAGAGAGAGATAGTGAGTGTCAGAGAGTGTCAGAGAGAGATAGAGAGTGATAGAGAGTGTCAGAGAGAGATAGAGAGTGTCTGAGAGTGATAGTGAGTGTCTGAGAGTGTCTGAGAGTGATAAAGAGTGTCAGAGATGTCAGAGAGTGATAGAGAGTGTCAGAGAGTGTGAGAGAGTGTCAGAGAGTGTTAGTGAGTGTCAGAGAGTGTTAGTGAGTGTTAGAGAGTGTCAGAGAGTGATAGTGAGTGTCAGAGAGTGTTCGTGAGTGTTAGAGAGTGTCAGAGAGTGTCAGAGAGTTATAGGGAGTGTCAGAGATTGAAAGAGAGTGTGAGAGAGTGATAGAGAGTGTCAGAGAGTGATAGTGAGTGCCAGAGAGTGTCAGAGAGTGTCAGAGAGTGAAAGAGAGTGTCAGAGAGTGAAATAGAGGGTCAGAGAGTGATATTGAGTGTCAGAGAGTATCAGAGAGTGATAGTGAGCGTCAGAGAGTATCAGATAGTGATAGTGAGTGTCTGAGAGTGTCAGAGAGTGTCAGAGAGTGTCAGAGAGTGACAGAGAATGTCAGACAGTGTCAGAGAGTGTCGGACAGTGTCAGAGAGTGGTAGAGAGTGTCAGAGAGAGATAGAGAGTTTCAGAGAGTTTCAGAGAGTTTCAGAGAGTTTCAGAGAGTGTCAGAGATTGTCAGAGAGTGATAATGAGTGTCTGAGAGTGTCAGAGAGTGTCAGAGAGTGTCAGAGAGTGACAGAGAGTGTCAGACAGTGTTAGAGAGTGGTAGAGAGTGTCAGAGAGAGATAGAGAGTTTCAGAGAGTGTCAGAGAGTGTCAGAAAGTGAGAGTGAATGTCAGAGTGTGATAGTGAGTGTCTGAGAATGTCTGAGAGTAATAGAGAGTGTCTGAGAGAGATAGAGACTGTCAGAGAGTGATAGTGAGTGTCAGAGAGTGTCAGAGATAGATAGAGAGTGTCAGAGAGTGATAGTGAGTGTCAGAGAGTATCAGAGAGTGATAGTGAGTGTCTGAGAGTGATAGTGATTGTCAGAGAGTAATAGAGAGTGTCAGAGAGTGATAGAGAGTGTCAGAGAGTGTCAGAGAGTGATAGTGAGAGTGTCAGAGAGTTTCAGAGAGTGTTAGTGAGTGTTAGAGTGTGTCAGAGAGTGTCAGAGATTGATAGGGAGTGTCAGAGAGTGATAGAGATTGTCAGAGAGTGTCAGAGAGTGTGAGAGAGTGTCAGCGAGTGATAGAGAGTGTCAGAGAGTGCCAGAGAGTGTCAGAGAGTATCAGAGAGTGATAGTGAGAGTGTCAGAGAGTGTCAGAGAGTGTCAGAGAGTGTTAGTGAGTGTTAGAGAGTGTCAGAGAGTGTCAGAGAGTGATAGGGAGTGTCAGAGAGTGACAGTGAGTGTCAGAGAGTGACAGTGAGTGTCTCTGAGCGTCAGAGTGTGTCAGAGTGTGATAGAGTGTGTCAGAGAGTGTCAGAGAGTGATAGTGATTGTATGAGATTGTCAGAGAGTGACAGTAAGTGTCTGAGAGTGTCAGAGAGTGATAGAGAGTGTCAGACAGTGATAGTGAGTGTCAGAGAGTGTCAGAGAGTGATAGTGAGTGTCAGAGAGTGATAGTGAGTGTCAGAGAGTATCAGAGAGTGATAGTGAGTGTCTGAGAGTGATAGTGATTGTCAGAGAGTAATAGAGAGTGTCAGAGAGTGATAGAGAGTGTCAGAGAGTGTCAGAGAGTGTCAGAGAGTGATAGTGAGAGTGTCAGAGAGTGTCAGAGAGTTTCAGAGAGTGTTAGTGAGTGTTAGAGTGTGTCAGAGAGTGTCAGAGATTGATAGGGAGTGTCAGAGAGTGATAGAGACTGTCAGAGAGTGTCAGAGAGTGTGAGAGAGTGTCAGCGAGTGATAGAGAGTGTCAGAGAGTGCCAGAGAGTGTCAGAGAGTATCAGAGAGTGATAGTGAGAGTGTCAGAGAGTGTCAGAGAGTGTCAGAGAGTGTAGTGAGGGTTAGAGAGTGTCAGAGAGTGTCAGAGAGTGATAGGGAGTGTCAGAGAGTGACAGTAAGTGTCAGAGAGTGTCAGAGAGTGACAGTGAGTGTCTCTGAACGTCAGAGTGTGTCAGAGTGTGATAGAGTGTGTCAGAGAGTGTCAGAGAGTGATAGTGATTGTCTGAGATTGTCAGAGAGTGACAGTAAGTGTCTGAGAGTGTCAGAGAGTGATAGAGAGTGTCAGACAGTGATAGTGAGTGTCAGAGAGTGTCAGAGAGTGATAGTGAGTGTCAGAGAGTGTCAGAGAGTGATAGAGAGTGTCAGAGAGTGATAGTGAGTGTCAGAGAGTATGAGAGTGTGATAGTGAGTGTCTGAGAGTGTCAGAGAGTGTCAGAGAGTGATAGAGAGTTTCAGAGAGAGATAGAGAGTTTCAGAGAGTGTCAGAGAGTGTGCGAGAGTGTCAGAGAGTGATAGTGAGCGTCAGAGAGTGACAGTGATTGTCTGAGAGTGTCTGAGAGTGATAGAGACAGTCTGAGAGTGATAGAGAGTATCAGAGAGTGATAGTGTGTGTCTGAGAGTGATAGAGAGTGTCAGAGAGTGATAGAGATTGTCAGAGAGTGATAGTGAGGGTCAGAGAGTGTCAGAGATAGATAGAGAGTGTCAGAGAGTGATAGTGAGTGTCAGAGAGTATCAGAGAGTGATGGTGAGTGTCTGAGAGTGATAGAGAGTGTCAGAGAGTGTCAGAGAGTGTCAGAGATTGTCAGAGAGTGATAGTGAGAGTGTCAGAGAGTGTCAGAGAGTGTTAGACAGTTTCAGAGAGTGTCAGAGTGTGATAGTGAGTGTCCGAGAGTGTCAGAGTGTGTCAGAGATTGACAGAGAGAGATAGAGAGTGTCAGAGAGCATCAGAGAGTGTCAGATAGTGACAGTGAGTGTCAGAGAGTGTCAGAGAGTGATAGTGAGTGTCTGTGATTATCTGAGAGTATCAGAGAGTGTCAGAGAGTGATAGAGAGTGACAGAGAGTGATAGTGATTGTCTGAGAGTGTCAGAGAGTGATAGAGAGTGTCAGAGAGTGACGGTAAGTGTCTGAGAGTGTCAGAGAGTGATAGAGAGTGTCAGACAGTGATAGTGAGTGTCAGAGAGTGTCAGAGAGTGATAGTGAGTGTCAGAGAGTGTCAGAGAGGATAGAGAGTGTAAGAGAGTGATAGTGAGTGTCAGAGAGTATCAGAGTGTGATAGTGAGTGTCTGAGTGTGTCAGAGAGTGTCAGAGAGTGTCAGAGAGTGATAGAGAGTTTCAGAGAGAGATAGAGAGTTTCAGAGAGTGTCAGAGAGTGTGCGAGAGTGTCAGAGAGTGACAGTGAGCGTCAGAGAGCGTCTGAGAGTGATAGAGAGTGTCAGAGAGTGTTAGAGAGTGTCAGAGAGAGAGAGATAGTGAGTGTCAGAGTGTGTCAGAGATTGATAGGGCGTGTCAGAGAGTGATAGTGAGTGGCAGAGAGTGTCAGAGAGTGTCAGAGAGTGTCAGAGAGTGATAGAGAGTGATAGAGTGTGTCAGAGAGAGTCAGAGAGTGTCGGAGAGTGTCAGAGAGTGATAGAGAGCTTCAGAGAGAGATAGAGAGTTTCAGAGAGTGTCAGAGAGTGTGCGAGAGTGTCAGAGAGTGATAGTGAGCATCAGAGAGTGATAGTGAGTGTCTGAGAGTGTCTGAGAGTGATAGAGACAGTCTGAGAGTGATAGAGAGTGTCAGAGAGAGATAGTGAGTGTCAGAGAGTGTCAGAGAGAGACTGAGAGTGATAGAGAGTGTCAGACAGAGATAGAGAGTGTCTGAGAGTGATAGTGAGTGTCTGAGAGTGTCTGAGAGTGATAGAGAGTGTCAGACAGTGTCAGAGAGTGTTAGAGAGTGTCAGAGAGTGTGAGAGAGTGTCAGAGAGTGATAGTGAGTGTCAGAGAGTGTTAGTGAGTGTTAGAGAGTGTCAGAGAGTGTCAGAGAGTGATAGGGAGTGTCAGAGAGTGACAGTGAGTGTCAGAGAGTGTCAGAGAGTGACAGTGAGTGTCTCTGAGTGTCAGAGTGTGTCAGAGTGTGATAGAGTGTGTCAGAGAGTGTCAGAGACTGATAGTGATTGTCTGAGATTGTCAGAGAGTGTCAGAGAGTGACGCTGAGTGTCTAAGAGTGTCAGAGTGTGTCACAGAGTGATTGTGAGTGTCAGAGAGTGATAGTGCGTGTCTGTGATTATCTGAGAGTATCAGAGAGTGTCAGAGAGTGATAGAGAGTGTCAGAGAGTGATAGTGATTGTCTGAGAGTGTCAGAGAGTGATAGAGAGTGTCAGAGAGTGACAGTAAGTGTCTGAGAGTGTCAGAGAGTGATAGAGAGTGTCAGACAGTGATAGTGAGTGTCAGAGAGTGTCAGAGAGTGATAGTGAGTGTCAGAGAGTGTCAGAGAGTGATAGAGAGTGTCAGAGAGTGATAGTGAGTGTGAGAGAGTATCAGAGTGTGATAGTGAGTGTCTGAGAGTGTCAGAGAGTGTCAGAGAGTGATAGAGAGTTTCAGAGAGAGATAGAGAGTTTCAGAGAGTGTCAGAGAATGTGCGAGAGTGTCAGAGAGTGATAGTGAGCGTCAGAGAGTGATAGTGAGTGTCTGAGAGTGTCTGAGAGTGATAGAGAGTTTCTGAGAGTGATAGTGAGTGTCTGAGAGTGATAGAGAGTGTCAGAGAGTGTCAGAGAGTGTCAGAGATTGTCAGAGAGTGATAGTGAGAGTGTCAGAGAGTGTCAGAGAGTGTTAGACAGTTTCAGAGAGTGTCAGAGTGTGATAGTGAGTGTCCGAGAGTGTCAGAGTGTGTCAGAGATTGACAGAGAGAGATAGAGAGTGTCAGAGAGCATCAGAGAGTGTCAGATAGTGACAGTGAGTGTCAGAGAGTGTCAGAGAGTGATAGTGAGTGTCTGTGATTATCTGAGAGTATCAGAGAGTGTCAGAGAGTGATAGAGAGTGACAGAGAGTGATAGTGATTGTCTGAGAGTGTCAGAGAGTGATAGAGAGTGTCAGAGAGTGACGGTAAGTGTCTGAGAGTGTCAGAGAGTGATAGAGAGTGTCAGACAGTGATAGTGAGTGTCAGAGAGTGTCAGAGAGTGATAGTGAGTGTCAGAGAGTGTCAGAGTGTGTCAGAGATTGACAGAGAGAGATAGAGAGTGTCAGAGAGCATCAGAGAGTGTCAGATAGTGACAGTGAGTGTCAGAGAGTGTCAGAGAGTGATAGTGAGTGTCTGTGATTATCTGAGAGTATCAGAGAGTGTCAGAGAGTGATAGAGAGTGACAGAGAGTGATAGTGATTGTCTGAGAGTGTCAGAGAGTGATAGAGAGTGTCAGAGAGTGACGGTAAGTGTCTGAGAGTGTCAGAGAGTGATAGAGAGTGTCAGACAGTGATAGTGAGTGTCAGAGAGTGTCAGAGAGTGATAGTGAGTGTCAGAGAGTGTCAGAGAGTGATAGAGAGTGTAAGAGAGTGATAGTGAGTGTCAGAGAGTATCAGAGTGTGATAGTGAGTGTCTGAGTGTGTCAGAGAGTGTCAGAGAGTGTCAGAGAGTGATAGAGAGTTTCAGAGAGAGATAGAGAGTTTCAGAGAGTGTCAGAGAGTGTGCGAGAGTGTCAGAGAGTGACAGTGAGCGTCAGAGAGCGTCTGAGAGTGATAGAGAGTGTCAGAGAGTGTTAGAGAGTGTCAGAGAGAGAGAGATAGTGAGTGTCAGAGTGTGTCAGAGATTGATAGGGAGTGTCAGAGAGTGATAGTGAGTGGCAGAGAGTGTCAGAGAGTGTCAGAGAGTGTCAGAGAGTGATAGAGAGTGATAGAGTGTGTCAGAGAGAGTCAGAGAGTGTCAGAGAGTGTCAGAGAGTGATAGAGAGCTTCAGAGAGAGATAGAGAGTTTCAGAGAGTGTCAGCGAGTGTGCGAGAGTGTCAGAGAGTGATAGTGAGCATCAGAGAGTGATAGTGAGTGTCTGAGAGTGTCTGAGAGTGATAGAGACAGTCTGAGAGTGATAGAGAGTGTCAGAGAGAGATAGTGAGTGTCAGAGAGTGTCAGAGAGAGACTGAGAGTGATAGAGAGTGTCAGACAGAGATAGAGAGTGTCTGAGAGTGATAGTGAGTGTCTGAGAGTGTCTGAGAGTGATAGAGAGTGTCAGAGAGTGTCAGAGAGTGATAGAGAGTGTCAGAGAGTGTGAGAGAGTGTCAGAGAGTGATAGTGAGTGTCAGAGAGTGTTAGTGAGTGTTAGAGAGTGTCAGAGAGTGTCAGAGAGTGATAGGGAGTGTCAGAGAGTGACAGTGAGTGTCAGAGAGTGTCAGAGAGTGACAGTGAGTGTCTCTGAGTGTCAGAGTGTGTCAGAGTGTGATAGAGTGTGTCAGAGAGTGTCAGAGACTGATAGTGATTGTCTGAGATTGTCAGAGAGTGTCAGAGAGTGACGCTGAGTGTCTAAGAGTGTCAGAGTGTGTCACAGAGTGATTGTGAGTGTCAGAGAGTGATAGTGCGTGTCTGTGATTATCTGAGAGTATCAGAGAGTGTCAGAGAGTGATAGAGAGTGTCAGAGAGTGATAGTGATTGTCTGAGAGTGTCAGAGAGTGATAGAGAGTGTCAGAGAGTGACAGTAAGTGTCTGAGAGTGTCAGAGAGTGATAGAGAGTGTCAGACAGTGATAGTGAGTGTCAGAGAGTGTCAGAGAGTGATAGTGAGTGTCAGAGAGTGTCAGAGAGTGATAGAGAGTGTCAGAGAGTGATAGTGAGTGTCAGAGAGTATCAGAGTGTGATAGTGAGTGTCTGAGAGTGTCAGAGAGTGTCAGAGAGTGATAGAGAGTTTCAGAGAGAGATAGAGAGTTTCAGAGAGTGTCAGAGAATGTGCGAGAGTGTCAGAGAGTGATAGTGAGCGTCAGAGAGTGATAGTGAGTGTCTGAGAGTGTCTGAGAGTGATAGAGACAGTCTGAGAGTGATAGAGAGTATCAGAGAGTGATAGTGAGTGTCTGAGAGTGATAGAGAGTGTCAGAGAGTGATAGAGATTGTCAGAGAGTGATAGTGAGGGTCAGAGAGTGTCAGAGATAGATAGAGAGTGTCAGAGAGTGATAGTGAGTGTCAGAGAGTATCAGAGAGTGATGGTGAGTGTCTGAGAGTGATAGAGCGTGTCAGAGAGTGTCAGAGAGTGTCAGAGACTGTCAGAGAGTGATAGTGAGAGTGTCAGAGAGTGTCCGAGAGTGTCAGAGAGTGTCAGAGTGTGTCAGAGATTGATAGAGAGTGATAGAGAGTGATAGAGAGTGTCAGAGAGTGTCGAGAGTGTCAGAGTGTGTCAGAGAGTGATAGTGAGTGTCAGAGAGCGTCAGAGAGTGTCAGAGAGTGACAGTGAGTGTCAGAGAGTTTCAGAGAGTGATAGTGAGTGTCTGTGATTATCTGAGAGTATCAGAGTGTGTCAGAGAGTGATAGTGATTGTCTGAGAGTGTCAGAGAGTGATAGAGAGTGTCAGAGAGTGACAGTAAGTGTCTGAGAGTGTCAGAGAGTTATAGAAAGTGTCAGACAGTGATAGTGAGTGTCAGAGAGTGTCAGAGAGTGATAGTGAGTGTCAGAGAGTGTCAGAGAGTGATAGGGAGTGTCAGAGAGTGATAGTGAGTGTCAGAGAGTATCAGAGTGTGTTAGTGAGTGTCTGAGAGTGTCTGAGAGTGATAGAGACAGTCTGAGAGTGATAGAGAGTATCAGAGAGTGATAGTGAGTGTCCGAGAGTGTCAGAGTGTGTCAGAGATTGACAGAGAGTGATAGAGAGTGTCAGAGAGTGTCGAGAGTGTCAGAGTGTGTCAAAGAGTGATAGTGAGTGTCAGAGAGCATCAGAGAGTGTCAGATAGTGACAGTGAGTGTCAGAGAGTGATAGTGAGTGTCTGTGAGTGTCTGAGAGTGATAGAGACAGTCTGAGAGTGATAGAGAGTGTCAGAGAGAGATAGTGAGTGTCAGAGAGTGATAGGGAGTGTCAGAGAGTGACAGTGAGTGTCAGAGAGTGTCAGAGAGTGACAGTGAGTGTCTCTGAGTGTCAGAGTGTGTCAGAGTGTGATAGAGTGTGTCAGAGAGTGTCAGAGACTGATAGTGATTGTCTGAGATTGTCAGAGAGTGTCAGAGAGTGACGCTGAGTGTCTAAGAGTGTCAGAGTGTGTCACAGAGTGATTGTGAGTGTCAGAGAGTGATAGTGCGTGTCTGTGATTATCTGAGAGTATCAGAGAGTGTCAGAGAGTGATAGAGAGTGTCAGAGAGTGATAGTGATTGTCTGAGAGTGTCAGAGAGTGATAGAGAGTGTCAGAGAGTGACAGTAAGTGTCTGAGAGTGTCAGAGAGTGATAGAGAGTGTCAGACAGTGATAGTGAGTGTCAGAGAGTGTCAGAGAGTGATAGTGAGTGTCAGAGAGTGTCAGAGAGTGATAGAGAGTGTCAGAGAGTGATAGTGAGTGTCAGAGAGTATCAGAGTGTGATAGTGAGTGTCTGAGAGTGTCAGAGAGTGTCAGAGAGTGATAGAGAGTTTCAGAGAGAGATAGAGAGTTTCAGAGAGTGTCAGAGAATGTGCGAGAGTGTCAGAGAGTGATAGTGAGCGTCAGAGAGTGATAGTGAGTGTCTGAGAGTGTCTGAGAGTGATAGAGACAGTCTGAGAGTGATAGAGAGTATCAGAGAGTGATAGTGAGTGTCTGAGAGTGATAGAGAGTGTCAGAGAGTGATAGAGATTGTCAGAGAGTGATAGTGAGGGTCAGAGAGTGTCAGAGATAGATAGAGAGTGTCAGAGAGTGATAGTGAGTGTCAGAGAGTATCAGAGAGTGATGGTGAGTGTCTGAGAGTGATAGAGCGTGTCAGAGAGTGTCAGAGAGTGTCAGAGACTGTCAGAGAGTGATAGTGAGAGTGTCAGAGAGTGTCCGAGAGTGTCAGAGAGTGTCAGAGTGTGTCAGAGATTGATAGAGAGTGATAGAGAGTGATAGAGAGTGTCAGAGAGTGTCGAGAGTGTCAGAGTGTGTCAGAGAGTGATAGTGAGTGTCAGAGAGCGTCAGAGAGTGTCAGAGAGTGACAGTGAGTGTCAGAGAGTTTCAGAGAGTGATAGTGAGTGTCTGTGATTATCTGAGAGTATCAGAGTGTGTCAGAGAGTGATAGTGATTGTCTGAGAGTGTCAGAGAGTGATAGAGAGTGTCAGAGAGTGACAGTAAGTGTCTGAGAGTGTCAGAGAGTTATAGAAAGTGTCAGACAGTGATAGTGAGTGTCAGAGAGTGTCAGAGAGTGATAGTGAGTGTCAGAGAGTGTCAGAGAGTGATAGAGAGTGTCAGAGAGTGATAGTGAGTGTCAGAGAGTATCAGAGTGTGTTAGTGAGTGTCTGAGAGTGTCTGAGAGTGATAGAGACAGTCTGAGAGTGATAGAGAGTATCAGAGAGTGATAGTGAGTGTCCGAGAGTGTCAGAGTGTGTCAGAGATTGACAGAGAGTGATAGAGAGTGTCAGAGAGTGTCGAGAGTGTCAGAGTGTGTCAAAGAGTGATAGTGAGTGTCAGAGAGCATCAGAGAGTGTCAGATAGTGACAGTGAGTGTCAGAGAGTGATAGTGAGTGTCTGTGAGTGTCTGAGAGTGATAGAGACAGTCTGAGAGTGATAGAGAGTGTCAGAGAGAGATAGTGAGTGTCAGAGAGTGTCAGAGTGAGATAAAGAGTGATAGAGAGTGTCAGAGAGAGATAGAGAGTGTCTGAGAGTGATAGTGAGTGTCTGAGAGTGTCTGAGAGTGATAGAGAGTGTCAGAGGATGTCAGAGAGTGATAGAGAGTGTCAGAGAGTGTGAGAGAGTGTCAGAGAGTGATAGTGAGTGTCAGAGAGTGTTAGTGAGTGTTAGAGAGTGTCAGAGAGTGTCAGAGAGTGATAGGGAGTGTCAGAGAGTGACAGTGAGTGTCAGAGAGTGTCAGAGAGTGACAGTGAGTGATAGTGATTGTCTGAGATTGTCAGAGAATGTCAGAGACTGACACTGAGTGTCTAAGAGTGTCAGAGTGTGTCACAGAGTGATTGTGAGTGTCAGAGAGTGATAGTGCGTGTCTGTGATTATCTGAGAGTATCAGAGAGTGTCAGAGAGTGATAGAGAGTGTCAGAGAGTGACAGTAAGTGTCTGAGAGTGCCAGAGAGTGATAGAGAGTGTCAGACAGTGATAGTGAGTGTCAGAGAGTGTCAGAGAGTGATAGTGAATGTCAGAGAGTGTCAGAGAGTGATAGAGAGTGTCAGAGAGTGATAGTGAGTGTGAGAGAGTATCAGAGTGTGATAGTGAGTGTCTGAGAGTGTCAGAGAGTGATAGAGAGTTTCAGAGAGAGATAGAGAGTTTCAGAGAGTGTCAGAGAGTGTGCGAGAGTGTCAGAGAGTGATAGTGAGCGTCAGAGAGTGATGGTGAGTGTCTGAGAGTGTCTGAGAGTGATAGAGACAGTCTGAGAGTGATAGAGAGTGTCAGAGAGAGATAGTGAGTGTCAGAGAGTGTCAGAGAGAGATAGAGAGTGATAGAGAGTGTCAGAGAGAGATAGAGAGTGTCTGAGAGTGATAGTGAGTGTCTGAGAGTGTCTGAGAGTGACAGAGAGTGTCAGAGAGTGTCAGAGAGTGATAGAGAGTGTCTAGAGTGAGAGAGTGTCAGAGAGTGATAGTGAGTGTCAGAGAGTGTTAGTGAGTGTTAGAGAGTGTCAGAGAGTGATAGTGAGTGTCAGAGAGTGTTAGTGAGTGTTAGAGAGTGTCAGAGAGTGTCAGAGAGTGATAGGGATTGTCAGAGATTGATAGAGAGTGTGAGAGAGTGATAGAGAGTGTCAGAGAGTGATAGTGAGTGCCAGAGAGTGTCTGAGAGTGTCAGAGAGTGAAAGAGAGTGTCAGAGAGTGAAATAGAGTGTCAGAGAGTGATATTGAGTGTCAGAGAGTATCAGAAAGTGATAGTGAGCGTCAGAGAGTATCAGAGAGTGATAGTGAGTGTCTGAGAGTGTCAGAGAGTGTCAGAGAGTGACAGAGAGTGTCAGATAGTTTCAGAGAGTGTCGGACAGTGTCAGAGAGTGGTAGAGAGTGTCAGAGAGAGATAGAGAGTTTCAGAGAGTTTCAGAGAGTTTCAGAGAGTGTCAGAGAGTGTCAGAGAGTAATAATGAGTGTCTGAGAGTGTCAGAGAGTGTCAGAGCGTGTCAGAGAGTGACAGAGTGTGTCAGACAGTGTCAGAGAGTGGTAGAGAGTGTCAGAGAGAGATAGAGAGTTTCAGAGAGTGTCAGAGAGTGTCAGAAAGTGAGAGTGAATGTGAGAGTGTGATAGTGAGTGTCTGAGAATGTCTGAGAGTGATAGAGAGTGTGTGAGAGTGATAGAGACTGTCAGAGAGTGATAGTGAGTGTCAGAGAGTGTCAGAGATAGATAGAGAGTGTCAGAGAGTGATGGTGAGTGTCAGAGAGTATCAGAGAGTGATAGTGAGTGTCTGAGAGTGATAGTGATTGTCAGAGAGTAATAGAGAGTGTCAGAGACTGATAGAGAGTGTCAGAGAGTGTCAGAGAGTGTCAGAGAGTGATAGTGAGAGTGTCAGAGAGTGTCAGAGAGTTTCAGAGAGTGTTAGTGAGTGTTAGAGTGTGTCAGAGAGTGTCAGAGATTGATAGGGAGTGTCAGAGAGTGATAGAGATTGTCAGAGAGTGTCAGAGAGTGTGAGAGAGTGTCAGCGAGTGATAGAGAGTGTCAGAGAGTGCCAGAGAGTGTCAGAGAGTATCAGAGAGTGATAGTGAGAGTGTCAGAGAGTGTCAGAGAGTGTCAGAGAGTGTTAGTGAGTGTTAGAGAGTGTCAGAGAGTGTCAGAGAGTGATAGGGAGTGTCAGAGAGTGACAGTGAGTGTCAGAGAGTGTCAGAGAGTGACAGTGAGTGTCTCTGAGCGTCAGAGTGTGTCAGAGTGTGATAGAGTGTGTCAGAGAGTGTCAGAGAGTGACACTGAGTGTCTAAGATTGTCAGAGTGTGTCAGAGAGTGATAGAGAGTGTCAGAGAGTGATAGAGATTGTCAGAGAGTGATAGTGAGAGTCAGAGAGTGTCAGAGATAGGTAGAGAGTGTCAGAGAGTGATAGTGAGTGTCTCTGAGTGTCAGAGTGTGTCAGAGCGTGATAGAGAGTGATAGAGTGTGTCAGAGAGAGTCAGAGAGTGACACTGAGTGTCTGAGAGTGTCAGAGTGTGTCAGAGAGTGATTGTGAGTGTCAGAGAGTGTCAGAGAGAGATAGTGCGTGTCAGAGAGTGATAGAGAGTGTCAGAGAGTGATAGAGATTGTCAGAGAGTGATAGTGAGAGTCAGAGAGTGTCAGAGATAGATAGAGAGTGTCAGAGAGTGATAGTGAGTGACAGAGAGTATCAGAGCGTGATGGTGAGTGTCTGAGAGTGATAGAGAGTGTCAGAGAGTGTCAGAGAGTGTCAGAGATTGTCAGAGAGTGATAGTGAGAGTGTCAGAGAGTGTCAGAGAGTGTTAGAGAGTTTCAGAGAGTGTCAGAATGTGATAGTGAGTGTCCGAGAGTGTCAGAGTGTGTCAGAGATTGACAGAGAGTGATAGAGAGTGTCAGAGAGTGTCAGAGTGTGTCAGAGAGTGATAGTGAGTGTCAGAGAGCATCAGAGAGTGTCAGATAGTGACAGTGAGTGTCAGAGAGTGTCAGAGAGTGATAGTGAGTGTCTGTGATTATCTGAGAGTATCAGAGAGTGTCAGAGAGTGATAGAGAGTGACAGAGAGTGATAGTGATTGTCTCAGAGTGTCAGAGAGTGATAGAGAGTGTCAGAGAGTGACAGTAAGTGTCTGAGAGTGTCAGAGAGTGATAGAGAGTGTCAGACAGTGATAGCGAGTGTCAGAGAGTGTCAGAGAGTGATAGTGAGTGTCAGAGAGTGTCAGAGAGTGATAGAGAGTGTCAGAGAGTGATAGTGAGTGTCAGAGAGTATCAGAGTGTGATAGTGAGTGTCTGAGAGTGTCAGAGAGTGCCAGAGAGTGCCAGAGAGTGTCAGAGAGTGATAGAGAGTTTCAGAGAGAGATAGAGAGTTTCAGAGAGTGTCAGAGAGCGTGCGAGAGTGTCAGAGAGTGACAGTGAGCGTCAGAGAGTGTCTGAGAGTGATAGAGAGTGTCTGAGAGTGTTAGAGAGTGTCAGAGAGAGATAATGAGTGTCAGAGTGTGTCAGAGATTGATAGGGAGTGTCAGAGAGTGATAGTGAGTGTCAGAGAGTGATAGAGAGTTTCAGAGAGAGATAGAGAGTTTCAGAGAGTGTCAGAGAGTGTGCGAGAGTGTCAGAGAGTGATAGTGAGCGTCAGAGAGTGATAGTGAGTGTCTGAGAGTGTCTGAGAGTGATAGAGACAGTCTGAGAGTGATAGAGAGTGTCAGAGAGAGATAGTGAGTGTCAGAGAGTGTCAGAGAGAGATAGAGAGTGATAGAGAGTGTCAGAGAGAGATAGAGAGTGACTGAGAGTGATAGTGAGTGTCTGAGAGTGTCTGAGAGTGATAGAGAGTGTCAGAGAGTGTCAGAGAGTGATAGAGAGTGTCAGAGAGTGTGAGAGAGTGTCAGAGAGTGATAGTGAGTGTCAGAGAGTGTTAGTGAGTGTCTGAGAGTGTCTGAGAGTGATAGAGAGTGTCAGAGAGTGTCAGAGAGTGATAGAGAGTGTCAGAGAGTGTGAGAGAGTGTCAGAGAGTGACAGTAAGTGTCTGAGAGTGTCAGAGAGTTATAGAAAGTGTCAGACAGTGATAGTGAGTGTCAGAGAGTGTCAGAGAGTGATAGTGAGTGTCAGAGAGTGTCAGAGAGTGATAGGGAGTGTCAGAGAGTGATAGTGAGTGTCAGAGAGTATCAGAGTGTGTTAGTGAGTGTCTGAGAGTGTCTGAGAGTGATAGAGACAGTCTGAGAGTGATAGAGAGTATCAGAGAGTGATAGTGAGTGTCCGAGAGTGTCAGAGTGTGTCAGAGATTGACAGAGAGTGATAGAGAGTGTCAGAGAGTGTCGAGAGTGTCAGAGTGTGTCAAAGAGTGATAGTGAGTGTCAGAGAGCATCAGAGAGTGTCAGATAGTGACAGTGAGTGTCAGAGAGTGATAGTGAGTGTCTGTGAGTGTCTGAGAGTGATAGAGACAGTCTGAGAGTGATAGAGAGTGTCAGAGAGAGATAGTGAGTGTCAGAGAGTGATAGGGAGTGTCAGAGAGTGACAGTGAGTGTCAGAGAGTGTCAGAGAGTGACAGTGAGTGTCTCTGAGTGTCAGAGTGTGTCAGAGTGTGATAGAGTGTGTCAGAGAGTGTCAGAGACTGATAGTGATTGTCTGAGATTGTCAGAGAGTGTCAGAGAGTGACGCTGAGTGTCTAAGAGTGTCAGAGTGTGTCACAGAGTGATTGTGAGTGTCAGAGAGTGATAGTGCGTGTCTGTGATTATCTGAGAGTATCAGAGAGTGTCAGAGAGTGATAGAGAGTGTCAGAGAGTGATAGTGATTGTCTGAGAGTGTCAGAGAGTGATAGAGAGTGTCAGAGAGTGACAGTAAGTGTCTGAGAGTGTCAGAGAGTGATAGAGAGTGTCAGACAGTGATAGTGAGTGTCAGAGAGTGTCAGAGAGTGATAGTGAGTGTCAGAGAGTGTCAGAGAGTGATAGAGAGTGTCAGAGAGTGATAGTGAGTGTCAGAGAGTATCAGAGTGTGATAGTGAGTGTCTGAGAGTGTCAGAGAGTGTCAGAGAGTGATAGAGAGTTTCAGAGAGAGATAGAGAGTTTCAGAGAGTGTCAGAGAATGTGCGAGAGTGTCAGAGAGTGATAGTGAGCGTCAGAGAGTGATAGTGAGTGTCTGAGAGTGTCTGAGAGTGATAGAGACAGTCTGAGAGTGATAGAGAGTATCAGAGAGTGATAGTGAGTGTCTGAGAGTGATAGAGAGTGTCAGAGAGTGATAGAGATTGTCAGAGAGTGATAGTGAGGGTCAGAGAGTGTCAGAGATAGATAGAGAGTGTCAGAGAGTGATAGTGAGTGTCAGAGAGTATCAGAGAGTGATGGTGAGTGTCTGAGAGTGATAGAGCGTGTCAGAGAGTGTCAGAGAGTGTCAGAGACTGTCAGAGAGTGATAGTGAGAGTGTCAGAGAGTGTCCGAGAGTGTCAGAGAGTGTCAGAGTGTGTCAGAGATTGATAGAGAGTGATAGAGAGTGATAGAGAGTGTCAGAGAGTGTCGAGAGTGTCAGAGTGTGTCAGAGAGTGATAGTGAGTGTCAGAGAGCGTCAGAGAGTGTCAGAGAGTGACAGTGAGTGTCAGAGAGTTTCAGAGAGTGATAGTGAGTGTCTGTGATTATCTGAGAGTATCAGAGTGTGTCAGAGAGTGATAGTGATTGTCTGAGAGTGTCAGAGAGTGATAGAGAGTGTCAGAGAGTGACAGTAAGTGTCTGAGAGTGTCAGAGAGTTATAGAAAGTGTCAGACAGTGATAGTGAGTGTCAGAGAGTGTCAGAGAGTGATAGTGAGTGTCAGAGAGTGTCAGAGAGTGATAGAGAGTGTCAGAGAGTGATAGTGAGTGTCAGAGAGTATCAGAGTGTGTTAGTGAGTGTCTGAGAGTGTCTGAGAGTGATAGAGACAGTCTGAGAGTGATAGAGAGTATCAGAGAGTGATAGTGAGTGTCCGAGAGTGTCAGAGTGTGTCAGAGATTGACAGAGAGTGATAGAGAGTGTCAGAGAGTGTCGAGAGTGTCAGAGTGTGTCAAAGAGTGATAGTGAGTGTCAGAGAGCATCAGAGAGTGTCAGATAGTGACAGTGAGTGTCAGAGAGTGATAGTGAGTGTCTGTGAGTGTCTGAGAGTGATAGAGACAGTCTGAGAGTGATAGAGAGTGTCAGAGAGAGATAGTGAGTGTCAGAGAGTGTCAGAGTGAGATAAAGAGTGATAGAGAGTGTCAGAGAGAGATAGAGAGTGTCTGAGAGTGATAGTGAGTGTCTGAGAGTGTCTGAGAGTGATAGAGAGTGTCAGAGGATGTCAGAGAGTGATAGAGAGTGTCAGAGAGTGTGAGAGAGTGTCAGAGAGTGATAGTGAGTGTCAGAGAGTGTTAGTGAGTGTTAGAGAGTGTCAGAGAGTGTCAGAGAGTGATAGGGAGTGTCAGAGAGTGACAGTGAGTGTCAGAGAGTGTCAGAGAGTGACAGTGAGTGATAGTGATTGTCTGAGATTGTCAGAGAATGTCAGAGACTGACACTGAGTGTCTAAGAGTGTCAGAGTGTGTCACAGAGTGATTGTGAGTGTCAGAGAGTGATAGTGCGTGTCTGTGATTATCTGAGAGTATCAGAGAGTGTCAGAGAGTGATAGAGAGTGTCAGAGAGTGACAGTAAGTGTCTGAGAGTGCCAGAGAGTGATAGAGAGTGTCAGACAGTGATAGTGAGTGTCAGAGAGTGTCAGAGAGTGATAGTGAATGTCAGAGAGTGTCAGAGAGTGATAGAGAGTGTCAGAGAGTGATAGTGAGTGTGAGAGAGTATCAGAGTGTGATAGTGAGTGTCTGAGAGTGTCAGAGAGTGATAGAGAGTTTCAGAGAGAGATAGAGAGTTTCAGAGAGTGTCAGAGAGTGTGCGAGAGTGTCAGAGAGTGATAGTGAGCGTCAGAGAGTGATGGTGAGTGTCTGAGAGTGTCTGAGAGTGATAGAGACAGTCTGAGAGTGATAGAGAGTGTCAGAGAGAGATAGTGAGTGTCAGAGAGTGTCAGAGAGAGATAGAGAGTGATAGAGAGTGTCAGAGAGAGATAGAGAGTGTCTGAGAGTGATAGTGAGTGTCTGAGAGTGTCTGAGAGTGACAGAGAGTGTCTAGAGTGAGAGAGTGTCAGAGAGTGATAGTGAGTGTCAGAGAGTGTTAGTGAGTGTCAGAGAGTGTTAGTGAGTGTTAGAGAGTGTCAGAGAGTGTCAGAGATGATAGGGATTGTCAGAGATTGATAGAGAGTGTGAGAGAGTGATAGAGAGTGTCAGAGAGTGATAGTGAGTGCCAGAGAGTGTCAGAGAGTGTCAGAGAGTGAAAGAGAGTGTCAGAGAGTGAAATAGAGTGTCAGAGAGTGATATTGAGTGTCAGAGAGTATCAGAAAGTGATAGTGAGCGTCAGAGAGTATCAGAGAGTGATAGTGAGTGTCTGAGAGTGTCAGAGAGTGTCAGAGAGTGACAGAGAGTGTCAGATAGTTTCAGAGAGTGTCGGACAGTGTCAGAGAGTGGTAGAGAGTGTCAGAGAGAGATAGAGAGTTTCAGAGAGTTTCAGAGAGTTTCAGAGAGTGTCAGAGAGTGTCAGAGAGTAATAATGAGTGTCTGAGAGTGTCAGAGAGTGTCAGAGCGTGTCAGAGAGTGACAGAGTGTGTCAGACAGTGTCAGAGAGTGGTAGAGAGTGTCAGAGAGAGATAGAGAGTTTCAGAGAGTGTCAGAGAGTGTCAGAAAGTGAGAGTGAATGTGAGAGTGTGATAGTGAGTGTCTGAGAATGTCTGAGAGTGATAGAGAGTGTGTGAGAGTGATAGAGACTGTCAGAGAGTGATAGTGAGTGTCAGAGAGTGTCAGAGATAGATAGAGAGTGTCAGAGAGTGATGGTGAGTGTCAGAGAGTATCAGAGAGTGATAGTGAGTGTCTGAGAGTGATAGTGATTGTCAGAGAGTAATAGAGAGTGTCAGAGACTGATAGAGAGTGTCAGAGAGTGTCAGAGAGTGTCAGAGAGTGATAGTGAGAGTGTCAGAGAGTGTCAGAGAGTTTCAGAGAGTGTTAGTGAGTGTTAGAGTGTGTCAGAGAGTGTCAGAGATTGATAGGGAGTGTCAGAGAGTGATAGAGATTGTCAGAGAGTGTCAGAGAGTGTGAGAGAGTGTCAGCGAGTGATAGAGAGTGTCAGAGAGTGCCAGAGAGTGTCAGAGAGTATCAGAGAGTGATAGTGAGAGTGTCAGAGAGTGTCAGAGAGTGTCAGAGAGTGTTAGTGAGTGTTAGAGAGTGTCAGAGAGTGTCAGAGAGTGATAGGGAGTGTCAGAGAGTGACAGTGAGTGTCAGAGAGTGTCAGAGAGTGACAGTGAGTGTCTCTGAGCGTCAGAGTGTGTCAGAGTGTGATAGAGTGTGTCAGAGAGTGTCAGAGAGTGACACTGAGTGTCTAAGATTGTCAGAGTGTGTCAGAGAGTGATAGAGAGTGTCAGAGAGTGATAGAGATTGTCAGAGAGTGATAGTGAGAGTCAGAGAGTGTCAGAGATAGGTAGAGAGTGTCAGAGAGTGATAGTGAGTGTCTCTGAGTGTCAGAGTGTGTCAGAGCGTGATAGAGAGTGATAGAGTGTGTCAGAGAGAGTCAGAGAGTGACACTGAGTGTCTGAGAGTGTCAGAGTGTGTCAGAGAGTGATTGTGAGTGTCAGAGAGTGTCAGAGAGAGATAGTGCGTGTCAGAGAGTGATAGAGAGTGTCAGAGAGTGATAGAGATTGTCAGAGAGTGATAGTGAGAGTCAGAGAGTGTCAGAGATAGATAGAGAGTGTCAGAGAGTGATAGTGAGTGTCAGAGAGTATCAGAGCGTGATGGTGAGTGTCTGAGAGTGATAGAGAGTGTCAGAGAGTGTCAGAGAGTGTCAGAGATTGTCAGAGAGTGATAGTGAGAGTGTCAGAGAGTGTCAGAGAGTGTTAGAGAGTTTCAGAGAGTGTCAGAATGTGATAGTGAGTGTCCGAGAGTATCAGAGTGTGTCAGAGATTGACAGAGAGTGATAGAGAGTGTCAGAGAGTGTCAGAGTGTGTCAGAGAGTGATAGTGAGTGTCAGAGAGCATCAGAGAGTGTCAGATAGTGACAGTGAGTGTCAGAGAGTGTCAGAGAGTGATAGTGAGTGTCTGTGATTATCTGAGAGTATCAGAGAGTGTCAGAGAGTGATAGAGAGTGACAGAGAGTGATAGTGATTGTCTCAGAGTGTCAGAGAGTGATAGACAGTGTCAGAGAGTGACAGTAAGTGTCTGAGAGTGTCAGAGAGTGATAGAGAGTGTCAGACAGTGATAGCGAGTGTCAGAGAGTGTCAGAGAGTGATAGTGAGTGTCAGAGAGTGTCAGAGTGTGATAGTGAGTGTCTGAGAGTGTCAGAGAGTGCCAGAGAGTGCCAGAGAGTGCCAGAGAGTGTCAGAGAGTGATAGAGAGTTTCAGAGAGAGATAGAGAGTTTCAGAGAGTGTCAGAGAGCGTGCGAGAGTGTCAGAGAGTGACAGTGAGCGTCAGAGAGTGTCTGAGAGTGATAGAGAGTGTCTGAGAGTGTTAGAGAGTGTCAGAGAGAGATAATGAGTGTCAGAGTGTGTCAGAGATTGATAGAGAGTGTCAGAGAGTGATAGTGAGTGTCAGAGAGTATCAGAGTGTGATAGTGAGTGTCTGAGAGTGTCAGAGAGTGCCAGAGAGTGCCAGAGAGTGCCAGAGAGTGTCAGAGAGTGATAGAGAGTTTCAGAGAGAGATAGAGAGTTTCAGAGAGTGTCAGAGAGCGTGCGAGAGTGTCAGAGAGTGACAGTGAGCGTCAGAGAGTGTCTGAGAGTGATAGAGAGTGTCTGAGAGTGTTAGAGAGTGTCAGAGAGAGATAATGAGTGTCAGAGTGTGTCAGAGATTGATAGGGAGTGTCAGAGAGTGATAGTGAGTGTCAGAGAGTGATAGAGAGTTTCAGAGAGAGATAGAGAGTTTCAGAGAGTGTCAGAGAGTGTGCGAGAGTGTCAGAGAGTGATAGTGAGCGTCAGAGAGTGATAGTGAGTGTCTGAGAGTGTCTGAGAGTGATAGAGACAGTCTGAGAGTGATAGAGAGTGTCAGAGAGAGATAGTGAGTGTCAGAGAGTGTCAGAGAGAGATAGAGAGTGATAGAGAGTGTCAGAGAGAGATAGAGAGTGTCTGAGAGTGATAGTGAGTGTCTGAGAGTGTCTGAGAGTGATAGAGAGTGTCAGAGAGTGTCAGAGAGTGATAGAGAGTGTCAGAGAGTGTGAGAGAGTGTCAGAGAGTGATAGTGAGTGTCAGAGAGTGTTAGTGAGTGTCTGAGAGTGTCTGAGAGTGATAGAGAGTGTCAGAGAGTGTCAGAGAGTGATAGAGAGTGTCAGAGAGTGTGAGAGAGTGTCAGAGAGTGATAGTGAGTGTCAGAGAGTGTTAGTGAGAGTTAGAGAGTGTCAGAGAGTGATAGGGTGTGTCAGAGAGTGACAGTGAGTGTCAGAGAGTGTCAGAGAGTGTCAGTGAGTGTCAGAGAGTAATAGAGAGTGTCAGAGAGTATCAGAGAGTGATAGAACATAGAACATAGAACATAGAACATACAGCACAGAACAGGCCCTTCGGCCCACAATGTTGTGCCGATCCTTTGTCCTCTGTCAAGGACAATTTAATCTATACCCCATCATTCTCCTTTATCCATATACCTATCCAAAAGCCTTTTGAAAGTCCCTAAAGTTTCTGACTCAACAACTTCCCCGGGCAAGGCATTCCATGCCTCGACCACTCTCTGGGTAAAGAACCTTCCCCTGACATCCCCCTTATATCTCCCACCCTTCACCTTAAATTTATGACCCCTTGTAACGCTTTGCTCCACCCGGGGAAAAAGTTTCTGACTGTCTACCCTATCTATTCCCCTGATCATCTTATAAACCTCTATCATGTCACCCCTCATCCTTCTCCTTTCTAATGAGAAGAGGCCTAGAATGTTCAGCCTTTCCTCGTAAGACTTATTCTCCATTCCAGGCAACATCCTGGTAAATCTCCTCTGCACCCTCTCCAAGGCTTCCACATCCTTCCTAAAATGAGGCGACCAGAACTGCACACAGTACTCCAAATGAGGCCTTACCAAGGTCCTGTACAGCTGCATCATCACCTCATGGCTCTTAAATTCAATCCCTCTGCTAATGAACGCTAACACCCCATATGCCTTCTTCACAGCCCTATCCACTTGAGTTGCAACTTTCAATGATCTATGCACATAGACCCCAAGGTCTCTCTGCTCCTCCACATGCCCAAGAACCCTACCGTTAACCCAGTATTTTGCATTCATGTTTGTCCTTCCAAAATGGACGACCTCACACTTTTCAGGGTTAAACTCCATCTGCCACTTTTCAGCCCAGCACTGCAACCTATCCAAGTCCCTTTGCAGACGACAATAGCCCTCCTCGGTATCCACAACTCCACCAACCTTTGTATCATCTGCAAATTTACTGACCCACCCTTCGACTTCCTCATCCAAGTCGTTAATAAAAATCACAAACAGGAGAGGACCCAGAACTGATCCCTGCGGCACGCCACTGGTAACTGGGCTCCAGGCTGAGTATTTACCATCTAAGACCACTCTCTGCCTTCTATCAGTTAGCCAATTCTTAATCCAACTGGCCACATTCCCCACTATCCCATGCCTCCTGCCTTTCTCCATAAGTCCACCATGGGGGACCTTATCAAATGCCTTACTAAAATCCATGTACACCACATCCACTGGTTTACCCTCATCCACTTGCTTGGTCACCTGCTCAAAGAATTCAATCAGGCTTGTGAGGCAAGACCTACCCCTCACAAAACCGTGCTGACTGTCCCGAATCAAGCAGTGTCTTTCCAGATGCTCAGAAATCCTATCCCTCAGCACCTTTTCCATCAACTTGCCTACCACCGAAGTAAGACTAACTGGCCTGTAATTCCCAGGGTTGTTCCTATTCCCTTTCTTGAACAGGGGCACAACATTTGCCACCCTCCAATCACCTGGTACCACCCCCGTCAGCAGAGAAGATGAAAAGATCATTGCCAGCGGCTCTGCAATTTCATCCCTTGCTTCCCATAACATCCTTGGATATACCCCGTCAGGCCCGGGAGACTTGTCTATCTTCAAGTTATTCAAAAACCCCAACACATCTTCCCTCCTAACGAGCACTTCCTCGAGCTTACCAGTCTGTTTCACACCGTCCTCTTCAGTAATACACCCCTTCTCATTCGTAAATACCGAAGAGAAGTACTCATTCAAAACCTCACTTATCTCTTCCGGCTCAACACACAGTCTCCCGCTATTGTCCTTGACCGGACCTATGGTCCCCCTAGTCATCCTCATATTTCTGACATACGCGTAAAAGGCCTTGGGGTTTTCTTTTATCCTACCCGCCAAGCATTTTTCATGCCCTCTCTTAGCTCTCCTAATCCCTTTCTTCAGATCCTTCCTGGCCATCTTGTATCCCTCCAGAGCTATGCCTGTGCCCTTTTTCCTCAACTTTATATACGCATCCTTCTTCTTCCTAACAAGACTCTCAACCTCTCTTGTCAACCACGGTTCCCTCACATGACCATCCCTTCCCTGTCTGACAGGGACATGCTTATCAATGGCCCCTACTATCTGCTCCTTGAAAAAGTTCCACATTTCGACCGTGCCCTTCCCTGCCAGCATATGCTCCCAACTTATGCTCCTCAGTTCCTGCCTGACAGCATCATATCTACCCTTCCCCCAATTGTAAACCTTGCCCTGTTGCACATACCTATCCCTCTCCATTACCACAGTGAATGCTACAGAATTGTGATCACTATCTCCAAAGTGCTCGCCCACCAACAGCTCTATCACTTGCCCTGGTTCATTACCTAGTACCAAATCCAATATTGCCTCCCCTCTGGTCGGGCAGTCTACATACTGAGTCAGAAAAGCTTCCTGGACATACTGCACAAACACTACCCCATCCAAACTATTCGATCTAAAGAGTTGCCAATCAATATTTGGGAAGTTGAAATCCCCCATAATTACTACCCTGTGACTTCTGCTCCTTTCCAAAATCTGTTTCCCAATCTGCTCTTCCACCTCCCTGCTGCTATTGGGGGGCCTATAGAAAACTCCCATCAAGGTGACTGCTCCTTTCCTGTTCCTGACCTCAACCCACAGTGCCTCAGTCGGCAGATCCTCCTCGAAAATTCTTTCAGCAGTTGTTACACTATTTCTAACTAACAATGCCACCCCCCCACCTCTTTTACCACCATTCCTAATCTTATGAAAACATCTATAACCAGGTACCTCCAAAAACCATTCCTCCCCCTCAGTGACTTTCAGAGAGTATCAGAGAGTGATAGGGAGTTTCAGAGAGTGATAGTGAGTGTCAGAGAGTGACAGTGAGCGTCTCTGAGTGTCAGAGTGTGATAGAGAGTGATAGAGTGTGTCAGAGAGCGATAGAGAGTGATAGAGATGTCAGAGAGAGTCAGAGAGAGTCAGAGAGTGACAGTGAGTGTCTGAGAGTGTCAGAGTGTGTCAGAGAGTGATTGTGAGTGTCAGAGAGTGTCAGAGAGTGATAGTGTGTGTCAGAGAGTGATAGAGAGTGTCAGAGACTGATAGAGACTGTCAGAGAGTGATAGTGAGAGTCAGAGAGTGTCAGAGATAGATAGAGAGTGTCAGAGAGTGATAGTGAGTGTCAGAGAGTATCAGAGAGTGATGGTGAGTGTCTGAGAGTGATAGTGAGTGTCAGAGAGTAATAGAGAGTGTCAGAGAGTGATAGAGAGTATCAGAGAGTGTCAGAGAGTGTCAGAGATTGTCAGAGAGTGATAGTGAGAGTGTCAGAGAGTGTCAGAGAGTGTCAGAGAGTGTCAGAGTGTGTTAGAGAGTTTCAGAGAGTGTCAGAGTGTGATAGTGAGTGTCCGAGAGTGTCAGAGAGTGTCAGAGTGTGTCAGAGATTGATAGAGAGTGATAGAGAGTGATAGAGAGTGTCAGAGAGTGTCGAGAGTGTCAGAGTGTGTCAGAGAGTGATAGTGAGTGTCAGAGAGCGTGAGAGAGTGTCAGAGAGTGACAGTGAGTGTCAGAGAGTTTCAGAGAGTGATAGTGAGTGTCTGTGATTATCTGAGAGTATCAGAGTGTGTCAGAGAGTGATAGTGATTGTCTGAGAGTGTCAGAGAGTGATAGAGAGTGTCAGAGAGTGACAGTAAGTGTCTGAGAGTGTCAGAGAGTTATAGAAAGTGTCAGACAGTGATAGTGAGTGTCAGAGAGTGTCAGAGAGTGATAGAGAGTGTCAGAGAGTGATAGTGAGTGTCACAGAGTATCAGAGTGTGTTAGTGAGTGTCTGAGAGTGTCAGAGAGTGTCAGAGAGTGTCAGAGAGTGATAGAGAGTTTCAGAGAGACAGAGAGTTTCAGAGTGTCAGAGAGTGTGCGAGAGTGTCAGAGAGTGATAGTGAGCGTCAGAGAGTGATAGTGAGTGTCTGAGAGTGTCTGAGAGTGATAGAGACATTCTGAGAGTGATAGAGAGTGTCAGAGAGAGATAGTGAGTGTCAGAGAGTGTCAGAGAGAGATAGAGAGTGATAGAGAGTGTCAGAGAGAGATAGAGAGTGTCTGAGAGTGATAGTGAGTGCCTGAGAGTGTCAGAGAGTGTTAGTGAGTGTCTGAGAGTGTCAGAGAGTGATAGAGAGTGTCAGAGAGTGATCGTGAGTGCCAGAGAGTGTCAGAGAGTGTCAGAGAGTGATAGAGAGTGTCAGAGAGAGATAGTGAGTGTCTGAGAGTGTCAGAGAGTGATAGAGAGTGTCAGAGAGTGATCGTGAGTGCCAGAGAGTGTCAGAGAGTGTCAGAGAGTGATAGAGAGTGTCAGAGAGTGATATTGAGTGTCAGAGAGGATCAGAGAGTGATCGTGAGCGTCAGAGAGAATCAGAGAGTGATAGGGAGTGTCTGAGAGTGTCAGAGAGTGTCAGAGAGTGACAGAGAGTGTCAGACAGTGTCAGAGAGTGGTAGAGAGTGATAGAGAGTGATAGAGAGTGTCTGAGAGTGTTAGTAAGTGTCTGAGAGTGTCAGAGAGTGATAGTAAGTGTCTGAGAGTGTCAGACAGTGATAGAGAGTGTCAGAGAGTGATAGTGAGTGTCAGAGAGTATCTGAGAGTGATAGTGAGTGTCAGAGAGTATCAGAGAGTGATAGTGAGTGTCTGAGAGTGTCAAAGAGTGATAGAGAATGTCAGAGAGTGATAGTGAGATTCAGAGAGTATCAGAGAGTGATAGTGAGTGTCAGAGAGTATCAGAGAGTGATAGTGAGTGTCTGAGAGTGTCTGAGAGTGTCAGAGAGTGTCAGAGAGTGATAGAGAGTTTCAGAGAGAGATAGAGAGTTCCAGAGAGTATCAGAGAGAGTGAGAGAGTGTCAGAGAGTGATAGTGAGTGTCTGAGAGTGTCTGAGAGTGATAGAGAGTGTCTGAGAATGTTAGAGAGTGTCAGAGAGAGATAGTGAGTGTCAGAGTGTGTCAGAGATTGATAGGGAGTGTCAGAGAGTGATAGTGAGTGTCAGAGAGTGTCAGAGAGTGTCAGAGAGTGATAGAGAGTGATAGAGTGTGTCAGAGAGAGTCAGAGAGTGTCAGAGAGTGATAGAGAGTGATAGAGTGTGTCAGAGAGTGTCAGAGAGTGATAGTGATTGTCTGAGAGTGTCAGAGAGTGTCAGAGAGTGACACTGAGAGTCTGAAAGTGTCAGAGTGTGTCAGAGTGTGTCAGAGAGTGATAGAGAGTGATAGAGAATGTCAGAGAGACTCAGAGAGTGACACTGAGTGTCTGAGCGTGTCAGAGTGTGTCAGAGAGTGATTGAGAGTGATAGTGAGTGTCAGAGAGAGTCAGAGAGTGATAGTGCGTGTCAGAGAGTGATAGAGAGTGTCAGAGAGTATCAGAGAGTAATAGTGAGTGTCAGAGAGTATCAGAGAGTGATAGTGAGTGTCTGAGAGTGTCAGAGAGTGTCAGAGAGTGTCAGAGAGTGATAGTGAGTGTCAGAGAGTGATAGTGAGTGTCTGAGAGTGCCTGAGAGTGATAGAGAGTTTCTGAGAGTGATAGTGAGTGTCAGAGCGTGATAGTGAGTGTCAGAGAGTGTCAGAGATTGATAGAGAGTATCAGAGATTGATAGTGTGTGTCAGAGAGTATCAGAGAGTGATAGTGAGTGTCTGAGAGTTTCTGAGAATGTCAGAGAGTGTCAGAGAATGTCAGAGAGTGATAGTGAGTGCATGAGAAAGTCTGAGATTGTCAGAGAGTGTCAGAGAGTGTTAGAGAGGGACAGAGAGTGTCAGAGAGAGATAGAGAGTGTCAGAAGGTGATAGTGAGTGTCAGAGAGAGATAGAGAGTGTCAGAGAGTGATAGTGAGTGTCAGAGAGTGATAGTGAGTGTCCGAGAGTGTCTGAGAGTGTCAGAGAGTGATAGAGAGTGATAGAGTGTGTCAGAGAGAGTCAGAGAGTGTCAGAGAGTGATAGAGAGTGATAGAGTGTCAGAGAGTGATAGTGATTGTCTGAGAGTGTCAGAGAGTGTCAGAGAGTGACACTGAGAGTCCGAAAGTGTCAGAGTGTGTCAGAGTGTGTCAGAGAGTGATAGAGAGTGATAGAGAATGTCAGAGAGACTCAGAGAGTGACACTGAGTGTCTGAGCGTGTCAGAGTGTGTCAGAGAGTGATTGAGAGTGATAGTGAGTGTCAGAGAGAGTCAGAGAGTGATAGTGCGTGTCAGAGAGTGATAGAGAGTGTCAGAGAGTATCAGAGAGTAATAGTGAGTGTCAGAGAGTATCAGAGAGTGATAGTGAGTGTCTGAGAGTGTCAGAGAGTGTCAGAGAGTGTCAGAGAGTGATAGTGAGTGTCAGAGAGTGATAGTGAGTGTCTGAGAGTGTCTGAGAGTGATAGAGAGTTTCTGAGAGTGATAGTGAGTGTCAGAGAGTGATAGAGAGTATCAGAGATTGATAGTGTGTGTCAGAGAGTATCAGAGAGTGATAGTGAGTGTCTGAGAGTTTCTGAGAATGTCAGAGAGTGTCAGAGAATGTCAGAGAGTGATAGTGAGTGCATGAGAAAGTCTGAGATTGTCAGAGAGTGTCAAAGCGTGTTAGAGAGGGACAGAGAGTGTCAGAGAGAGATAGAGAGTGTCAGAAGGTGATAGTGAGTGTCCAAGAGTGTCTGAGAGTGTCAGAGAGTGATAGAGAGTGTCAGAGAGTGTCAGAGAGTGTTCGTGAGTGTCAGAGAGTATCAAAGAAGTGATAGAGAGTGTCAGAGAGTGTCAGAGATTGATAGAGAGTATCAGAGAGTGATAGTGAGTGTCAGAGAGTATCAGAGAGTGATAGTGAGTGTCAGAGAGTATCAGAGAGTGATAGTGAGTGTCTGAGAGTGTCTGAGAGTGTCAGAGAGTGTCAGAGAGTGATAGAGAGTTTCAGAGAGAGATAGAGAGTTCCAGAGAGTATCAGAGAGAGTGAGAGAGTGTCAGAGAGTGATAGTGAGTGTCTGAGAGTGTCTGAGAGTGATAGAGAGTGTCAGAGAGTGTTAGAGAGTGTCAGAGAGAGATAGTGAGTGTCAGAGTGTGTTAGAGATTGATAGGGAGTGTCAGAGAGTGATAGTGAGTGGCAGAGAGTGTCAGAGAGTGTCAGAGAGTGATAGAGAGTGATAGAGTGTGTCAGAGAGAGTCAGAGAGTGTCAGAGAGTGATAGAGAGTGATAGAGTGTGTCAGAGAGTGTCAGAGAGTGATAGTCATTGTCTGAGAGTGTCAGAGAGTGTCAGAGAGTGACACTGAGATTCTGAAAGTGTCAGAGTGTGTCAGAGTGTGTCAGAGAGTGATAGAGAGTGATAGGGAATGTCAGAGAGACTCAGAGAGTGACACTGAGTGTCTGAGCGTGTCAGAGTGTGTCAGAGAGTGATTGAGAGTGATAGTGAGTGTCAGAGAGAGTCAGAGAGTGATAGTGCGTGTCAGAGAGTGATAGAGAGTGTCAGAGAGTATCAGAGAGTAATAGTGAGTGTCAGAGAGTATCAGAGAGTGATAGTGAGTGTCTGAGAGTGTCAGAGAGTGTCAGAGAGTGTCAGAGAGTGTCAGAGAGTGATAGTGAGTGTCAGAGAGTGATAGTGAGTGTCTGAGAGTGTCTGAGAGTGATAGAGAGTTTCTGAGAGTGATAGTGAGTGTCAGAGAGTGATAGTGAGTGTCAGAGAGTGTCAGAGATTGATAGAGAGTATCAGAGATTGATAGTGTGTGTCAGAGAGTATCAGAGAGTGATAGTGAGTGTCTGAGAGTTTCTGAGAATGTCAGAGAGTGTCAGAGAATGTCAGAGAGTGATAGGGAGTGCATGAGAAAGTCTGAGATTGTCAGAGAGTGTCAGAGAGTGTTAGAGAGGGACAGAGAGTGTCAGAGAGAGATAGAGAGTGTCAGAAGGTGATAGTGAGTGTCAGAGAGAGATAGAGAGTGTCAGAGAGTGATAGTGAGTGTCAGAGAGTGATAGTGAGTGTCCGAGAGTGTCTGAGAGTGTCAGAGAGTGATAGAGAGTGATAGAGTGTGTCAGAGAGAGTCAGAGAGTGTCAGAGAGTGATAGAGAGTGATAGAGTGTCAGAGAGTGATAGTGATTGTCTGAAAGTGTCAGAGAGTGTCAGAGAGTGACACTGAGAGTCCGAAAGTGTCAGAGTGTGTCAGAGTGTGTCTGAGAGTGATAGAGAGTGATAGAGAATGTCAGAGAGACTCAGAGAGTGACACTGAGTGTCTGAGCGTGTCAGAGTGTGTCAGAGAGTGATTGAGAGTGATAGTGAATGTCAGAGAGAGTCAGAGAGTGATAGTGTGTGTCAGAGAGTGATAGAGAGTGTCAGAGAGTATCAGAGAGTAATAGTGAGTGTCAGAGAGTATCAGAGAGTGATAGTGAGTGTCTGAGAGTGTCAGAGAGTGTCAGAGAGTGTCAGAGAGTGATAGTGAGTGTCAGAGAGTGATAGTGAGTGTCTGAGAGTGTCTGAGAGTGATAGAGAGTTTCTGAGAGTGATAGTGAGTGTCAGAGAGTGATAGAGAGTATCAGAGATTGATAGTGTGTGTCAGAGAGTATCAGAGAGTGATAGTGAGTGTCTGAGAGTTTCTGAGAATGTCAGAGAGTGTCAGAGAATGTCAGAGAGTGTTAGAGAGGGACAGAGAGTGTCAGAGAGAGATAGAGAGTGTCAGAAGGTGATAGTGAGTGTCCAAGAGTGTCTGAGAGTGTCAGAGAGTGATAGAGAGTGTCAGAGAGTGTCAGAGAGTGTTCGTGAGTGTCAGAGAGTATCAAAGAAGTGATAGAGAGTGTCAGAGAGTGTCAGAGATTGATAGAGATTGTCAGAGAGTGATAGTGAGTGTCCGAGAGTGTCTGAGAGTTTCAGAGAGTGATAGAGAGTGTCAGAGAGTGTCAGAGAGTGTTCGTGAGTGTCAGAGAGTATCAAAGAAGTGATAGAGAGTGTCAGAGAGTGTCAGAGATTGATAGAGATTGTCAGAGAGTGATAGTGAGTTTCAGAAGTATCAGAGAGTGATAGTGAGTGTCCGAGAGTGTCTGAGAGAGTCTGAGAGTGTCAGAGATTGTCAGACACTGTCAGAGAGTGTTAGTGAGTGTCAGAAAGTATCAGAGAGTGATAGAGAGTGTTAGAGAGTGTCAGGGAGAGTCAGAGAGTGATATAGAGTTTCAGAGAGTTATCGAGACTGTCAGAGAGTGATAATGAGTGACAGAGACTGTCAGAGAGTGATAGAGACTGTCAGAGAGTGATAGTGAGTGTCAGAGAGTATCAGAGAGTGATAGTGAGTGTCCGAGAGTGTCTGAGAGAGTAAGAGAGTAATAGTGAGTTTCGGAGAGTATCAGAGAGTGATAGAAAGTGTCAGAGAGTGATAGTGAGTGTAAGAGAGTGTCAGAGTGTCTCAGAGAGTGTCAGAGAGTGTCAGAGATTGTCGGAGAGTGTCGGAGAGTTTCGGAGAGTGTCGGAGAGTGATAGAGAGTGTGGGAGAGATTTAGTGAGTGTCAGAGAGTGTCAGAGAGTGATAGTGAGTGTCCGAGAGTATCAGAGCATGTCGGAGAGTGATAGAGAGTGTGAGAGAGTTTTAGTGAGTGTCAGAGAGTGTCAGAGAGTGATAGTGAGTGTCAGAGAGTATCAGAGAGTGATAGTGAGTGTCCGAGAGTATCAGAGAGTGTCGGAGAGTTTCAGAGAGTGATAGAGAGTGTGAGAGAGTTTTAGTGAGTGTCAGAGAGTGCTAGAGAGTGTCAGAGAGTGTCAGAGAGTGAAAGTGAGTGTCTGAGAGTTTCAGAGATTGTCAGAGAGTGAAAGTGAGTGTCTGAGAGTTTCAGAGAGTGTCAGAGAGTGATAGAGAGTGATAGAGAGTGTCAGAGAGTGTCAGAGAGTGATAGTGAGTGTCAGAGAATGTCAGAGAGTGTCAGAGAGTGACAGTGAGTGTCAGAGAGTGACAGTGAGTGTCAGAGAGTGTCAGAGAGTGATAGTGAGTGATAGAGAGTGTCTGAGAGTGTCAGAGAGGGTCAGAGAGAGATAGTGATTGTCTGAGAGTGTCAGAGAGTGATAGAGAGTAATAGAGAGTGTCAGAGAGTGATAGTAAATGTCTGAGAGTGTCAGAGAGTGTCAGAGAGTGTCAGAGAGTGATAGTGAGTGCCAGGGAGTGTCAGAGAGTGTCAGAGTGTGATAGTGAGTGTCAGAGTGTGTCAGAGACTGTCAGAGAGTGATGGTGAGTGTCAGAGAGTGATAGTGAGTGTCAGAGAGTATCAGAGAGTGATAGTGAGTGTCAGAGAGTATCAGAGAGAAATAGTGAGTGTCTGAGTGTGTCTGAGAGTGTCAGAGAGTGTCAGAGAGTGTCAGAGAGTGATAGAGAGTGATCGAGAGAGACAGAGAGTGTCAGAGAGTGTCAGAGAGTGATAGATAGTGATAGAGAGTGTCAGAGAGTGATAGAGAGTGATAGTGAGTGTCTGAGAGTGTCTGAGAGTGTCTGAGAGTGTCAGAGAGTGTCAGAGAGTGATAGAGAGTGATAGAGAGTGTCAGAGAGTGTCAGAGAGTGTCAGAGAGTGTCAGAGAGTGATAGTGAGTGTCTGAGAGTGTCTGAGAGTGTCTGAGAGTGTCAGAGAGTGTCAGAGAGTGATAGAGAGTGTCAGAGAGTGATAGAGAGTGTCAGAGAGTGTCTGAGAGTGTCAGAGAGTGATAGAGAGTGATAGTGAGTGTCTGAGAGTGTCTGAGAGTGATAGAGAGTGTCAGAGAGTGATAGAGAGTGTCAGAGAGTGTCAGAGAGTGTCTGAGAGGGTCAGAGAGTGATAGAGAGTGATAGTGAGTGTCTGAGAGTGTCTGAGAGCGTCAGAGAGTGATAGAGAGTGTCAGAGAGTGATAGAGAGTGTCAGAGAGTGATAGAGAGTGATAGAGAGTGTCAGAGAGTGATAGTAAATGTCTGAGAGTGTCAGAGAGTGATAGAGAGTGTCAGAGAGTGATAGTGAGTGCCAGAGAGTGTCAGAGAGTGTCAGAGAGTGATAGTGAGAGTCCGAGTGTGTCTGAGACTGTCAGAGAGTGATGGTGAGTGTCAGAGAGTGATAGTGAGTGTCAGAGAGTATCAGAGAGTGATAGTGAGTGTCAGAGAGTATCAGAGAGAAATAGTGAGTGTCTGAGTGTGTCTGAGACTGTCAGAGAGTGTCAGAGAGTGATAGAGAGTGATCGAGAGAGACAGAGAGTGTCAGAGAGTGTCAGAGAGTGATAGTGAGTGTCAGAGAGTGATAGTGAGTGTCTGAGAGTGTCAGAGAGTGTCAGAGAGTGATAGTGAGTGTCTGAGAGTGTCAGAGAGAGATAGAGAGTGATAGTGAGTGTCTGAGAGTGTCTGAGAGTGATAGAGAGTGTCAGAGAGTGATAGAGAGTGTCAGAGAGTGTCAGAGAGTGATAGATAGTGATAGAGAGTGTCAGAGAGTGATAGAGAGTGATAGAGAGTGATAGAGAGTGTCAGAGAATGTCAGTGTCAGAGAGTGATAGTGAGTGTCTGAGAGTGTCTGAGAGTGTCAGAGAGTGATAGAGAGTGATAGAGAGTGTCAGAGAGTGATAGAGAGTGTCAAAGAGTGTCAGAGAGTGTCTGAGAGTGTCAGAGAGTGATAGAGAGTGATAGTGAGTGTCTGAGAGTGTCTGAGAGTGATAGAGAGTGTCAGAGAGTGATAGAGACTGTCAGAGAGTGATAGTGAGTGTCAGAGAGTATCAGAGAGTGATAGTGAGTGTCCGAGAGTGTCTGAGAGAGTAAGAGAGTAATAGTGAGTTTCGGAGAGTATCAGAGAGTGACAGAAAGTGTCAGAGAGTGATAGTGAGTGTAAGAGAGTGTCAGAGTGTCTCAGAGAGTGTCAGAGAGTGTCAAAGATTGTCGGAGAGTGTCGGAGAGTTTCGGAGAGTGTCGGAGAGTGATAGAGAGTGTGGGAGAGATTTAGTGAGTGTCAGAGAGTGTCAGAGAGTGATAGTGAGTGTCAGAGAGTATCAGAGAGTGATAGTGAGTGTCCGAGAGTATCAGAGCATGTCGGAGAGTGATAGAGAGTGTGAGAGAGTTTTAGTGAGTGTCAGAGAGTGTCAGAGAGTGATAGTGAGTGTCAGAGAGTATCAGAGAGTGATAGTGAGTGTCCGAGAGTATCAGAGAGTGTCGGAGAGTTTCAGAGAGTGATAGAGAGTGTGAGAGAGTTTTAGTGAGTGTCAGAGAGTGCTAGAGAGTGTCAGAGAGTGTCAGAGAGTGAAAGTGAGTGTCTGAGAGTTTCAGAGATTGTCAGAGAGTGAAAGTGAGTGTCTGAGAGTTTCAGAGCGTGTCAGAGAGTGATAGAGAGTGATAGAGAGTGTCAGAGAGTGTCAGAGAGTGATAGTGAGTGTCAGAGAATGTCAGAGAGTGTCAGAGAGTGACAGTGAGTGTCAGAGAGTGACAGTGAGTGTCAGAGAGTGTCAGAGTGTGATAGTGAGTGATAGAGAGTGTCTGAGAGTGTCAGAGAGGGTCAGAGAGAGATAGTGATTGTCTGAGAGTGTCAGAGAGTGATAGAGAGTAATAGAGAGTGTCAGAGAGTGATAGTAAATGTCTGAGAGTGTCAGAGAGTGATAGAGAGTGTCAGAGAGTGATAGTGAGTGCCAAAGAGTGTCAGAGAGTGTCAGAGTGTGATAGTGAGTGTCAGAGTGTGTCAGAGACTGTCAGAGAGTGATGGTGAGTGTCAGAGAGTGATAGTGAGTCTCTGAGTGTGTCTGAGACTGTCAGAGAGTGATGGTGAGTGTCAGAGAGTGATAGTGAGTGTCTGAGTGTGTCTGAGAGTGTCAGAGAGTGTCAGAGAGTGTCAGAGAGTGATAGAGAGTGATCGAGAGAGACAGAGAGTGTCAGAGAGTGTCAGAGAGTGATAGATAGTGATAGAGAGTGTCAGAGAGTGATAGAGAGTGATAGAGAGTGTCAGAGAGTGTCAGAGAGTGATAGTGAGTGTCTGAGAGTGTCTGAGAGTGTCTGAGAGTGTCAGAGAGTGTCAGAGAGTGATAGAGAGTGATAGAGAGTGTCAGAGAGTGTCAGAGAGTGATAGTGAGTGTCTGAGAGTGTCTGAGAGTGTCTGAGAGTGTCAGAGAGTGTCAGAGAGTGATAGAGAGTGTCAGAGAGTGATAGAGAGTGTCAGAGAGTGTCTGAGAGTGTCAGAGAGTGATAGAGAGTGATAGTGAGTGTCTGAGAGTGTCTGAGAGTGATAGAGAGTGTCAGAGAGTGATAGGGAGTGTCAGAGAGTGTCAGAGAGTGTCTGAGAGGGTCAGAGAGTGATAGAGAGTGATAGTGAGTGTCTGAGAGTGTCTGAGAGTGTCAGAGAGTGATAGAGAGTGTCAGAGAGTGATAGAGAGTGTCAGAGAGTGATAGAGAGTGATAGAGAGTGTCAGAGAGTGATAGTAAATGTCTGAGAGTGTCAGAGAGTGATAGAGAGTGTCAGAGAGTGATAGTGAGTGCCAGAGAGTGTCAGAGAGTGTCAGAGAGTGATAGTGAGTGTCCGAGTGTGTCTGAGACTGTCAGAGAGTGATGGTGAGTGTCAGAGAGTGATAGTGAGTGTCAGAGAGTATCAGAGAGTGATAGTGAGTGTCAGAGAGTATCAGAGAGAAATAGTGAGTGTCTGAGTGTGTCTGAGAGTGTCAGAGAGTGTCAGAGAGTGATAGAGAGTGATCGAGAGAGACAGAGAGTGTCAGAGAGTGTCAGAGAGTGATAGTGAGTGTCAGAGAGTGATAGTGAGTGTCTGAGAGTGTCAGAGAGTGTCAGAGAGTGATAGTGAGTGTCTGAGTGTGTCAGACAGTGATAGAGAGTGATAGTGAGTGTCTGAGAGTGTCTGAGAGTGATAGAGAGTGTCAGAGAGTGATAGAGAGTGTCAGAGAGTGTCAGAGAGTGATAGATAGTGATAGAGAGTGTCAGAGAGTGATAGAGAGTGATAGAGAGTGATAGAGAGTGTCAGAGAGTGTCAGTGTCAGAGAGTGATAGTGAGTGTCTGAGAGTGTCTGAGAGTGTCAGAGAGTGAGAGAGAGTGATAGAGAGTGTCAGAGAGTGATAGAGAGTGTCAAAGAGTGTCAGAGAGTGTCTGAGAGTGTCAGAGAGTGATAGAGAGTGATAGTGAGTGTCTGAGAGTGTCTGAGAGTGATAGAGAGTGTCAGAGAGTGATAGAGAGTGTCAGAGTGTGATAGAGAGTGTCAGAGCGTGTCAGAGAGTGTCTGAGAGTGTCAGAGAGTGATAGAGAGTGATAGTGAGTGTCTGAGAGTGTCTGAGTGTGTCAGAGAGTGATAGAGAGTGTCAGAGAGTGATAGAGAGTGTCAGAGAGTGTCAGAGAGTGTCTGAGAGTGTCAGAGAGTGATAGAGAGTGATAGTGAGTGTCTGAGAGTGTCTGAGAGTGTCAGAGAGTGATAGAGAGTGATAGATAGTGTCAGAGAGTATCAGAGAGTGATAGTGAGTGTCTGAGAGTGTCTGAGAATGTCTGAGAGTGTCAGAGAGTGTCAGAGAGTGTCAGAGAGTGATAGAGAGTGTCAGAGAGTGTCAGAGAGTGATAGTGAGTTTCTGATAGTGTCTGAGAGTGTCTGAGAGTGTGAGAGAGTGTCAGAGAGTGATAGAGAGTGATAGAGAGTGTCAGAGAGTGTCAGAGAGTGATAGTGAGTGTCTGAGAGTGTCTGAGAGTGTGTGAGAGTGTCAGAGAGTGTCAGAGAGTGTCTGAGAGTGTCTGAGAGTGTCAGAGAGTGATAGAGAGAGTCAGAGAGTGTTAGTAAGTGTCTGAGAGTGTCAGAGAGTGATAGTGAGTGTCTGAGAGTGTCAGACAGTGATAGAGAGTGTCAGAGAGCGATTGTGAGTGTCAGAGAGTATCAGAGAGTGATAGTGAGTGTCAGAGAGTATCAGAGAGTGATAGTGAGTGTCAGAGAGTGATAGTTAGTGTCTGAGAGTGTCTGAGAGTGATAGAGAGTTTCTGAGAGTGATAGAGAGTGTCAGAGAGTGATAGTGAGTGTCAGAGAGTGTCAGAGATTGATAGAGAATATCAGAGAGTGATAGTGTGTGTCACAGAGTATCAGAGAGTGATAGTGAGTGTCAGAGAGTTTCTGAGAATGTCAGAGAGTGTCAGAGAGTGATAGAGAGTGTCAGAGTGTATCAGAGAGTGATAGTGAGTGTCTGAGAGTGTCTGAGAATGTCAGAGAGTGTCAGAGAGTGATAGAGAGTGTCAGAGAGTGATAGTGAGTGTCAGAGAGTATCAGAGAGTGTCAGAGATTGTCGGAGAGTGTCAGAGAGTGTTAGAGAGTGATAGTGAGTGTCTGTGAGTGTCTGAGAGTATCAGTGAGTGTCAGAGAGAGATAGAGAGTGATAGAGAGTGTCAGAGAGAGATAGAGAGTTTCAGAGAGACTGAGAGAGTGTGAGAGAGTGTCAGAGAGTGTCAGAGAGTGATAGTGAGTGTATGAGAGTGTCAGAGAGTGTCAGAGAGTGTCAGAGAGTGATAGTGAGTGTCAGAGAGTGTCAGAGAGTGTCGGGGAGTGTCGGAGAGTTTTAGTGACTGTCAGAGAGTGATAGTGCGTGTCAGAGAGTGATAGAGAGTGACAGAGAGTATCAGAGAGTGATAGTGAGTGTCAGAGAGTATCAGAGAGTGATAGTACATGTCTGAGAGTGTCTGAGAGTGTCAGAGAGTGTCAGAGAGTGATAGAGAGTGTCAGAGAGTGTCAGAGAGTGTCAGAGAGTGTCAGAGAGTGATAGTGAGTGTCAGAGAGTGATAGTGAGTGTCTGAGAGTGTCTGAGGGTGATACAGAGTTTCTGAGAGTGATAGAGAGTGTCAGAGAGTGATAGTGAGTGTCAGAGAGTGTCAGAGATTGATAGAGAGTATCAGAGAGTGATAGTGTGTGTCAGAGAGTATCAGAGAGTGATAGTGAGTGTCAGAGAGTGATAGTGAGTGTCCGAGAGTGTCTGAGAGTGTCAGAGAGTGATAGAGAGTGTCAGAGAGTGTCAGAGAGTGTTCGTGAGTGTCAGAGAGTATCAAAGAAGTGATAGAGAGTGTCAGAGAGAGTCAGAGATTGATAGAGAGTGTCAGAGAGTGATAGTGAGTTTCAGAGAGTGTCAGACATTGATAGAGAGTGTCAGACAGTGTCAGAGAGTGATAGAGAGTGTCAGAGAGAGATGGAGAGTTTCAGAGAGTGTGAGAGAGTGTCAGAGAGTGTCAGAGTGTCAGAGAGTGATAGTGAGTGTCAGAGAGTGTCAGAGAGTGTCAGCGAGTGTCAGAGAGTGATAGTGAGTGTCAGAGAGTGTCAGAGAGTGATAGAGAGTGTCAGAGTGTATCAGAGAGTGATAGTGAGTGTCCGAGAGAGTCTGAGAATGTCAGAGAGTGTCAGAGAGTGATAGAGAGTGTCAGAGAGTGATAGTGAGTGTCAGAGAGTATCAGAGAGTGTCAGAGATTGTCGGAGAGTGTCACAGAGTGTTAGAGAGTGATAGTGAGTGTCTGTGAGTGTCTGAGAGTATCAGTGAGTGTCAGAGAGAGATAGAGAGTGATAGAGAGTGTCAGAGAGAGATAGAGAGTTTCAGAGAGACTGAGAGAGTGTGAGAGAGTGTCAGAGAGTGTCAGAGAGTGATAGTGAGTGTATGAGAGTGTCAGAGAGTGTCAGAGAGTGTCAGAGAGTGATAGTGAGTGTCAGAGAGTGTCAGAGAGTGTCGGAGAGTGTCGGAGAGTTTTAGTGACTGTCAGAGAGTTATAGTGCGTGTCAGAGAGTGATAGAGAGTGACAGAGAGTATCAGAGAGTGATAGTGAGTGTCAGAGAGTATCAGAGAGTGATAGTACGTGTCTGAGAGTGTCTAAGAGTGTCAGAGAGTGTCAGAGAGTGATAGAGAGTGTCAGAGAGTCTCAGAGAGTGTCAGAGAGTGATAGTGAGTGTCAGAGTGTGATAGTGAGTGTCTGAGAGTGTCTGAGAGTGATACAGAGATTCTGAGAGTGATAGAGAGTGTCAGAGAGTGATAGTGAGTGTCTGAGAGTTTCTGAGAATGTCAGAGAGTGTCAGAGAATGTCAGAGAGTGATAGTGAGTGCATGAGAAAGTCTGAGATTGTCAGAGAGTGTCAGAGAGTCTTAGAGAGGGACAGAGAGTGTCAGAGAGAGATAGAGAGTGTCAGAGGGTGATAGTGAGTGTCAGAGAGAGATAGAGAGTGTCAGAGAGTGTCAGAGAGTGTTCGTGAGTGTCAGAGAGTATCAAAGAAGTGATAGAGAGTGTCAGAGAGTGTCAGAGATTGATAGAGAGTGTCAGAGAGTGATAGTGAGTTTCAGAGAGTGTCAGACATTGATAGAGAGTGTCAGACAGTGCCAGAGAGTGATAGAGAGTGTTAGAGAGAGATGGAGAGTTTCAGAGAGTGATAGTGAGTGTCCGAGAGTGTCTGAGAGTGTCAGAGAGTGATAGAGAGTGTCAGAGAGTGTCAGAGAGTGTTCGTGAGTGTCAGAGTGTATCAAAGAAGTGATAGAGAGTGTCAGAGAGTGTCAGAGATTGATAGAGAGTGTCAGAGAGTGATAGTGAGTTTCAGAGAGTGTCAGACATTGATAGAGAGTGTCAGACAGTGCCAGAGAGTGATAGAGAGTGTCAGAGAGAGATGGAGAGTTTCAGAGAGTGTGAGAGAGTGTCAGAGAGTGTCAGAGTGTCAGAGAGTCATAGTGAGTGTATGAGAGTGTCAGAGAGTGTCAGCGAATGACAGAGAGTGATAGTGAGTGTCAGAGAGTGTCAGAGAGTGTCGGAGAGTGTCGGAGAGTGATAGAGAGTGTCAGAGTGTATCAGAGAGTGATAGTGAGTGTCCGAGAGTGTCTGAGAATGTCAGAGAGTGTCAGAGAGTGATAGAGAGTGTCAGAGAGTGATAGTGCGTGTCAGAGAGTATCAGAGAGTGTCAGAGATTGTCGGAGAGTGTCAGAGAGAGTTAGAGAGTGATAGTGAGTGTCTGTGAGTGTCTGAGAGTATCAGAGAGTGTCAGAGAGAGATAGAGAGTGATAGAGAGTGTCAGAGAGAGATAGAGAGTTTCAGAGAGTGTGAGAGAGTGTCAGAGAGTGTCAGAGAGTGATAGTGAGTGTATGAGAGTGCCAGAGAGAGTCAGAGAGTGTCAGAGAGTGATAGTGAGTGTCAGAGAGTGTCAGAGAGTGTCGGAGAGTGTCGGAGAGTTTTAGTGACTGTCAGAGAGTGATAGTGAGTGTCCGAGAGTGTCTGAGAATGTCAGAGAGTGTCAGAGAGTGATAGAGAGTGTCAGAGAGTGATAGTGAGTGTCAGAGTATCAGAGAGTGTCAGAGAGTGTCAGAGAGTGTCAGAGAGTGTTAGAGAGTGATAGTGAGTGTCTGTGAGAGTCTGAGAGTATCAGACAGTGTCAGAGAGTGATAGAGAGTGATAGAGAGTGTATGAGAGTGTCAGAGAGTAATAGAGAGAGTCAGAGAGTGTTAGTAAGTGTCTGAGAGTGTCAGAGAGTGATAGTGAGTGTCAGAGAGTGTCAGACAGTGATAGAGAGTGTCAGAGAGTGATAGTGAGTGTCAGAGAGTATCAGAGAGTGATAGTGAGTGTCAAAGAGTATCAGAGAGTGATAGTGAGTGTCAGAGAATTTCAGAGAGTATCAGAGAGAGTGAGAGAGTGTCAGAGAGTGATAGTGCGTGTCTGAGAGTGTCTGAGAGTGATAGAGAGTGTCAGAGAGTGTCAGAGAGTGAGAGAGATTGTTAGAGAGTTTCAGAGAGTGTCAGAGAGTGTCTGAGAGTGTCAGAGAGTGATAGAGAGTGATCGAGAGTGTCAGAGAGTGTCAGAGAGTGTCAGAGAGTGATAGATAGTGATAGAGAGTGTCAGAGAGTGATAGAGAGTGATAGAGAGTGATAGAGAGTGTCAGAGAGTGTCAGTGTCAGAGAGTGATAGTGAGTGTCTGAGAGTGTCTGAGACTGTCAGAGAGTGATAGAGAGTGATAGAGAGTGTCAGAGAGTGATAGAGAGTGTCAAAGAGTGTCAGAGAGTGTCTGAGAGTGTCAGAGAGTGATAGAGAGTGATAGTGAGTGTCTGAGAGTGTCTGAGAGTGATAGAGAGTGTCAGAGAGTGATAGAGAGTGTCAGAGTGTGATAGAGAGTGTCAGAGCGTGTCAGAGAGTGTCTGAGAGTGTCTGAGAGTGATAGAGAGTGATAGTGAGTGTCTGAGAGTGTCTGAGTGTGTCAGAGAGTGATAGAGATTGTCAGAGAGTGATAGAGAGTGTCAGAGAGTGATAGAGAGTGTCAGAGAGTGTCAGAGAGTGTCTGAGAGTGTCAGAGAGTGATAGAGAGTGATAGTGAGTGTCTGAGAGTGTCTGAGAGTGTCAGAGAGTGATAGAGAGTGATAGATAGTGTCAGAGAGTATCAGAGAGTGATAGTGAGTGTCTGAGAGTGTCTGAGAGTGTCTGAGAGTGTCTGAGAGTGTCAGAGAGTGTCAGAGAGTGATAGAGAGTGTCAGAGAGTGTCAGAGAGTGATAGTGAGTTTCTGATAGTGTCTGAGAGTGTCTGAGAGTGTCAGAGAGTGTCAGAGAGTGATAGAGAGTGATAGAGAGTGTCAGAGAGTGTCAGAGAGTGTCAGAGAGTGATAGTGAGTGTCTGAGAGTGTCTGAGAGTGTGTGAGAGTGTCAGAGAGTGTCAGAGAGTGTCTGAGAGTGTCTGAGAGTGTCAGAGAGTGATAGAGAGAGTCAGAGAGTGTTAGTAAGTGTCTGAGAGTGTCAGAGAGTGATAGTGAGTGTCTGAGAGTGTCAGACAGTGATAGAGAGTGTCAGAGAGCGATTGTGAGTGTCAGAGAGTATCAGAGAGTGATAGTGAGTGTCAGAGAGTATCAGAGAGTGATAGTGAGTGTCAGAGAGTGATAGTGAGTGTCTGAGAGTGTCTGAGAGTGATAGAGAGTTTCTGAGAGTGATAGAGAGTGTCAGAGAGTGATAGTGAGTGTCAGAGAGTGTCAGAGATTGATAGAGAATATCAGAGAGTGATAGTGAATGTCAGAGAGTATCAGAGAGTGATAGTGAGTGTCAGAGAGTTTCTGAGAATGTCAGAGAGTGTCAGAGAGTTATAGAGAGTGTCAGAGTGTATCAGAGAGTGATAGTGAGTGTCCGAGAGTGTCTGAGAATGTCAGAGAGTGTCAGAGAGTGATAGAGAGTGTCAGAGAGTGATAGTGAGTGTCAGAGAGTATCAGAGAGTGTCAGAGATTGTCGGAGAGTGTCAGAGAGTGTTAGAGAGTGATAGTGAGTGTCTGTGAGTGTCTGAGAGTATCAGTGAGTGTCAGAGAGAGATAGAGAGTGATAGAGAGTGTCAGAGAGAGATAGAGAGTTTCAGAGAGACTGAGAGAGTGTCAGAGAGTGTCAGAGAGTGATAGTGAGTGTATGAGAGTGTCAGAGAGTGTCAGAGAGTGTCAGAGAGTGATAGTGAGTGTCAGAGAGTGTCAGAGAGTGTCGGGGAGTGTCGGAGAGTTTTAGTGACTGTCAGAGAGTGATAGTGCGTGTCAGAGAGTGATAGAGAGTGACAGAGAGTATCAGAGAGTGATAGTGAGTGTCAGAGAGTGTCAGAGAGTGATAGAGAGTGTCAGAGAGTGTCAGAGAGTGTCAGAGAGTGTCAGAGAGTGATAGTGAGTGTCAGAGAGTGATAGTGAGTGTCTGAGAGTGTCTGAGGGTGATACAGAGTTTCTGAGAGTGATAGAGAGTGTCAGAGAGTGATAGTGAGTGTCAGAGAGTGTCAGAGATTGATAGAGAGTATCAGAGAGTGATAGTGTGTGTCAGAGAGTATCAGAGAGTGATAGTGAGTGTCAGAGAGTGATAGTGAGTGTCCGAGAGTGTCTGAGAGTGTCAGAGAGTGATAGAGAGTGTCAGAGAGTGTCAGAGAGTGTTCGTGAGTGTCAGAGAGTATCAAAGAAGTGATAGAGAGTGTCAGAGAGAGTCAGAGATTGATAGAGAGTGTCAGAGAGTGATAGTGAGTTTCAGAGAGTGTCAGACATTGATAGAGAGTGTCAGACAGTGTCAGAGAGTGATACAGAGTGTCAGAGAGAGATGGAGAGTTTCAGAGAGTGTGAGAGAGTGTCAGAGAGTGTCAGAGTGTCAGAGAGTGATAGTGAGTGTCAGAGAGTGTCAGAGAGTGTCAGCGAGTGTCAGAGAGTGATAGTGAGTGTCAGAGAGTGTCAGAGAGTGTCGGAGAGTGTCAGAGAGTGTCAGAGAGTGATAGAGAGTGTCAGAGTGTATCAGAGAGTGTTAGTGAGTGTCCGAGAGAGTCTGAGAATGTCAGAGATTGTCAGAGAGTGACAGAGAGTGTCAGAGAGTGATAGTGAGTGTCAGAGAGTGATAGTGAGTTTCAGAGAGTGTCAGACATTGATAGAGAGTGTCAGACACTGTCAGAGAGTGATAGAGAGTGTCAGAGAGAGATGGAGAGTTTCAGAGAGTGATAGTGAGTGTCCGAGAGTGTCTGAGAGTGTCAGAGAGTGATAGAGAGTGTCAGAGAGTGTCAGAGAGTGTTCGTGAGTGTCAGAGAGTATCAAAGAAGTGATAGAGAGTGTCAGAGAGTGTCAGAGATTGATAGAGAGTGTCAGAGAGTGATAGTGAGTTTCAGAGAGTGTCAGACATTGATAGAGAGTGTCAGACAGTGTCAGAGAGTGATAGAGAGTGTCAGAGAGAGATGGAGAGTTTCAGAGAGTGTGAGAGAGTGTCAGAGAGTGTCAGAGTGTCAGAGAGTGATAGTGAGTGTATGAGAGTGTCAGAGAGTGTCAGCGAATGTCAGAGAGTGATAGTGAGTGTCAGAGAGTGTCAGAGAGTGTCGGAGAGTGTCGGAGAGTGTCGGAGAGTGATAGAGAGTGTCAGAGTGTATCAGAGAGTGATAGTGAGTGTCCGAGAGTGTCTGAGAATGTCAGAGAGTGTCAGAGAGTGATAGAGAGTGTCAGAGAGTGATAGTGCGTGTCAGAGAGTATCAGAGAGTGTCAGAGATTGTCGGAGAGTGTCAGAGAGAGTTAGAGAGTGATAGTGAGTGTCTGTGAGTGTCTGAGAGTATCAGAGAGTGTCAGAGAGAGATAGAGAGTGATAGAGAGTGTCAGAGAGAGATAGAGAGTTTCAGAGAGTGTGAGAGAGTGTCAGAGAGTGTCAGAGAGTGATAGTGAGTGTATGAGAGTGCCAGAGAGAGTCAGAGAGTGTCAGAGAGTGATAGTGAGTGTCAGAGAGTGTCAGAGAGTGTCGGAGAGTGTCGGAGAGTTTTAGTGACTGTCAGAGAGTGATAGTGAGTGTCCGAGAGTGTCTGAGAATGTCAGAGATTGTCAGAGAGTGATAGAGAGTGTCAGAGAGTGATAGTGAGTGTCAGAGTATCAGAGAGTGTCAGAGAGTGTCAGAGAGTGTCAGAGAGTGTTAGAGAGTGATAGTGAGTGTCTGTGAGAGTCTGAGAGTATCAGACAGTGTCAGAGAGTGATAGAGAGTGATAGAGAGTGTATGAGAGTGTCAGAGAGTAATAGAGAGAGTCAGAGAGTGTTAGTAAGTGTCTGAGAGTGTCAGAGAGTGATAGTGAGTGTCAGAGAGTGTCAGACAGTGATAGAGAGTGTCAGAGAGTGATAGTGAGTGTCAGAGAGTATCAGAGAGTGATAGTGAGTGTCAGAGAGTATCAGAGAGTGATAGTGAGTGTCAGAGAGTTTCTGAGAATGTCAGAGAGTGTCAGAGAGTTATAGAGAGTGTCAGAGTGTATCAGAGAGTGATAGTGAGTGTCCGAGAGTGTCTGAGAATGTCAGAGAGTGTCAGAGAGTGATAGAGAGTGTCAGAGAGTGATAGTGAGTGTCAGAGAGTATCAGAGAGTGTCAGAGATTGTCGGAGAGTGTCAGAGAGTGTTAGAGAGTGATAGTGAGTGTCTGTGAGTGTCTGAGAGTATCAGTGAGTGTCAGAGAGAGATAGAGAGTGATAGAGAGTGTCAGAGAGAGATAGAGAGTTTCAGAGAGACTGAGAGAGTGTGAGAGAGTGTCAGAGAGTGTCAGAGAGTGATAGTGAGTGTATGAGAGTGTCAGAGAGTGTCAGAGAGTGTCAGAGAGTGATAGTGAGTGTCAGAGAGTGTCAGAGAGTGTCGGGGAGTGTCGGAGAGTTTTAGTGACTGTCAGAGAGTGATAGTGCGTGTCAGAGAGTGATAGAGAGTGACAGAGAGTATCAGAGAGTGATAGTGAGTGTCAGAGAGTATCAGAGAGTGATAGTACATGTCTGAGAGTGTCTGAGAGTGTCAGAGAGTGTCAGAGAGTGATAGAGAGTGTCAGAGAGTGTCAGAGAGTGTCAGAGAGTGTCAGAGAGTGATAGTGAGTGTCAGAGAGTGATAGTGAGTGTCTGAGAGTGTCTGAGGGTGATACAGAGTTTCTGAGAGTGATAGAGAGTGTCAGAGAGTGATAGTGAGTGTCAGAGAGTGTCAGAGATTGATAGAGAGTATCAGAGAGTGATAGTGTGTGTCAGAGAGTATCAGAGAGTGATAGTGAGTGTCAGAGAGTGATAGTGAGTGTCCGAGAGTGTCTGAGAGTGTCAGAGAGTGATAGAGAGTGTCAGAGAGTGTCAGAGAGTGTTCGTGAGTGTCAGAGAGTATCAAAGAAGTGATAGAGAGTGTCAGAGAGAGTCAGAGATTGATAGAGAGTGTCAGAGAGTGATAGTGAGTTTCAGAGAGTGTCAGACATTGATAGAGAGTGTCAGACAGTGTCAGAGAGTGATACAGAGTGTCAGAGAGAGATGGAGAGTTTCAGAGAGTGTGAGAGAGTGTCAGAGAGTGTCAGAGTGTCAGAGAGTGATAGTGAGTGTCAGAGAGTGTCAGAGAGTGTCAGCGAGTGTCAGAGAGTGATAGTGAGTGTCAGAGAGTGTCAGAGAGTGTCGGAGAGTGTCAGAGAGTGTCAGAGAGTGATAGAGAGTGTCAGAGTGTATCAGAGAGTGATAGTGAGTGTCCGAGAGAGTCTGAGAATGTCAGAGATTGTCAGAGAGTGACAGAGAGTGTCAGAGAGTGATAGTGAGTGTCAGAGAGTGATAGTGAGTTTCAGAGAGTGTCAGACATTGATAGAGAGTGTCAGACAGTGTCAGAGAGTGATAGAGAGTGTCAGAGAGAGATGGAGAGTTTCAGAGAGTGATAGTGAGTGTCCGAGAGTGTCTGAGAGTGTCAGAGAGTGATAGAGAGTGTCAGAGAGTGTCAGAGAGTGTTCGTGAGTGTCAGAGAGTATCAAAGAAGTGATAGAGAGTGTCAGAGAGTGTCAGAGATTGATAGAGAGTGTCAGAGAGTGATAGTGAGTTTCAGAGAGTGTCAGACATTGATAGAGAGTGTCAGACAGTGTCAGAGAGTGATAGAGAGTGTCAGAGAGAGATGGAGAGTTTCAGAGAGTGTGAGAGAGTGTCAGAGAGTGTCAGAGTGTCAGAGAGTGATAGTGAGTGTATGAGAGTGTCAGAGAGTGTCAGCGAATGTCAGAGAGTGATAGTGAGTGTCAGAGAGTGTCAGAGAGTGTCGGAGAGTGTCGGAGAGTGTCGGAGAGTGATAGAGAGTGTCAGAGTGTATCAGAGAGTGATAGTGAGTGTCCGAGAGTGTCTGAGAATGTCAGAGAGTGTCAGAGAGTGATAGAGAGTGTCAGAGAGTGATAGTGCGTGTCAGAGAGTATCAGAGAGTGTCAGAGATTGTCGGAGAGTGTCAGAGAGAGTTAGAGAGTGATAGTGAGTGTCTGTGAGTGTCTGAGAGTATCAGAGAGTGTCAGAGAGAGATAGAGAGTGATAGAGAGTGTCAGAGAGAGATAGAGAGTTTCAGAGAGTGTGAGAGAGTGTCAGAGAGTGTCAGAGAGTGATAGTGAGTGTATGAGAGTGCCAGAGAGAGTCAGAGAGTGTCAGAGAGTGATAGTGAGTGTCAGAGAGTGTCAGAGAGTGTCGGAGAGTGTCGGAGAGTTTTAGTGACTGTCAGAGAGTGATAGTGAGTGTCCGAGAGTGTCTGAGAATGTCAGAGATTGTCAGAGAGTGATAGAGAGTGTCAGAGAGTGATAGTGAGTGTCAGAGTATCAGAGAGTGTCAGAGAGTGTCAGAGAGTGTCAGAGAGTGTTAGAGAGTGATAGTGAGTGTCTGTGAGAGTCTGAGAGTATCAGACAGTGTCAGAGAGTGATAGAGAGTGATAGAGAGTGTATGAGAGTGTCAGAGAGTAATAGAGAGAGTCAGAGAGTGTTAGTAAGTGTCTGAGAGTGTCAGAGAGTGATAGTGAGTGTCAGAGAGTGTCAGACAGTGATAGAGAGTGTCAGAGAGTGATAGTGAGTGTCAGAGAGTATCAGAGAGTGATAGTGAGTGTCAGAGAGTATCAGAGAGTGATAGTGAGTGTCAGAGAATTTCAGAGAGTATCAGAGAGAGTGAGAGAGTGTCAGAGAGTGATAGTGAGTGTCTGAGAGTGTCTGAGAGTGATAGAGAGTGTCTGAGAGTGTTAGAGAGTGTCAGAGAGAGATAGTGAGTGTCAGAGTGTGTCAGAGAGTGATAGTGAGTGTCAGAGAGTGTCAGAGAGTGTCAGAGATTGTCTCTGAGTGTCTGAGAGTGTCAGAGAGTGTCAGAGAGTGTCAGAGAGTGATAGAGAGTGATAGAGTGTGTCAGAGAGCGTCAGAGAGTGATAGTGATTGTCTGAGAGTGTCAGAGAGTTTCAGAGAGTGACACTGAGAGTCTGAAAGTGTCAGAGTGTGTCAGAGTGTGTCAGGGAGTGATAGAGAGTGATAGAGAATGTCAGAGAGACTCAGAAAGTGACAATGAGTGTCTGAGCGTGTCAGAGTGTGTCAGAGAGTGATTGAGAGTGATAGTGAGTGTCAGAGAGAGTCAGAGAGTGATAGTGCGTGTCAGAGAGTGATAGATAGTGTCAGAGAGTATCAGAGAGTGATAGTGAGTGTCAGAGAGTATCAGAGAGTGATAGTGAGTGTCTGAGAGTGTCTGAGTGTGTCAGAGAGTGTCAGAGAGTGATAGAGAGTGTCAGAGAGTGTCAGAGTGTGTCAGAGAGTGATAGTGAGTGTCAGAGAGTGAGAGTGAGTGTCTGAGAGTGTCTGAGAGTGATAGAGAGTTTCTGAGAGTGATAGAGAGTGTCAGAGAGTGATAGTGAGTGTCAGAGAGTGTCAGAGATTGATAGAGAGTATCAGAGAGTGATAGTGTGTGTCAGAGAGTATCAGAGAGTGATAGTGAGTGTCTGAGTGTTTCTGAGAATGTCAGAGAGTGTCAGAGAATGTCAGAGAGTGATAGTGAGTGCATGAGAAAGTCTGAGATTGTCAGAGAGTGTCAGAGAGTGTTAGAGAGGGACAGAGAGTGTCAGAGAGAGACAGAGAGTGTCAGAGAGTGATAGTGAGTGTCAGAGAGTGATAGTGAGTGTCCGAGAGTGTCTGAGAGTGTCAGAGAGTGATTGAGAGTGTCAGAGAGTGTCAGAGAGTGTTTGTGTGTGTCAGAGAGTGTCAGAGAGTGTCTGAGAGTGTCTGAGGGTGATACAGAGTTTCTGAGAGTGATAGAGAGTGTCAGAGAGTGATAGTGAGTGTCAGAGAGTGTCAGAGATTGATAGAGAGTATCAGAGAGTGATAGTGTGTGTCAGAGAGTATCAGAGAGTGATAGTGAGTGTCAGAGAGTGATAGTGAGTGTCCGAGAGTGTCTGAGAGTGTCAGAGAGTGATAGAGAGTGTCAGAGAGTGTCAGAGAGTGTTCGTGAGTGTCAGAGAGTATCAAAGAAGTGATAGAGAGTGTCAGAGAGAGTCAGAGATTGATAGAGAGTGTCAGAGAGTGATAGTGAGTTTCAGAGAGTGTCAGACATTGATAGAGAGTGTCAGACAGTGTCAGAGAGTGATACAGAGTGTCAGAGAGAGATGGAGAGTTTCAGAGAGTGTGAGAGAGTGTCAGAGAGTGTCAGAGTGTCAGAGAGTGATAGTGAGTGTCAGAGAGTGTCAGAGAGTGTCAGCGAGTGTCAGAGAGTGATAGTGAGTGTCAGAGAGTGTCAGAGAGTGTCGGAGAGTGTCAGAGACTGTCAGAGAGTGATAGAGAGTGTCAGAGTGTATCAGAGAGTGATAGTGAGTGTCCGAGAGAGTCTGAGAATGTCAGAGAGTGTCAGAGAGTGACAGAGAGTGTCAGAGAGTGATAGTGAGTGTCAGAGAGTGATAGTGAGTTTCAGAGAGTGTCAGACATTGATAGAGAGTGTCAGACAGTGTCAGAGAGTGATAGAGAGTGTCAGAGAGAGATGGAGAGTTTCAGAGAGTGATAGTGAGTGTCCGAGAGTGTCTGAGAGTGTCAGAGAGTGATAGAGAGTGTCAGAGAGTGTCAGAGAGTGTTCGTGAGTGTCAGAGAGTATCAAAGAAGTGATAGAGAGTGTCAGAGAGTGTCAGAGATTGATAGAGAGTGTCAGAGAGTGATAGTGAGTTTCAGAGAGTGTCAGACATTGATAGAGAGTGTCAGACAGTGTCAGAGAGTGATAGAGAGTGTCAGAGAGAGATGGAGAGTTTCAGAGAGTGTGAGAGAGTGTCAGAGAGTGTCAGAGTGTCAGAGAGTGATAGTGAGTGTATGAGAGTGTCAGAGAGTGTCAGCGAATGTCAGAGAGTGATAGTGAGTGTCAGAGAGTGTCAGAGAGTGTCGGAGAGTGTCGGAGAGTGTCGGAGAGTGATAGAGAGTGTCAGAGTGTATCAGAGAGTGATAGTGAGTGTCCGAGAGTGTCTGAGAATGTCAGAGAGTGTCAGAGAGTGATAGAGAGTGTCAGAGAGTGATAGTGCGTGTCAGAGAGTATCAGAGAGTGTCAGAGATTGTCGGAGAGTGTCAGAGAGAGTTAGAGAGTGATAGTGAGTGTCTGTGAGTGTCTGAGAGTATCAGAGAGTGTCAGAGAGAGATAGAGAGTGATAGAGAGTGTCAGAGAGAGATAGAGAGTTTCAGAGAGTGTGAGAGAGTGTCAGAGAGTGTCAGAGAGTGATAGTGAGTGTATGAGAGTGCCAGAGAGAGTCAGAGAGTGTCAGAGAGTGATAGTGAGTGTCAGAGAGTGTCAGAGAGTGTCGGAGAGTGTCGGAGAGTTTTAGTGACTGTCAGAGAGTGATAGTGAGTGTCCGAGAGTGTCTGAGAATGTCAGAGAGTGTCAGAGAGTGATAGAGAGTGTCAGAGAGTGATAGTGAGTGTCAGAGTATCAGAGAGTGTCAGAGAGTGTCAGAGAGTGTCAGAGAGTGTTAGAGAGTGATAGTGAGTGTCTGTGAGAGTCTGAGAGTATCAGACAGTGTCAGAGAGTGATAGAGAGTGATAGAGAGTGTATGAGAGTGTCAGAGAGTAATAGAGAGAGTCAGAGAGTGTTAGTAAGTGTCTGAGAGTGTCAGAGAGTGATAGTGAGTGTCAGAGAGTGTCAGACAGTGATAGAGAGTGTCAGAGAGTGATAGTGAGTGTCAGAGAGTATCAGAGAGTGATAGTGAGTGTCAGAGAGTATCAGAGAGTGATAGTGAGTGTCAGAGAATTTCAGAGAGTATCAGAGAGAGTGAGAGAGTGTCAGAGAGTGATAGTGAGTGTCTGAGAGTGTCTGAGAGTGATAGAGAGTGTCTGAGAGTGTTAGAGAGTGTCAGAGAGAGATAGTGAGTGTCAGAGTGTGTCAGAGAGTGATAGTGAGTGTCAGAGAGTGTCAGAGAGTGTCAGAGATTGTCTCTGAGTGTCTGAGAGTGTCAGAGAGTGTCAGAGAGTGTCAGAGAGTGATAGAGAGTGATAGAGAGTGTCAGAGAGCGTCAGAGAGTGATAGTGATTGTCTGAGAGTGTCAGAGAGTTTCAGAGAGTGACACTGAGAGTCTGAAAGTGTCAGAGTGTGTCAGAGTGTGTCAGGGAGTGATAGAGAGTGATAGAGAATGTCAGAGAGACTCAGAAAGTGACAATGAGTGTCTGAGCGTGTCAGAGTGTGTCAGAGAGTGATTGAGAGTGATAGTGAGTGTCAGAGAGAGTCAGAGAGTGATAGTGCGTGTCAGAGAGTGATAGATAGTGTCAGAGAGTATCAGAGAGTGATAGTGAGTGTCAGACAGTATCAGAGAGTGATAGTGAGTGTCTGAGAGTGTCTGAGTGTGTCAGAGAGTGTCAGAGAGTGATAGAGAGTGTCAGAGAGTGTCAGAGTGTGTCAGAGAGTGATAGTGAGTGTCAGAGAGTGAGAGTGAGTGTCTGAGAGTGTCTGAGAGTGATAGAGAGTTTCTGAGAGTGATAGAGAGTGTCAGAGAGTGATAGTGAGTGTCAGAGAGTGTCAGAGATTGATAGAGAGTATCAGAGAGTGATAGTGTGTGTCAGAGAGTATCAGAGAGTGATAGTGAGTGTCTGAGTGTTTCTGAGAATGTCAGAGAGTGTCAGAGAATGTCAGAGAGTGATAGGGAGTGCATGAGAAAGTCTGAGATTGTCAGAGAGTGTCAGAGAGTGTTAGAGAGGGACAGAGAGTGTCAGAGAGAGACAGAGAGTGTCAGAGAGTGATAGTGAGTGTCAGAGAGTGATAGTGAGTGTCCGAGAGTGTCTGAGAGTGTCAGAGAGTGATTGAGAGTGTCAGAGAGTGTCAGAGAGTGTTCGTGTGTGTCAGAGAGTGTCAGAGAGTGTCTGAGAGTGTCAGAGAGTGTCAGACAGTGTCAGAGAGTGTTAGTGAGTGTCAGAAAGTATCAGAGATTGATACGGAGTGTCTCTGAGTGACTGAGAGTGTCAGAGAGTGTCAGAGAGTGATAGAGAGTGTCAGAGAGTGTCAGAGAGTGTCAGAGATTGATAGAGAGTGTTAGACAGTGTCAGAGAGTGATAGAGAGTGTCAGAGAGAGATGGAGAGTTTCAGAGAGTGTGAGAGAGTGTGAGAGAGTGTGAGAGAGTGTCAGAGAGTGATAGTGAGTGTATGAGAGTGTCAGAGAGTGTCAGAGAGTGTCAGAGAGTGATAGTGAGTGTCAGAGAGTGTCGGAGTGTGTCGGAGAGTGTCGGAGAGTGTCAGAGAGTGTCAGAGAGTGATAGAGAGTGTCAGAGTGTATCAGAGAGTGATAGTGATTGTCCGAGAGTGTCTGAGAATGTCAGAGAGTGTCAGAGAGTGATAGAGAGTGTCAGAGAGTGATAGTGAGTGTCAGAGAGTATCAGAGAGTGTCAGAGATTGTCAGAGAGTGTCAGAGAGTGTTAGAGAGTGATAGTGAGTTTCTGTGAGTGTCTGAGAGTATCAGAGAGTGTCAGAGAGTGTCAGAGAGTGTCAGAGAGTGTCAGAGAGTGATAGAGAGTGTCAGAGTGTATCAGAGAGTGATAGTGAGTGTCCGAGAGTGTCTGAGAATGTCAGAGAGTGTCAGAGAGTGATAGAGAGTGTCAGAGAGTGATAGTGAGTGTCAGAGAGTATCAGAGAGTGTCAGAGATTGTCAGAGAGTGTCAGAGAGTTTTAGAGAGTGATAGTGAGTGTCTGTGAGTGTCTGAGAGTATCAGAGTGTGTCAGAGAGTTTCAGAGAGTGTTAGAGAGTGATAGTGAGTGCCTGTGAGTGTCTGAGAGTATCAGAGAGTGTCAGAGAGTGATAGAGAGTGATAGAGAGTGTCTGAGAGTGATAGAGAGTGTCAGAGAGTGATAGTGAGTGTCAGAGATTGTCAGAGATTGATAGAGAGTATCAGAGAGTGATAGTGTGTGTCAGAGAGTATCAGAGAGTGATAGTGAGTGTCTCAGAGTTTCTGAGAATGTCAGAGAGTGTCAGAGAATGTCAGAGAGTGATAGTGAGTGCATGAGAAAGTCTGAGATTGTCAGAGTGTGTCAGAGAGTGTTAGAGAGGGACAGAGAGTGTCAGAGAGAGATAGAGAGTGTCAGAGGGTGATAGTGAGTGTCAGAGAGAGATAGAGAGTGTCAGAGAGGGATAGTGAGTGTCAGAGAGTGATAGTGAGTGTCCGAGAGTGTCAGAGAGTGATAGAGAGTGTCAGAGAGTGTCAGAGAGTGTTCGTGAGTGTCAGAGAGTATCAAAGAAGTGATAGAGAGTGTGAGTGAGTGTCAGAGATTGATAGAGAGTGTCAGAGAGTGATAGTGAGTTTCAGAAGTATCAGAGAGTGATAGTGAGTGTCCGAGAGTGTCTGAGAGTGTCTGAGAGTGTCAGAGAGTGTCAGACAGTGTCAGAGAGTGTTAGTGAGTGTCAGAAAGTATCAGAGAGTGATAGAGAGTGTTAGGGAGTGTCAGAGAGAGATAGTGAGTGTCAGAGTGTGTCTTAGATTGATAGGGAGTGTCTCTGAGTGTATGAGAGTGTCAGAGAGTGATAGAGAGTGTCAGAGAGAGATGGAGAGTTTCAGAGAGTGTGACAGAGTGTGAGAGAGTGTGAGAGAGTGCCAGAGAGTGATAGTGAGTGTATGAGAGTGTCAGAGAGTGTCAGAGAGTGTCAGAGAGTGATAGTGAGTGTCAGAGAGTGTCAGAGAGTGTCGGAGAGTGTCAGAGAGTGTCAGAGAGTGTCAGAGAGTGTCAGAGAGTGATAGAGAGTGTCAGAGTGTATCAGAGAGTGATAGTGAGTGTCCGAGAGTGTCTGAGAATGTCAGAGAGTGTCAGAGAGTGATAGAGAGTGTCAGAGAGTGATAGTGAGTGTCAGAGAGTATCAGAGAGTGTCAGAGATTGTCAGAGAGTGTCAGAGAGTGTCTGAGAGTGTCAGAGAGTGTCAGACAGTGTCAGAGAGTGTTAGTGAGTGTCAGAAAGTATCAGAGATTGATACGGAGTGTCTCTGAGTGACTGAGAGTGTCAGAGAGTGTCAGAGAGTGATAGAGAGTGTCAGAGAGTGTCAGAGAGTGTCAGAGATTGATAGAGAGTGTCAGACAGTGTCAGAGAGTGATAGAGAGTGTCAGAGAGAGATGGAGAGTTTCAGAGAGTGTGAGAGAGTGTGAGAGAGTGTGAGAGAGTGTCAGAGAGTGATAGTGAGTGTATGAGAGTGTCAGAGAGTGTCAGAGAGTGTCAGAGAGTGATAGTGAGTGTCAGAGAGTGTCGGAGTGTGTCGGAGAGTGTCGGAGAGTGTCAGAGAGTGTCAGAGAGTGATAGAGAGTGTCAGAGTGTATCAGAGAGTGATAGTGATTGTCCGAGAGTGTCTGAGAATGTCAGAGAGTGTCAGAGAGTGATAGAGAGTGTCAGAGAGTGATAGTGAGTGTCAGAGAGTATCAGAGAGTGTCAGAGATTGTCAGAGAGTGTCAGAGAGTGTTAGAGAGTGATAGTGAGTTTCTGTGAGTGTCTGAGAGTATCAGAGAGTGTCAGAGAGTGTCAGAGAGTGTCAGAGAGTGTCAGAGAGTGATAGAGAGTGTCAGAGTGTATCAGAGAGTGATAGTGAGTGTCCGAGAGTGTCTGAGAATGTCAGAGAGTGTCAGAGAGTGATAGAGAGTGTCAGAGAGTGATAGTGAGTGTCAGAGAGTATCAGAGAGTGTCAGAGATTGTCAGAGAGTGTCAGAGAGTTTTAGAGAGTGATAGTGAGTGTCTGTGAGTGTCTGAGAGTATCAGAGTGTGTCAGAGAGTTTCAGAGAGTGTTAGAGAGTGATAGTGAGTGCCTGTGAGTGTCTGAGAGTATCAGAGAGTGTCAGAGAGTGATAGAGAGTGATAGAGAGTGTCTGAGAGTGATAGAGAGTGTCAGAGAGTGATAGTGAGTGTCAGAGATTGTCAGAGATTGATAGAGAGTATCAGAGAGTGATAGTGTGTGTCAGAGAGTATCAGAGAGTGATAGTGAGTGTCTCAGAGTTTCTGAGAATGTCAGAGAGTGTCAGAGAATGTCAGAGAGTGATAGTGAGTGCATGAGAAAGTCTGAGATTGTCAGAGTGTGTCAGAGAGTGTTAGAGAGGGACAGAGAGTGTCAGAGAGAGATAGAGAGTGTCAGAGGGTGATAGTGAGTGTCAGAGAGAGATAGAGAGTGTCAGAGAGGGATAGTGAGTGTCAGAGAGTGATAGTGAGTGTCCGAGAGTGTCAGAGAGTGATAGAGAGTGTCAGAGAGTGTCAGAGAGTGTTCGTGAGTGTCAGAGAGTATCAAAGAAGTGATAGAGAGTGTGAGTGAGTGTCAGAGATTGATAGAGAGTGTCAGAGAGTGATAGTGAGTTTCAGAAGTATCAGAGAGTGATAGTGAGTGTCCGAGAGTGTCTGAGAGTGTCTGAGAGTGTCAGAGAGTGTCAGACAGTGTCAGAGAGTGTTAGTGAGTGTCAGAAAGTATCAGAGAGTGATAGAGAGTGTTAGGGAGTGTCAGAGAGAGATAGTGAGTGTCAGAGTGTGTCTTAGATTGATAGGGAGTGTCTCTGAGTGTATGAGAGTGTCAGAGAGTGATAGAGAGTGTCAGAGAGAGATGGAGAGTTTCAGAGAGTGTGAGAGAGTGTGAGAGAGTGTGAGAGAGTGTCAGAGAGTGATAGTGAGTGTATGAGAGTGTCAGAGAGTGTCAGAGAGTGTCAGAGAGTGATAGTGAGTGTCAGAGAGTGTCAGAGAGTGTCGGAGAGTGTCAGAGAGTGTCAGAGAGTGTCAGAGAGTGTCAGAGAGTGATAGAGAGTGTCAGAGTGTATCAGAGAGTGATAGTGAGTGTCCGAGAGTGTCTGAGAATGTCAGAGAGTGTCAGAGAGTGATAGAGAGTGTCAGAGAGTGATAGTGAGTGTCAGAGAGTATCAGAGAGTGTCAGAGATTGTCAGGGAGTGTCAGAGAGTGTTAGAGAGTGATAGTGAGTGTCTGTGAGTGTCTGAGAGTATCAGAGAGTGTCCAAGAGTGTCAGAGAGTGTTAGAGAGTGATAGAGAGTGTCTGAGAGTGATAGAGAGTGTCTGAGAGTGTTAGAGAGTGTCAGGGAGAGATAGTGAGTGTCAGAGTGTGTCAGAGATTGATAAGGTGTGTCTCTGAGTGTCTGAGAGTGTCAGAGAGTGTCAGAGAGTGATAGAGAGTGTCAGACAGTGTCTGAGAGTTTCTGAGAATGTCAGAGAGTGTCAGAGAATGTCAGAGAGTGATAGTGAGTGCATGAGAAAGTCTGAGATTGTCAGAGAGTGTCAGAGAGTGTTAGAGAGGGACAGAGAGTGTCAGAGAGAGATAGAGAGTGTCAGAGGGTGATAGTGAGTGTCAGAGAGAGATAGAGAGTGTCAGAGAGTGATAGTGAGTGTCAGAGAGTGATAGTGAGTGTCCGAGAGTGTCTGAGAGTGTCAGAGAGTGATAGAGAGTGTCAGAGAGTGTCAGAGAGTGTTCGTGAGTGTCAGAGAGTATCAAAGAAGTGATAGAGAGTGTCAGAGAGTGTCAGAGATTGATAGAGAGTGTCAGAGAGTGATAGTGAGTTTCAGAGAGTGTCAGACATTGATAGAGAGTGCCAGACAGTGTCAGAGAGTGATAGAGAGTGTCTGAGAGTGATAGAGAGTGTCTGAGAGTGTTAGAGAGTGTCAGGGAGAGATAGTGAGTGTCAGAGTGTGTCAGAGATTGATAAGGAGTGTCTCTGAGTGTCTGAGAGTGTCAGAGAGTGATAGAGAGTGTCAGACAGTGTCTGAGAGTTTCTGAGAATGTCAGAGAGTGTCAGAGAAAGTCAGAGAGTGATAGTGAGTGCATGAGAAAGTCTGAGATTGTCAGAGAGTGTCAGAGAGTGTTAGAGAGGGACAGAGAGTGTCAGAGAGAGATAGAGAGTGTCAGAGGGTGATAGTGAGTGTCAGAGAGAGATAGAGAGTGTCAGAGAGTGATAGTGAGTGTCAGAGAGTGATAGTGAGTGTCCGAGAGTGTCTGAGAGTGTCAGAGAGTGATAGAGAGTGTCAGAGAGTGTCAGTGAGTGTTCGTGAGTGTCAGAGAGTATCAAAGAAGTGATAGAGAGTGTCAGAGAGTGTCAGAGATTGATAGAGAGTGTCAGAGAGTGATAGTGAGTTTCAGAAGTATCAGAGAGTGATAGTGAGTGTCCGAGAGTGTCTGAGAGTGTCTGAGAGTGTCAGAGAGTGTCAGACAGTTTCAGAGAGTGTTAGTGAGTGTCAGAAAGTATCAGAAAGTGATAGAGAGTGTGAGAGAGTGATAGTGAGTGTCAGAGTGTGTCAGAGATTGATAGGGAGTGTCTCTGAGTGTCTGAGAGTGTCAGAGAGTGATAGAGAGTGTCAGAGAGTGTCAGAGATTGATAGAGAGTGTCAGTGTCAGAGAGTGATAGAGAGTGTCAGGGAGAGATGGAGAGTTTCAGAGAGTGTGAGAAAGTGTGAGAGAGTGTGAGAGAGTGTCAGAGAGTGATAGTGAGGGTCAGAGAGTGTCAGAGAGTGTCAGAGAGTGTCAGAGAGTGTCAGAGAGTGATAGTGAGTGTCAGAGAGTGTCGGAGAGTGTCGGAGAGTGTCAGAGAGTGTCAGAGAGTGTCAGAGAGTGATAGAGAGTGTCAGAGTGTATCAGAGAGTGATAGTGAGTGTCCGAGAGTGTCTGAGAATGTCAGAGAGTGTCAGAGAGTGATAGAGAGTGTCAGAGAGTGATAGTGAGTGTCAGAGATTGTCAGAGATTGATAGAGAGTATCAGAGAGTGATAGTGTGTGTCAGAGAGTATCAGAGAGTGATAGTGAGTGTCTGAGAGTTTCTGAGATTGTCAGAGTGTGTCAGAGAGTGTTAGAGAGGGACAGAGAGTGTCAGAGAGAGATAGAGAGTGTCAGAGGGTGATAGTGAGTGTCAGAGAGAGATAGAGAGTGTCAGAGAGGGATAGTGAGTGTCAGAGAGTGATAGTGAGTGTCCGAGAGTGTCAGAGAGTGATAGAGAGTGTCAGAGAGTGTCAGAGAGTGTTCGTGAGTGTCAGAGAGTATCAAAGAAGTGATAGAGAGTGTGAGTGAGTGTCAGAGATTGATAGAGAGTGTCAGAGAGTGATAGTGAGTTTCAGAAGTATCAGAGAGTGATAGTGAGTGTCCGAGATTGTCCGAGAGTGTCTGAGAGTGTCTGAGAGTGTCAGAGAGTGTCAGACAGTGTCAGAGAGTGTTAGTGAGTGTCAGAAAGTATCAGAGAGTGATAGAGAGTGTTAGGGAGTGTCAGAGAGAGATAGTGAGTGTCAGAGTGTGTCTTAGATTGATAGGGAGTGTCTCTGAGTGTCTGAGAGTGTCAGAGAGTGTCAGAGAGTGATAGAGAGTGTCAGAGAGTGTCAGAGAGTGTCAGAGATTGATAGAGAGTGTCAGACAGTGTCAGAGAGTGATAGAGAGTGTCAGAGAGAGATGGAGAGTTTCAGAGAGTGTGAGAGAGTGTGAGAGAGTGTCAGAGAGTGTCAGAGAGTGTCAGAGAGTGTCAGAGAGTGATAGAGAGTGTCAGAGTGTATCAGAGAGTGATAGTGAGTGTCCGAGAGTGTCTGAGAATGTCAGAGAGTGTCAGAGAGTGATAGAGAGTGTCAGAGAGTGATAGTGAGTGTCAGAGAGTATCAGAGAGTGTCAGAGATTGTCAGAGAGTGTCAGAGAGTGTTAGAGAGTGATAGTGAGTGTCTGTGAGTGTCTGAGAGTATCAGAGAGTGTCCGAGAGTGTCAGAGAGTGTTAGAGAGTGATAGAGAGTGTCTGAGAGTGATAGAGAGTGTCTGAGAGTGTTAGAGAGTGTCAGGGAGAGATAGTGAGTGTCAGAGTGTGTCAGAGATTGATAAGGTGTGTCTCTGAGTGTCTGAGAGTGTCAGAGAGTGTCAGAGAGTGATAGAGAGTGTCAGACAGTGTCTGAGAGTTTCTGAGAATGTCAGAGAGTGTCAGAGAATGTCAGAGAGTGATAGTGAGTGCATGAGAAAGTCTGAGATTGTCAGAGTGTGTCAGAGAGTGTTAGAGAGGGACAGAGAGTGTCAGAGAGAGATAGAGAGTGTCAGAGGGTGATAGTGAGTGTCAGAGAGAGATAGAGAGTGTCAGAGAGGGATAGTGAGTGTCAGAGAGTGATAGTGAGTGTCCGAGAGTGTCAGAGAGTGATAGAGAGTGTCAGAGAGTGTCAGAGAGTGTTCGTGAGTGTCAGAGAGTATCAAAGAAGTGATAGAGAGTGTGAGTGAGTGTCAGAGATTGATAGAGAGTGTCAGAGAGTGATAGTGAGTTTCAGAAGTATCAGAGAGTGATAGTGAGTGTCCGAGAGTGTCTGAGAGTGTCTGAGAGTGTCAGAGAGTGTCAGACAGTGTCAGAGAGTGTTAGTGAGTGTCAGAAAGTATCAGAGAGTGATAGAGAGTGTTAGGGAGTGTCAGAGAGAGATAGTGAGTGTCAGAGTGTGTCTTAGATTGATAGGGAGTGTCTCTGAGTGTATGAGAGTGTCAGAGAGTGATAGAGAGTGTCAGAGAGAGATGGAGAGTTTCAGAGAGTGTGAGAGAGTGTGAGAGAGTGTGAGAGAGTGTCAGAGAGTGATAGTGAGTGTATGAGAGTGTCAGAGAGTGTCAGAGAGTGTCAGAGAGTGATAGTGAGTGTCAGAGAGTGTCAGAGAGTGTCGGAGAGTGTCAGAGAGTGTCAGAGAGTGTCAGAGAGTGTCAGAGAGTGTCAGAGAGTGATAGAGAGTGTCAGAGTGTATCAGAGAGTGATAGTGAGTGTCCGAGAGTGTCTGAGAATGTCAGAGAGTGTCAGAGAGTGATAGAGAGTGTCAGAGAGTGATAGTGAGTGTCAGAGAGTATCAGAGAGTGTCAGAGATTGTCAGAGAGTGTCAGAGAGTGTTAGAGAGTGATAGTGAGTGTCTGTGAGTGTCTGAGAGTATCAGAGAGTGTCCAAGAGTGTCAGAGAGTGTTAGAGAGTGATAGAGAGTGTCTGAGAGTGATAGAGAGTGTCTGAGAGTGTTAGAGAGTGTCAGGGAGAGATAGTGAGTGTCAGAGTGTGTCAGAGATTGATAAGGTGTGTCTCTGAGTGTCTGAGAGTGTCAGAGAGTGTCAGAGAGTGATAGAGAGTGTCAGACAGTGTCTGAGAGTTTCTGAGAATGTCAGAGAGTGTCAGAGAATGTCAGAGAGTGATAGTGAGTGCATGAGAAAGTCTGAGATTGTCAGAGAGTGTCAGAGAGTGTTAGAGAGGGACAGAGAGTGTCAGAGAGAGATAGAGAGTGTCAGAGGGTGATAGTGAGTGTCAGAGAGAGATAGAGAGTGTCAGAGAGTGATAGTGAGTGTCAGAGAGTGATAGTGAGTGTCCGAGAGTGTCTGAGAGTGTCAGAGAGTGATAGAGAGTGTCAGAGAGTGTCAGAGAGTGTTCGTGAGTGTCAGAGAGTATCAAAGAAGTGATAGAGAGTGTCTGAGAGTGTCAGAGATTGATAGAGAGTGTCAGAGAGTGATAGTGAGTTTCAGAGAGTGTCAGACATTGATAGAGAGTGCCAGACAGTGTCAGAGAGTGATAGAGAGTGTCTGAGAGTGATAGAGAGTGTCTGAGAGTGTTAGAGAGTGTCAGGGAGAGATAGTGAGTGTCAGAGTGTGTCAGAGATTGATAAGGAGTGTCTCTGAGTGTCTGAGAGTGTCAGAGAGTGATAGAAAGTGTCAGACAGTGTCTGAGAGTTTCTGAGAATGTCAGAGAGTGTCAGAGAAAGTCAGAGAGTGATAGTGAGTGCATGAGAAAGTCTGAGATTGTCAGAGAGTGTCAGAGAGTGTTAGAGAGGGACAGAGAGTGTCAGAGAGAGATAGAGAGTGTCAGAGGGTGATAGTGAGTGTCAGAGAGAGATAGAGAGTGTCAGACAGTGATAGTGAGTGTCAGAGAGTGATAGTGAGTGTCCGAGAGTGTCTGAGAGTGTCAGAGAGTGATAGAGAGTGTCAGAGAGTGTCAGTGAGTGTTCGTGAGTGTCAGAGAGTATCAAAGAAGTGATAGAGAGTGTCAGAGAGTGTCAGAGATTGATAGAGAGTGTCAGAGAGTGATAGTGAGTTTCAGAAGTATCAGAGAGTGATAGTGAGTGTCCGAGAGTGTCTGAGAGTGTCTGAGAGTGTCAGAGAGTGTCAGACAGTTTCAGAGAGTGTTAGTGAGTGTCAGAAAGTATCAGAAAGTGATAGAGAGTGTGAGAGAGTGATAGTGAGTGTCAGAGTGTGTCAGAGATTGATAGGGAGTGTCTCTGAGTGTCTGAGAGTGTCAGAGAGTGATAGAGAGTGTCAGAGAGTGTCAGAGAGTGTCAGAGATTGATAGAGAGTGTCAGTGTCAGAGAGTGATAGAGAGTGTCAGGGAGAGATGGAGAGTTTCAGAGAGTGTGAGAAAGTGTGAGAGAGTGTGAGAGAGTGTCAGAGAGTGATAGTGAGGGTCAGAGAGTGTCAGAGAGTGTCAGAGAGTGTCAGAGAGTGTCAGAGAGTGATAGTGAGTGTCAGAGAGTGTCGGAGAGTGTCGGAGAGTGTCAGAGAGTGTCAGAGAGTGTCAGAGAGTGATAGAGAGTGTCAGAGTGTATCAGAGAGTGATAGTGAGTGTCCGAGAGTGTCTGAGAATGTCAGAGAGTGTCAGAGAGTGATAGAGAGTGTCAGAGAGTGATAGTGAGTGTCAGAGATTGTCAGAGATTGATAGAGAGTATCAGAGAGTGATAGTGTGTGTCAGAGAGTATCAGAGAGTGATAGTGAGTGTCTGAGAGTTTCTGAGATTGTCAGAGTGTGTCAGAGAGTGTTAGAGAGGGACAGAGAGTGTCAGAGAGAGATAGAGAGTGTCAGAGGGTGATAGTGAGTGTCAGAGAGAGATAGAGAGTGTCAGAGAGGGATAGTGAGTGTCAGAGAGTGATAGTGAGTGTCCGAGAGTGTCAGAGAGTGATAGAGAGTGTCAGAGAGTGTCAGAGAGTGTTCGTGAGTGTCAGAGAGTATCAAAGAAGTGATAGAGAGTGTGAGTGAGTGTCAGAGATTGATAGAGAGTGTCAGAGAGTGATAGTGAGTTTCAGAAGTATCAGAGAGTGATAGTGAGTGTCCGAGATTGTCCGAGAGTGTCTGAGAGTGTCTGAGAGTGTCAGAGAGTGTCAGACAGTGTCAGAGAGTGTTAGTGAGTGTCAGAAAGTATCAGAGAGTGATAGAGAGTGTTAGGGAGTGTCAGAGAGAGATAGTGAGTGTCAGAGTGTGTCTTAGATTGATAGGGAGTGTCTCTGAGTGTCTGAGAGTGTCAGAGAGTGTCAGAGAGTGATAGAGAGTGTCAGAGAGTGTCAGAGAGTGTCAGAGATTGATAGAGAGTGTCAGACAGTGTCAGAGAGTGATAGAGAGTGTCAGAGAGAGATGGAGAGTTTCAGAGAGTGTGAGAGAGTGTGAGAGAGTGTCAGAGAGTGTCAGAGAGTGTCAGAGAGTGTCAGAGAGTGATAGAGAGTGTCAGAGTGTATCAGAGAGTGATAGTGAGTGTCCGAGAGTGTCTGAGAATGTCAGAGAGTGTCAGAGAGTGATAGAGAGTGTCAGAGAGTGATAGTGAGTGTCAGAGAGTATCAGAGAGTGTCAGAGATTGTCAGAGAGTGTCAGAGAGTGTTAGAGAGTGATAGTGAGTGTCTGTGAGTGTCTGAGAGTATCAGAGAGTGTCCGAGAGTGTCAGAGAGTGTTAGAGAGTGATAGAGAGTGTCTGAGAGTGATAGAGAGTGTCTGAGAGTGTTAGAGAGTGTCAGGGAGAGATAGTGAGTGTCAGAGTGTGTCAGAGATTGATAAGGTGTGTCTCTGAGTGTCTGAGAGTGTCAGAGAGTGTCAGAGAGTGATAGAGAGTGTCAGACAGTGTCTGAGAGTTTCTGAGAATGTCAGAGAGTGTCAGAGAATGTCAGAGAGTGATAGTGAGTGCATGAGAAAGTCTGAGATTGTCAGAGAGTGTCAGAGAGTGTTAGAGAGGGACAGAGAGTGTCAGAGAGAGATAGAGAGTGTCAGAGGGTGATAGTGAGTGTCAGAGAGAGATAGAGAGTGTCAGAGGGTGATAGTGAGTGTCAGAGAGAGATAGAGAGTGTCAGAGAGTGATAGTGAGTGTCAGAGAGTGATAGTGAGTGTCCGAGAGTGTCTGAGAGTGTCAGAGAGTGATAGAGAGTGTCAGAGAGTGTCAGTGAGTGTTCGTGAGTGTCAGAGAGTATCAAAGAAGTGATAGAGAGTGTCAGAGAGTGTCAGAGATTGATAGAGAGTGTCAGAGAGTGATAGTGAGTTTCAGAAGTATCAGAGAGTGATAGTGAGTGTCCGAGAGTGTCTGAGAGTGTCAGAGAGTGTCAGACAGTTTCAGAGTGTGTTAGTGAGTGTCAGAAAGTATCAGAAAGTGATAGAGAGTGTGAGAGAGTGATAGTGAGTGTCAGAGTGTGTCAGAGATTGATAGGGAGTGTCTCTGAGTGTCTGAGAGTGTCAGAGAGTGATAGAGAGTGTCAGAGAGTGTCAGAGAGTGTCAGAGATTGATAGAGAGTGTCAGTGTCAGAGAGTGATAGAGAGTGTCAGGGAGAGATGGAAAGTTTCAGAGAGTGTGAGAAAGTGTGAGAGAGTGTGAGAGAGTGTCAGAGAGTGATAGTGAGGGTCAGAGAGTGTCAGAGAGTGTCAGAGAGTGTCAGAGAGTGTCAGAGAGTGATAGTGAGTGTCAGAGAGTGTCGGAGAGTGTCGGAGAGTGTCAGAGAGTGTCAGAGAGTGTCAGAGAGTGATAGAGAGTGTCAGAGTGTATCAGAGAGTGATAGTGAGTGTCCGAGAGTATCAGAGAGTGATAGTGAGTGTCTGAGAGTTTCTGAGATTGTCAGAGTGTGTCAGAGAGTGTTAGAGAGGGACAGAGAGTGTCAGAGAGAGATAGAGAGTGTCAGAGGGTGATAGTGAGTGTCAGAGAGAGATAGAGAGTGTCAGAGAGGGATAGTGAGTGTCAGAGAGTGATAGTGAGTGTCCGAGAGTGTCAGAGAGTGATAGAGAGTGTCAGAGAGTGTCAGAGAGTGTTCGTGAGTGTCAGAGAGTATCAAAGAAGTGATAGAGAGTGTGAGTGAGTGTCAGAGATTGATAGAGAGTGTCAGAGAGTGATAGTGAGTTTCAGAAGTATCAGAGAGTGATAGTGAGTGTCCGAGATTGTCCGAGAGTGTCTGAGAGTGTCTGTGAGTGTCAGAGAGTGTCAGACAGTGTCAGAGAGTGTTAGTGAGTGTCAGAAAGTATCAGAGAGTGATAGAGAGTGTTAGGGAGTGTCAGAGAGAGATAGTGAGTGTCAGAGTGTGTCTTAGATTGATAGGGAGTGTCTCTGAGTGTCTGAGAGTGTCAGAGAGTGTCAGAGAGTGATAGAGAGTGTCAGAGAGTGTCAGAGAGTGTCAGAGATTGTTAGAGAGTGTCAGACAGTGTCAGAGAGTGATAGAGAGTGTCAGAGAGAGATGGAGAGTTTCAGAGAGTGTGAGAGAGTGTGAGAGAGTGTCAGAGAGTGTCAGAGAGTGTCAGAGAGTGTCAGAGAGTGATAGAGAGTGTCAGAGTGTATCAGAGAGTGATAGTGAGTGTCCGAGAGTGTCTGAGAATGTCAGAGAGTGTCAGAGAGTGATAGAGAGTGTCAGAGAGTGATAGTGAGTGTCAGAGAGTATCAGAGAGTGTCAGAGATTGTCAGAGAGTGTCAGAGAGTGTTAGAGAGTGATAGTGAGTGTCTGTGAGTGTCTGAGAGTATCAGAGAGTGTCCGAGAGTGTCAGAGAGTGTTAGAGAGTGATAGAGAGTGTCTGAGAGTGATAGAGAGTGTCTGAGAGTGTTAGAGAGTGTCAGGGAGAGATAGTGAGTGTCAGAGTGTGTCAGAGATTGATAAGGTGTGTCTCTGAGTGTCTGAGAGTGTCAGAGAGTGTCAGAGAGTGATAGAGAGTGTCAGACAGTGTCTGAGAGTTTCTGAGAATGTCAGAGAGTGTCAGAGAATGTCAGAGAGTGATAGTGAGTGCATGAGAAAGTCTGAGATTGTCAGAGAGTGTCAGAGAGTGTTAGAGAGGGACAGAGAGTGTCAGAGAGAGATAGAGAGTGTCAGAGGGTGATAGTGAGTGTCAGAGAGAGATAGAGAGTGTCAGAGAGTGATAGTGAGTGTCAGAGAGTGATAGTGAGTGTCCGAGAGTGTCTGAGAGTGTCAGAGAGTGATAGAGAGTGTCAGAGAGTGTCAGAGAGTGTTCGTGAGTGTCAGAGAGTATCAAAGAAGTGATAGAGAGTGTCAGAGAGTGTCAGAGATTGATAGAGAGTGTCAGAGAGTGATAGTGAGTTTCAGAGAGTGTCAGACATTGATAGAGAGTGCCAGACAGTGTCAGAGAGTGATAGAGAGTGTCTGAGAGTGATAGAGAGTGTCTGAGAGTGTTAGAGAGTGTCAGGGAGAGATAGTGAGTGTCAGAGTGTGTCAGAGATTGATAAAGAGTGTCTCTGAGTGTCTGAGAGTGTCAGAGAGTGATAGAGAGTGTCAGACAGTGTCTGAGAGTTTCTGAGAATGTCAGAGAGTGTCAGAGAAAGTCAGAGAGTGATAGTGAGTGCATGAGAAAGTCTGAGATTGTCAGAGAGTTTCAGAGAGTGTTAGAGAGGGACAGAGAGTGTCAGAGAGAGATAGAGAGTGTCAGAGGGTGATAGTGAGTGTCAGAGAGAGATAGAGAGTGTCAGAGAGTGATAGTGAGTGTCAGAGAGTGATAGTGAGTGTCCGAGAGTGTCTGAGAGTGTCAGAGAGTGATAGAGAGTGTCAGAGAGTGTCAGTGAGTGTTCGTGAGTGTCAGAGAGTATCAAAGAAGTGATAGAGAGTGTCAGAGAGTGTCAGAGATTGATAGAGAGTGTCAGAGAGTGATAGTGAGTTTCAGAGAGTGTCAGACATTGATAGAGAGTGCCAGACAGTGTCAGAGAGTGATAGAGAGTGTCTGAGAGTGATAGAGAGTGTCTGAGAGTGTTAGAGAGTGTCAGGGAGAGATAGTGAGTGTCAGAGTGTGTCAGAGATTGATAAAGAGTGTCTCTGAGTGTCTGAGAGTGTCAGAGAGTGATAGAGAGTGTCAGGCAGTGTCTGAGAGTTTCTGAGAATGTCAGAGAGTGTCAGAGAAAGTCAGAGAGTGATAGTGAGTGCATGAGAAAGTCTGAGATTGTCAGAGAGTTTCAGAGAGTGTTAGAGAGGGACAGAGAGTGTCAGAGAGAGATAGAGAGTGTCAGAGGGTGATAGTGAGTGTCAGAGAGAGATAGAGAGTGTCAGAGAGTGATAGTGAGTGTCAGAGAGTGATAGTGAGTGTCCGAGAGTGTCTGAGAGTGTCAGAGAGTGATAGAGAGTGTCAGAGAGTGTCAGTGAGTGTTCGTGAGTGTCAGAGAGTATCAAAGAAGTGATAGAGAGTGTCAGAGAGTGTCAGAGATTGATAGAGAGTGTCAGAGAGTGATAGTGAGTTTCAGAAGTATCAGAGAGTGATAGTGAGTGTCCGAGAGTGTCTGAGAGTGTCTGAGAGTGTCAGAGAGTGTCAGACAGTTTCAGAGAGTGTTAGTGAGTGTCAGAAAGTATCAGAAAGTGATAGAGAGTGTGAGAGAGTGATAGTGAGTGTCAGAGTGTGTCAGAGATTGATAGGGAGTGTCTCTGAGTGTCTGAGAGTGTCAGAGAGTGATAGAGAGTGTCAGAGAGTGTCAGAGAGTGTCAGAGATTGATAGAGAGTGTCAGTGTCAGAGAGTGATAGAGAGTGTCAGAGAGAGAGGGAGAGTTTCAGAGAGTGTGAGAAAGTGTGAGAGAGTGTGAGAGAGTGTCAGAGAGTGATAGTGAGGGTCAGAGAGTGTCAGAGAGTGTCAGAGAGTGTCGGAGAGTGTCAGAGAGTGATAGTGAGTGTCAGAGAGTGTCGGAGAGTGTCGGAGAGTGTCAGAGAGTGTCAGAGAGTGTCAGAGAGTGATAGAGAGTGTCAGAGTGTATCAGAGAGTAATAGTGAGTGTCCGAGAGTGTCTGAGAATGTCAGAGAGTGTCAGAGAGTGATAGAGAGTGTCAGAGAGTGATAGTGAGTGTCAGAGATTGTCAGAGATTGATAGAGAGTATCAGAGAGTGATAGTGTGTGTCAGAGAGTATCAGAGAGTGATAGTGAGTGTCTGAGAGTTTCTGAGAATGTCAGAGAGTGTCAGAGAATGTCAGAGAGTGATAGTGAGTGCATGAGAAAGTCTGAGATTGTCAGAGTGTGTCAGAGAGTGTTAGAGAGGGACAGAGAGTGTCAGAGAGAGATAGAGAGTGTCAGAGGGTGATAGTGAGTGTCAGAGAGAGATAGAGAGTGTCAGAGAGGGATAGTGAGTGTCAGAGAGTGATAGTGAGTGTCCGAGAGTGTCAGAGAGTGATAGAGAGTGTCAGAGAGTGTCAGAGAGTGTTCGTGAGTGTCAGAGAGTATCAAAGAAGTGATAGAGAGTGTGAGTGAGTGTCAGAGATTGATAGAGAGTGTCAGAGAGTGATAGTGAGTTTCAGAAGTATCAGAGAGTGATAGTGAGTGTCCGAGAGTGTCTGAGAGTGTCTGAGAGTGTCAGAGAGTGTCAGACAGTGTCAGAGAGTGTTAGTGAGTGTCAGAAAGTATCAGAGAGTGATAGAGAGTGTTAGGGAGTGTCAGAGAGAGATAGTGAGTGTCAGAGTGTGTCTTAGATTGATAGGGAGTGTCTCTGAGTGTCTGAGAGTGTCAGAGAGTGTCAGAGAGTGATAGAGAGTGTCAGAGAGTGTCAGAGAGTGTCAGAGATTGATAGAGAGTGTCAGACAGTGTCAGAGAGTGATAGAGAGTGTCAGAGAGAGATGGAGCGTTTCAGAGAGTGTGAGAGAGTGTGAGAGAGTGTGAGAGAGTGTCAGAGAGTGATAGTGAGTGTATGAGAGTGTCAGAGAGTGTCAGAGAGTGTCAGAGAGTGATAGTGAGTGTCAGAGAGTGTCAGAGAGTGTCGGAGAGTGTCGGAGAGTGTCAGAGAGTGTCAGAGAGTGATAGAGAGTGTCAGAGTGTATCAGAGAGTGATAGTGAGTGTCCGAGAGTGTCTGAGAATGTCTGAGAGTGTCAGAGAGTGATAGAGAGTGTCAGAGAGTGATAGTGAGTGTCAGAGAGTATCAGAGAGTGTCAGAGATTGTCAGAGAGTGTCAGAGAGTGATAGAGAGTGTCAGAGAGTGATAGTGAGTGTCAGAGAGTATCAGAGAGTGTCAGAGATTGTCAGAGAGTGTCAGAGAGTGTTAGAGAGTGATAGTGAGTGTCTGTGAGTGTCTGAGAGTATCAGAGAGTGTCCGAGAGTGTCAGAGAGTGTTAGAGAGTGATAGAGAGTGTCTGATAGTGATAGAGAGTGTCTGAGAGTGTTAGAGAGTGTCAGGGAGAGATAGTGAGTGTCAGAGTGTGTCAGAGATTGATAAGGTGTGTCTCTGAGTGTCTGAGAGTGTCAGAGAGTGTCAGAGAGTGATAGAGAGTGTCAGACAGTGTCTGAGAGTTTCTGAGAATGTCAGAGAGTGTCAGAGAATGTCAGAGAGTGATAGTGAGTGCATGAGAAAGTCTGAGATTGTCAGAGAGTGTCAGAGAGTGTTAGAGAGGGACAGAGAGTGTCAGAGAGAGATAGAGAGTGTCAGAGGGTGATAGTGAGTGTCAGAGAGAGATAGAGAGTGTCAGAGAGTGATAGTGAGTGTCAGAGAGTGATAGTGAGTGTCCGAGAGTGTCTGAGAGTGTCAGAGAGTGATAGAGAGTGTCAGAGAGTGTCAGAGAGTGTTCGTGAGTGTCAGAGAGTATCAAAGAAGTGATAGAGAGTGTCAGAGAGTGTCAGAGATTGATAGAGAGTGTCAGAGAGTGATAGTGAGTTTCAGAGAGTGTCAGACATTGATAGAGAGTGCCAGACAGTGTCAGAGAGTGATAGAGAGTGTCTGAGAGTGATAGAGAGTGTCTGAGAGTGTTAGAGAGTGTCAGGGAGAGATAGTGAGTGTCAGAGTGTGTCAGAGATTGATAAGGAGTGTCTCTGAGTGTCTGAGAGTGTCAGAGAGTGTCAGAGAGTGATAGAGAGTGTCAGACAGTGTCTGAGAGTTTCTGAGAATGTCAGAGAGTGTCAGAGAGTGTTAGAGAGGGACAGAGAGTGTCAGAGAGAGATAGAGAGTGTCAGAGGGTGATAGTGAGTGTCAGAGAGAGATAGAGAGTGTCAGAGAGTGATAGTGAGTGTCAGAGAGTGATAGTGAGTGTCCGAGAGTGTCTGAGAGTGTCAGAGAGTGATAGAGAGTGTCAGAGAGTGTCAGTGAGTGTTCGTGAGTGTCAGAGAGTATCAAAGAAGTGATAGAGAGTGTCAGAGAGTGTCAGAGATTGATAGAGAGTGTCAGAGAGTGATAGTGAGTTTCAGAAGTATCAGAGAGTGATAGTGAGTGTCCGAGAGTGTCTGAGAGTGTCTGAGAGTGTCAGAGAGTGTCAGACAGTGTCAGAGAGTGTTAGTGAGTGTCAGAAAGTATCAGAGAGTGATAGAGAGTGTTAGAGAGTGTCAGAGAGTTATAGTGAGTGTCAGAGTGTGTCAGAGATTGATAGGGAGTGTCTCTGAGTGTCTGATAGTGTCAGAGAGTGATAGAGAGTGTCAGAGAGTGTCAGAGAGTGTCAGAGATTGATAGAGAGTGTCAGTGTCAGAGAGTGATAGAGAGTGTCAGAGAGAGATGGAGAGTTTCAGAGAGTGTGAGAAAGTGTGAGAGAGTGTGAGAGAGTGTCAGAGAGTGATAGTGAGGGTCAGAGAGTGTCAGAGAGTGTCAGAGAGTGTCAGAGAGTGTCAGAGAGTGATAGTGAGTGTCAGAGAGTGTCGGAGAGTGTCGGAGAGTGTCAGAGAGTGTCAGAGAGTGTCAGAGAGTGATAGAGAGTGTCAGAGTGTATCAGAGAGTGATAGTGAGTGTCCGAGAGTGTCTGAGAATGTCAGAGTGTGTCAGAGAGTGATAGAGAGTGTCAGAGAGTGATAGTGAGTGTCAGAGATTGTCAGAGATTGATAGAGAGTATCAGAGAGTGATAGTGTGTGTCAGAGAGTATCAGAGAGTGATAGTGAGTGTCTGAGAGTTTCTGAGAATGTCAGAGAGTGTCAGAGAATGTCAGAGAGTGATAGTGAGTGCATGAGAAAGTCTGAGATTGTCAGAGTGTGTCAGAGAGTGTTAGAGAGGGACAGAGAGTGTCAGAGAGAGATAGAGAGTGTCAGAGGGTGATAGTGAGTGTCAGAGAGAGATAGAGAGTGTCAGAGAGGGATAGTGAGTGTCAGAGAGTGATAGTGAGTGTCCGAGAGTGTCAGAGAGTGATAGAGAGTGTCAGAGAGTGTCAGAGAGTGTTCGTGAGTGTCAGAGAGTATCAAAGAAGTGATAGAGAGTGTGAGTGAGTGTCAGAGATTGATAGAGAGTGTCAGAGAGTGATAGTGAGTTTCAGAAGTATCAGAGAGTGATAGTGAGTGTCCGAGAGTGTCTGAGAGTGTCTGAGAGTGTCAGAGAGTGTCAGACAGTGTCAGAGAGTGTTAGTGAGTGTCAGAAAGTATCAGAGAGTGATAGAGAGTGTTAGGGAGTGTCAGAGAGAGATAGTGAGTGTCAGAGTGTGTCTTAGATTGATAGGGAGTGTCTCTGAGTGTCTGAGAGTGTCAGAGAGTGTCAGAGAGTGATAGAGAGTGTCAGAGAGTGTCAGAGAGTGTCAGAGATTGATAGAGAGTGTCAGACAGTGTCAGAGAGTGATAGAGAGTGTCAGAGAGAGATGGAGAGTTTCAGAGAGTGTGAGAGAGTGTGAGAGAGTGTGAGAGAGTGTCAGAGAGTGATAGTGAGTGTATGAGAGTGTCAGAGAGTGTCAGAGAGTGTCAGAGAGTGATAGTGAGTGTCAGAGAGTGTCAGAGAGTGTCAGAGAGTGTCAGAGAGTGATAGTGAGTGTCAGAGAGTGTCAGAGAGTGTCGGAGAGTGTCGGAGAGTGTCAGAGAGTGTCAGAGAGTGATAGAGAGTGTCAGAGTGTATCAGAGAGTGATAGTGAGTGTCCGAGAGTGTCTGAGAATGTCAGAGAGTGTCAGAGAGTGATAGAGAGTGTCAGAGAGTGATAGTGAGTGTCAGAGAGTATCAGAGAGTGTCAGAGATTGTCAGAGAGTGTCAGAGAGTGATAGAGAGTGTCAGAGAGTGATAGTGAGTGTCAGAGAGTATCAGAGAGTGTCAGAGATTGTCAGAGAGTGTCAGAGAGTGTTAGAGAGTGATAGTGAGTGTTTGTGAGTGTCTGAGAATATCAGAGAGTGTCCGAGAGTGTCAGAGAGTGTTAGAGAGTGATAGAGAGTGTCTGAGAGTGATAGAGAGTGTCTGAGAGTGTTAGAGAGTGTCAGGGAGAGATAGTGAGTGTCAGAGTGTGTCAGAGATTCATAAGGTGTGTCTCTGAGTGTCTGAGAGTGTCAGAGAGTGTCAGAGAGTGATAGAGAGTGTCAGACAGTGTCTGAGAGTTTCTGAGAATGTCAGAGAGTGTCAGAGAATGTCAGAGAGTGATAGTGAGTGCATGAGAAAGTCTGAGATTGTCAGAGAGTGTCAGAGAGTGTTAGAGAGGGACAGAGAGTGTCAGAGAGAGATAGAGAGTGTCAGAGGGTGATAGTGAGTGTCAGAGAGAGATAGAGAGTGTCAGAGAGTGATAGTGAGTGTCAGAGATTGATAGTGAGTGTCCGAGAGTGTCTGAGAGTGTCAGAGAGTGATAGAGAGTGTCAGAGAGTGTCAGAGAGTGTTCGTGAGTGTCAGAGAGTATCAAAGAAGTGATAGAGAGTGTCAGAGAGTGTCAGAGATTGATAGAGAGTGTCAGAGAGTGATAGTGAGTTTCAGAGAGTGTCAGACATTGATAGAGAGTGCCAGACAGTGTCAGAGAGTGATAGAGAGTGTCTGAGAGTGTTAGAGAGTGTCAGGGAGAGATAGTGAGTGTCAGAGTGTGTCAGAGATTGATAAGGAGTGTCTCTGAGTGTCTGAGAGTGTCAGAGAGTGTCAGAGAGTGATAGAGAGTGTCAGACAGTGTCTGAGAGTTTCTGAGAATGTCAGAGAGTGTCAGAGAGTGTTAGAGAGGGACAGAGAGTGTTAGAGAGAGATAGAGAGTGTCAGAGGGTGATAGTGAGTGTCAGAGAGAGATAGAGAGTGTCAGAGAGTGATAGTGAGTGTCAGAGAGTGATAGTGAGTGTCCGAGAGTGTCTGAGAGTGTCAGAGAGTGATAGAGAGTGTCAGAGAGTGTCAGTGAGTGTTCGTGAGTGTCAGAGAGTATCAAAGAAGTGATAGAGAGTGTCAGAGAGTGTCAGAGATTGATAGAGAGTGTCAGAGAGTGATAGTGAGTTTCAGAAGTATCAGAGAGTCATAGTGAGTGTCCGAGAGTGTCTGAGAGTGTCTGAGAGTGTCAGAGAGTGTCAGACAGTGTCAGAGAGTGTTAGTGAGTGTCAGAAAGTATCAGAGAGTGATAGAGAGTGTTAGAGAGTGTCAGAGAGTGATAGTGAGTGTCAGAGTGTGTCAGAGATTGATAGGGAGTGTCTCTGAGTGTCTGAGAGTGTCAGAGAGTGATAGAGAGTGTCAGAGAGTGTCAGAGAGTGTCAGAGATTGATAGAGAGTGTCAGAAAGTGTCAGAGAGTGATAGAGAGTGTCAGAGAGAGATGGAGAGTTTCAGAGAGTGTGAGAGAGTGTGAGAGAGTGTGAGAGAGTGTCAGAGAGTGATAGTGAGTGTCAGAGAGTGTCAGAGAGTTTCAGAGAGTGTCAGAGAGTGTCAGAGAGTGATAGTGAGTGTCAGAGAGTGTCAGAGAGTGTCGGAGAGTGTCGGAGAGTGTCAGAGAGTGTCAGAGAGTGTCAGAGAGTGTCAGAGAGTGATAGAGAGTGTCAGAGTGTATCAGAGAGTGATAGTGAGTGTCAGAGAGTGATAGTGAGTGTCAGAGAGTATCAGAGAGTGTCAGAGATTGTCAGAGAGTGTCAGAGAGTTTTAGAGAGTGATAGTGAGTGTCTGTGAGTGTCTGAGAGTATCAGAGAGTGTCAGAGAGTGTCAGAGAGTGTTAGAGAGTGATAGTGAGTGTCTGTGAGTGTCTGAGAGTATCAGAGAGTGTCAGAGAGTGATAGAGAGTGATAGAGAGTGTCAGAGAGTAGTAGTGAGTGTCAGAGATTGTCAGAGATTGATAGAGAGTATCAGAGAGTGATAGTGTGTGTCAGAGAGTATCAGAGAGTGATAGTGAGTGTCTGAGAGTTTCTGAGAATGTCAGAGAGTGTCAGAGAATGTCAGAGAGTGATAGTGAGTGCATGAGAAAGTCTGAGATTGTCAGAGAGTGTCAGAGAGTGTTAGAGAGGGACAGAGAGTGTCAGAGAGAGATAAAGAGTGTCAGAGGGTGATAGCGAGTGTCAGAGAGAGATAGAGAATGTCAGAGAGTGATAGTGAGTGTCAGAGAGTGATAGTGAGTGTCCAAGAGTGTCAGAGAGTGATAGAGAGTGTCAGAGAGTGTCAGAGAGTGTTTGTGAGTGTCCGAGAGTATCAAAGAAGTGATAGAGAGTGTCAGAGAGTGTCAGAGATTGATAGAGAGTGTCAGAGAGTGATAGTGAGTTTCAGAAGTATCAGAGAGTGATAGAGAGTGTCCGACAGTGTCTGAGAGTGTCTGAGAGTGTCAGAGAGTGTCAGACAGTGTCAGAGAGTGTTAGTGAGTGTCAGAAAGTATCAGAGAGTGATAGAGAGTGTTAGGGAGTGTCAGAGAGAGATAGTGAGTGTCAGAGTGTGTCTTAGATTGATAGGGAGTGTCTCTGAGTGTCTGAGAGTGTCAGAGAGTGTCGGAGAGTGATAGTGAGTGTATGAGAGTGTCAGAGAGTGTCAGAGAGTGTCAGAGAGTGATAGTGAGTGTCAGAGAGTGTCGGAGAGTGTCGGAGAGTGTCAGAGAGTGTCAGAGAGTGATAGAGAGTGTCAGAGTGTATCAGAGAGTGATAGTGAGTGTCCGAGAGTGTCTGAGAATGTCAGAGAGTGTCAGAGAGTGATAGAGAGTGTCAGAGAGTGATAGTGAGTGTCAGAGAGTATCAGAGAGTGTCAGAGATTGTCAGAGAGTGTCAGAGAGTGTTAGAGAGTGATAGTGAGTGTCTGTGAGTGTCTGAGAGTATCAGAGAGTGTCCGAGAGTGTCAGAGAGTGTTAGAGAGTGATAGAGAGTGTCTGAGAGTGATAGAGAGTGTCTGAGAGTGTTAGAGAGTGTCAGGGAGAGATAGTGAGTGTCAGAGTGTGTCAGAGATTGATAAGGTGTGTCTCTGAGTGTCTGAGAGTGTCAGAGAGTGTCAGAGAGTGATAGAGAGTGTCAGACAGTGTCTGAGAGTTTCTGAGAATGTCAGAGAGTGTCAGAGAATGTCAGAGAGTGATAGTGAGTGCATGAGAAAGTCTGAGATTGTCAGAGAGTGTCAGAGAGTGTTAGAGAGTGTCAGAGGGTGATAGTGAGTGTCAGAGAGAGATAGAGAGTGTCAGAGAGTGATAGTGAGTGTCAGAGAGTGATAGTGAGTGTCCGAGAGTGTCTGAGAGTGTCAGAGAGTGATAGAGAGTGTCAGAGAGTGTCAGTGAGTGTTCGTGAGTGTCAGAGAGTATCAAAGAAGTGATAGAGAGTGTCAGAGAGTGTCAGAGATTGATAGAGAGTGTCAGAGAGTGATAGTGAGTTTCAGAGAGTGTCAGACATTGATAGAGAGTGCCAGACAGTGTCAGAGAGTGATAGAGAGTGTCTGAGAGTGATAGAGAGTGTCTGAGAGTGTTAGAGAGTGTCAGGGAGAGATAGTGAGTGTCAGAGTGTGTCAGAGATTGATAAGGAGTGTCTCTGAGTGTCTGAGAGTGTCAGAGAGTGTCAGAGAGTGATAGAGAGTGTCAGACAGTGTCTGAGAGTTTCTGAGAATGTCAGAGAGTGTCAGAGAATGTCAGAGAGTGATAGTGAGTGCATGAGAAAGTCTGAGATTGTCAGAGAGTGTCAGAGAGTGTTAGAGAGGGACAGAGAGTGTCAGAGAGAGATAGAGAGTGTCAGAGGGTGATAGTGAGTGTCAGAGAGAGATAGAGAGTGTCAGAGAGTGATAGTGAGTGTCAGAGAGTGATAGTGAGTGTCCGAGAGTGTCTGAGAGTGTCAGAGAGTGATAGAGAGTGTCAGTGAGTGTTCGTGAGTGTCAGAGAGTATCAAAGAAGTGAAAGAGAGTGTCAGAGAGTGTCAGAGATTGATAGAGAGTGTCAGAGAGTGATAGTGAGTTTCAGAAGTATCAGAGAGTGATAGTGAGTGTCCGAGAGTGTCTGAGAGTGTCTGAGAGTGTCAGAGAGTGTCAGACATTGTCAGAGAGTGTTAGTGAGTGTCAGAAAGTATCAGAGAGTGACAGAGAGTGTTAGAGAGTGTCAGAGAGTGATAGTGAGTGTCAGAGTGTGTCAGAGATTGATAGGGAGTGTCTCTGAGTGTCTGAGAGTGTCAGAGAGTGATAGAGAGTGTCAGAGAGTGTCGGAGAGTGTCAGAGATTGATAGAGAGTGTCAGACAGTGTCAGAGAGTGATAGAGAGTGTCAGAGAGAGATGGAGAGTTTCAGAGAGTGTGAGAAAGTGTGAGAGAGTGTGAGAGAGTGTCAGAGAGTGATAGTGAGTGTCAGAGAGTGTCAGAGAGTGTCAGAGAGTGATAGTGAGTGTCAGAGAGTGTCAGAGAGTGTCGGAGAGTGTCGGAGAGTGTCAGAGAGTGTCAGAGAGTGTCAGAGAGTGATAGAGAGTGTCAGAGTGTATCAGAGAGTGATAGTGAGTGTCCGAGAGTGTCTGAGAATGTCAGAGAGTGTCAGAGAGTGATAGAGAGTGTCAGAGAGTGATAGTGAGTGTCAGAGAGTATCAGAGAGTGTCAGAGGTTGTCAGAGAGTGTCAGAGAGTTTTAGAGAGTGATAGTGAGTGTCTGTGAGTGTCTGAGAGTATCAGAGAGTGTCAGAGAGTGTCAGAGAGTGTTAGAGAGTGATAGTGAGTGTCTGTGAGTGTCTGAGAGTATCAGAGAGTGTCAGAGAGTGATAGAGAGTGATAGAGAGTGTCAGAGAGTGATAGAGAGTGATAGAGAGTGTCTGAGAGTGATAGAGAGTGTCAGAGAGTAGTAGTGAGTGTCAGAGATAGTCAGAGATTGATAGAGAGTATCAGAGAGTGATAGTGTGTGTCAGAGAGTATCAGAGAGTGATAGTGAGTGTCTGAGAGTTTCTGAGAATGTCAGAGAGTGTCAGAGAATGTCAGAGAGTGATAGTGAGTGCATGAGAAAGTCTGAGATTGTCAGAGAGTGTCAGAGAGTGTTAGAGAGGGACAGAGAGTGTCAGAGAGAGATAAAGAGTGTCAGAGGGTGATAGTGAGTGTCAGAGAGAGATAGAGAATGTCAGAGAGTGATAGTGAGTGTCAGAGAGTGATAGTGAGTGTCCGAGAGTGTCAGAGAGTGATAGAGAGTGTCAGAGAGTGTCAGAGAGTGTTTGTGAGTGTCAGAGAGTATCAAAGAAGTGATAGAGAGTGTGAGTGAGTGTCAGAGATTGATAGAGAGTGTCAGAGAGTGATAGTGAGTTTCAGAAGTATCAGAGAGTGATAGTGAGTGTCCGAGAGTGTCTGAGAGTGTCTGAGAGTGTCAGAGAGTGTCAGACAGTGTCAGAGAGTGTTAGTGAGTGTCAGAAAGTATCAGAGAGAGATAGAGAGTGTTAGGGAGTGTCAGAGAGAGATAGTGAGTGTCAGAGTGTGTCTTAGATTGATAGGGAGTGTCTCTGAGTGTCTGAGAGTGTCAGAGAGTGTCGGAGAGTGATAGTGAGTGTATGAGAGTGTCAGAGAGTGTCAGAGAGTGTCAGAGAGTGATAGTGAGTGTCAGAGAGTGTCGGAGAGTGTCGGAGAGTGTCGGAGAGTGTCGGAGAGTGTCAGAGAGTGTCAGAGAGTGATAGAGAGTGTCAGAGTGTATCAGAGAGTGATAGTGAGTGTCCGAGAGTGTCTGAGAATGTCAGAGAGTGTCAGAGAGTGATAGAGAGTGTCAGAGAATGATAGTGAGTGTCAGAGAGTATCAGAGAGTGTCAGAGATTGTCAGAGAGTGTCAGAGAGTGTTAGAGAGTGATAGTGAGTGTCTGTGAGTGATAGAGAGTGTCTGAGAGTGTTAGAGAGTGTCAGGGAGAGATAGTGAGTGTCAGAGTGTGTCAGAGATTGATAAGGTGTGTCTCTGAGTGTCTGAGAGTGTCAGAGAGTGTCAGAGAGTGATAGAGAGTGTCAGAGAGTGATAGTGAGTTTCAGAGAGTGTCAGACATTGATGGAGAGTGTCAGACAGTTTCAGAGAGTGATAGAGAGTGTCTGAGAGTGATAGAGAGTGTCTGAGAGTGTTAGAGAGTGTTAGAGAGTGACAGAGAGTGTCTGAGAGTGATAGAGAGTGTCTGAGAGTGTTAGAGAGTGTCAGGGAGAGATAGTGAGTGTCAGAGTGTGTCAGAGATTGATAAGGTGTGTCTCTGAGTGTCTGAGAGTGTCAGAGAGTGTCAGAGAGTGATAGAGAGTGTCAGAGAGTGATAGTGAGTTTCAGAGAGTGTCAGACATTGATGGAGAGTGTCAGACAGTTTCAGAGAGTGATAGAGAGTGTCTGAGAGTGATAGAGAGTGTCTGAGAGTGTTAGAGAGTGTCAGAGAGTGATAGTGAGTGTCAGAGTGTGTCAGAGATTGATAGGGAGTGTCTCTGAGTGTCTGAGAGTGTCAGAGAGTGATAGAGAGTGTCAGAGAGTGTCAGAGAGTGTCAGAGATTGATAGAGAGTGTCAGAAAGTGTCAGAGAGTGATAGAGAGTGTCAGAGAGAGATGGAGAGTTTCAGAGAGTGTGAGAAAGTGTGAGAGAGTGTGAGAGAGTGTCAGAGAGTGATAGTGAGTGTCAGAGAGTGTCAGAGAGTTTCAGAGAGTGTCAGAGAGTGTCAGAGAGTGATAGTGAGTGTCAGAGAGTGTCAGAGAGTGTCGGAGAGTGTCGGAGAGTGTCAGAGAGTGTCAGAGAGTGTCAGAGAGTGTCAGAGAGTGATAGAGAGTGTCAGAGTGTATCAGAGAGTGATAGTGAGTGTCAGAGAGTGATAGTGAGTGTCAGAGAGTATCAGAGAGTGTCAGAGATTGTCAGAGAGTGTCAGAGAGTTTTAGAGAGTGATAGTGAGTGTCTGTGAGTGTCTGAGAGTATCAGAGAGTGTCAGAGAGTGTCAGAGAGTGTTAGAGAGTGATAGTGAGTGTCAGAGAGTGTTAGAGAGTGATAGTGAGTGTCTGTGAGTGTCTGAGAGTATCAGAGAGTGTCAGAGAGTGATAGAGAGTGATAGAGAGTGTCAGAGAGTAGTAGTGAGTGTCAGAGATTGTCAGAGATTGATAGAGAGTATCAGAGAGTGATAGTGTGTGTCAGAGAGTATCAGAGAGTGATAGTGAGTGTCTGAGAGTTTCTGAGAATGTCAGAGAGTGTCAGAGAATGTCAGAGAGTGATAGTGAGTGCATGAGAAAGTCTGAGATTGTCAGAGAGTGTCAGAGAGTGTTAGAGAGGGACAGAGAGTGTCAGAGAGAGATAAAGAGTGTCAGAGGGTGATAGTGAGTGTCAGAGAGAGATAGAGAATGTCAGAGAGTGATAGTGAGTGTCAGAGAGTGATAGTGAGTGTCCAAGAGTGTCAGAGAGTGATAGAGAGTGTCAGAGAGTGTCAGAGAGTGTTTGTGAGTGTCCGAGAGTATCAAAGAAGTGATAGAGAGTGTCAGAGAGTGTCAGAGATTGATAGAGAGTGTCAGAGAGTGATAGTGAGTTTCAGAAGTATCAGAGAGTGATAGAGAGTGTCCGACAGTGTCTGAGAGTGTCTGAGAGTGTCAGAGAGTGTCAGACAGTGTCAGAGAGTGTTAGTGAGTGTCAGAAAGTATCAGAGAGTGATAGAGAGTGTTAGGGAGTGTCAGAGAGAGATAGTGAGTGTCAGAGTGTGTCTTAGATTGATAGGGAGTGTCTCTGAGTGTCTGAGAGTGTCAGAGAGTGTCGGAGAGTGATAGTGAGTGTATGAGAGTGTCAGAGAGTGTCAGAGAGTGTCAGAGAGTGATAGTGAGTGTCAGAGAGTGTCGGAGAGTGTCGGAGAGTGTCAGAGAGTGTCAGAGAGTGATAGAGAGTGTCAGAGTGTATCAGAGAGTGATAGTGAGTGTCCGAGAGTGTCTGAGAATGTCAGAGAGTGTCAGAGAGTGATAGAGAGTGTCAGAGAGTGATAGTGAGTGTCAGAGAGTATCAGAGAGTGTCAGAGATTGTCAGAGAGTGTCAGAGAGTGTTAGAGAGTGATAGTGAGTGTCTGTGAGTGTCTGAGAGTATCAGAGAGTGTCCGAGAGTGTCAGAGAGTGTTAGAGAGTGATAGAGAGTGTCTGAGAGTGATAGAGAGTGTCTGAGAGTGTTAGAGAGTGTCAGGGAGAGATAGTGAGTGTCAGAGTGTGTCAGAGATTGATAAGGTGTGTCTCTGAGTGTCTGAGAGTGTCAGAGAGTGTCAGAGAGTGATAGAGAGTGTCAGACAGTGTCTGAGAGTTTCTGAGAATGTCAGAGAGTGTCAGAGAATGTCAGAGAGTGATAGTGAGTGCATGAGAAAGTCTGAGATTGTCAGAGAGTGTCAGAGAGTGTTAGAGAGTGTCAGAGGGTGATAGTGAGTGTCAGAGAGAGATAGAGAGTGTCAGAGAGTGATAGTGAGTGTCAGAGAGTGATAGTGAGTGTCCGAGAGTGTCTGAGAGTGTCAGAGAGTGATAGAGAGTGTCAGAGAGTGTCAGTGAGTGTTCGTGAGTGTCAGAGAGTATCAAAGAAGTGATAGAGAGTGTCAGAGAGTGTCAGAGATTGATAGAGAGTGTCAGAGAGTGATAGTGAGTTTCAGAGAGTGTCAGACATTGATAGAGAGTGCCAGACAGTGTCAGAGAGTGATAGAGAGTGTCTGAGAGTGATAGAGAGTGTCTGAGAGTGTTAGAGAGTGTCAGGGAGAGATAGTGAGTGTCAGAGTGTGTCAGAGATTGATAAGGAGTGTCTCTGAGTGTCTGAGAGTGTCAGAGAGTGTCAGAGAGTGATAGAGAGTGTCAGACAGTGTCTGAGAGTTTCTGAGAATGTCAGAGAGTGTCAGAGAATGTCAGAGAGTGATAGTGAGTGCATGAGAAAGTCTGAGATTGTCAGAGAGTGTCAGAGAGTGTTAGAGAGGGACAGAGAGTGTCAGAGAGAGATAGAGAGTGTCAGAGGGTGATAGTGAGTGTCAGAGAGAGATAGAGAGTGTCAGAGAGTGATAGTGAGTGTCAGAGAGTGATAGTGAGTGTCCGAGAGTGTCTGAGAGTGTCAGAGAGTGATAGAGAGTGTCAGTGAGTGTTCGTGAGTGTCAGAGAGTATCAAAGAAGTGAAAGAGAGTGTCAGAGAGTGTCAGAGATTGATAGAGAGTGTCAGAGAGTGATAGTGAGTTTCAGAAGTATCAGAGAGTGATAGTGAGTGTCCGAGAGTGTCTGAGAGTGTCTGAGAGTGTCAGAGAGTGTCAGACATTGTCAGAGAGTGTTAGTGAGTGTCAGAAAGTATCAGAGAGTGACAGAGAGTGTTAGAGAGTGTCAGAGAGTGATAGTGAGTGTCAGAGTGTGTCAGAGATTGATAGGGAGTGTCTCTGAGTGTCTGAGAGTGTCAGAGAGTGATAGAGAGTGTCAGAGAGTGTCGGAGAGTGTCAGAGATTGATAGAGAGTGTCAGACAGTGTCAGAGAGTGATAGAGAGTGTCAGAGAGAGATGGAGAGTTTCAGAGAGTGTGAGAAAGTGTGAGAGAGTGTGAGAGAGTGTCAGAGAGTGATAGTGAGTGTCAGAGAGTGTCAGAGAGTGTCAGAGAGTGATAGTGAGTGTCAGAGAGTGTCAGAGAGTGTCGGAGAGTGTCGGAGAGTGTCAGAGAGTGTCAGAGAGTGTCAGAGAGTGATAGAGAGTGTCAGAGTGTATCAGAGAGTGATAGTGAGTGTCCGAGAGTGTCTGAGAATGTCAGAGAGTGTCAGAGAGTGATAGAGAGTGTCAGAGAGTGATAGTGAGTGTCAGAGAGTATCAGAGAGTGTCAGAGGTTGTCAGAGAGTGTCAGAGAGTTTTAGAGAGTGATAGTGAGTGTCTGTGAGTGTCTGAGAGTATCAGAGAGTGTCAGAGAGTGTCAGAGAGTGTTAGAGAGTGATAGTGAGTGTCTGTGAGTGTCTGAGAGTATCAGAGAGTGTCAGAGAGTGATAGAGAGTGATAGAGAGTGTCAGAGAGTGATAGAGAGTGATAGAGAGTGTCTGAGAGTGATAGAGAGTGTCAGAGAGTAGTAGTGAGTGTCAGAGATAGTCAGAGATTGATAGAGAGTATCAGAGAGTGATAGTGTGTGTCAGAGAGTATCAGAGAGTGATAGTGAGTGTCTGAGAGTTTCTGAGAATGTCAGAGAGTGTCAGAGAATGTCAGAGAGTGATAGTGAGTGCATGAGAAAGTCTGAGATTGTCAGAGAGTGTCAGAGAGTGTTAGAGAGGGACAGAGAGTGTCAGAGAGAGATAAAGAGTGTCAGAGGGTGATAGTGAGTGTCAGAGAGAGATAGAGAATGTCAGAGAGTGATAGTGAGTGTCAGAGAGTGATAGTGAGTGTCCGAGAGTGTCAGAGAGTGATAGAGAGTGTCAGAGAGTGTCAGAGAGTGTTTGTGAGTGTCAGAGAGTATCAAAGAAGTGATAGAGAGTGTGAGTGAGTGTCAGAGATTGATAGAGAGTGTCAGAGAGTGATAGTGAGTTTCAGAAGTATCAGAGAGTGATAGTGAGTGTCCGAGAGTGTCTGAGAGTGTCTGAGAGTGTCAGAGAGTGTCAGACAGTGTCAGAGAGTGTTAGTGAGTGTCAGAAAGTATCAGAGAGAGATAGAGAGTGTTAGGGAGTGTCAGAGAGAGATAGTGAGTGTCAGAGTGTGTCTTAGATTGATAGGGAGTGTCTCTGAGTGTCTGAGAGTGTCAGAGAGTGTCGGAGAGTGATAGTGAGTGTATGAGAGTGTCAGAGAGTGTCAGAGAGTGTCAGAGAGTGATAGTGAGTGTCAGAGAGTGTCGGAGAGTGTCGGAGAGTGTCGGAGAGTGTCAGAGAGTGTCAGAGAGTGATAGAGAGTGTCAGAGTGTATCAGAGAGTGATAGTGAGTGTCCGAGAGTGTCTGAGAATGTCAGAGAGTGTCAGAGAGTGATAGAGAGTGTCAGAGAATGATAGTGAGTGTCAGAGAGTATCAGAGAGTGTCAGAGATTGTCAGAGAGTGTCAGAGAGTGTTAGAGAGTGATAGTGAGTGTCTGTGAGTGTCTGAGAGTATCAGAGAGTGTCCGAGAGTGTCAGAGAGTGTTAGAGAGTGACAGAGAGTGTCTGAGAGTGATAGAGAGTGTCTGAGAGTGTTAGAGAGTGTCAGGGAGAGATAGTGAGTGTCAGAGTGTGTCAGAGATTGATAAGGTGTGTCTCTGAGTGTCTGAGAGTGTCAGAGAGTGTCAGAGAGTGATAGAGAGTGTCAGAGAGTGATAGTGAGTTTCAGAGAGTGTCAGACATTGATGGAGAGTGTCAGACAGTTTCAGAGAGTGATAGAGAGTGTCTGAGAGTGATAGAGAGTGTCTGAGAGTGTTAGAGAGTGTCAGGGAGAGATAGTGAGTGTCAGAGTGTGTCAGAGATTGATAAGGAGTGTCTCTGAGTGTCTGAGAGTGTCAGAGAGTGTCAGAGAGTGATAGAGAGTGTCAGACAGTGTCTGAGAGTTTCTGAGAATGTCAGAGAGTGTCAGAGAATGTCAGAGAGTGATAGTGAGTGCATGAGAAAGTCTGAGATTGTCAGAGAGTGTCAGAGAGTGTTAGAGAGGGACAGAGAGTGTCAGAGAGAGATAGAGAGTGTCAGAGGGTGATAGTGAGTGTCAGAGAGAGATAGAGTGTGTCAGAGAGTGATAGTGAGTGTCAGAGAGTGATAGTGAGTGTCCGAGAGTGTCTGAGAGTGTCAGAGAGTGATAGAGAGTGTCAGAGAGTGTCAGTGAGTGTTCGTGAGTGTCAGAGAGTATCAAAGAAGTGATAGAGAGTGTCAGAGAGTGTCAGAGATTGATAGAGAGTGTCAGAGAGTGATAGTGAGTTTCAGAAGTATCAGAGAGTGATAGAGAGTGTCCGACAGTGTCTGAGAGTGATAGAGAGTGTCAGAGAGTGTCAGACAGTGTCAGAGAGTGTTAGTGAGTGTCAGAAAGTGATAGAGAGTGTTAGAGAGTGTCAGAGAGTGATAGTGAGTGTCAGAGAGTGACAGAGATTGATAGGGAGTGTCTCTGAGTGTCTGAGAGTGTCAGAGAGTGATAGAGAGTGTCAGAGAGTGTCAGAGAGTGTCAGAGATTGATAGAGAGTGTCAGACAGTGTCAGAGAGTAATAGAGAGTGTCAGAGAGAGATGGAGAGTTTCAGAGAGTGTGAGAGAGTGTGAGAGAGTGTGAGAGAGTGTGAGAGAGTGTCAGAGAGTGATAGTGAGTGTATGAGAGTGTCAGAGAGTGTCAGATAGTGTCAGAGAGTGTCAGAGAGTGATAGTGAGTGTCAGAGAGTGTCAGAGAGTGTCGGAGAGTGTCGGAGAGTGTCGGAGTGTGTCAGAGAGTGATAGAGAGTGTCAGAGTGTATCAGAGAGTGATAGTGAGTGTCCGAGAGTGTCTGAGAATGTCAGAGAGTGTCAGAGAGTGATAGAGAGTGTCAGAGAGTGATAGTGAGTGTCAGAGACTATCAGAGAGTGTCAGAGATTGTCAGAGAGTGTCAGAGAGTGTTAGAGAGTGATAGTGAGTGTCTGTGAGTGTCAGAGAGTATCAGAGAGTGTCAGAGAGTATCAGAGAGTGTCAGAGAGTGATAGAGAGTGATAGAGAGTGTCTGAGAGTGATAGAGAGTGTCTGAGAGTGTAAGAGAGTGTCGGGGAGAGATAGTGAGTGTCAGAGTGTGTCAGAGATTGATAGGGATTGTCTGAGAGTGTCTGAGAGTGTCAGAGAGTGTCAGAGAGTGACAGAGAGTGATATAGAGTGATAGAGAGTGTCAGAGAGTGTCAGAGAGTGTCAGAGAGTGATAGAGAGTGATAGAGAGTGTCAGAGAGTGTCAGAGAGTGATAGAGAGTGATAGAGAGTGTCAGAGATTGTCAGAGAGTGATAGAGAGTGATAGAGAGTGTCAGAGAGTGATAGAGAGTGATAGAGAGTGATAGAGAGTGTCAGAGAGTGATAGAGAGTGATAGAGAGTGTCAGAGAGTGTCAGAGAGTGATAGAGAGTGATAGAGAGTGTCAGAGAGTGATAGAGAGTGATAGTGAGTGTCTGAGAGTGTCTGAGAGTGTCAGAGAGTGTCAGAGAGTGATATAGAGTGATAGAGAGTGTCATAGATTGTCAGAGAGTGATAGAGAGTGATAGAGAGTGTCAGAGAGTGTCAGAGAGTGATAGAGAGTGATAGAGAGTGTCAGAGAGTGATAGAGAGTGATAGAGAGTGATAGTGAGTGTCCGAGAGTGTCTGAGAGTGTCTGAGAGTGTCAGAGAGTGTCAGAGAGTCTCAGAGAGTGTCAGAGAGTGATAGAGAGTGATAGAGAGTGTCAGAGAGTGTCAGAGAGTTATAGAGAGTGATAGAGAGTGTCAGAGAGTGATAGAGAGTGATAGAGAGTGTCAGAGAGTGATAGAGAGTGATAGAGAGTGTCAGAGAGTGTCAGAGAGTAATAGAGAGTGATAGAGAGTGTCAGAGAGTGTCAGAGAGTGATAGAGAGTGATAGAGAGTGATAGTGAGTGTCAGAGAGTGTCAGAGAGTGATAGAGAGTGATAGAGAGTGTCAGAGAGTGATAGAGAGTGATAGAGAGTGTCAGAGAGCGATAGAGAGTGATAGAGAGTGTCAGAGAGTGTCAGAGAGTGATAGAGAGTGATAGAGAGTGATAGTGAGTGTCAGAGAGTGTCAGAGAGTGATAGAGAGTGATAGAGAGTGATAGTGAGTGTCTGAGAGTGTCAGAGAGTGATAGAGAGTGATAGAGAGTGTCAGAGAGTGTCAGAGAGTGATAGAGAGTGATAGAGAGTGATAGTGAGTGTCAGAGAGTGTCAGAGAGTGATAGAGAGTGATAGAGAGTGATAGTGAGTGTCTGAGAGTGTCAGAGAGTGATAGAGAGTGTCAGAGAGTGATAGAGAGTGTCAGAGAGTGATAGAGAGTGATAGAGAGTGATAGTGAGTGTCAGAGAGTGTCAGAGAGTGATAGAGAGTGATAGAGAGTGATAGAGAGTGTCAGAGAGTGTCAGAGAGTGATAGAGAGTGATAGAGAGTGTCAGAGAGTGTCAGAGAGTGATAGAGAGTGATAGAGAGTGTCAGAGAGTGTCAGAGAGTGATAGAGAGTGATAGAGAGTGTCAGAGAGTGTCAGAGAGTGATAGAGAGTGATAGAGAGTGTCAGAGAGTGATAGAGAGTGATAGAGAGTGATAGAGAGTGTCAGAGAGTGTCAGAGTGTGATAGAGAGTGATAGAGAGTGTCAGAGAGTGTCAGAGAGTGTCAGAGAGTGATAGAGAGTGATAGAGAGTGTCAGAGAGTGTCAGAGAGTGATAGAGTGTGTCAGAGAGGGTCAGAGAGTGACAGAGAGTGATAGAGAGTGTCAGAGAGTGATAGAGAGTGATAGAGAGTGTCAGAGAGTGTCAGAGAGTGATAGAGAGTGATAGAGAGCGTCAGAGAGTGTCAGAGAGTGATAGAGAGTGATAGAGAGTGTCAGAGAGTGATAGAGAGTGATAGAGAGTGATAGTGAGTGTCTGAGAGTTTCAGAGAGTGATAGAGAGTGTCAGAGAGTGATAGAGAGTGTCAGAGAGTGATAGAGAGTGATAGAGAGTGATAGTGAGTGTCAGAGAGTGTCAGAGAGTGATAGAGAGTGATAGAGAGTGATAGAGAGTGTCAGAGAGTGTCAGAGAGTGATAGAGAGTGATAGAGAGTGTCAGAGAGTGTCAGAGAGTGATAGAGAGTGATAGAGAGTGTCAGAGAGTGTCAGAGAGTGATAGAGAGTGATAGAGAGTGTCAGAGAGTGTCAGAGAGTGATAGAGAGTGATAGAGAGTGTCAGAGAGTGATAGAGAGTGATAGAGAGTGTCAGAGAGTGTCAGAGAGTGATAGAGAGTGATAGAGAGTGTCAGAGAGTGTCAGAGAGTGTCAGAGAGTGCTAGAGAGTGATAGAGAGTTTCAGAGAGTGTCAGAGAGTGATAGAGAGTGTCAGAGAGTGTCAGAGAGTGATAGAGAGTGATAGAGAGTGTCAGAGAGTGATAGAGAGTGATAGAGAGTGTCAGAGAGTGTCAGAGAGTGATAGAGAGTGATAGAGAGCGTCAGAGAGTGTCAGAGAGTGATAGAGATTGATAGAGAGTGTCAGAGAGTGATAGAGAGTGATAGTGAGTGTCCGAGAGTGTCTGAGAGTGTCTGAGAGTGTCAGAGAGTGTCAGAGAGTGTCAGAGAATGTCAGAGAGTGATAGAGAGTGATAGAGAGTGTCAGAGAGTGTCAGAGAGTGATAGAGAGTGATAGAGAGTGTCAGAGAGTGATATAGAGTGATAGAGAGTGTCAGAGAGCGATAGAGAGTGATAGAGAGTGTCAGAGAGTGTCAGAGAGTGATAGAGAGTGATAGAGAGTGATAGTGAGTGTCAGAGAGTGTCAGAGAGTGATAGAGAGTGATAGAGAGTGATAGTGAGTGTCTGAGAGTGTCAGAGAGTGTCAGAGAGTGTCAGAGAGTGTCAGAGAGTGATAGAGAGTGACAGAGAGTCAGAGAGTGTCAGAGAGTGATAGAGAGTGATAGAGAGTGTCAAAGAGTGATAGAGAGTGTCAGAGAGTGATAGAGAGTGATAGAGAGTGTCAGAGAGTGTCAGAGAGTGATAGAGAGTGATAGAGAGTGTCAGAGAGTGATAGAGAGTGATAGAGAGTGTCAGAGAGTGTCAGAGAGTGATAGAGAGTGATAGAGAGTGATAGAGAGTGTCAGAGAGTGTCAGAGAGTGTCAGAGAGTGATAGAGAGTGATAGAGAGTGTCAGAGAGTGTCAGAGAGTGATAGAGAGTGTCAGAGAGTGTCAGAGAGTGATAGAGAGTGATAGAGAGTGTCATAGAGTGATAGAGAGTGATAGAGAGTGTCAGAGAGTGTCAGAGAGTGATAGAGAGTGATAGAGAGCGTCAGAGAGTGTCAGAGAGTGATAGAGAGTGATAGAGAGTGTCAGAGAGTGATAGAGAGTGATAGAGAGTGATGGTGAGTGTCCGAGAGTGTCTGAGAGTGTCTGAGAGTGTCAGAGAGTGTCAGAGAGTGTCAGAGAGTGTCAGAGAGTGATAGAGAGTGATAGAGAGTGTCAGAGAGTGTCAGAGAGTGATAGAGAGTGATACAGAGTGTCAGAGAGTGATAGAGAGTGTCAGAGAGTGATAGAGAGTGATAGAGAGTGTCAGAGAGTGTCAGAGAGTAATAGAGAGTGATAGAGAGTGTCAGAGAGTGTCAGAGAGTGATAGAGAGTGATAGAGAGTGTCAGAGAGTGTCAGAGAGTGATAGAGAGTGATAGAGTGTGTCAGAGAGTGATATAGAGTGATAGAGAGTGTCAGAGAGTGATAGAGAGTGATAGAGAGTGATAGTGAGTGTCCGAGAGTGTCTGAGAGTGTCAGAGAGTGTCAGAGAGTGTCAGAGAGTGTCAGAGAGTGATAGAGAGTGATAGAGAGTGTCAGAGAGTGTCAGAGAGTGATAGAGAGTGATAGAGAGTGATAGAGCGTGTCAGAGAGTGATAGAGAGTGTCAGAGAGTGATAGAGAGTGATAGAGAGTGTCAGAGAGTGTCAGAGAGTAATAGAGAGTGATAGAGAGTGTCAGAGAGTGTCAGAGAGTGATAGAGAGTGATAGAGAGTGTCAGAGAGTGTCAGAGAGTGATAGAGAGTGATAGAGAGTGTCAGAGAGTGATATAGAGTGATAGAGAGTGTCAGAGAGCGATAGAGAGTGATAGAGAGTGTCAGAGAGTGTCAGAGAGTGATAGAGAGTGATAGAGAGTGATAGAGAGTGTCAGAGTGTATCAGAGAGTGATAGTGAGTGTCCGAGAGTGTCTGAGAATGTCAGAGAGTGTCAGAGAGTGATAGAGATTGTCAGAGAGTGATAGTGAGTGTCAGAGAGTATCAGAGAGTGTCAGAGATTGTCAGAGAGTGTCAGAGAGTGTTAGAGAGTGATAGTGAGTGTCTGTGAGTGTCAGAGAGTATCAGAGAGTGTCAGAGAGTATCAGAGAGTGTCAGAGAGTGATAGAGAGTGATAGAGAGTGTCTGAGAGTGATAGAGAGTGTCTGAGAGTGTTAGAGAGTGTCGGGGAGAGATAGTGAGTGTCAGAGTGTGTCAGAGATTGATAGGGATTGTCTGAGAGTGTCTGAGAGTGTCAGAGAGTGTCAGAGAGTGACAGAGAGTGATAGAGAGTGATAGAGAGTGTCAGAGAGTGTCAGAGAGTGTCAGAGAGTGATAGAGAGTGATAGAGAGTGTCAGAGAGTGATAGAGAGTGATAGAGAGTGTCAGAGAGTGTCAGAGAGTGATAGAGAGTGATAGAGAGTGTCAGAGAGTGATAGAGAGTGATAGAGAGTGATAGAGAGTGTCAGAGAGTGATAGAGAGTGATAGAGAGTGTCAGAGAGTGTCAGAGAGTGATAGAGAGTGATAGAGAGTGTCAGAGAGTGATAGAGAGTGATAGTGAGTGTCTGAGAGTGTCTGAGAGTGTCTGAGAGTGTCAGAGAGTGTCAGAGAGTGATAGAGAGTGATAGAGAGTGTCAGAGAGTGTCAGAGAGTGATAGAGAGTGATAGAGAGTGTCAGAGAGTGTCAGAGAGTGATAGAGAGTGATAGAGAGTGTCAGAGAGTGTCAGAGAGTGATAGAGAGTGACAGAGAGTGTCAGAGAGTGATAGAGAGTGATAGAGAGTGATAGAGAGTGTCAGAGAGTGTCAGAGAGTGATAGAGAGTGATAGAGAGTGTCAGAGAGTGTCAGAGAGTGTCAGAGAGTGATAGAGAGTGATAGAGAGTGTCAGAGAGTGTCAGAGAGTGATAGAGAGTGTCAGAGATTGTCAGAGAGTGATAGAGAGTGATAGAGAGTGTCAGAGAGTGATAGAGAGTGATAGAGAGTGTCAGAGAGTGTCAGAGAGTGATAGAGAGTGATAGAGAGTGATAGAGAGCGTCAGAGAGTGTCAGAGAGTGATAGAGAGTGATAGAGAGTGTCAGAGAGTGATAGAGAGTGATAGAGAGTGTCAGAGAGTGTCAGAGAGTGATAGAGAGTGATAGAGAGTGTCAGAGAGTGTCAGAGAGTGATAGAGAGTGATAGAGAGTGTCAGAGAGTGTCAGAGAGTGATAGAGAGTGATAGAGAGTGTCAGAGAGTGATAGAGAGTGATAGAGAGTGATAGAGAGTGTCAGAGAGTGTCAGAGAGTGATAGAGAGTGATAGAGAGTGTCAGAGAGTGTCAGAGAGTGTCAGAGAGTGATAGAGAGTGATAGAGAGTGTCAGAGAGTGTCAGAGAGTGATAGAGAGTGTCAGAGAGTGTCAGAGAGTGATAGAGAGTGATAGAGAGTGTCAGAGAGTGATAGAGAGTGATAGAGAGTGTCAGAGAGTGTCAGAGAGTGATAGAGAGTGATAGAGAGTGATAGAGAGCGTCAGAGAGTGTCAGAGAGTGATAGAGAGTGATAGAGAGTGTCAGAGAGTGATAGAGAGTGATAGAGAGTGATAGTGAGTGTCCGAGAGTGTCTGAGAGTGTCTGAGAGTGTCAGAGAGCGTCAGAGAGTGTCAGAGAGTGTCAGAGAGTGATAGAGAGTGATAGAGAGTGTCAGAGAGTGATAGAGAGTGATAGAGAGTTTCAGAGATTGTCAGAGAGTGTCAGAGAGTGATAGAGAGTGATAGAGAGTGTCAGAGAGGGTCAGAGAGTGTGTGAGAGTGTCAGAGAGTGATAGAGAGTGATAGAGAGTGTCAGAGAGTGTCAGAGAGTCTCAGAGAGTGATAGAGAGTGATGAGAGAGATAGAGAGTGTCAGAGAGTGTCAGAGAGTGATAGAGATTGATAGAGAGTGTAAGAGAGTGATAGAGAGTGATAGAGAGTGTCAGAGAGTGTCAGAGAGTGTCAGAGAGTGATTGTGAGTGTCTGAGAGTGTCTGAGAGTGATAGAGAGTGTCTGAGAGTGTCTGAGAGAGTCTGAGAGTGTCAGAGAGTGTCAGAGAGTGATAGAGAGTGATAGAGAGTGATAGAGAGTGTCAGAGAGTGTCAGAGAGTGTCATAGAGTGATAGAGAGTGACAGAGAGTGTCAGAGAGTGTCTGAGAGTGTCAGAGAGTGTCAGAGAGTGTCAGAGAGTGATAGAGAGTGTCAGAGAGTGATAGAGAGTGTCAGAGAGTGATAGAGAGTGTCTGAGAGTGTCTGAGAGTGTCTGAGAGTGTCAGGAGTGTCAGAGAGTGATAGAGAGTGATAGAGAGTGATAGAGAGTGTCAGAGAGTGACAGAGAGTGTCTGAGAGTGTCAGAGAGTGTCAGAGAGTGTCAGAGAGTGATAGAGAGTGATAGAGAGTGTCAGAGAAAGATAGAGAGTGTCTGAGAGTGTCTGAGAGTGTCTGAGAGTGTCAGAGAGTGTCAGAGAGTGATAGAGAGAGATAGAGAGTGTCAGAGAGTGTCAGAGAGCGTCAGAGAGTGTCAGAGAGTGTCAGAGAGTGTCAGAGAGTGTCAGAGAGTGTCTGAGAGTGGCTGAGAGTGTCAGAGAGTGATAGAGAGTGTCAGAGAGTGATAGAGAGTCATAGTGAGTGTCTGAGAGTGTCTGATAGTGTCAGAGAGTTTCAGAGAGTGTCAGAGAGTGATAGAGACTGATAGAGAGTGTCAGAGTGTATCAGAGAGTGATAGTGAGTGTCCGAGAGTGTCTGAGAATGTCAAAGAGTGTCAGAGAGTGATGGAGGGTGTCAGAGAGTGGTAGTGAGTGTGAGAGAGTATCAGAGAGTGTCAGAGATTGTCAGAGAGTGTCAGAGAGTGTTAGAGAGTGATAGTGAGGGTCTGTGAGTGTCTAAGAGTATCAGAGAGTGTCAAAGAGTGATAGAGAGTGATAGAGAGTGTCAGAGAGAGATATAGAGTTTCAGAGAGTGTGAGAGAGTGTCAGAGAGTGTCAGAGAGTGTCAGAGAGTGATAGTGAATGTATGAGAGTGTCAGAGAGTGTCAGAGAGTGTCAGAGAGTGATAGTGAGTGTCAGAGAGTGTCAGAGAGTGTCGGAGAGTGTCGGAGAGTGTCGGAGAGTTTTAGTGACTGTCAGAGAGTGATAGTGAGTGTCAGAGTGTATCAGAGAGTGATAGTGAGTGTCCGAGAGTGTCTGAGAATGTCAGAGAGTGTCAGAGAGAGATAGAGAGTGATAGTGAGTGTCTGTGAGTGTCTGAGAGTATCTGAGAGTGTCAGAGAGTGATAGAGAGTGATAGAGAGTGATAGAGAGTGTCAGAGAGTGTCTGAGAGTGTCAGAGAGTGTCAGAGAGTGTCAGAGAGTGAGAGAGAGTGATAGAGAGTGATAGAGAGTGATAGAGAGTGTAAGAGAGTGTAAGAGAGTGTCAGAGAGTTTCTGAGAGTGTCAGAGAGTGACAGAGAGTGTCAGAGAGTGAGAGAGAGTGATAGAGAGTTTCAGAGATTGTCAGAGAGTGTCAGAGAGTGATAGAGAGTGATAGAGAGTGTCAGAGAGGGTCAGAGAGTGTGTGAGAGTGTCAGAGAGTGATAGAGAGTGATAGAGAGTGTCAGAGAGTGTCAGAGAGTCTCAGAGAGTGATAGAGAGTGATGAGAGAGATAGAGAGTGTCATAGAGTGTCAGAGAGTGATAGAGAGTGATCGAGAGTGTAAGAGAGTGATAGAGAGTGTCAGAGAGTGTCAGAGAGTGTCAGAGAGTGTCAGAGAGTGATTGTGAGTGTCTGAGAGTGTCTGAGAGTGTCAGAGAGTGATAGAGAGTGTCTGAGAGTGTCTGAGAGAGTCTGAGAGTGTCAGAGAGTGTCAGAGAGTGATAGAGAGTGATAGAGAGTGATAGAGAGTGTCAGAGAGTGTCAGAGAGTGTCAGAGAGTGATAGAGAGTGACAGAGAGTGTCAGAGAGTGTCTGAGAGTGTCAGAGAGTGTCAGAGAGTGATAGAGAGTGTCAGAGAGTGATAGAGAGTGTCAGAGAGTGATAGAGAGTGTCTGAGAGTGATAGAGAGTGTCTGAGAGTGTCTGAGAGTGTCTGAGAGTGTCAGGAGTGTCAGAGAGTGATAGAGAGTGATAGAGAGTGATAGAGAGTGTCAGAGAGTGACAGAGAGTGTCTGAGAGTGTCAGAGAGTGTCAGAGAGTGTCAGAGAGTGTCAGAGAGTGATAGAGAGTGATAGAGAGTGTCAGAGAAAGATAGAGAGTGTCTGAGAGTGTCTGAGAGTGTCTGAGAGTGTCAGAGAGTGTCAGAGAGTGATAGAGAGATATAGAGAGTGTCAGAGAGTGTCAGAGAGCGTCAGAGAATGATAGAGAGTGTCTGAGAGTGATAGAGAGTGTCTGAGAGTGATAGAGAGTGTCTGAGAGTGTCTGAGAGTGTCTGAGAGTGTCAGGAGTGTCAGAGAGTGATAGAGAGTGATAGAGAGTGATAGAGAGTGTCAGAGAGTGTCAGAGAGTGTCAGAGAGTGTCAGAGAGTGTCAGAGAGTGTCAGAGAGTGTCAGAGAGTGATAGAGAGTGATAGAGAGTGTCAGAGAAAGATAGAGAGTGTCTGAGAGTGTCTGAGAGTGTCAGAGAGTGTCAGAGAGTGATAGAGAGAGATAGAGAGTGTCAGAGAGTGTCAGAGAGCGTCAGAGAATGATAGAGAGTGTCTGAGAGTGTCAGAGAGTGTCAGAGAGTGTCAGAGAGTGTCTGAGAGTGGCTGAGAGTGTCAGAGAGTGATAGAGAGTGTCAGAGAGTGATAGAGAGTCATAGTGAGTGTCTGAGAGTGTCAGAGAGTGTCAGAGAGTGTCTGAGAGTGGCTGAGAGTGTCAGAGAGTGATAGAGAGTGTCAGAGAGTGATAGAGAGTCATAGTGAGTGTCTGAGAGTGTCTGATAGTGTCAGAGAGTTTCAGAGAGTGTCAGAGAGTGATAGAGACTGATAGAGAGTGTCAGAGTGTATCAGAGAGTGATAGTGAGTGTCCGAGAGTGTCTGAGAATGTCAGAGAGTGTCAGAGAGTGATGGAGGGTGTCAGAGAGTGATAGTGAGTGTGAGAGAGTATCAGAGAGTGTCAGAGATTGTCAGAGAGTGTCAGAGAGTGTTAGAGAGTGATAGTGAGTGTCTGTGAGTGTCTAAGAGTATCAGAGAGTGTCAGAGAGTGATAGAGAGTGATAGAGAGTGTCAGAGAGAGATATAGAGTTTCAGAGAGTGTGAGAGAGTGTCAGAGAGTGTCAGAGAGTGTCAGAGAGTGATAGTGAATGTATGAGAGTGTCAGAGAGTGTCAGAGAGTGTCAGAGAGTGATAGTGAGTGTCAGAGAGTGTCAGAGAGTGTCGGAGAGTGTCGGAGAGTGTCGGAGAGTTTTAGTGACTGTCAGAGAGTGATAGTGAGTGTCAGAGTGTATCAGAGAGTGATAGTGAGTGTCCGAGAGTGTCTGAGAATGTCAGAGAGTGTCAGAGAGTGATAGAGAGTGATAGTGAGTGCCTGTGAGTGTCTGAGAGTATCAGAGAGTGTCAGAGAGTGATAGAGAGTGATAGAGAGTGTCTGAGAGTGTCAGAGAGTGATAGTAAGTGTCTGAGAGTGTCAGACAGTGATAGAGAGTGTCAGAGAGTGATAGTGTGTGTCAGAGAGTATCAGAGAGTGATAGTGAGTGTCAGAGAGTATCAGAGAGTGATAGTGAGTGTCTGAGAGTGTCAGAGAGTGATAGAGAATGTCAGAGAGTGATAGTGAGTGTCAGAGAGTATCAGAGAGTGATAGTGAGTGTCAGAGTGTATCAGAGAGTGATAGTGAGTGTCTGAGAGTGTCTGAGAGTGTCAGAGAGTCTCAGAGAGTGATAGAGAGTTTCAGAGAGAGATAGAGAATTTCAGAGAGTATCAGAGAGAGTGAGAGAGTGTCAGAGAGTGACAGTGAGTGTCTGAGAGTGTCTGAGAGTGATAGAGAGTGTCTGAGAGTGTTAGAAAGTGTCAGAGAGAGATAGTGAGTGTCAGAGTGTGTCAGAGATTGATAGGGAGTTTCAGAGAGTGCTAGTGAGTGGCAGAGAGTGGCAGAGAGTGTCAGAGAGTGTCTCTGAGTGTCTGAGAGTGTCAGAGAGTGTCAGAGAGTGATAGAGAGTGATAGAGTGTGTCAGAGTGTGTCAGAGAGTGATAGTGATTGTCTGAGAGTGTCAGAGAGTGTCAGAGATTGATAGAGAGTATCAGAGAGTAATAGTGTGTGTCAGAGAGTATCAGAGAGTGATAGTGAGTGTCTGAGAGTTTCTGAGAATGTCAGAGAGTGTCAGAGAATGTCAGAGACTGATAGTGAGTGCATGAGAAAGTCTGAGATTGTCAGAGAGTGTCAGAGAGTGTTAGAGAGGGACAGAGAGTGTCAGAGAGAGATAGAGAGTGTCAGAGGGTGATAGTGAGTGTCAGAGAGAGATAGAGAGTGTCAGAGAGTGATAGAGAGTCATAGTGAGTGTCAGAGAGTGTCTGATAGTGTCAGAGAGTTTCAGAGAGTGTCAGAGAGTGATAGAGAGTTTCAGAGAGAGAGAGAGAGTTTCAGAGAGTATCAGAGAGAGTGAGAGAGTGTCAGAGAGTGATAGTGAGTGTCTGAGAGTGTCTGAGATTGATAGGGAGTGTCTCTGAGTGTCTGAGAGTGTCAGAGAGTGTCAGAGAGTGATAGAGAGTGTCAGAGAGTGTAAGAGAGTGTCAGAGAGTTTCTGAGAGTGTCAGAGAGTGACAGAGAGTGTCAGAGAGTGAGAGAGAGTGATAGAGAGTTTCAGAGATTGTCAGAGAGTGTCAGAGAGTGATAGAGAGTGATAGAGAGTGTCAGAGAGGGTCAGAGAGTGTGTGAGAGTGTCAGAGAGTGATAGAGAGTGATAGAGAGTGTCAGAGAGTGTCAGAGAGTCTCAGAGAGTGATAGAGAGTGATGAGAGAGATAGAGAGTGTCATAGAGTGTCAGAGAGTGATAGAGAGTGATCGAGAGTGTAAGAGAGTGATAGAGAGTGTCAGAGAGTGTCAGAGAGTGTCAGAGAGTGTCAGAGAGTGATTGTGAGTGTCTGAGAGTGTCTGAGAGTGTCAGAGAGTGATAGAGAGTGTCTGAGAGTGTCTGAGAGAGTCTGAGAGTGTCAGAGAGTGTCAGAGAGTGATAGAGAGTGTCAGAGAGTGATAGAGAGTGTCAGAGAGTGATAGAGAGTGTCTGAGAGTGATAGAGAGTGTCTGAGAGTGTCTGAGAGTGTCTGAGAGTGTCAGGAGTGTCAGAGAGTGATAGAGAGTGATAGAGAGTGATAGAGAGTGTCAGAGAGTGACAGAGAGTGTCTGAGAGTGTCAGAGAGTGTCAGAGAGTGTCAGAGAGTGTCAGAGAGTGATAGAGAGTGATAGAGAGTGTCAGAGAAAGATAGAGAGTGTCTGAGAGTGTCTGAGAGTGTCAGAGAGTGTCAGAGAGTGATAGAGAGATATAGAGAGTGTCAGAGAGTGTCAGAGAGCGTCAGAGAATGATAGAGAGTGTCTGAGAGTGATAGAGAGTGTCTGAGAGTGATAGAGAGTGTCTGAGAGTGTCTGAGAGTGTCTGAGAGTGTCAGGAGTGTCAGAGAGTGATAGAGAGTGATAGAGAGTGTCAGAGAGTGTCAGAGAGTGTCAGAGAGTGTCAGAGAGTGTCAGAGAGTGTCAGAGAGTGTCAGAGAGTGATAGAGAGTGATAGAGAGTGTCAGAGAAAGATAGAGAGTGTCTGAGAGTGTCTGAGAGTGTCTGAGAGTGTCAGAGAGTGTCAGAGAGTGATAGAGAGAGATAGAGAGTGTCAGAGAGTGTCAGAGAGCGTCAGAGAATGATAGAGAGTGTCTGAGAGTGTCAGAGAGTGTCAGAGAGTGTCAGAGAGTGTCTGAGAGTGGCTGAGAGTGTCAGAGAGTGATAGAGAGTGTCAGAGAGTGATAGAGAGTCATAGTGAGTGTCTGAGAGTGTCAGAGAGTGTCAGAGAGTGTCTGAGAGTGGCTGAGAGTGTCAGAGAGTGATAGAGAGTGTCAGAGAGTGATAGAGAGTCATAGTGAGTGTCTGAGAGTGTCTGATAGTGTCAGAGAGTTTCAGAGAGTGTCAGAGAGTGATAGAGACTGATAGAGAGTGTCAGAGTGTATCAGAGAGTGATAGTGAGTGTCCGAGAGTGTCTGAGAATGTCAGAGAGTGTCAGAGAGTGATGGAGGGTGTCAGAGAGTGATAGTGAGTGTGAGAGAGTATCAGAGAGTGTCAGAGATTGTCAGAGAGTGTCAGAGAGTGTTAGAGAGTGATAGTGAGTGTCTGTGAGTGTCTAAGAGTATCAGAGAGTGTCAGAGAGTGATAGAGAGTGATAGAGAGTGTCAGAGAGAGATATAGAGTTTCAGAGAGTGTGAGAGAGTGTCAGAGAGTGTCAGAGAGTGTCAGAGAGTGATAGTGAATGTATGAGAGTGTCAGAGAGTGTCAGAGAGTGTCAGAGAGTGATAGTGAGTGTCAGAGAGTGTCAGAGAGTGTCGGAGAGTGTCGGAGAGTGTCGGAGAGTTTTAGTGACTGTCAGAGAGTGATAGTGAGTGTCAGAGTGTATCAGAGAGTGATAGTGAGTGTCCGAGAGTGTCTGAGAATGTCAGAGAGTGTCAGAGAGTGATAGAGAGTGATAGTGAGTGTCTGTGAGTGTCTGAGAGTATCAGAGAGTGTCAGAGAGTGATAGAGAGTGATAGAGAGTGTCTGAGAGTGTCAGAGAGTGATAGTAAGTGTCTGAGAGTGTCAGACAGTGATAGAGAGTGTCAGAGAGTGATAGTGTGTGTCAGAGAGTATCAGAGAGTGATAGTGAGTGTCAGAGAGTATCAGAGAGTGATAGTGAGTGTCTGAGAGTGTCAGAGAGTGATAGAGAATGTCAGAGAGTGATAGTGAGTGTCAGAGAGTATCAGAGAGTGATAGTGAGTGTCAGAGTGTATCAGAGAGTGATAGTGAGTGTCTGAGAGTGTCTGAGAGTGTCAGAGAGTGTCAGAGAGTGATAGAGAGTTTCAGAGAGAGATAGAGAATTTCAGAGAGTATCAGAGAGAGTGAGAGAGTGTCAGAGAGTGATAGTGAGTGTCTGAGAGTGTCTGAGAGTGATAGAGAGTGTCTGAGAGTGTTAGAAAGTGTCAGAGAGAGATAGTGAGTGTCAGAGTGTGTCAGAGATTGATAGGGAGTTTCAGAGAGTGCTAGTGAGTGGCAGAGAGTGGCAGAGAGTGTCAGAGAGTGTCTCTGAGTGTCTGAGAGTGTCAGAGAGTGTCAGAGAGTGATAGAGAGTGATAGAGTGTGTCAGAGTGTGTCAGAGAGTGATAGTGATTGTCTGAGAGTGTCAGAGAGTGTCAGAGATTGATAGAGAGTATCAGAGAGTAATAGTGTGTGTCAGAGAGTATCAGAGAGTGATAGTGAGTGTCTGAGAGTTTCTGAGAATGTCAGAGAGTGTCAGAGAATGTCAGAGACTGATAGTGAGTGCATGAGAAAGTCTGAGATTGTCAGAGAGTGTCAGAGAGTGTTAGAGAGGGACAGAGAGTGTCAGAGAGAGATAGAGAGTGTCAGAGGGTGATAGTGAGTGTCAGAGAGAGATAGAGAGTGTCAGAGAGTGATAGAGAGTCATAGTGAGTGTCAGAGAGTGTCTGATAGTGTCAGAGAGTTTCAGAGAGTGTCAGAGAGTGATAGAGAGTTTCAGAGAGAGAGAGAGAGTTTCAGAGAGTATCAGAGAGAGTGAGAGAGTGTCAGAGAGTGATAGTGAGTGTCTGAGAGTGTCTGAGATTGATAGGGAGTGTCTCTGAGTGTCTGAGAGTGTCAGAGAGTGTCAGAGAGTGATAGAGAGTGTCAGAGAGTGTCAGAGAGTGTCAGAGATTGATAGAGAGTGTCAGACAGTGTCAGAGAGTGATAGAGAGTGTCAGAGAGAGATGGAGAGATTCAGAGAGTGTGAGAGAGTGTGAGAGAGTGTCAGAGAGTGTCAGAGAGTGATAGTGAGTGTATGAGAGTGTCAGAGAGTGTCAGAGAGTGTCAGAGAGTGATAGTGAGTGTCAGAGAGTGTCAGAGAGTGTCGGAGAGTGTCGGAGAGTGTCAGATAGTGTCAGAGACTGATCGAGAGTGTCAGAGTGTATCAGAGAGTGATAGTGAGTGTCCGAGAGTGTCTGAGAATGTCAGAGAGTGTCAGAGAGTGATGGAGATTGTCCGAGAGTGATAGTGAGTGTGAGAGAGTATCAGAGAGTGTCAGAGATTGTCAGAGAGTGTCAGAGAGTGTTAGAGAGTGATAGTGAGTGTCTGTGAGTGTCTAAGAGTATCAGAGAGTGTCAGAGAGTGATAGAGAGTGATAGAGAGTGTCAGAGAGAGATATAGAGTTTCAGAGAGTGTGAGAGAGTGTCAGAGAGTGTCAGAGAGTGTCAGAGAGTGATAGTGAATGTATGAGAGTGTCAGAGAGTGTCAGAGAGTGTCAGAGAGTGATAGTGAGTGTCAGAGAGTGTCAGAGAGTGTCGGAGAGTGTCGGAGAGTGTCGGAATGTTTTAGTGACTGTCAGAGAGTGATAGTGAGTGTCAGAGTGTATCAGAGAGTGATAGTGAGTGTCCGAGAGTGTCTGAGAATGTCAGAGAGTGTCAGAGAGTGATAGAGAGTGATAGTGAGTGTCTGTGAGTGTCTGAGAGTATCAGAGAGTGTCAGAGAGTGATAGAGAGTGATAGAGAGTGTCTGAGAGTGTCAGAGAGTGATAGAGAGAGTCAGAGAGTGTTAGTAAGTGTCTGAGAGTGTCAGAGAGTGATAGTAAGTGTCTGAGAGTGTCAGACAGTGATAGAGAGTGTCAGAGAGTGATAGTGAGTGTCAGAGAGTATCAGAGAGTGATAGTGATTGTCAGAGAGTATCAGAGAGTGATAGTGAGTGTCTGAGAGTGTCAGAGAGTGATAGAGAATGTCAGAGAGTGATAGTGAGTGTCTGAGAGTGTCTGAGAGTGTCAGAGAGTGTCAGAGAGTGATAGAGAGTTTCAGAGAGAGATAGAGAGTTTCAGAGAGTATCAGAGAGAGTGAGAGAGTGTCAGAGAGTGATAGTGAGTGTCTGAGAGTGTCTGAGAGTGATAGAGAGTGTCTGAGAGTGTTAGAGATTGTCAGAGAGAGATAGTGAATGTCAGAGTGTGTCAGAGATTGATAGGGAGTTTCAGAGAGTGACAGTGAGTGGCAGAGAGTGTCAGAGAGTGTCAGAGAGTGTCTCTGAGTGTCTGAGAGTGTCAGAGAGTGTCAGAGAGTGATAGAGAGTGATAGAGTGTGTCAGAGAGAGTCAGAGAGTGTCAGAGAGTGTCAGAGAGTGATAGAGAGTGATAGAGTGTGTCAGAGTGTGTCAGAGAGTGATAGTGATTGTCTGAGAGTGTCAGAGAGTGTCAGAGATTGATAGAGAGTATCAGACAGTAATACTGTGTGTCAGAGAGTATCAGAGAGTGATAGTGAGTGTCTGAGAGTTTCTGAGAATGTCAGAGAGTGTCAGAGAATGTCAGAGACTGATAGTGAGTGCATGAGAAAGTCTGAGATTGTCAGAGAGTGTCAGAGAGTGTTAGAGAGGGACAGAGAGTGTCAGAGAGAGATAGAGAGTGTCAGAGGGTGATAGTGAGTGTCAGAGAGAGATACAGAGTGTCAGAGAGTGATAGTGAGTGTCAGAGAGTGATAGTGCGTGTCCGAGAGTGTCTGAGAGTGTCAGAGAGTGATAGAGAGTGTCAGAGAGTGTCAGAGAGTGTTCGTGAGTGTCAGAGAGTATCAAAGAAGTGATAGAGAGTGTCAGAGAGTGTCAGAGATTGATAGAGAGTGTCAGAGAGTGATAGTGAGTTTCAGAAGTATCAGAGAGTGATAGTGAGTGTCCGAGAGTGTCTGAGAGTGTCTGAGAGTGTCAGAGAGTGTCAGAGCGTGATAGAGAGTGTCAGACACTGTCAGAGAGTGTTAGTGAGTGTCAGAAAGTATCAGAGAGTGATAGAGAGTGTTAGAGAGTGTCAGGGAGAGTCAGAGAGTGATATAGAGTGTCAGAGAGTTATCGAGACTGTCAGAGAGTGATAATGAGTGTCAGAGAGTGTCAGAGAGTGATAGAGACTGTCAGAGAGTGATAGTGAGTGTCAGAGGGTATCAGAGAGTGATAGTGAGTGTCCGAGTGTGTCTGAGAGAGTAAGAAAGTAATAGTGAGTTTCGGAGAGTATCAGAGAGTGATAGAAAGTGTCAGAGAGTGATAGTGAGTGTAAGAGAGTGTCAGAGTGTCTCAGAGAGTGTCAGAGAGTGTCAGAGATTGTCGGAGATTGTCGGAGAGTGTCGGAGAGTGTCGGAGAGTATCAGAGAGTGTCGGAGAGTGTCAGAGAGTGATAGAGAGTGTGGGAGAGTATCAGAGAGTGATAGTGAGTGTCCGAGATGATCAGAGAGTGTCGGAGAGTGATAGAAGTGTGAGAGAATTTTAGTGAGTGTCAGAGAGTGTCAGAGAGTGATAGTGAGTGTCAGAGAGTATCAGAGAGTGATAGCGAGTGTCCGAGAGTATCAGAGAGTGTCGGAGAGTTTCAGAGAGTGATAGAGAGTGTGAGAGAGTTTTAGTGAGTGTCAGAGAGTGCTAGAGAGTGTCAGAGAGTGTCGGAGAGTGATAGTGAGTGTCAGAGAGTATCAGAGAGTGTCATAGAGTGTCAGAGAGTGTCAGAGAGTGAAAGTGAGTGTCTGAGAGTTTCAGAGAGTGTCAGAGAGTGATAGAGAGTGATAGAGAGTGTCAGAGAGTGTCAGAGAGTGATAGTGAGTGTCAGAGAGTGACAGTGAGTGTCAGAGAGTGACAGTGAGTGTCAGAGAGTGTTAGAGAGTGATAGTGAGTGATGGAGAGTGTCTGAGAGTGTCAGAGAGGGTCAGAGAGAGATAGTGATTGTCTGAGAGTGTCAGAGAGTGATAGAGAGTGATAGAGAGTGTCAGAGAGTGATAGTAAATGTCAAAGAGTGTCAGAGAGTGATAGAGAGTGTCAGAGAGTGATAGTGAGTGCCAGTGAGTGTCAGAGTGTGTCAGAGAGTGTCAGAGAGTGATGGTGAGTGTCAGAGAGTGATAGTGAGTGTCAGAGAGTATCAGAGAGTGATAGTGAGTGTCAGAGAGTATCAGAGAGAAATAGTGAGTGTCTGAGTGTGTCTGAGAGTGTCAGAGAGTGTCAGAGAGTGATAGACAGTGATCGAGAGAGATAGAGAGTGTCAGACGGTGTCAAAGAGTGATAGAGAGTGATAGAGAGTGTCAGAGAGTGATAGAGAGTGTCAGAGCGTGTCAGAGAGTGATAGTGAGTGTCTGAGAGTGTCTGAGAGTGTCAGAGAGTGTCTGAGAGTGTCAGAGAGTGATAGAGTGTGATAGAGAGTGTCAGAGAGTGTCAGAGAGTGATAGAGAGTGATAGAGAGTGTCAGAGAGTGTCTGAGAGTGTCAGAGAGTGTCAGAGAGTGTCAGAGAGTGAGAGAGAGTGATAGAGAGTGATAGAGAGTGATAGAGAGTGTAAGAGAGTGTAAGAGAGTGTCAGAGAGTTTCTGAGAGTGTCAGAGAGTGATAGAGAGTGTCAGAGAGTGTCAGAGAGTGTCAGAGAGTGATAGAGAGTGATAGAGAGTGTCAGAGAGGGTCAGAGAGTGTGTGAGAGTGTCAGAGAGTGATAGAGAGTGATAGAGAGTGTCAGAGAGTGTCAGAGAGTGTCAGAGAGTGATAGAGAGTGATGAGAGAGATAGAGAGTGTCAGAGAGTGTCAGAGAGTGATAGAGAGTGATAGAGAGTGTAAGAGAGTGATAGAGAGTGATAGAGAGTGTCAGAGAGTGTCAGAGAGTGTCAGAGAGTGATTGTGAGTGTCTGAGAGTGTCTGAGAGTGTCTGAGAGTGACAGAGAGTGTCTGAGAGTGTCTGAGAGAGTCTGAGAGTGTCAGAGAGTGTCAGAGAGTGACAGAGAGTGAGAGAGAGTGATAGAGAGTGTCAGAGAGTGTCAGAGAGTGTCAGAGAGTGATAGAGAGTGTCAGAGAGTGTCAGAGAGTGTCTGAGAGTGATAGAGAGTGACAGAGAGTGTCAGAGAGTGTCTGAGAGTGTCAGAGAGTGTCAGAGTGTGTCACAGAGTGATAGAGAGTGTCAGAGAGTGATAGAGAGTGTCTGAGAGTGTCTGAGAGTGTCTGAGAGTGTCAGGAGTGTCAGAGAGTGATAGAGAGTGATAGAGAGTGTCAGAGAGTGTCAGAGAGTGTCAGAGAGTGATACAGAGTGACAGAGAGTGTCAGAGAGTGTCTGAGAGTGTCAGAGAGTGTCAGAGAGTGTCAGAGAGTGATAGAGAGTGATAGAGAGTGTCAGAGAAAGATAGAGAGTGTCTGAGAGTGTCTGAGAGTGTCTGAGAGTGTCAGAGAGTGTCAGAGAGTGATAGAGAGAGATAGAGAGTGTCAGAGAGTGTCAGAGAGTGTCAGAGAGTGATAGAGAGTGTCTGAGAGTGTCTGAGAGTGTCAGAGAGTTTCTGAGAGTGTCAGAGAGTGATAGAGTGTGATAGAGAGTGATAGAGAGTGTCAGAGATTGTCAGAGAGTGTCAGAGAGTGTCAGAGAGTGTCAGAGAGTGCTGGAGAGGGATAGAGAGTGTCAGAGAGTGTCAGAGAGTGAGAGAGAGTGATAGAGAGTTTCAGAGAGTGTCAGAGAGTGTCTGAGTGTGTCAGAATGTGATAGAGAGTGATAGAGTGTGTCAGAGAGTGTCAGAGAGTGTCAGAGAGTGTCAGAGAGTGCTAGAGAGTGATAGAGAGTGTCAGAGAGTGTCAGAGAGTGAGAGAGAGTGATAGAGAGTTTCAGAGAGTGTCAGAGAGTGTCTGAGAGAGTCAGAGAGTGATAGAGAGTGACAGAGAGTGTCAGAGAGTGATAGAGAGTGATAGAGAGTGTCAGAGAGTGTCAGAGAGTGTCAGAGAGTGTCTGAGACTGTCAGAGAGTGATGGAGAGTGATAGAGTGTGTCAGAGAGTGTCAGAGAGTGAGAGAGAGTGTCAGAGAGTGTCAGAGAGTGCTAGAGAGTGATAGAGATTGTCAGAGAGTGTCAGAGAGTGAGAGAGAGTGATAGAGAGTTTCAGAATGTGTCAGAGAGTGTCTGAGAGTGTCAGAGAGTGATAGAGAGTGATAGAGATTGTCAGAGAGTGTCAGAGAGTGAGAGAGAGTGACAGAGAGTTTCAGAGAGTGTCAGAGATTGTCTGAGAGTGTCAGAGAGTGATAGAGAGTGATAGTGTGTGTCAGAGAGTGTCAGAGAGTGTCAGAGAGTGTCTGAGAGTGATAGAGAGTGACAGAGAGTGTCAGAGAGTGTCAGAGAATGTCAGAGAGTGATACAGATTGATAGAGAGTGTCAGAGAGTGTCTGAGATTGTCAGAGAGTGTCTGAGAGAGTCAGAGAGAGTCAGAGAGTGTCTGAGAGTGTCAGAGATTGTCAGAGAGTGATAGAGAGTGATAGAGAGTTTCAGAGAGTGTCAGAGAGTGTCTGAGAGTGTCAGAGAGTGATAGAGAGTGATAGAGAGTGTCAGAGAGTGTCAGAGAGTGTCAGAGAGTGATAGAGAGTGATAGAGAGTGTCAGAGATTGTCAGAGAGTGTCAGAGATTGTCAGAGAGTGATAGTGAGTGTCTGAGAGTGATACTGAGTGTCTGAGAGTGTCAGAGAGTGAGAGAGAGTGATATAGAGAATTAGAGAGTGTCAGAGAGTGTCTGAGAGTGTCAGAGTGTGATATAGAGAATTAGAGAGTGTCAGAGAGTGTCTGAGAGTGTCAGAGTGTGATAGAGAGTGATAGAGAGTGTCAGAGAGTGTCAGAGAGTGAGAGAGAGTGATAGAGAGTTTCAGAGAGTGTCAGAGAGTGTCTGAGAGTGTCAGAGAGTGATAGAGAGTGATAGAGAGTGTCAGAGAGTGTCAGAGAGTGATAGAGAGTGATAGAGAGTGTCAGAGAGTGTCAGAGAGTGATAGTGAGTGTCTGAGAGTGTCAGAGAGTGATAGAGAGTGATAGAGAGTGTCAGAGAGTGTCAGAGAGTGATAGAGAGTGATAGAGAGTGTCAGAGAGTGTCAGAGAGTGACAGAGAGTGTCAGAGAGTGTCAGAGAATGTCAGAGAGTGATACAGAGTGATAGAGAGTGTCAGAGAGTGTCTGAGAGTGTCAGAGAGTGTCTGAGAGAGTCAGAGAGAGTCAGAGAGTGTCAGAGAGTGTCAGAGATTGTCAGAGAGTGATAGAGAGTGATAGAGAGTTTCAGAGAGTGTCAGAGAGTGTCTGAGAGTGTCAGAGAGTGATAGAGAGTGATAGAGAGTGTCAGAGAGTGTCAGAGAGTGTCAGAGAGTGATAGAGAGTGATAGAGAGTGTCAGAGATTGTCAGAGAGTGTCAGAGATTGTCAGAGAGTGATAGTGAGTGTCTGAGAGTGATAGTGAGTGTCTGAGAGTGTCAGAGGGTGAGAGAGAGTGATATAGAGAATTAGAGAGTGTCAGAGAGTGTCTGAGAGTGTCAGAGTGTGATATAGAGAATTAGAGAGTGTCAGAGAGTGTCTGAGAGTGTCAGAGTGTGATAGAGAGTGATAGAGAGTGTCAGAGAGTGTCAGAGAGTGAGAGAGAGTGATAGAGAGTTTCAGAGAGTGTCAGAGAGTGTCTGAGAGTGTCAGAGAGTGATAGAGAGTGATAGAGAGTGTCAGAGAGTGTCAGAGAGTGATAGAGAGTGATAGAGAGTGTCAGAGAGTGTCAGAGAGTGTCAGAGAGTGAGAGAGAGTGATAGAGAGTTTCAGAGAGTGTCAGAGAGTGTCTGAGAGTGTCTGAGAGTGTCAGAGAGTGATAGAGAGTGATAGAGAGTGTCAGAGAGTGTCAGAGAGTGATAGTGAATATCTGAGAGTGTCAGAGAGTGAGAGAGAGTGATAGAGAGTTTCAGAGAGTGTCAGAGAGTGTCTGAGAGTGTCAGAGAGTGATAGAGAGTGATAGAAAGTGTCAGAGAGTTTCAGCGAGTGTCAGAGAGTGATAGTGAGTGTCTGAGAGTGTCAGAGAGTGTCAGAGAGTGTCAGAGAGTGAGAGAGAGTTTCAGAGTGTGTCAGAGAGTGTCTGAGAGTGTCAGAGATTGTCTGAGAGTGTCAGAGAGTGTCAGAGAGTGTCAGAGAGTGAGAGAGAGTGATAGAGAGTGTCAGAGAGTGAGAGAGAGTGATAGAGAGTTTCAGAGAGTGTCAGAGAGTGTCAGAGAGTGTCAGAGAGTGATATTGAGTGTCAGAGAGTGTCAGAGAGTGATATTGAGTGTCTGAGAGTGTCTGAGAGTTTCAGAGAGTGAGAGAGAGAGATAGAGAGTTTCAGAGAGTGTCAGAGAGTGTCAGAGAGTGTCAGAGATTGATAGAGAGTGATAGAGAGTGTCCGAGAGTGAGAGAGAGTGATAGAGAGTTTCAGAGAGTGTCAGAGAATGTCAGAGAGTGTCAGAGAGTGATAGAGAGTGATAGAGAGTGTCAGAGAGTGTCAGAGAGTGATAGTGAGTGTCTGAGAGTGTCACAGATTGTCACAGAGTGTCAGAGAGTGTCTGAGAGTGTCAGAGAGTGATAGAGAGTGTCAGAGAGTGATAGTGAGTGTCAGAGAGTGTCAGAGAGTGTCAGAGAGTGTCAGAGCGTGATAGTGATTGTCAGAGTGTGTCAGAGAGTGTCAGAGAGTGATGGTGAGTGTCAGAGAGTGATAGTGAGTGTCAGAGAGTATCAGAGAGTGATAGTGAGTGCCAGAGAGTATCAGAGAGAGATAGTGAGTGTCTGAGAGTGTCTCAGAGTGTCAGAGAGTGATAGAGAGTTTCAGAGAGTGATAGTGTGTGTCAGAGAGTGTCAGAGAGTGGCAGAGAGTGATAGTGAGTGTCAGAGTGTGTCAGAGAGTGTCAGAGAGTTTCAGAGAGTGATGGTGAGTGTCAGAGAGTGATAGTGAGTGTCAGAGAGTATCAGAGAGTGATAGAGAGTGTCAGAGAGTATCAGAGAGAGATAGTGAGTGTCTGAATGTGTCTGAGAGTGTCAGTGAGAAATAGTGAGTGTCTGAATGTGTCTGAGAGTGTCAGAGAGTGTCAGAGAGTGTCAGAGAGTGTCAGAGAGTGATCGAGAGTGATAGAGAGCGTCAGAGTGTGTCAGAGAGTGATAGATAGTGATAGATAGTGTCAGAGTGTGATAGAGTGTGATAGAGAGTGTCAGAGAGTTTCAGAGAGTGATAGAGAGTGTCTGAGAGTGTCAGAGAGTGTCTGAGAGTGTCAGAGAGTGGTAGAGAGTATCAGAGAGTCTCTGAGAGTGTCAGAGTGTCAGAGAGTGTCAGAGAGTGATAGAGAGTGATAGAGAGTGTCAGAGAGTGTCTGAGAGTGTCTGAGAGTGTCAGAGAGTGATAGAGAGTGTCAGAGAGTGTCAGAGAGTGTCTGAGAGTGTCAGAGAGTGATAGAGAGTGTCAGAGAGTGTCAGAGAGTGTCAGAGAGTGTCTGAGAGTTTCAGAGAGTTTCAGAGAGTGTCAGAGAGTGTCAGAGAGTGTCTGAGAGTGTCAGAGAGTGATACAGAGTGTCAGAGAGTGTCAGAGAGTGTCAGAGAGTGATAGAGAGTGATAGAGAGTGTCAGAGAGTGTCAGAGAGTGAGAGAGAGTGTCAGAGAGTGTCAGAGAGTGTCAGAGAGTGAGAGAGAGTGTCAGAGAGTGTCAGAGAGTGTCTGAGAGTGTCTGAGAGTGTCAGAGAGTGTCAGAGAGTGATAGAGATTGTCAGAGAGTGATAGAGAGTGTCAGAGAGTGGCAGAGAGTGTCTGAGAAAGTCAGAGAGTGATAAAGAGTGTCAGAGAGTGTCAGAGAGTGTCAGAGAGTGATAGAGAGTTTCAGAGAGTTTCAGAGTGTGTCAGAGAGTGTCTGAGAGTGTCAGAGATTGTCTGAGAGTGTCAGAGAGTGTCAGAGAGTGATAGAGAGTGATAGAGAGTGATAGAGAGTGTCAGAGAGTGTCAGAGAGTGTCAGAGAGTGATACAGAGTGTCAGAGAGTGTCAGAGAGTGTCAGAGAGTGATAGTGAGTGATAGAGAGTTTCAGAGAGTGTCAGAGAGTGATAGAGAGTGATAGAGAGTGCCAGAGAGTGTCAGAGAGTGTCAGAGAGTGAGAGAGAGTGTCAGAGAGTGTCAGAGAGTGTCTGAGAGTGTCAGAGAGTGTCTGAGAGTGATAGAGAGTGATAGAGAGTGTCAGAGAGTGTCAGAGAGTGTCAGAGAGTGATACAGAGTGTCAGAGAGTGTCAGAGAGTGTCAGAGAGTGATAGTGAGTGATAGAGAGTTTCAGAGAGTTTCAGAGAGTGTCAGAGAGTGATAGAGAGTGTCAGAGATTGTCAGAGAGTGAGAGAGAGTGTCAGAGAGTGTCAGAGAGTGTCAGAGAGTGTCAGAGAGTGTCTGAGAGTGTCAGAGAGTGTCAGAGAGTGTCAGAGAGTGATAGAGAGTGATAGAGAGTGATAGAGAGTGATAGAGAGTGTCAGAGAGTGTCAGAGAGTTTCAGAGAGTGATAGAGAGTGATAGAGAGTGATAGAGAGTGTCAGAGAGTGATAGAGAGTGATAGAGAGTGTCAGAGAGTGTCAGAGAGTGTCAGAGAGTGAGAGAGAGTGTCAGAGATTGTCAGAGAGTGTCAGAGAGTGTCAGAGAGTGTCAGAGAGTGATAGAGAGTGATAGAGAGTGATAGAGACTGATAGTGAGTGTCAGAGAGTGATAGTGAGTGTCAGAGAGTGTCAGAGAGTGATAGAGAGTGATAGAGAGTGATAGAGAGTGATAGAGAGTGTCAGAGAGTGTCAGAGAGTGTCAGAGAGTGATAGTGAGTGTCTGAGAGTGTCAGAGAGTGATAGTGAGTGATAGAGAGTTTCAGAGAGTGTCAGAGAGTGATAGAGAGTGATAGAGAGTGTCAGAGAGTGTCAGAGAGTGAGAGAGAGTGTCAGAGAGTGTCAGAGAGTGTCAGAGAGTGTCAGAGAGTGATAGAGAGTGATAGAGAGTGTCAGAGAGTGTCAGAGAGTGTCAGAGAGTGTCTGAGAGTGTCTGAAAGTGTCAGAAAGTGATAGAGAGTGATAGAGATTGATAGAGAGATGTCAGAGAGTGTCTGAGAGTGTCAGAGAGTGATAGAGAGTGATAGAGAGTGTCAGAGAGTGATAGAGAGTGATAGAGAGTGTCAGAGAGTGTCAGAGAGTGTCTGAGAGTGTCAGAGAGGGATAGAGAGTGACAGAGAGTATCAGAGAGTGTCAGAGAGTGTCAGAGAGTGATAGAGAGTGATAGAGAGTGTCAGAGAGTGTCTGAGAGTGTCTGAGAGTGTCAGAGAGTGTCAGAGAGTGAGAGAGAGTGAGAGAGAGTGTCAGAGAGTGTCTGAGAGTGTCTGAGAGTGTCAGAGAGTGTCAGAGAGTGTCAGAGAGTGATAGAGAGTGATAGAGAGTATCAGAGAGTGTCTGAGAGTGTCAGAGAGTGTCAGAGAGTGATAGAGAGTGATAGAGAGTGTCAGGGAGTGTCTGAGAGTGTCTGAGAGTGTCAGAGAGTGTCAGAGAGTGATAGAGAGTGTCAGAGAGTGTCAGAGAGGGTCAGAGAGTGTCAGAGAGTGTCAGAGAGTGTCAGAGAGTGATAGAGAGTGATAGAGAGTATCAGAGAGAGTCTGAGAGTGTCTGAGAGTGTCAGAGAGTGTCAGAGAGTGATAGAGAGTGATAGAGAGTGTCAGGGAGTGTCTGAGAGTGTCTGAGAGTGTCAGAGAGTGTCAGAGAGTGATAGTGAGTGTCAGAGAGTGTCAGAGAGTGTCGGAGAGTGTTGGAGAGTGTCGGAGAGTTTTAGTGACTGTCAGAGAGTGATAGTGAGTGTCAGAGTGTATCAGAGAGTGATAGTGAGTGTCCGAGAGTGTCTGAGAATGTCAGAGAGTGTCAGAGAGTGATAGAGAGTGATAGTGAGTGTCTGTGAGTGTCTGAGAGTATCAGAGAGTGTCAGAGAGTGATAGAGAGTGATAGAGAGTGTCTGAGAGTGTCAGAGAGTGATAGTAAGTGTCTGAGAGTGTCAGACAGTGATAGAGAGTGTCAGAGAGTGATAGTGTGTGTCAGAGAGTATCAGAGAGTGATAGTGAGTGTCAGAGAGTATCAGAGAGTGATAGTGAGTGTCTGAGAGTGTCAGAGAGTGATAGAGAATGTCAGAGAGTGATAGTGAGTGTCAGAGAGTATCATAGAGTGATAGTGAGTGTCAGAGAGTGTCAGAGAGTGTCTGAGAGTGTCTGAAAGTGTCAGAAAGTGATAGAGAGTGATAGAGATTGATAGAGAGATGTCAGAGAGTGTCTGAGAGTGTCAGAGAGTGATAGAGAGTGATAGAGAGTGTCAGAGAGTGATAGAGAGTGATAGAGAGTGTCAGAGAGTGTCAGAGAGTGTCTGAGAGTGTCAGAGAGGGATAGAGAGTGACAGAGAGTATCAGAGAGTGTCAGAGAGTGTCAGAGAGTGATAGAGAGTGATAGAGAGTGTCAGAGAGTGTCTGAGAGTGTCTGAGAGTGTCAGAGAGTGTCAGAGAGTGAGAGAGAGTGAGAGAGAGTGTCAGAGAGTGTCTGAGAGTGTCTGAGAGTGTCAGAGAGTGTCAGAGAGTGTCAGAGAGTGATAGAGAGTGATAGAGAGTATCAGAGAGTGTCTGAGAGTGTCAGAGAGTGTCAGAGAGTGATAGAGAGTGATAGAGAGTGTCAGGGAGTGTCTGAGAGTGTCTGAGAGTGTCAGAGAGTGTCAGAGAGTGATAGAGAGTGATAGAGAGTGTCAGAGAGTGTCAGAGAGGGTCAGAGAGTGTCAGAGAGTGTCAGAGAGTGTCAGAGAGTGATAGAGAGTGATAGAGAGTATCAGAGAGAGTCTGAGAGTGTCTGAGAGTGTCAGAGAGTGTCAGAGAGTGATAGAGAGTGATAGAGAGTGTCAGGGAGTGTCTGAGAGTGTCTGAGAGTGTCAGAGAGTGTCAGAGAGTGATAGTGAGTGTCAGAGAGTGTCGGAGAGTGTCGGAGAGTGTTGGAGAGTGTCGGAGAGTTTTAGTGACTGTCAGAGAGTGATAGTGAGTGTCAGAGTGTATCAGAGAGTGATAGTGAGTGTCCGAGAGTGTCTGAGAATGTCAGAGAGTGTCAGAGAGTGATAGAGAGTGATAGTGAGTGTCTGTGAGTGTCTGAGAGTATCAGAGAGTGTCAGAGAGTGATAGAGAGTGATAGAGAGTGTCTGAGAGTGTCAGAGAGTGATAGTAAGTGTCTGAGAGTGTCAGACAGTGATAGAGAGTGTCAGAGAGTGATAGTGTGTGTCAGAGAGTATCAGAGAGTGATAGTGAGTGTCAGAGAGTATCAGAGAGTGATAGTGAGTGTCTGAGAGTGTCAGAGAGTGATAGAGAATGTCAGAGAGTGATAGTGAGTGTCAGAGAGTATCATAGAGTGATAGTGAGTGTCAGAGAGTATCAGAGAGTGATAGTGAGTGTCTGAGAGTGTCTGAGAGTGTCAGAGAGTGTCAGAGAGTGATAGAGAGTTTCAGAGAGAGATAGAGAATTTCAGAGAGTATCAGAGAGAGTGAGAGAGTGTCAGAGAGTGATAGTGAGTGTCTGAGAGTGTCTGAGAGTGATAGAGAGTGTCTGAGAGTGTTAGAGAGTGTCAGAGAGAGATAGTGAGTGTCAGAGTGTGTCAGAGATTGATAGGGAGTTTCAGAGAGTGCTAGTGAGTGGCAGAGAGTGGCAGAGAGTGTCAGAGAGTGTCTCTGAGTGTCTGAGAGTGTCAGAGAGTGTCAGAGAGTGATAGAGAGTGATAGAGTGTGTCAGAGTGTGTCAGAGAGTGATAGTGATTGTCTGAGAGTGTCAGAGAGTGTCAGAGATTGATAGAGAGTATCAGAGAGTAATAGTGTGTGTCAGAGAGTATCAGAGAGTGATAGTGAGTGTCTGAGAGTTTCTGAGAATGTCAGAGAGTGTCAGAGAATGTCAGAGACTGATAGTGAGTGCATGAGAAAGTCTGAGATTGTCAGAGAGTGTCAGAGAGTGTTAGAGAGGGACAGAGAGTGTCAGAGAGAGATAGAGAGTGTCAGAGGGTGATAGTGAGTGTCAGAGAGAGATAGAGAGTGTCAGAGAGTGATAGAGAGTCATAGTGAGTGTCAGAGAGTGTCTGATAGTGTCAGAGAGTTTCAGAGAGTGTCAGAGAGTGATAGAGAGTTTCAGAGAGAGAGAGAGAGTTTCAGAGAGTATCAGAGAGAGTGAGAGAGTGTCAGAGAGTGATAGTGAGTGTCTGAGAGTGTCTGAGATTGATAGGGAGTGTCTGAGAGTGTCTGAGAGTGTCAGAGAGTGTCAGAGAGTGATAGAGAGTGTCAGAGAGTGTCAGAGAGTGTCAGAGATTGATAGAGAGTGTCAGACAGTGTCAGAGAGTGATAGAGAGTGTCAGAGAGAGATGGAGAGATTCAGAGAGTGTGAGAGAGTGTGAGAGAGTGTCAGAGAGTGTCAGAGAGTGATAGTGAGTGTATGAGAGTGTCAGAGAGTGTCAGAGAGTGTCAGAGAGTGATAGTGAGTGTCAGAGAGTGTCAGAGAGTGTCGGAGAGTGTCGGAGAGTGTCAGATAGTGTCAGAGACTGATAGAGAGTGTCAGAGTGTATCAGAGAGTGATAGTGAGTGTCCGAGAGTGTCTGAGAATGTCAGAGAGTGTCAGAGAGTGATGGAGATTGTCAGAGAGTGATAGTGAGTTTGAGAGAGTATCAGAGAGTGTCAGAGATTGTCAGAGAGTGTCAGAGAGTGTTAGAGAGTGATAGTGAGTGTCTGTGAGTGTCTAAGAGTATCAGAGAGTGTCAGAGAGTGATAGAGAGTGATAGAGAGTGTCAGAGAGAGATATAGAGTTTCAGAGAGTGTGAGAGAGTGTCAGAGAGTGTCAGAGAGTGTCAGAGAGTGATAGTGAATGTATGAGAGTGTCAGAGAGTGTCAGAGAGTGTCAGAGAGTGATAGTGAGTGTCAGAGAGTGTCAGAGAGTGTCGGAGAGTGTCGGAGAGTGTCGGAATGTTTTAGTGACTGTCAGAGAGTGATAGTGAGTGTCAGAGTGTATCAGAGAGTGATAGTGAGTGTCCGAGAGTGTCTGAGAATGTCAGAGAGTGTCAGAGAGTGATAGAGAGTGATAGTGAGTGTCTGTGAGTGTCTGAGAGTATCAGAGAGTGTCAGAGAGTGATAGAGAGTGATAGAGAGTGTCTGAGAGTGTCAGAGAGTGATAGAGAGAGTCAGAGAGTGTTAGTAAGTGTCTGAGAGTGTCAGAGAGTGATAGTAAGTGTCTGAGAGTGTCAGACAGTGATAGAGAGTGTCAGAGAGTGATAGTGAGTGTCAGAGAGTATCAGAGCGTGATAGTGATTGTCAGAGAGTATCAGAGAGTAATAGTGAGTGTCTGAGAGTGTCAGAGAGTGATAGAGAATGTCAGAGAGTGATAGTGAGTGTCTGAGAGTGTCTGAGAGTGTCAGAGAGTGTCAGAGAGTGATAGAGAGTTTCAGAGAGAGATAGAGAGTTTCAGAGAGTATCAGAGAGAGTGAGAGAGTATCAGAGAGTGATAGTGAGTGTCTGAGAGTGTCTGAGAGTGATAGAGAGTGTCTGAGAGTGTTAGAGAGTGTCAGAGAGAGATAGTGAGTGTCAGAGTGTGTCAGAGATTGATAGGGAGTTTCAGAGAGTGATAGTGAGTGGCAGAGAGTGTCAGAGAGTGTCAGAGAGTGTCTCTGAGTGTCTGAGAGTGTCAGAGAGTGTCAGAGAGTGATAGAGAGTGATAGAGTGTGTCAGAGAGAGTCAGACAGTGTCAGAGAGTGTCAGAGAGTGATAGAGAGTGATAGAGTGTGTCAGAGTGTGTCAGAGAGTGATAGTGATTGTCTGAGAGTGTCAGAGAGTGTCAGAGATTGATAGAGAGTATCAGAGAGTAATACTGTGTGTCAGAGAGTATCAGAGAGTGATAGTGAGTGTCTGAGAGTTTCTGAGAATGTCAGAGAGTGTCAGAGAATGTCAGAGACTGATAGTGAGTGCATGAGAAAGTCTGAGATTGTCAGAGAGTGTCAGAGAGTGTTAGAGAGGGACAGAGAGTGTCAGAGAGAGATAGAGAGTGTCAGAGGGTGATAGTGAGTGTCAGAGAGAGATACAGAGTGTCAGAGAGTGATAGTGAGTGTCAGAGAGTGATAGTGCGTGTCCGAGAGTGTCTGAGAGTGTCAGAGAGTGATAGAGAGTGTCAGAGAGTGTCAGAGAGTGTTCGTGAGTGTCAGAGAGTATCAAAGAAGTGATAGAGAGTGTCAGAGAGTGTCAGAGATTGATAGAGAGTGTCAGAGAGTGATAGTGAGTTTCAGAAGTATCAGAGAGTGATAGTGAGTGTCCGAGAGTGTCTGAGAGTGTCTGAGAGTGTCAGAGAGTGTCAGAGAGTGATAGAGAGTGTCAGACACTGTCAGAGAGTGTTAGTGAGTGTCAGAAAGTATCAGAGAGTGATAGAGAGTGTTAGAGAGTGTCAGGGAGAGTCAGAGAGTGATATAGAGTGTCAGAGAGTTATCGAGACTGTCAGAGAGTGATAATGAGTGTCAGAGAGTGTCAGAGAGTGATAGAGACTGTCAGAGAGTGATAGTGAGTGTCAGAGGGCATCAGAGAGTGATAGTGAGTGTCCGAGTGTGTCTGAGAGAGTAAGAGAGTAATAGTGAGTTTCGGAGAGTATCAGAGAGTGATAGAAAGTGTCAGAGAGTGATAGTGAGTGTAAGAGAGTGTCAGAGTGTCTCAGAGAGTGTCAGAGAGTGTCAGAGATTGTCGGAGATTGTCGGAGAGTGTCGGAGAGTGTCGGAGAGTATCAGAGAGTGTCGGAGAGTGTCAGAGAGTGATAGAGAGTGTGGGAGAGTATCAGAGAGTGATAGTGAGTGTCCGAGATGATCAGAGAGTGTCGGAGAGTGATAGAAGTGTGAGAGAGTTTTAGTGAGTGTCAGAGAGTGTCAGAGAGTGATAGTGAGTGTCAGAGAGTATCAGAGAGTGATAGCGAGTGTCCGAGAGTATCAGAGAGTGTCGGAGAGTTTCAGAGAGTGATAGAGAGTGTGAGAGAGTTTTAGTGAGTGTCAGAGAGTGCTAGAGAGTGTCAGAGAGTGTCGGAGAGTGATAGTGAGTGTCAGAGAGTATCAGAGAGTGTCATAGAGTGTCAGAGAGTGTCAGAGAGTGAAAGTGAGTGTCTGAGAGTTTCAGAGAGTGTCAGAGAGTGATAGAGAGAGATAGAGAGTGTCAGAGAGTGTCAGAGAGTGATAGTGAGTGTCAGTGAGTGACAGTGAGTGTCAGAGAGTGACAGTGAGTGTCAGAGAGTGTCAGAGAGTGATAGTGAGTGACGGAGAGTGTCTGAGAGTGTCAGAGAGGGTCAGAGAGAGATAGTGATTGTCTGAGAGTGTCAGAGAGTGATAGAGAGTGATAGAGAGTGTCAGAGAGTGATAGTAAATGTCAAAGAGTGTCAGAGAGTGATAGAGAGTGTCAGAGAGTGATAGTGAGTGCCAGTGAGTGTCAGAGTGTGTCAGAGAGTGTCAGAGAGTGATGGTGAGTGTCAGAGAGTGATAGTGAGTGTCAGAGAGTATCAGAGAGTGATAGTGAGTGTCAGAGAGTATCAGAGAGAAATAGTGAGTGTCTGAGTGTGTCTGAGAGTGTCAGAGAGTGTCAGAGAGTTATAGACAGTGGTCGAGAGAGATAGAGAGTGTCAGACGGTGTCAAAGAGTGATAGAGAGTGATAGAGATTGTCAGCGAGTGATAGAGAGTGTCAGAGCGTGTCAGAGAGTGATAGTGAGTGTCTGAGAGTGTCTGAGAGTGTCAGAGAGTGTCAGAGAGTGATAGAGAGTGATAGAGAGTGTCAGAGAGTGTCAGAGAGTGTCTGAGAGTGTCAGAGAGTGATAGAGAGTGATAGAGAGTGTCAGAGAGTGTCAGAGAGTGATAGAGAGTGATAGAGAGTGTCAGAGAGTGTCTGAGAGTGTCAGAGAGTGTCAGAGAGTGTCAGAGAGTGAGAGAGAGTGATAGAGAGTGATAGAGAGTGATAGAGAGTGTAAGAGAGTGTAAGAGAGTGTAAGAGAGTGTCAGAGAGTTTCTGAGAGTGTCAGAGAGTGTCAGAGAGTGATAGAGAGTGTCAGAGAGTGTCAGAGAGTGTCAGAGAGTGATAGAGAGTGATAGAGAGTGTCAGAGAGGGTCAGAGAGTGTGTGAGAGTGTCAGAGAGTGATAGAGAGTGATAGAGAGTGTCAGAGAGTGTCAGAGAGTGTCAGAGAGTGTCAGAGAGTGATAGAGAGTGATGAGAGAGATAGAGAGTGTCAGAGAGTGTCAGAGAGTGATAGAGAGTGATAGAGAGTGTAAGAGAGTGATAAAGAGTGATAGAGAGTGTCAGAGAGTGTCAGAGAGTGTCAGAGAGTGATTGTGAGTGTCTGAGAGTGTCTGAGAGTGTCTGAGAGTGACAGAGAGTGTCTGAGAGTGTCTGAGAGAGTCTGAGAGTGTCAGAGAGTGTCAGAGAGTGATAGAGAGTGATAGAGAGTGATAGATAGTGTCAGAGAGTGTCAGAGAGTGTCAGAGAGTGATAGAGAGTGTCAGAGAGTGTCAGAGAGTGTCTGAGAGTGATAGAGAGTGACAGAGAGTGTCAGAGAGTGTCTGAGAGTGTCAGAGAGTGTCAGAGAGTGTCACAGAGTGATAGAGAGTGTCAGAGAGTGATAGAGAGTGTCTGAGAGTGTCTGAGAGTGTCAGGAGTGTCAGAGAGTGATAGAGAGTGTCAGAGAGTGATAGAGAGTGATAGAGAGTGTCAGAGAGTGACAGAGTGTCAGAGAGTGTCAGAGAGTGTCTGAGAGTGTCAGAGAGTGTCAGAGAGTGTCAGAGAGTGATAGAGAGTGATAGAGAGTGTCAGAGAAAGATAGAGAGTGTCTGAGAGTGTCTGAGAGTGTCTGAGAGTGTCAGAGAGTGTCTGAGAGTGTCAGAGAGTGATAGAGTGTGATAGAGAGTGATAGAGAGTGTCAGAGAGTGTCTGAGAGTGTCTGAGAGTGTCAGAGAGTCTCAGGGAGTGATAGAGAGTGATAGCGAGTGATAGAGAGTGTCAGAGATTGTCAGAGAGTGTCAGAGAGTGTCAGAGAGTGTCAGAGAGTGCTGGAGAGGGATAGAGAGTGTCAGAGAGTGTCAGAGAGTGAGAGAGAGTGATAGAGAGTTTCAGAGAGTGTCAGAGAGTGTCTGAGTGTGTCAGAGAGTGATAGAGAGTGATAGAGTGTGTCAGAGAGTGTCAGAGAGTGTCAGAGAGTGTCAGAGAGTGCTAGAGAGTGATAGAGAGTGTCAGAGAGTGTCAGAGAGTGTCAGAGAGTGAGAGAGAGTGATAGAGAGTTTCAGAGAGTGTCAGAGAGAGTCTGAGAGAGTCAGAGAGTGATAGAGAGTGACAGAGAGTGTCAGAGAGTGATAGAGAGTGATAGAGAGTGTCAGAGAGTGTCAGAGAGTGTCAGAGAGTGATAGAGAGTGTCAGAGAGTGTCAGAGAGTGTCTGAGAGTGATAGAGAGTGACAGAGAGTGTCAGAGAGTGTCTGAGAGTGTCAGAGAGTGTCAGAGAGTGTCACAGAGTGATAGAGAGTGTCAGAGAGTGATAGAGAGTGTCTGAGAGTGTCTGAGAGTGTCAGGAGTGTCAGAGAGTGATAGAGAGTGTCAGAGAGTGATAGAGAGTGATAGAGAGTGTCAGAGAGTGATAGAGAGTGACAGAGAGTGTCAGAGAGTGTCTGAGAGTGTCAGAGAGTGTCAGAGAGTGTCAGAGAGTGATAGAGAGTGATAGAGAGTGTCAGAGAAAGATAGAGAGTGTCTGAGAGTGTCTGAGAGTGTCTGAGAGTGTCAGAGAGTGTCTGAGAGTGTCAGAGAGTGATAGAGTGTGATAGAGAGTGATAGAGAGTGTCAGAGAGTGTCTGAGAGTGTCTGAGAGTGTCAGAGAGTCTCAGAGAGTGATAGAGAGTGATAGAGAGTGATAGAGAGTGTCAGAGATTGTCAGAGAGTGTCAGAGAGTGTCAGAGAGTGTCAGAGAGTGCTGGAGAGGGATAGAGAGTGTCAGAGAGTGTCAGAGAGTGAGAGAGAGTGATAGAGAGTTTCAGAGAGTGTCAGAGAGTGTCTGAGTGTGTCAGAGAGTGATAGAGAGTGATAGAGTGTGTCAGAGAGTGTCAGAGAGTGTCAGAGAGTGTCAGAGAGTGCTAGAGAGTGATAGAGAGTGTCAGAGAGTGTCAGAGAGTGTCAGAGAGTGAGAGAGAGTGATAGAGAGTTTCAGAGAGTGTCAGAGAGAGTCTGAGAGAGTCAGAGAGTGATAGAGAGTGACAGAGATTGTCAGAGAGTGATAGAGAGTGATAGAGAGTGTCAGAGAGTGTCAGAGAGTGTCAGAGAGTGTCTGAGACTGTCAGAGAGTGATGGAGAGTGATAGAGTGTGTCAGAGAGTGTCAGAGAGTGAGAGAGAGTGTCAGAGAGTGTCAGAGAGTGCTAGAGAGTGATAGAGAGTGTCAGAGAGTGTCTGAGAGTGTCAGAGTGTGATAGAGAGTGATAGAGAGTGTCAGAGAGTGTCAGAGAGTGAGAGAGAGTGATAGAGAGTTTCAGAGAGTGTCAGAGAGTGTCTGAGAGTGTCAGAGAGTGATAGAGAGTGATAGAGAGTGTCAGAGAGTGTCAGAGAGTGATAGAGAGTGATAGAGAGTGTCAGAGAGTGTCAGAGAGTGTCAGAGAGTGAGAGAGAGTGATAGAGAGTTTCAGAGAGTGTCAGAGAGTGTCTGAGAGTGTCTGAGAGTGTCAGAGAGTGATAGAGAGTGATAGAGAGTGTCAGAGAGTGTCAGAGAGTGATAGTGAATATCTGAGAGTGTCAGAGAGTGAGAGAGAGTGATAGAGAGTTTCAGAGAGTGTCAGAGAGTGTCTGAGAGTGTCAGAGAGTGATAGAGAGTGATAGAAAGTGTCAGAGAGTTTCAGCGAGTGTCAGAGAGTGATAGTGAGTGTCTGAGAGTGTCAGAGAGTGTCAGAGAGTGTCAGAGAGTGAGAGAGAGTTTCAGAGTGTGTCAGAGAGTGTCTGAGAGTGTCAGAGATTGTCTGAGAGTGTCAGAGAGTGTCAGAGAGTGTCAGAGAGTGAGAGAGAGTGATAGAGAGTGTCAGAGAGTGAGAGAGAGTGATAGAGAGTTTCAGAGAGTGTCAGAGAGTGTCAGAGAGTGTCAGTGAGTGATATTGAGTGTCAGAGAGTGTCAGAGAGTGATATTGAGTGGCTGAGAGTGTCTGAGAGTTTCAGAGAGTGTCAGAGTGTGTCAGAGAGTGTCAGAGAGTGTCAGAGATTGATAGAGAGTGATAGAGAGTGTCCGAGAGTGAGAGAGAGTGATAGAGAGTTTCAGAGAGTGTCAGAGAATGTCAGAGAGTGTCAGAGAGTGATAGAGAGTGATAGAGAGTGTCAGAGAGTGTCAGAGAGTGATAGTGAGTGTCTGAGAGTGTCACAGATTGTCACAGAGTGTCAGAGAGTGTCTGAGAGTGTCAGAGAGTGATAGAGAGTGTCAGAGAGTGATAGTGAGTGTCAGAGAGTGTCAGAGAGTGTCAGAGCGTGATAGTGATTGTCAGAGTGTGTCAGAGAGTGTCAGAGAGTGATGGTGAGTGTCAGAGAGTGATAGTGAGTGTCAGAGAGTATCAGAGAGTGATAGTGAGTGCCAGAGAGTATCAGAGAGAGATAGTGAGTGTCTGAGAGTGTCTCAGAGTGTCAGAGAGTGATAGAGAGTTTCAGAGAGTGATAGTGTGTGTCAGAGAGTGTCAGAGAGTGGCAGAGAGTGATAGTGAGTGTCAGAGTGTGTCAGAGAGTGTCAGAGAGTTTCAGAGAGTGATGGTGAGTGTCAGAGAGTGATAGTGAGTGTCAGAGAGTATCAGAGAGTGATAGAGAGTGTCAGAGAGTATCAGAGAGAGATAGTGAGTGTCTGAATGTGTCTGAGAGTGTCAGAGAGAAATAGTGAGTGTCTGAATGTGTCTGAGAGTGTCAGAGAGTGTCAGAGAGTGTCAGAGAGTGTCAGAGAGTGATCGAGAGAGATAGAGAGCGTCAGAGTGTGTCAGAGAGTGATAGATAGTGATAGAGAGTGTCAGAGTGTGATAGAGTGTGATAGAGAGTGTCAGAGAGTTTCAGAGAGTGATAGAGAGTGATAGAGAGTGTCTGAGAGTGTCTGAGAGTGTCTGAGAGTGTCAGAGAGTGATAGAGAGTATCAGAGAGTCTCTGAGAGTGTCAGAGTGTCAGAGAGTGTCAGAGAGTGTCAGAGAGTGATAGAGAGTGATAGAGAGTGTCAGAGAGTGTCTGAGAGTGTCTGAGAGTGTCAGAGAGTGATAGAGAGTGTCAGAGAGTGTCAGAGAGTGTCTGAGAGTGTCAGAGAGTGATAGAGAGTGTCAGAGAGTGTCAGAGAGTGTCAGAGAGTGATAGAGAGTTTCAGAGAGTTTCAGAGAGTGTCAGAGAGTGTCAGAGAGTGTCTGAGAGTGTCAGAGAGTGATACAGAGTGTCAGAGAGTGTCAGAGAGTGATAGAGAGTGATAGAGAGTGTCAGAGAGTGTCAGAGAGTGAGAGAGAGTGTCAGAGAGTGTCAGAGAGTGTCAGAGAGTGAGAGAGAGTGTCAGAGAGTGTCAGAGAGTGTCTGAGAGTGTCTGAGAGTGTCAGAGAGTGTCAGAGAGTGATAGAGATTGTCAGAGAGTGATAGAGAGTGTCAGAGAGTGGCAGAGAGTGTCTGAGAAAGTCAGAGAGTGATAAAGAGTGTCAGAGAGTGTCAGAGAGTGTCAGAGAGTGATAGAGAGTTTCAGAGAGTTTCAGAGTGTGTCAGAGAGTGTCTGAGAGTGTCAGAGATTGTCTGAGAGTGTCAGAGAGTGTCAGAGAGTGATAGAGAGTGATAGAGAGTGATAGAGAGTGTCAGAGAGTGTCAGAGAGTGTCAGAGAGTGATACAGAGTGTCAGAGAGTGTCAGAGAGTGTCAGGGAGTGATAGTGAGTGATAGAGAGTTTCAGAGAGTGTCAGAGAGTGATAGAGAGTGATAGAGAGTGCCAGAGAGTGTCAGAGAGTGTCAGAGAGTGAGAGAGAGTGTCAGAGAGTGTCAGAGAGTGTCAGAGAGTGTCTGAGAGTGTCAGAGAGTGATAGAGAGTGATAGAGAGTGATAGAGAGTGTCAGAGAGTGTCAGAGAGTGTCAGAGAGTGATACAGAGTGTCAGAGAGTGTCAGAGAGTGTCAGAGAGTGATAGTGAGTGATAGAGAGTTTCAGAGAGTTTCAGAGAGTGTCAGAGAGTGATAGAGAGTGTCAGAGAGTGTCAGAGATTGTCAGAGAGTGCGAGAGAGTGTCAGAGAGTGTCAGAGAGTGTCTGAGAGTGTCAGAGAGTGTCAGAGAGTGTCAGAGAGTGATAGAGAGTGATAGAGAGTGATAGAGAGTGTCAGAGAGTGTCAGAGAGTTTCAGAGAGTGATAGAGAGTGATAGAGAGTGATAGAGAGTGTCAGAGAGTGATAGAGAGTGATAGAGAGTGTCAGAGAGTGTCAGAGAGTGTCAGAGAGTGAGAGAGAGTGTCAGAGATTGTCAGAGAGTGTCAGAGAGTGTCAGAGAGTGTCAGAGAGTGATAGAGAGTGATAGAGAGTGATAGAGAGTGTCAGAGAGTGTCAGAGAGTGATAGTGAGTGTCAGAGAGTGATAGAGAGTGATAGAGAGTGATAGAGAGTGATAGAGAGTGTCAGAGAGTGTCAGAGAGTGTCAGAGAGTGATAGTGAGTGTCTGAGAGTGTCAGAGAGTGATAGTGAGTGATAGAGAGTTTCAGAGAGTGTCAGAGAGTGATAGAGAGTGTCAGAGAGTGTCAGAGAGTGTCAGAGAGTGAGAGAGAGTGTCAGAGAGTGTCAGAGAGTGTCAGAGAGTGTCAGAGAGTGATAGAGAGTGATAGAGAGTGTCAGAGAGTGTCAGAGAGTGTCTGAGAGTGTCTGAGAGTGTCAGAGAGTGATAGAGAGTGATAGAGAGTGATAGAGAGATGTCAGAGAGTGTCTGAGAGTGTCAGAGAGTGATAGAGAGTGATATAGAGTGTCAGAGAGTGATAGAGAGTGATAGAGAGTGTCAGAGAGTGTCAGAGAGTGTCTGAGAGTGTCAGAGAGGGATAGAGAGTGACAGAGAGTATCAGAGAGTGTCAGAGAGTGTCAGAGAGTGATAGACAGTGATAGAGAGTGTCAGAGAGTGTCTGAGAGTGTCTGAGAGTGTCAGAGAGTGTCAGAGAGTGATAGAGAGTGATAGAGATTGTCAGAGAGTGTCTGAGAGTGTCTGAGAGTGTTAGAGAGTGTCAGAGAGTGTCAGAGAGTGTCAGAGAGTGATAGAGAGTGATAGAGAGTATCAGAGAGAGTCTGAGAGTGTCAGAGAGTGTCAGAGAGTGATAGAGAGTGATAGAGAGTGTCAGGGAGTGTCTGAGAGTGTCTGAGAGTGTCAGAGAGTGTCAGAGAGTGATAGAGAGTGATAGAGAGTGTCAGAGAGTGTCAGAGAGGGTCAGAGAGTGTCAGAGAGTGTCAGAGAGTGATAGAGAGTGATAGAGAGTATCAGAGAGAGTCTGAGAGTGTCTGAGAGTGTCAGAGAGTGTCAGAGAGTGATAGAGAGTGATAGAGAGTGTCAGGGAGTGTCTGAGAGTGTCTGAGAGTGTCAGAGAGTGTCAGAGAGTGATAGAGAGTGATAGAGAGTGTCAGAGAGTGTCAGAGAGTGTCTGATAGTGTCGGAGACTGATAGAGAGTGATAGAGAGTGTCAGAGAGTGTCAGAGAGTGTCAGAGAGTGAGAGAGAGTGATAGAGAGTTTCAGAGAGTGTCAGAGAGTGTCTCAGAGTGTCAGAGAGTGATAGAGAGTGATAGAGAGTGTCAGAGAGTGTCAGAGAGTGTCAGAGAGTGATAGTGAGTGATAGAGAGTGTCAGAGAGTGATAGAGAGTGGTAGAGTGTGTCAGAGATTGTCAGAGAGTGAGAGAGAGTGATAGAGAGTTTCAGAGAGTGTCAGAGAGTGTCTGAGAGTGTCAGAGAGTGTCAGAGAGTGATAGAGAGTGTCAGAGAGTGTCAGAGAGTGTCTGAGAGTGTCAGAGAGTGATCGAGAGTGATAGAGAGTGTCAGAGAGTGTCAGAGAGTGTCAGAGAGTGAGAGAGAGTGATAGAGAGTTTCAGAGAGTGTCAGAGAGTGTCTGAGAGTGTCAGAGAGTGATAGAGAGTGATAGAGAGTGTCAGAGAGTGTCAGAGAGTTTCAGAGAGTGATAGTGAGTGATAGAGAGTTTCAGAGAGTGTCAGAGAGTGATAGAGAGTGATAGAGAGTGTCAGAGAGTGTCAGAGAGTGTCAGAGAGTGTCTGAGAGTGTCTGAGAGTGTCAGAGAGTCTCAGAGAGTGATAGAGAGTGATAGAGAGTGATAGAGAGTGTCAGAGATTGTCAGAGAGTGTCAGAGAGTGTCAGAGAGTGTCAGAGAGTGCTGGAGAGGGATAGAGAGTGTCAGAGAGTGTCAGAGAGTGAGAGAGAGTGATAGAGAGTTTCAGAGAGTGTCAGAGAGTGTCTGAGTGTGTCAGAGAGTGATAGAGAGTGATAGAGTGTGTCAGAGAGTGTCAGAGAGTGTCAGAGAGTGTCAGAGAGTGCTAGAGAGTGATAGAGAGTGTCAGAGAGTGTCAGAGAGTGTCAGAGAGTGAGAGAGAGTGATAGAGAGTTTCAGAGAGTGTCAGAGAGAGTCTGAGAGAGTCAGAGAGTGATAGAGAGTGACAGAGATTGTCAGAGAGTGATAGAGAGTGATAGAGAGTGTCAGAGAGTGTCAGAGAGTGTCAGAGAGTGTCTGAGACTGTCAGAGAGTGATGGAGAGTGATAGAGTGTGTCAGAGAGTGTCAGAGAGTGAGAGAGAGTGTCAGAGAGTGTCAGAGAGTGCTAGAGAGTGATAGAGAGTGTCAGAGAGTGTCTGAGAGTGTCAGAGTGTGATAGAGAGTGATAGAGAGTGTCAGAGAGTGTCAGAGAGTGAGAGAGAGTGATAGAGAGTTTCAGAGAGTGTCAGAGAGTGTCTGAGAGTGTCAGAGAGTGATAGAGAGTGATAGAGAGTGTCAGAGAGTGTCAGAGAGTGATAGAGAGTGATAGAGAGTGTCAGAGAGTGTCAGAGAGTGTCAGAGAGTGAGAGAGAGTGATAGAGAGTTTCAGAGAGTGTCAGAGAGTGTCTGAGAGTGTCTGAGAGTGTCAGAGAGTGATAGAGAGTGATAGAGAGTGTCAGAGAGTGTCAGAGAGTGATAGTGAATATCTGAGAGTGTCAGAGAGTGAGAGAGAGTGATAGAGAGTTTCAGAGAGTGTCAGAGAGTGTCTGAGAGTGTCAGAGAGTGATAGAGAGTGATAGAAAGTGTCAGAGAGTTTCAGCGAGTGTCAGAGAGTGATAGTGAGTGTCTGAGAGTGTCAGAGAGTGTCAGAGAGTGTCAGAGAGTGAGAGAGAGTTTCAGAGTGTGTCAGAGAGTGTCTGAGAGTGTCAGAGATTGTCTGAGAGTGTCAGAGAGTGTCAGAGAGTGTCAGAGAGTGAGAGAGAGTGATAGAGAGTGTCAGAGAGTGAGAGAGAGTGATAGAGAGTTTCAGAGAGTGTCAGAGAGTGTCAGAGAGTGTCAGTGAGTGATATTGAGTGTCAGAGAGTGTCAGAGAGTGATATTGAGTGTCTGAGAGTGTCTGAGAGTTTCAGAGAGTGTCAGAGAGTGTCAGAGAGTGTCAGAGAGTGTCAGAGATTGATAGAGAGTGATAGAGAGTGTCCGAGAGTGAGAGAGAGTGATAGAGAGTTTCAGAGAGTGTCAGAGAATGTCAGAGAGTGTCAGAGAGTGATAGAGAGTGATAGAGAGTGTCAGAGAGTGTCAGAGAGTGATAGTGAGTGTCTGAGAGTGTCACAGATTGTCACAGAGTGTCAGAGAGTGTCTGAGAGTGTCAGAGAGTGATAGAGAGTGTCAGAGAGTGATAGTGAGTGTCAGAGAGTGTCAGAGAGTGTCAGAGCGTGATAGTGATTGTCAGAGTGTGTCAGAGAGTGTCAGAGAGTGATGGTGAGTGTCAGAGAGTGATAGTGAGTGTCAGAGAGTATCAGAGAGTGATAGTGAGTGCCAGAGAGTATCAGAGAGAGATAGTGAGTGTCTGAGAGTGTCTCAGAGTGTCAGAGAGTGATAGAGAGTTTCAGAGAGTGATAGTGTGTGTCAGAGAGTGTCAGAGAGTGGCAGAGAGTGATAGTGAGTGTCAGAGTGTGTCAGAGAGTGTCAGAGAGTTTCAGAGAGTGATGGTGAGTGTCAGAGAGTGATAGTGAGTGTCAGAGAGTATCAGAGAGTGATAGAGAGTGTCAGAGAGTATCAGAGAGAGATAGTGAGTGTCTGAATGTGTCTGAGAGTGTCAGAGAGAAATAGTGAGTGTCTGAATGTGTCTGAGAGTGTCAGAGAGTGTCAGAGAGTGTCAGAGAGTGTCAGAGAGTGATCGAGAGAGATAGAGAGCGTCAGAGTGTGTCAGAGAGTGATAGATAGTGATAGAGAGTGTCAGAGTGTGATAGAGTGTGATAGAGAGTGTCAGAGAGTTTCAGAGAGTGATAGAGAGTGATAGAGAGTGTCTGAGAGTGTCTGAGAGTGTCTGAGAGTGTCAGAGAGTGATAGAGAGTATCAGAGAGTCTCTGAGAGTGTCAGAGTGTCAGAGAGTGTCAGAGAGTGATAGAGAGTGATAGAGAGTGTCAGAGAGTGTCTGAGAGTGTCTGAGAGTGTCAGAGAGTGATAGAGAGTGTCAGAGAGTGTCAGAGAGTGTCTGAGAGTGTCAGAGAGTGATAGAGAGTGTCAGAGAGTGTCAGAGAGTGTCAGAGAGTGATAGAGAGTTTCAGAGAGTTTCAGAGAGTGTCAGAGAGTGTCAGAGAGTGTCTGAGAGTGTCAGAGAGTGATACAGAGTGTCAGAGAGTGTCAGAGAGTGATAGAGAGTGATAGAGAGTGTCAGAGAGTGTCAGAGAGTGAGAGAGAGTGTCAGAGAGTGTCAGAGAGTGTCAGAGAGTGAGAGAGAGTGTCAGAGAGTGTCAGAGAGTGTCTGAGAGTGTCTGAGAGTGTCAGAGAGTGTCAGAGAGTGATAGAGATTGTCAGAGAGTGATAGAGAGTGTCAGAGAGTGGCAGAGAGTGTCTGAGAAAGTCAGAGAGTGATAAAGAGTGTCAGAGAGTGTCAGAGAGTGTCAGAGAGTGATAGAGAGTTTCAGAGAGTTTCAGAGTGTGTCAGAGAGTGTCTGAGAGTGTCAGAGATTGTCTGAGAGTGTCAGAGAGTGTCAGAGAGTGATAGAGAGTGATAGAGAGTGATAGAGAGTGTCAGAGAGTGTCAGAGAGTGTCAGAGAGTGATACAGAGTGTCAGAGAGTGTCAGAGAGTGTCAGGGAGTGATAGTGAGTGATAGAGAGTTTCAGAGAGTGTCAGAGAGTGATAGAGAGTGATAGAGAGTGCCAGAGAGTGTCAGAGAGTGTCAGAGAGTGAGAGAGAGTGTCAGAGAGTGTCAGAGAGTGTCAGAGAGTGTCTGAGAGTGTCAGAGAGTGATAGAGAGTGATAGAGAGTGATAGAGAGTGATAGAGAGTGTCAGAGAGTGTCAGAGAGTGTCAGAGAGTGATACAGAGTGTCAGAGAGTGTCAGAGAGTGTCAGAGAGTGATAGTGAGTGATAGAGAGTTTCAGAGAGTTTCAGAGAGTGTCAGAGAGTGATAGAGAGTGTCAGAGAGTGTCAGAGATTGTCAGAGAGTGCGAGAGAGTGTCAGAGAGTGTCAGAGAGTGTCTGAGAGTGTCAGAGAGTGTCAGAGAGTGTCAGAGAGTGATAGAGAGTGATAGAGAGTGATAGAGAGTGTCAGAGAGTGTCAGAGAGTTTCAGAGAGTGATAGAGAGTGATAGAGAGTGTCAGAGAGTGATAGAGAGTGATAGAGAGTGTCAGAGAGTGTCAGAGAGTGTCAGAGAGTGAGAGAGAGTGTCAGAGATTGTCAGAGAGTGTCAGAGAGTGTCAGAGAGTGTCAGAGAGTGATAGAGAGTGATAGAGAGTGATAGAGAGTGTCAGAGAGTGTCAGAGAGTGATAGTGAGTGTCAGAGAGTGATAGAGAGTGATAGAGAGTGATAGAGAGTGATAGAGAGTGTCAGAGAGTGTCAGAGAGTGTCAGAGAGTGATAGTGAGTGTCTGAGAGTGTCAGAGAGTGATAGTGAGTGATAGAGAGTTTCAGAGAGTGTCAGAGAGTGATAGAGAGTGTCAGAGAGTGTCAGAGAGTGTCAGAGAGTGAGAGAGAGTGTCAGAGAGTGTCAGAGAGTGTCAGAGAGTGATAGAGAGTGATAGAGAGTGTCAGAGAGTGTCAGAGAGTGTCTGAGAGTGTCTGAGAGTGTCAGAGAGTGATAGAGAGTGATAGAGAGTGATAGAGAGATGTCAGAGAGTGTCTGAGAGTGTCAGAGAGTGATAGAGAGTGATATAGAGTGTCAGAGAGTGATAGAGAGTGATAGAGAGTGTCAGAGAGTGTCAGAGAGTGTCTGAGAGTGTCAGAGAGGGATAGAGAGTGACAGAGAGTATCAGAGAGTGTCAGAGAGTGTCAGAGAGTGATAGACAGTGATAGAGAGTGTCAGAGAGTGTCTGAGAGTGTCTGAGAGTGTCAGAGAGTGTCAGAGAGTAATAGAGAGTGATAGAGATTGTCAGAGAGTGTCTGAGAGTGTCTGAGAGTGTTAGAGAGTGTCAGAGAGTGTCAGAGAGTGTCAGAGAGTGATAGAGAGTGATAGAGAGTATCAGAGAGAGTCTGAGAGTGTCAGAGAGTGTCAGAGAGTGATAGAGAGTGATAGAGAGTGTCAGGGAGTGTCTGAGAGTGTCTGAGAGTGTCAGAGAGTGTCAGAGAGTGATAGAGAGTGATAGAGAGTGTCAGAGAGTGTCAGAGAGGGTCAGAGAGTGTCAGAGAGTGTCAGAGAGTGATAGAGAGTGATAGAGAGTATCAGAGAGAGTCTGAGAGTGTCTGAGAGTGTCAGAGAGTGTCAGAGAGTGATAGAGAGTGATGGAGAGTGTCAGGGAGTGTCTGAGAGTGTCTGAGAGTGTCAGAGAGTGTCAGAGAGTGATAGAGAGTGATAGAGAGTGTCAGAGAGTGTCAGAGAGTGTCTGATAGTGTCGGAGACTGATAGAGAGTGATAGAGAGTGTCAGAGAGTGTCAGAGAGTGTCAGAGAGTGAGAGAGAGTGATAGAGAGTTTCAGAGAGTGTCAGAGAGTGTCTCAGAGTGTCAGAGAGTGATAGAGAGTGATAGAGAGTGTCAGAGAGTGTCAGAGAGTGTCAGAGAGTGATAGTGAGTGATAGAGAGTGTCAGAGAGTGATAGAGAGTGGTAGAGAGTGTCAGAGATTGTCAGAGAGTGAGAGAGAGTGATAGAGAGTTTCAGAGAGTGTCAGAGAGTGTCTGAGAGTGTCAGAGAGTGTCAGAGAGTGATAGAGAGTGTCAGAGAGTGTCAGAGAGTGTCTGAGAGTGTCAGAGAGTGATCGAGAGTGATAGAGAGTGTCAGAGAGTGATCGAGAGTGATAGAGAGTGTCAGAGAGTGTCAGAGAGTGTCAGAGAGTGAGAGAGAGTGATAGAGAGTTTCAGAGAGTGTCAGAGAGTGTCTGAGAGTGTCAGAGAGTGATAGAGAGTGATAGAGAGTGTCAGAGAGTGTCAGAGAGTTTCAGAGAGTGATAGTGAGTGATAGAGAGTTTCAGAGAGTGTCAGAGAGTGATAGAGAGTGATAGAGAGTGTCAGAGAGTGTCAGAGAGTGTCAGAGAGTGATGGTGAGTGTCAGAGAGTGATAGTGAGTGTCAGAGAGTATCAGAGAGTGATAGAGAGTGATAGGGAGTGATAGAGAGTGTCTGAGAGTGTCAGAGAGCGTCTGAGAGTGCCAGAGAGTGATAGAGAGTATCAGAGAGTATCAGAGAGTGTCTGAGAGTGTCAGAGAGTGTCAGAGAGTGTCAGAGATTGTCAGAGAGTGATAGAGAGTGATAGAGAGTGTCTGAGAGTGTCTGAGAGTGTCTGAGAGTGTCAGAGAGTGATAGAGAGTGTCAGAGAGTGTCAGAGAGTGTCAGAGAGTGATAGAGAGTGTCAGAGAGTGTCAGAGAGTGTCAGAGAGTGATAGAGAGTTTCAGAGAGTTTCAGAGAGTTTCAGAGAGTGTCAGAGATTGTCAGAGAGTGAGAGAGAGTGTCAGAGAGTGTCAGAGAGTGTCAGAGAGTGTCTGAGAGTGTCAGAGAGTGTCAGAGAGTGTCAGAGAGTGATAGAGATTGATAGAGAGTGATAGAGAGTGATAGAGAGTGTCAGAGAGTGTCAGAGAGTTTCAGAGAGTGATAGAGAGTGATAGAGAGTGATAGAGAGTGTCAGAGAGTGATAGAGAGTGATAGAGAGTGTCAGAGAGTGTCAGAGAGTGTCAGAGAGTGAGAGAGAGTGTCAGAGATTGTCAGAGAGTGTCAGAGAGTGTCAGAGAGTGTCAGAGAGTGATAGAGAGTGATAGAGAGTGATAGAGAGTGATAGAGAGTGTCAGAGAGTGATAGTGAGTGTCAGAGAGTGTCAGAGAGTGATAGAGAGTGATAGAGAGTGATAGAGAGTGATAGAGAGTGTCAGAGAGTGTCAGAGAGTGTCAGAGAGTGATAGTGAGTGTCTGAGAGTGTCAGAGAGTGATAGTGAGTGATAGAGAGTTTCAGAGAATGTCAGAGAGTGATAGAGAGTGATAGAGAGTGTCAGAGAGTGTCAGAGAGTGTCAGAGAGTGTCAGAGAGTGAGAGAGAGTGTCAGAGAGTGTCAGAGAGTGTCAGAGAGTGTCAGAGAGTGATAGAGATTGATAGAGAGTGTCAGAGAGTGTCAGAGAGTGTCTGAGAGTGTCTGAGAGTGTCAGAGTGTGATAGAGAGTGATAGAGAGTGATAGAGAGATGTCAGAGAGTGTCTCAGAGTGTCAGAGAGTGATAGAGAGTGATAGAGAGTGTCAGAGAGTGATAGAGAGTGATAGAGAGTGTCAGAGAGTGTCAGAGAGTGTCTGAGAGTGTCAGAGAGGGATAGAGAGTGACAGAGAGTATCAGAGAGTGTCAGAGAGTGTCAGAGAGTGATAGAGACTGATAGAGAGTGTCAGAGAGTGTCTGAGAGTGTCTGAGAGTGTCAGAGAGTGTCAGAGAGTGATAGAGAGTGATAGAGAGTGTCAGAGAGTGTCTGAGAGTGTCAGAGAGTGTCAGAGAGTGTCAGAGAGTGTCAGAGAGTGTCAGAGAGTGATAGAGAGTGATAGAGAGTATCAGAGAGTGTCTGAGAGTGTCAGAGAGTGTCAGAGAGTGATAGAGAGTGATAGAGAGTGTCAGGGAGTGTCTGAGAGTGTCTGAGAGTGTCAGAGAGTGTCAGAGAGTGATAGAGAGTGATAGAGAGTGTCAGAGAGTGTCAGAGAGGGTCAGAGAGTGTCAGAGAGTGTCAGAGAGTGTCAGAGAGTGTCAGAGAGTGATAGAGAGCGATAGAGAGTGATAGAGAGTGATAGAGAGTGTCAGAGAGTGTCAGAGAGTTTCAGAGAGTGATAGAGAGTGATAGAGATTGATAGAGAGTGTCAGAGTGTGATAGAGAGTGATAGAGAGTGTCAGAGAGTGTCAGAGAGTGTCAGAGAGTGAGAGAGAGTGTCAGAGAGTGTCAGAGAGTGTCAGAGAGTGTCAGAGAGTGTCAGAGAGTGATAGAGAGTGATAGAGAGTGATAGAGAGTGATAGAGAGTGATAGAGAGTGTCAGAGAGTTTCAGAGAGTGTCAGAGATTGTCAGAGAGTGAGAGAGAGTGTCAGAGAGTGTCAGAGAGAGTCAGAGAGTGTCTGAGAGTGTCAGAGAGTGTCAGAGAGTGTCAGAGAGTGATAGAGAGTGATAGAGAGTGATAGAGAGTGATAGAGAGTGTCAGAGAGTGTCAGAGAGTTTCAGAGAGTGATAGAGAGTGATAGAGAGTGATAGAGAGTGTCAGAGAGTGATAGAGAGTGATAGAGAGTGTCAGAGAGTGTCAGAGAGTGTCAGAGAGTGTCAGAGAGTGATAGAGAGTGATAGAGAGTGATAGAGAGTGATAGAGAGTGTCAGAGAGTGTCAGAGAGTTTCAGAGAGTGATAGAGAGTGATAGAGAGTGATAGAGAGTGTCAGAGAGTGATAGAGAGTGATAGAGAGTGTCAGAGAATGTCAGAGAGTGTCAGAGAGTGAGAGAGAGTGTCAGAGATTGTCAGAGAGTGTCAGAGAGTGTCAGAGAGTGTCAGAGAGTGATAGAGAGTGATAGAGAGGGATAGAGAGTGATAGAGAGGGATAGAGAGTGATAGAGAGGGATAGAGAGTGATAGAGAGTGATAGAGAGTGATAGAGAGTGTCAGAGAGTGTCAGAGAGTGTCAGAGAGTGATAGTGAGTGTCAGAGAGTGTCAGAGAGTGTCAGAGAGTGATAGAGAGTGATAGAGAGTGATAGAGAGTGATAGAGAGTGTCAGAGAGTGTCAGAGAGTGTCAGAGAGTGATAGTGAGTGTCTGAGAGTGTCAGAGAGTGTCAGAGAGTGTCAGAGAGTGATAGAGAGTGATAGAGAGTGTCAGAGAGTGATAGAGAGTGATAGAGAGTGTCAGAGAGTGTCAGAGAGTGTCTGAGAGTGTCAGAGAGGGATAGAGAGTGACAGAGAGTATCAGAGAGTGTCAGAGAGTATCAGAGAGTGTCAGAGAGTGATAGAGAGTGATAGAGAGTGATAGAGAGTGTCAGAGAGTGATAGAGAGTGATAGAGAGTGTCAGAGAGTGTCAGAGAGTGTCTGAGAGTGTCAGAGAGTGAGAGAGAGTGTCAGAGATTGTCAGAGAGTGTCAGAGAGTGTCAGAGAGTGTCAGAGAGTGATAGAGAGTGATAGAGAGTGATAGAGAGTGATCGAGAGTGATAGAGAGTGTCAGAGAGTGTCAGAGAGTGATAGTGAGTGTCAGAGAGTGTCAGAGAGTGACAGAGAGTGATAGAGAGTGATAGAGAGTGATAGAGAGTGTCAGAGAGTGTCAGAGAGTGTCAGAGAGTGATAGTGAGTGTCAGAGAGTGTCAGAGAGTGACAGAGAGTGATAGAGAGTGATAGAGAGTGATAGAGAGTGTCAGAGAGTGTCAGAGAGTGTCAGAGAGTGATAGTGAGTGTCTGAGAGTGTCAGAGAGTGATAGTGAGTGATAGAGAGTTTCAGAGAGTGTCAGAGAGTGATAGAGAGTGATAGAGAGTGTCAGAGAGTGTCAGAGAGTGTCAGAGAGTGAGAGAGAGTGTCAGAGAGTGTCAGAGAGTGTCAGAGAGTGTCAGAGAGTGATAGAGAGTGATAGAGAGTGTCAGAGAGTGTCAGAGAGTGTCAGAGAGTGTCTGAGAGTGTCTGAGAGTGTCAGAGAGTGATAGAGAGTGATAGAGAGTGATAGAGAGATGTCAGAGAGTGTCTGAGAGTGTCAGAGAGGGATAGAGAGTGACAGAGAGTATCAGAGAGTGTCAGAGAGTGTCAGAGAGTGATAGAGACTGATAGAGAGTGTCAGAGAGTGTCTGAGAGTGTCTGAGAGAGACAGAGAGTGTCAGAGAGTGATAGAGAGTGATAGAGAGTGTCAGAGAGTGTCTGAGAGTGTCAGAGAGTGTCAGAGAGTGTCAGAGAGTGTCAGAGAGTGTCAGAGAGTGATAGAGAGTGATAGAGAGTATCAGAGAGTGTCTGAGAGTGTCAGAGAGTGTCAGAGAGTGATAGAGAGTGATAGAGAGTGTCAGGGAGTGTCTGAGAGTGTCTGAGAGTGTCAGAGAGTGTCAGAGAGTGATAGAGAGTGATAGAGAGTGTCAGAGAGTGTCAGAGAGGGTCAGAGAGTGTCAGAGAGTGTCAGAGAGTGTCAGAGAGTGATAGAGAGTGATAGAGAGTATCAGAGAGAGTCTGAGAGTGTCTGAGAGTGTCAGAGAGTGTCAGAGAGTGATAGAGAGTGATAGAGAGTGTCAGGGAGTGTCTGAGAGTGTCTGAGAGTGTCAGAGAGTGTCAGAGAGTGATAGAGAGTGATAGAGAGTGTCAGAGAGTGTCAGAGAGTGTCTGATAGTGTCGGAGACTGATAGAGAGTGATAGAGAGTGTCAGAGAGTGTCAGAGAGTGTCAGAGAGTGAGAGAGAGTGATAGAGAGTGATAGAGAGTGTCAGAGAGTGTCAGAGAGTGATAGTGAGTGATAGAGAGTGTCAGAGAGTGTCAGAGAGTGATAGAGAGTGGTAGAGAGTGTCAGAGATTGTCAGAGAGTGAGAGAGAGTGATAGAGAGTTTCAGAGAGTGTCAGAGAGTGTCAGAGAGTGTCTGAGAGTGTCAGAGAGTGTCAGAGAGTGATAGAGAGTGTCAGAGAGTGTCTGAGAGTGTCAGAGAGTGATAGAGAGTGATAGAGAGTGTCAGAGAGTGTCAGAGAGTGTCAGAGAGTGAGAGAGAGTGATAGAGAGTTTCAGAGAGTGTCAGAGAGTGTCTGAGAGTGTCAGAGAGTGATAGAGAGTGATAGAGAGTGTCAGAGAGTGTCAGAGAGTTTCAGAGAGTGATAGTGAGTGATAGAGAGTTTCAGAGAGTGTCAGAGAGTGATAGAGAGTGATAGAGAGTGTCAGAGAGTGTCAGAGAGTGTCAGAGAGTGATGGTGAGTGTCAGAGAGTGATAGTGAGTGTCAGAGAGTATCAGAGAGTGATAGAGAGTGTCAGAGAGTATCAGAGAGAGATAGTGAGTGTCTGAATGTGTCTGAGAGTGTCAGAGAGAAATAGTGAGTGTCTGAATGTGTCTGAGAGTGTCAGAGAGTGTCAGAGAGTGTCAGAGAGTGATCGAGAGAGATAGAGAGTTTCAGAGTGTGTCAGAGAGTGATGGATATTGATAGAGAGTGTCAGAGAGTGATAGAGTGTGATAGAGAGTGTCAGAGAGATTCAGAGAGTGATAGAGAGTGATAGAGAGTGTCTGAGAGTGTCAGAGAGTGTCTGAGAGTGTCAGAGAGTGATAGAGAGTATCAGAGAGTATCAGAGAGTGTCTGAGAGTGTCAGAGTGTGTCAGAGAGTGTCAGAGATTGTCAGAGAGTGATAGAGAGTGATAGAGAGTGTCAGAGAGTGTCTGAGAGTGTCTGAGAGTGTCAGAGAGTGTCAGAGAGTGATAGAGAGTGTCAGAGAGTGATAGAGAGTGATAGAGAGTGTCAGAGAGTGTCAGAGAGTGAGAGAGAGTGTCAGAGAGTGTCAGAGAGTGTCAGAGAGTGAGAGAGAGTGTCCGAGAGTGTCAGAGAGTGTCTGAGACTGTCTGAGAGTGTCTGAGAGTGTCAGAGAGTGTCAGAGAGTGATAGAGAGTGATCGAGAGTTTCAGAGAGTGTCAGACAATGTCTGAGAGTGTCAGAGAGTGATAGAGAGTATCAGAGAGTGTCAGAGAGTGTCAGAGAGTGATAGAGAGTGATAGAGAGTGTCAGAGAGTGTCTGAGAGTGTCTGAGAGTGTCAGAGAGTGTCAGAGAGTGTCAGAGAGTGATAGAGAGTGATAGAGAGTATCAGAGAGTGTCTGAGAGTGTCAGAGAGTGATAGAGAGTGATAGAGAGTGTCAGGGAGTGTCTGAGAGTGTCTGAGAGTGTCAGAGAGTGATAGAGAGTGATAGAGAGTGTCAGAGAGTGTCAGAGAGGGTCAGAGAGTGTCAGAGAGTGTCAGTGAGTGTCAGAGAGTGATAGAGAGTGATAGAGAGTGTCAGAGAGTGTCAGAGAGTGATACAGAGTGTCAGAGAGTGTCAGAGAGTGTCAGAGAGTGATAGAGAGTGATAGAGAGTGTCAGAGAGTGTCAGAGAGTGAGAGAGAGTGTCAGAGAGTGTCAGAGAGTGTCAGAGAGTGAGAGAGAGTGTCCGAGAGTGTCAGAGAGTGTCTGAGAGTGTCTGAGAGTGTCTGAGAGTGTCAGAGAGTGTCAGAGAGTGATAGAGAGTGATCGAGAGTGTCAGAGAGTGTCAGAGAGTGTCTGAGAGTGTCAGAGAGAGTCAGAGAGTGATAGAGAGTATCAGAGAGTGTCAGAGAGTGTCAGAGAGTGATAGAGAGTGATAGAGAGTGTCAGAGCGTGTCTGAGAGTGTCTGAGAGTGTCAGAGAGTGTCAGAGAGTGTCAGAGAGTGATAGAGAGTGATAGAGAGTATCAGAGAGTGTCTGAGAGTGTCAGAGAGTGTCAGAGAGTGATAGAGAGTGATAGAGAGTGATAGAGAGTGATAGAGAGTGATAGAGAGTGTCAGAGAGTGTCAGAGAGTGATAGTGAGTGTCAGAGAGTGTCAGAGAGTGATAGAGAGTGATAGAGAGTGATAGAGAGTGATAGAGAGTGTCAGAGAGTGTCAGAGAGTGTCAGAGAGTGATAGTGAGTGTCAGAGAGTGTCAGAGAGTGTCAGAGAGTGAGAGAGAGTGTCCGAGAGTGTCAGAGAGTGTCTGAGAGTGTCTGAGAGTGTCTGAGAGTGTCAGAGAGTGTCAGAGAGTGATAGAGAGTGATAGAGAGTGATCGAGAGTGTCAGAGAGTGTCAGAGAGTGTCTGAGAGTGTCAGAGAGTGTCAGAGAGTGATAGAGTGTATCAGAGAGTGTCAGAGAGTGTCAGAGAGTGATAGAGAGTGATAGAGAGTGTCAGAGCGTGTCTGAGAGTGTCTGAGAGTGTCAGAGAGTGTCAGAGAGTGTCAGAGAGTGATAGAGAGTGATAGAGAGTATCAGAGAGTGTCTGAGAGTGTCAGAGAGTGTCAGAGAGTGATAGAGAGTGATAGAGAGTGATAGAGAGTGATAGAGAGTGTCAGAGAGTGTCAGAGAGTGATAGTGAGTGTCAGAGAGTGTCAGAGAGTGTCAGAGAGTGTCAGAGAGTGAGAGAGAGTGTCCGAGAGTGTCAGAGAGTGTCTGAGAGTGTCTGAGAGTGTCTGAGAGTGTCAGAGAGTGTCAGAGAGTGATAGAGAGTGATAGAGAGTGATCGAGAGTGTCAGAGAGTGTCAGAGAGTGTCTGAGAGTGTCAGAGAGTGTCAGAGAGTGATAGAGAGTGATAGAGAGTGTCAGAGAGTGTCAGAGAGTGTCAGAGAGTGTCTGAGAGTGTCTGAGAGTGTCAGAGAGTGATAGAGAGTGATAGAGAGTGATAGAGAGATGTCAGAGAGTGTCTGAGAGTGTCAGAGAGGGATAGAGAGTGACAGAGAGTATCAGAGAGTGTCAGAGAGTGTCAGAGAGTGATAGAGACTGATAGAGAGTGTCAGAGAGTGTCTGAGAGTGTCTGAGAGAGACAGAGAGTGTCAGAGAGTGATAGAGAGTGATAGAGAGTGTCAGAGAGTGTCTGAGAGTGTCTGAGAGTGTCAGAGAGTGTCAGAGAGTGTCAGAGAGTGTCAGAGAGTGATAGAGAGTGATAGAGAGTATCAGAGAGTGTCTGAGAGTGTCAGAGAGTGTCAGAGAGTGATAGAGAGTGATAGAGAGTGTCAGGGAGTGTCTGAGAGTGTCTGAGAGTGTCAGAGAGTGTCAGAGAGTGATAGAGAGTGTCAGAGAGTGTCAGAGAGGGTCAGAGAGTGTCAGAGAGTGTCAGAGAGTGTCAGAGAGTGATAGAGAGTGATAGAGAGTATCAGAGAGAGTCTGAGAGTGTCTGAGAGTGTCAGAGAGTGTCTGAGAGTGATAGAGAGTGATAGAGAGTGTCAGGGAGTGTCTGAGAGTGTCTGAGAGTGTCAGAGAGTGTCAGAGAGTGATAGAGAGTGATAGAGAGTGTCAGAGAGTGTCAGAGAGTGTCTGATAGTGTCGGAGACTGATAGAGAGTGATAGAGAGTGTCAGAGAGTGTCAGAGAGTGTCAGAGAGTGAGAGAGAGTGATAGAGATTTTCAGAGAGTGTCAGAGAGTGTCTCAGAGTGTCAGAGAGTGATAGAGAGTGAGAGAGAGTGTCAGAGAGTGTCAGAAAGTGTCAGAGAGTGATAGTGAGTGATAGAGAGTGTCAGAGAGTGTCAGAGAGTGATACAGAGTGTCAGAGAGTGTCAGAGAGTGTCAGAGAGTGATAGAGAGTGATAGAGAGTGTCAGAGAGTGTCAGAGAGTGAGAGAGAGTGTCAGAGAGTGTCAGAGAGTGTCAGAGAGTGAGAGAGAGTGTCCGAGAGTGTCAGAGAGTGTCTGAGAGTGTCTGAGAGTGTCTGAGAGTGTCAGAGAGTGTCAGAGAGTGATAGAGAGTGATCGAGAGTGTCAGAGAGTGTCAGAGAGTGTCTGAGAGTGTCAGAGAGAGTCAGAGAGTGATAGAGAGTATCAGAGAGTGTCAGAGAGTGTCAGAGAGTGATAGAGAGTGATAGAGAGTGTCAGAGCGTGTCTGAGAGTGTCTGAGAGTGTCAGAGAGTGTCAGAGAGTGTCAGAGAGTGATAGAGAGTGATAGAGAGTATCAGAGAGTGTCTGAGAGTGTCAGAGAGTGTCAGAGAGTGATAGAGAGTGATAGAGAGTGATAGAGAGTGATAGAGAGTGATAGAGAGTGTCAGAGAGTGTCAGAGAGTGATAGTGAGTGTCAGAGAGTGTCAGAGAGTGATAGAGAGTGATAGAGAGTGATAGAGAGTGATAGAGAGTGTCAGAGAGTGTCAGAGAGTGTCAGAGAGTGATAGTGAGTGTCAGAGAGTGTCAGAGAGTGTCAGAGAGTGAGAGAGAGTGTCCGAGAGTGTCAGAGAGTGTCTGAGAGTGTCTGAGAGTGTCTGAGAGTGTCAGAGAGTGTCAGAGAGTGATAGAGAGTGATAGAGAGTGATCGAGAGTGTCAGAGAGTGTCAGAGAGTGTCTGAGAGTGTCAGAGAGTGTCAGAGAGTGATAGAGTGTATCAGAGAGTGTCAGAGAGTGTCAGAGAGTGATAGAGAGTGATAGAGAGTGTCAGAGCGTGTCTGAGAGTGTCTGAGAGTGTCAGAGAGTGTCAGAGAGTGTCAGAGAGTGATAGAGAGTGATAGAGAGTATCAGAGAGTGTCTGAGAGTGTCAGAGAGTGTCAGAGAGTGATAGAGAGTGATAGAGAGTGATAGAGAGTGATAGAGAGTGTCAGAGAGTGTCAGAGAGTGATAGTGAGTGTCAGAGAGTGTCAGAGAGTGATAGAGAGTGATAGAGAGTGATAGAGAGTGTCAGAGAGTGTCAGAGAGTGTCAGAGAGTGAGAGAGAGTGTCCGAGAGTGTCAGAGAGTGTCTGAGAGTGTCTGAGAGTGTCAGAGAGTGTCAGAGAGTGATAGAGAGTGATAGAGAGTGATCGAGAGTGTCAGAGAGTGTCAGAGAGTGTCTGAGAGTGTCAGAGAGTGTCAGAGAGTGATAGAGAGTGATAGAGAGTGTCAGAGAGTGTCAGAGAGTGTCAGAGAGTGTCTGAGAGTGTCTGAGAGTGTCAGAGAGTGATAGAGAGTGATAGAGAGTGATAGAGAGATGTCAGAGAGTGTCTGAGAGTGTCAGAGAGGGATAGAGAGTGACAGAGAGTATCAGAGAGTGTCAGAGAGTGTCAGAGAGTGATAGAGACTGATAGAGAGTGTCAGAGAGTGTCTGAGAGTGTCTGAGAGAGACAGAGAGTGTCAGAGAGTGATAGAGAGTGATAGAGAGTGTCAGAGAGTGTCTGAGAGTGTCTGAGAGTGTCAGAGAGTGTCAGAGAGTGTCAGAGAGTGTCAGAGAGTGATAGAGAGTGATAGAGAGTATCAGAGAGTGTCTGAGAGTGTCAGAGAGTGTCAGAGAGTGATAGAGAGTGATAGAGATTGTCAGGGAGTGTCTGAGAGTGTCTGAGAGTGTCAGAGAGTGTCAGAGAGTGATAGAGAGTGATAGAGAGTGTCAGAGAGTGTCAGAGAGGGTCAGAGAGTGTCAGAGAGTGTCAGAGAGTGTCAGAGAGTGATAGAGAGTGATAGAGAGTATCAGAGAGAGTCTGAGAGTGTCTGAGAGTGTCAGAGAGTGTCAGAGAGTGATAGAGAGTGATAGAGAGTGTCAGGGAGTGTCTGAGAGTGTCTGAGAGTGTCAGAGAGTGTCAGAGAGTGATAGAGAGTGATAGAGAGTGTCAGAGAGTGTCAGAGAGTGTCTGATAGTGTCGGAGACTGATAGAGAGTGATAGAGAGTGTCAGAGAGTGTCAGAGAGTGTCAGAGAGTGAGAGAGAGTGATAGAGAGTTTCAGAGAGTGTCAGAGAGTGTCTCAGAGTGCCAGAGAGTGATAGAGAGTGAGAGAGAGTGTCAGAGAGTGTCAGAAAGTGTCAGAGAGTGATAGTGAGTGATAGAGAATGTCAGAGAGTGTCAGAGAGTGATAGAGAGTGGTAGAGAGTGTCAGAGATTGTCAGATAGTGAGAGAGAGTGATAGAGAGTTTCAGAGAGTGTCAGAGAGTGTCAGAGAGTGTCTGAGAGTGTCAGAGAGTGTCAGAGAGTGATAGAGAGTGTCAGAGAGTGTCTGAGAGTGTCAGAGAGTGATAGAGAGTGATAGAGAGTGTCAGAGAGTGTCAGAGAGTGTCAGAGAGTGAGAGAGAGTGATAGAGAGTTTCAGAGAGTGTCAGAGAGTGTCTGAGAGTGTCAGAGAGTGATAGAGAGTGATAGAGAGTGTCAGAGAGTGTCAGAGAGTTTCAGAGAGTGATAGTGAGTGATAGAGAGTTTCAGAGAGTGTCAGAGAGTGATAGAGAGTGATAGAGAGTGTCAGAGAGTGTCAGAGAGTGTCAGAGAGTGTCAGAGAGTGATGGTGAGTGTCAGAGAGTGATAGTGAGTGTCAGAGAGTATCAGAGAGTGATAGAGAGTGTTAGAGAGTATCAGAGAGAGATAGTGAGTGTCTGAATGTGTCTGAGAGTGTCAGAGAGAAATAGTGAGTGTCTGAATGTGTCTGAGAGTGTCAGAGAGTGTCAGAGAGTGTCAGAGAGTGTCAGAGAGTGATCGAGAGAGATAGAGAGTTTCAGAGTGTGTCAGAGAGTGATGGATATTGATAGAGAGTGTCAGAGAGTGATAGAGTGTGATAGAGAGTGTCAGAGAGATTCAGAGAGTGATAGAGAGTGATAGAGAGTGTCTGAGAGTGTCAGAGAGTGTCTGAGAGTGTCAGAGAGTGATAGAGAGTATCAGAGAGTATCAGAGAGTGTCTGAGAGTGTCAGAGAGTGTCAGAGAGTGTCAGAGATTGTCAGAGAGTGATAGAGAGTGATAGAGAGTGTCAGAGAGTGTCAGAGAGTGTCTGAGAGTGTCAGAGAGTGTCAGAGAGTGATAGAGAGTGTCAGAGAGTGTCAGAGAGTGTCAGAGAGTGATAGAGAGTGTCAGAGAGTGTCAGAGAGTGACAGAGAGTTTCAGAGAGTTTCAGAGAGTTTCAGAGAGTGTCAGAGAGTGTCTGAGAGTGTCAGAGAGTGATACAGAGTGTCAGAGAGTGTCAGAGAGTGATAGAGAGTGTCAGAGAGTGTCAGAGAGTGAGAGAGAGTGTCAGAGAGTGTCAGAGAGTGTCAGAGAGTGAGAGAGAGTGTCCGAGAGTGTCAGAGAGTGTCTGAGACTGTCTGAGAGTGTCTGAGAGTGTCAGAGAGTGTCAGAGAATGATAGAGAGTGATCGAGAGTTTCAGAGAGTGTCAGACAGTGTCTGAGAGTGTCAGAGAGTGATAGAGAGTATCAGAGAGTGTCAGAGAGTGTCAGAGAGTGGTAGAGAGTGATAGAGAGTGTCAGAGAGTGTCTGAGAGTGTCTGAGAGTGTCAGAGAGTGTCAGAGAGTGTCAGAGAGTGATAGAGAGCGATAGAGAGTATCAGAGAGTGTCTGAGAGTGTCAGAGAGTGATAGAGAGTGATAGAGAGTGTCAGAGAGTGTCTGAGAGTGTCTGAGAGTGTCAGAGAGTGTCAGAGAGTGTCAGAGAGTGATAGAGAGTGATAGAGAGTATCAGAGAGTGTCTGAGAGTGTCAGAGAGTGATAGAGAGTGATAGAGAGTGTCAGAGAGTGTCAGAGAGGGTCAGAGAGTGTCAGAGAGTGTCAGTGAGTGTCAGAGAGTGATAGAGAGTGATAGAGAGTGTCAGAGAGTGTCAGAGAGTGATACAGAGTGTCAGAGAGTGTCAGAGAGTGTCAGAGAGTGATAGAGAGTGATAGAGAGTGTCAGAGAGTGTCAGAGAGTGAGAGAGAGTGTCAGAGAGTGTCAGAGAGTGTCAGAGAGTGTCAGAGAGTGAGAGAGAGTGTCCGAGAGTGTCAGAGAGTGTCTGAGAGTGTCTGAGAGTGTCTGAGAGTGTCAGAGAGTGTCAGAGAGTGATAGAGAGTGATCGAGAGTGTCAGAGAGTGTCAGAGAGTGTCTGAGAGTGTCAGAGAGAGTCAGAGAGTGATAGAGAGTATCAGAGAGTGTCAGAGAGTGTCAGAGAGTGATAGAGAGTGATAGAGAGTGTCAGAGCGTGTCTGAGAGTGTCTGAGAGTGTCAGAGAGTGTCAGAGAGTGTCAGAGAGTGATAGAGAGTGATAGAGAGTATCAGAGAGTGTCTGAGAGTGTCAGAGAGTGTCAGAGAGTGATAGAGAGTGATAGAGAGTGATAGAGAGTGATAGAGAGTGATAGAGAGTGTCAGAGAGTGTCAGAGAGTGATAGTGAGTGTCAGAGAGTGTCAGAGAGTGATAGAGAGTGATAGAGAGTGATAGAGAGTGATAGAGAGTGTCAGAGAGTGTCAGAGAGTGTCAGAGAGTGATAGTGAGTGTCAGAGAGTGTCAGAGAGTGTCAGAGAGTGAGAGAGAGTGTCCGAGAGTGTCAGAGAGTGTCTGAGAGTGTCTGAGAGTGTCTGAGAGTGTCAGAGAGTGTCAGAGAGTGATAGAGAGTGATAGAGAGTGATCGAGAGTGTCAGAGAGTGTCAGAGAGTGTCTGAGAGTGTCAGAGAGTGTCAGAGAGTGATAGAGTGTATCAGAGAGTGTCAGAGAGTGTCAGAGAGTGATAGAGAGTGATAGAGAGTGTCAGAGCGTGTCTGAGAGTGTCTGAGAGTGTCAGAGAGTGTCAGAGAGTGTCAGAGAGTGATAGAGAGTGATAGAGAGTATCAGAGAGTGTCTGAGAGTGTCAGAGAGTGTCAGAGAGTGATAGAGAGTGATAGAGAGTGATAGAGAAAGATAGAGAGTGTCAGAGAGTGTCAGAGAGTGATAGTGAGTGTCAGAGAGTGTCAGAGAGTGATAGAGAGTGATAGAGAGTGATAGAGAGTGAGAGAGAGTGTCCGAGAGTGTCAGAGAGTGTCTGAGAGTGTCTGAGAGTGTCTGAGAGTGTCAGAGAGTGTCAGAGAGTGATAGAGAGTGATCGAGAGTGTCAGAGAGTGTCAGAGAGTGTCTGAGAGTGTCAGAGAGTGTCAGAGAGTGATAGAGAGTGATAGAGAGTGTCAGAGAGTGTCAGAGAGTGTCTGAGAGTGTCTGAGAGTGTCAGAGAGTGATAGAGAGTGATAGAGAGTGATAGAGAGATGTCAGAGAGTGTCTGAGAGTGTCAGAGAGGGATAGAGAGTGACAGAGAGTATCAGAGAGTGTCAGAGAGTGTCAGAGAGTGATAGAGACTGATAGAGAGTGTCAGAGAGTGTCTGAGAGTGTCTGAGAGAGACAGAGAGTGTCAGAGAGTGATAGAGAGTGATAGAGAGTGTCAGAGAGTGTCTGAGAGTGTCAGAGAGTGTCAGAGAGTGTCAGAGAGTGTCAGAGAGTGTCAGAGAGTGATAGAGAGTGATAGAGAGTATCAGAGAGTGTCTGAGAGTGTCAGAGAGTGTCAGAGAGTGATAGAGAGTGATAGAGAGTGTCAGGGAGTGTCTGAGAGTGTCTGAGAGTGTCAGAGAGTGTCAGAGAGTGATAGAGAGTGATAGAGAGTGTCAGAGAGTGTCAGAGAGGGTCAGAGAGTGTCAGAGAGTGTCAGAGAGTGTCAGAGAGTGATAGAGAGTGATAGAGAGTATCAGAGAGAGTCTGAGAGTGTCTGAGAGTGTCAGAGAGTGTCAGAGAGTGATAGAGAGTGATAGAGAGTGTCAGGGAGTGTCTGAGAGTGTCTGAGAGTGTCAGAGAGTGTCAGAGAGTGATAGAGAGTGATAGAGAGTGTCAGAGAGTGTCAGAGAGTGTCTGATAGTGTCGGAGACTGATAGAGAGTGATAGAGAGTGTCAGAGAGTGTCAGAGAGTGTCAGAGAGTGAGAGAGAGTGATAGAGAGTTTCAGAGAGTGTCAGAGAGTGTCTCAGAGTGTCAGAGAGTGATAGAGAGTGAGAGAGAGTGTCAGAGAGTGTCAGAAAGTGTCAGAGAGTGATAGTGAGTGATAGAGAGTGTCAGAGAGTGTCAGAGAGTGATAGAGAGTGGTAGAGAGTGTCAGAGATTGTCAGAGAGTGAGAGAGAGTGATAGAGAGTTTCAGAGAGTGTCAGAGAGTGTCAGAGAGTGTCTGAGAGTGTCAGAGAGTGTCAGAGAGTGATAGAGAGTGTCAGAGAGTGTCTGAGAGTGTCAGAGAGTGATAGAGAGTGATAGAGAGTGTCAGAGAGTGTCAGAGAGTGTCAGAGAGTGAGAGAGAGTGATAGAGAGTTTCAGAGAGTGTCAGAGAGTGTCTGAGAGTGTCAGAGAGTGATAGAGAGTGATAGAGAGTGTCAGAGAGTGTCAGAGAGTTTCAGAGAGTGATAGTGAGTGATAGAGAGTTTCAGAGAGTGTCAGAGAGTGATAGAGAGTGATAGAGAGTGTCAGAGAGTGTCAGAGAGTGTCAGAGAGTGATGCTGAGTGTCAGAGAGTGATAGTGAGTGTCAGAGAGTATCAGAGAGTGATAGAGAGTGTTAGAGAGTATCAGAGAGAGATAGTGAGTGTCTGAATGTGTCTGAGAGTGTCAGAGAGAAATAGTGAGTGTCTGAATGTGTCTGAGAGTGTCAGAGAGTGTCAGAGAGTGTCAGAGAGTGTCAGAGAGTGATCGAGAGAGATAGAGAGTTTCAGAGTGTGTCAGAGAGTGATGGATATTGATAGAGAGTGTCAGAGAGTGATAGAGTGTGATAGAGAGTGTCAGAGAGATTCAGAGAGTGATAGAGAGTGATAGAGAGTGTCTGAGAGTGTCAGAGAGTGTCTGAGAGTGTCAGAGAGTGATAGAGAGTATCAGAGAGTATCAGAGAGTGTCTGAGAGTGTCAGAGAGTGTCAGAGAGTGTCAGAGATTGTCAGAGAGTGATAGAGAGTGATAGAGAGTGTCAGAGAGTGTCTGAGAGTGTCTGAGAGTGTCAGAGAGTGTCAGAGAGTGATAGAGAGTGTCAGAGAGTGTCAGAGAGTGTCAGAGAGTGATAGAGAGTGTCAGAGAGTGTCAGAGAGTGATAGAGAGTTTCAGAGAGTTTCAGAGAGTTTCAGAGAGTGTCAGAGAGTGTCTGAGAGTGTCAGAGAGTGATACAGAGTGTCAGAGAGTGTCAGAGAGTGATAGAGAGTATCAGAGAGTGTCAGAGAGTGTCAGAGAGTGATAGAGAGTGATAGAGAGTGTCAGAGCGTGTCTGAGAGTGTCTGAGAGTGTCAGAGAGTGTCAGAGAGTGTCAGAGAGTGATAGAGAGTGATAGAGAGTATCAGAGAGTGTCTGAGAGTGTCAGAGAGTGTCAGAGAGTGATAGAGAGTGATAGAGAGTGATAGAGAGTGATAGAGAGTGTCAGAGAGTGTCAGAGAGTGATAGTGAGTGTCAGAGAGTGTCAGAGAGTGATAGAGAGTGATAGAGAGTGATAGAGAGTGATAGAGAGTGTCAGAGAGTGTCAGAGAGTGTCAGAGAGTGATAGTGAGTGTCAGAGAGTGTCAGAGAGTGTCAGAGAGTGAGAGAGAGTGTCCGAGAGTGTCAGAGAGTGTCTGAGAGTGTCTGAGAGTGTCTGAGAGTGTCAGAGAGTGTCAGAGAGTGATAGAGAGTGATAGAGAGTGATCGAGAGTGTCAGAGAGTGTCAGAGAGTGTCAGAGAGTGATAGTGAGTGTCAGAGAGTGTCAGAGAGTGTCAGAGAGTGAGAGAGAGTGTCCGAGAGTGTCAGAGAGTGTCTGAGAGTGTCTGAGAGTGTCTGAGAGTGTCAGAGAGTGTCAGAGAGTGTCAGAGAGTGTCAGAGAGTGATAGAGAGTGATAGAGAGTATCAGAGAGTGTCTGAGAGTGTCAGAGAGTGTCAGAGAGTGATAGAGAGTGATAGAGAGTGTCAGGGAGTGTCTGAGAGTGTCTGAGAGTGTCAGAGAGTGTCAGAGAGTGATAGAGAGTGATAGAGAGTGTCAGAGAGTGTCAGAGAGGGTCAGAGAGTGTCAGAGAGTGTCAGAGAGTGTCAGAGAGTGATAGAGAGTGATAGAGAGTATCAGAGAGAGTCTGAGAGTGTCTGAGAGTGTCAGAGAGTGTCAGAGAGTGATAGAGAGTGATAGAGAGTGTCAGGGAGTGTCTGAGAGTGTCTGAGAGTGTCAGAGAGTGTCAGAGAGTGTCAGAGATTGTCAGAGAGTGATAGAGAGTGATAGAGAGTGTCAGAGAGTGTCTGAGAGTGTCTGAGAGTGTCAGAGAGTGTCAGAGAGTGATAGAGAGTGTCAGAGAGTGTCAGAGAGTGTCAGAGAGTGATAGAGAGTGTCAGAGAGTGTCAGAGAGTGATAGAGAGTTTCAGAGAGTTTCAGAGAGTTTCAGAGAGTGTCAGAGAGTGTCTGAGAGTGTCAGAGAGTGATACAGAGTGTCAGAGAGTGTCAGAGAGTGATAGAGAGTATCAGAGAGTGTCAGAGAGTGTCAGAGAGTGATAGAGAGTGATAGAGAGTGTCAGAGCGTGTCTGAGAGTGTCTGAGAGTGTCAGAGAGTGTCAGAGAGTGTCAGAGAGTGATAGAGAGTGATAGAGAGTATCAGAGAGTGTCTGAGAGTGTCAGAGAGTGTCAGAGAGTGATAGAGAGTGATAGAGAGTGATAGAGAGTGATAGAGAGTGATAGAGAGTGTCAGAGAGTGTCAGAGAGTGATAGTGAGTGTCAGAGAGTGTCAGAGAGTGATAGAGAGTGATAGAGAGTGATAGAGAGTGATAGAGAGTGTCAGAGAGTGTCAGAGAGTGTCAGAGAGTGATAGTGAGTGTCAGAGAGTGTCAGAGAGTGTCAGAGAGTGAGAGAGAGTGTCCGAGAGTGTCAGAGAGTGTCTGAGAGTGTCTGAGAGTGTCTGAGAGTGTCTGAGAGTGTCAGAGAGTGTCAGAGAGTGATAGAGAGTGATAGAGAGTGATCGAGAGTGTCAGAGAGTGTCAGAGAGTGTCAGAGAGTGATAGTGAGTGTCAGAGAGTGTCAGAGAGTGTCAGAGAGTGAGAGAGAGTGTCCGAGAGTGTCAGAGAGTGTCTGAGAGTGTCTGAGAGTGTCTGAGAGTGTCAGAGAGTGTCAGAGAGTGTCAGAGAGTGATAGAGAGTGATAGAGAGTATCAGAGAGTGTCTGAGAGTGTCAGAGAGTGTCAGAGAGTGATAGAGAGTGATAGAGAGTGTCAGGGAGTGTCTGAGAGTGTCTGAGAGTGTCAGAGAGTGTCAGAGAGTGATAGAGAGTGATAGAGAGTGTCAGAGAGTGTCAGAGAGGGTCAGAGAGTGTCAGAGAGTGTCAGAGAGTGTCAGAGAGTGATAGAGAGTGATAGAGAGTATCAGAGAGAGTCTGAGAGTGTCTGAGAGTGTCAGAGAGTGTCAGAGAGTGATAGAGAGTGATAGAGAGTGTCAGGGAGTGTCTGAGAGTGTCTGAGAGTGTCAGAGAGTGTCAGAGAGTGATAGAGAGTGATAGAGAGTGTCAGAGAGTGTCAGAGAGTGTCTGATAGTGTCGGAGACTGATAGAGAGTGATAGAGAGTGTCAGAGAGTGTCAGAGAGTGTCAGAGAGTGAGAGAGAGTGATAGAGAGTTTCAGAGAGTGTCAGAGAGTGTCTCAGAGTGTCAGAGAGTGATAGAGAGTGAGAGAGAGTGTCAGAGAGTGTCAGAAAGTGTCAGAGAGTGATAGTGAGTGATAGAGAGTGTCAGAGAGTGTCAGAGAGTGATAGAGAGTGGTAGAGAGTGTCAGAGATTGTCAGAGAGTGAGAGAGAGTGATAGAGAGTTTCAGAGAGTGTCAGAGAGTGTCAGAGAGTGTCTGAGAGTGTCAGAGAGTGTCAGAGAGTGATAGAGAGTGTCAGAGAGTGTCTGAGAGTGTCAGAGAGTGATAGAGAGTGATAGAGAGTGTCAGAGAGTGTCAGAGAGTGTCAGAGAGTGAGAGAGAGTGATAGAGAGTTTCAGAGAGTGTCAGAGAGTGTCTGAGAGTGTCAGAGAGTGATAGAGAGTGATAGAGAGTGTCAGAGAGTGTCAGAGAGTGTCAGAGAGTTTCAGAGAGTGATAGTGAGTGATAGAGAGTTTCAGAGAGTGTCAGAGAGTGATAGAGAGTGATAGAGAGTGTCAGAGAGTGTCAGAGAGTGTCAGAGAGTGTCAGAGAGTGATGGTGAGTGTCAGAGAGTGATAGTGAGTGTCAGAGAGTATCAGAGAGTGATAGAGAGTGTTAGAGAGTATCAGAGAGAGATAGTGAGTGTCTGAATGTGTCTGAGAGTGTCAGAGAGAAATAGTGAGTGTCTGAATGTGTCTGAGAGTGTCAGAGAGTGTCAGAGAGTGTCAGAGAGTGTCAGAGAGTGATCGAGAGAGATAGAGAGTTTCAGAGTGTGTCAGAGAGTGATGGATATTGATAGAGAGTGTCAGAGAGTGATAGAGTGTGATAGAGAGTGTCAGAGAGATTCAGAGAGTGATAGAGAGTGATAGAGAGTGTCTGAGAGTGTCAGAGAGTGTCTGAGAGTGTCAGAGAGTGATAGAGAGTATCAGAGAGTATCAGAGAGTGTCTGAGAGTGTCAGAGAGTGTCAGAGAGTGTCAGAGATTGTCAGAGAGTGATAGAGAGTGATAGAGAGTGTCAGAGAGTGTCTGAGAGTGTCTGAGAGTGTCAGAGAGTGTCAGAGAGTGATAGAGAGTGTCAGAGAGTGTCAGAGAGTGTCAGAGAGTGATAGAGAGTGTCAGAGAGTGTCAGAGAGTGATAGAGAGTTTCAGAGAGTTTCAGAGAGTTTCAGAGAGTGTCAGAGAGTGTCTGAGAGTGTCAGAGAGTGATACAGAGTGTCAGAGAGTGATAGAGAGTGTCAGAGAGTGTCAGAGAGTGAGAGAGAGTGTCAGAGAGTGTCAGAGAGTGTCAGAGAGTGAGAGAGAGTGTCCGAGAGTGTCAGAGAGTGTCTGAGACTGTCTGAGAGTGTCTGAGAGTGTCAGAGAGTGTCAGAGAGTGATAGAGAGTGATCGAGAGTTTCAGAGAGTGTCAGACAGTGTCTGAGAGTGTCAGAGAGTGATAGAGAGTATCAGAGAGTGTCAGAGAGTGTCAGAGAGTGATAGAGAGTGATAGAGAGTGTCAGAGAGTGTCTGAGAGTGTCTGAGAGAGTCAGAGAGTGTCAGAGAGTGTCAGAGAGTGATAGAGAGTGATAGAGAGTATCAGAGAGTGTCTGAGAGTGTCAGAGAGTGATAGAGAGTGATAGAGAGTGTCAGAGAGTGTCTGAGAGTGTCTGAGAGTGTCAGAGAGTGTCAGAGAGTGTCAGAGAGTGATAGAGAGTGATAGAGAGTATCAGAGAGTGTCTGAGAGTGTCAGAGAGTGATAGAGAGTGATAGAGAGTGTCAGGGAGTGTCTGAGAGTGTCTGAGAGTGTCAGAGAGTGATAGAGAGTGATAGAGAGTGTCAGAGAGTGTCAGAGAGGGTCAGAGAGTGTCAGAGAGTGTCAGTGAGTGTCAGAGAGTGATAGAGAGTGATAGAGAGTGTCAGAGAGTGTCAGAGAGTGATACAGAGTGTCAGAGAGTGTCAGAGAGTGTCAGAGAGTGATAGAGAGTGATAGAGAGTGTCAGAGAGTGTCAGAGAGTGAGAGAGAGTGTCAGAGAGTGTCAGAGAGTGTCAGAGAGTGTCAGAGAGTGAGAGAGAGTGTCCGAGAGTGTCAGAGAGTGTCTGAGAGTGTCTGAGAGTGTCAGAGAGTGTCAGAGAGTGATAGAGAGTGATCGAGAGTGTCAGAGAGTGTCAGAGAGTGTCTGAGAGTGTCAGAGAGTGTCAGAGAGTGATAGAGAGTATCAGAGAGTGTCAGAGAGTGTCAGAGAGTGATAGAGAGTGATAGAGAGTGTCAGAGCGTGTCTGAGAGTGTCTGAGAGTGTCAGAGAGTGTCAGAGAGTGTCAGAGAGTGATAGAGAGTGATAGAGAGTATCAGAGAGTGTCTGAGAGTGTCAGAGAGTGTCAGAGAGTGATAGAGAGTGATAGAGAGTGATAGAGAGTGATAGAGTGTGATAGAGAGTGTCAGAGAGTGTCAGAGAGTGATAGTGAGTGTCAGAGAGTGTCAGAGAGTGATAGAGAGTGATAGAGAGTGATAGAGAGTGATAGAGAGTGTCAGAGAGTGTCAGAGAGTGTCAGAGAGTGATAGTGAGTGTCAGAGAGTGTCAGAGAGTGTCAGAGAGTGAGAGAGAGTGTCCGAGAGTGTCAGAGAGTGTCTGAGAGTGTCTGAGAGTGTCTGAGAGTGTCTGAGAGTGTCAGAGAGTGTCAGAGAGTGATAGAGAGTGATAGAGAGTGATCGAGAGTGTCAGAGAGTGTCAGAGAGTGTCTGAGAGTGTCAGAGAGTGTCAGAGAGTGATAGAGTGTATCAGAGAGTGTCAGAGAGTGTCAGAGAGTGATAGAGAGTGATAGAGAGTGTCAGAGCGTGTCTGAGAGTGTCTGAGAGTGTCAGAGAGTGACAGAGTGTCAGAGAGTGAAAGAGAGTGATAGAGAGTATCAGAGAGTGTCTGAGAGTGTCAGAGAGTGTCAGAGAGTGATAGAGAGTGATAGAGAGTGATAGAGAGTGATAGAGAGTGTCAGAGAGTGTCAGAGAGTGATAGTGAGTGTCAGAGAGTGTCAGAGAGTGATAGAGAGTGATAGAGAGTGATAGAGAGTGATAGAGAGTGTCAGAGAGTGTCAGAGAGTGTCAGAGAGTGTCAGAGAGTGAGAGAGAGTGTCCGAGAGTGTCAGAGAGTGTCAGAGAGTGTCTGAGAGTGTCTGAGAGTGTCAGAGAGTGATAGAGAGTGATAGAGAGTGATCGAGAGTGTCAGAGAGTGTCAGAGAGTGTCTGAGAGTGTCAGAGAGTGTCAGAGAGTGATAGAGTGTATCAGAGAGTGTCAGAAAGTGTCAGAGAGTGATAGAGAGTGATAGAGAGTGATAGAGAGTGATAGAGAGTGTCAGAGAGTGTCAGAGAGTGATAGTGAGTGTCAGAGAGTGTCAGAGAGTGATAGAGAGTGATAGAGAGTGATAGAGAGTGATAGAGAGTGTCAGAGAGTGTCAGACAGTGTCAGAGAGTGATAGTGAGTGTCCGAGAGTGTCAGAGAGAGATAGTGAGTGATAGAGAGTTTCAGAGAGTGTCAGAGAGTGTCAGAGAGTGTCAGAGAGTGTCAGAGAGTGTCAGAGAGTGATAGAGAGTGATAGAGAGTGTCAGAGAGTGTCAGAGAGTGTCTGAGAGTGTCTGAGAGTGTCAGAGAGTGATAGAGAGTGATAGAGAGTGATAGAGAGATGTCAGAGAGTGTCTGAGAGTGTCAGAGAGTGATAGAGAGTGATAGAGAGTGCCAGAGAGTGATAGAGAGTGATAGAGAGTGTCAGAGAGTGTCAGAGAGTGTCTGAGAGTGTCAGAGAGGGATAGAGAGTGACAGAGAGTATCAGAGAGTGTCAGAGAGTGTCAGAGAGTGATAGAGAGTGATAGAGAATGTCAGAGAGTGTCTGAGAGTGTCTGAGAGTGTCAGAGAGTGTCAGAGAGTGATAGAGAGTGATAGAGAGTGTCAGAGAGTGTCTGAGAGTGTCTGAGAGTGATAGAGAGATGTCAGAGAGTGTCTGAGAGTGTCAGAGAGTGATAGAGAGTGATAGAGAGTGCCAGAGAGTGATAGAGAGTGATAGAGAGTGTCAGAGAGTGTCAGAGAGTGTCTGAGAGTGTCAGAGAGGGATAGAGAGTGACAGAGAGTATCAGAGAGTGTCAGAGAGTGTCAGAGAGTGATAGAGAGTGATAGAGAATGTCAGAGAGTGTCTGAGAGTGTCTGAGAGTGTCAGAGAGTGTCAGAGAGTGATAGAGAGTGATAGAGAGTGATAGAGAGTGTCAGAGAGTGTCAGAGAGTGTCAGAGAGTGTCAGAGAGTGAGAGAGAGTGTCCGAGAGTGTCAGAGAGTGTCTGAGAGTGTCTGAGAGTGTCTGAGAGTGTCAGAGAGTGTCAGAGAGTGATAGAGAGTGATAGAGAGTGATCGAGAGTGTCAGAGAGTGTCAGAGAGTGTCTGAGAGTGTCAGAGAGTGTCAGAGAGTGATAGAGAGTGATAGAGAGTGTCAGAGAGTGTCAGAGAGTGTCAGAGAGTGTCTGAGAGTGTCTGAGAGTGTCAGAGAGTGATAGAGAGTGATAGAGAGTGATAGAGAGATGTCAGAGAGTGTCTGAGAGTGTCAGAGAGGGATAGAGAGTGACAGAGAGTATCAGAGAGTGTCAGAGAGTGTCAGAGAGTGATATAGACTGATAGAGAGTGTCAGAGAGTGTCTGAGCGTGTCTGAGAGAGACAGAGAGTGTCAGAGAGTGATAGAGAGTGATAGAGAGTGTCAGAGAGTGTCTGAGAGTGTCTGAGAGTGTCAGAGAGTGTCAGAGAGTGTCAGAGAGTGATAGAGAGTGATAGAGAGTATCAGAGAGTGTCTGAGAGTGATAGAGAGATGTCAGAGAGTGTCTGAGAGTGTCAGAGAGTGATAGAGAGTGATAGAGAGTGCCAGAGAGTGATAGAGAGTGATAGAGAGTGTCAGAGAGTGTCAGAGAGTGTCTGAGAGTGTCAGAGAGGGATAGAGAGTGACAGAGAGTATCAGAGAGTGTCAGAGAGTGTCAGAGAGTGATAGAGAGTGATAGAGAATGTCAGAGAGTGTCTGAGAGTGTCTGAGAGTGTCAGAGAGTGTCAGAGAGTGATAGAGAGTGATAGAGAGTGATAGAGAGTGTCAGAGAGTGTCAGAGAGTGTCAGAGAGTGTCAGAGAGTGAGAGAGAGTGTCCGAGAGTGTCAGAGAGTGTCTGAGAGTGTCTGAGAGTGTCTGAGAGTGTCAGAGAGTGTCAGAGAGTGATAGAGAGTGATAGAGAGTGATCGAGAGTGTCAGAGAGTGTCAGAGAGTGTCTGAGAGTGTCAGAGAGTGTCAGAGAGTGATAGAGAGTGATAGAGAGTGTCAGAGAGTGTCAGAGAGTGTCAGAGAGTGTCTGAGAGTGTCTGAGAGTGTCAGAGAGTGATAGAGAGTGATAGAGAGTGATAGAGAGATGTCAGAGAGTGTCTGAGAGTGTCAGAGAGGGATAGAGAGTGACAGAGAGTATCAGAGAGTGTCAGAGAGTGTCAGAGAGTGATAGAGACTGATAGAGAGTGTCAGAGAGTGTCTGAGCGTGTCTGAGAGAGACAGAGAGTGTCAGAGAGTGATAGAGAGTGATAGAGAGTGTCAGAGAGTGTCTGAGAGTGTCTGAGAGTGTCAGAGAGTGTCAGAGAGTGTCAGAGAGTGATAGAGAGTGATAGAGAGTATCAGAGAGTGTCTGAGAGTGTCAGAGAGTGTCAGAGAGTGATAGAGAGTGATAGAGAGTGTCAGGGAGTGTCTGAGAGTGTCTGAGAGTGTCAGAGAGTGTCAGAGAGTGATAGAGAGTGATAGAGAGTGTCAGAGAGTGTCAGAGAGGGTCAGAGAGTGTCAGAGAGTGTCTGAGAGTGTCAGAGAGTGTCAGAGAGTGATAGAGAGTGATAGAGAGTGTCAGAGAGTGTCAGAGAGTGTCTGATAGTGTCGGAGACTGATAGAGAGTGATAGAGAGTGTCAGAGAGTGTCAGAGAGTGTCAGAGAGTGAGAGAGAGTGATAGAGAGTTTCAGAGAGTGTCAGAGAGTGTCTCAGAGTGTCAGAGAGTGATAGAGAGTGATAGAGAGTGTCAGAGAGTGTCTGAAAGTGTCAGAGAGTGATAGTGAGTGATAGAGAGTGTCAGAGAGTGATAGAGAGTGGTAGAGAGTGTCAGAGATTGTCAGAGAGTGAGAGAGAGTGATAGAGAGTTTCAGAGAGTGTCAGAGAGTGTCAGAGAGTGTCTGAGAGTGTCAGAGAGTGTCAGAGAGTGATAGAGAGTGTCAGAGAGTGTCTGAGAGTGTCAGAGAGTGATAGAGAGTGATAGAGAGTGTCAGAGAGTGTCAGAGAGTGTCAGAGAGTGAGAGAGAGTGATAGAGAGTTTCAGAGAGTGTCAGAGAGTGTCTGAGAGTGTCAGAGAGTGATAGAGAGTGATAGAGAGTGTCAGAGAGTGTCAGAGAGTTTCAGAGAGTGATAGTGAGTGATAGAGAGTTTCAGAGAGTGTCAGAGAGTGATAGAGAGTGATAGAGAGTGTCAGAGAGTGTCAGAGAGTGTCAGAGAGTGTCAGAGAGTGATGGTGAGTGTCAGAGAGTGATAGTGAGTGTCAGAGAGTATCAGAGAGTGATAGAGAGTGTTAGAGAGTATCAGAGAGAGATAGTGAGTGTCTGAATGTGTCTGAGAGTGTCAGAGAGAAATAGTGAGTGTCTGAATGTGTCTGAGAGTGTCAGAGAGTGTCAGAGAGTGTCAGAGAGTGTCAGAGAGTGATCGAGAGAGATAGAGAGTTTCAGAGTGTGTCAGAGAGTGATGGATATTGATAGAGAGTGTCAGAGAGTGATAGAGTGTGATAGAGAGTGTCAGAGAGATTCAGAGAGTGATAGAGAGTGATAGAGAGTGTCTGAGAGTGTCAGAGAGTGTCTGAGAGTGTCAGAGAGTGATAGAGAGTATCAGAGAGTATCAGAGAGTGTCTGAGAGTGTCAGAGAGTGTCAGAGAGTGTCAGAGATTGTCAGAGAGTGATAGAGAGTGATAGAGAGTGTCAGAGAGTGTCTGAGAGTGTCTGAGAGTGTCAGAGAGTGTCAGAGAGTGATAGAGAGTGTCAGAGAGTGTCAGAGAGTGTCAGAGAGTGATAGAGAGTGTCAGAGAGTGTCAGAGAGTGATAGAGAGTTTCAAAGAGTTTCAGAGAGTTTCAGAGAGTGTCAGAGAGTGTCTGAGAGTGTCAGAGAGTGATACAGAGTGTCAGAGAGTGTCAGAGAGTGATAGAGAGTGTCAGAGAGTGTCAGAGAGTGAGAGAGAGTGTCAGAGAGTGTCAGAGAGTGTCAGAGAGTGAGAGAGAGTGTCCGAGAGTGTCAGAGAGTGTCTGAGACTGTCTGAGAGTGTCTGAGAGTGTCAGAGAGTGTCAGAGAGTGATAGAGAGTGATCGAGAGTTTCAGAGAGTGTCAGACAGTGTCTGAGAGTGTCAGAGAGTGATAGAGAGTATCAGAGAGTGTCAGAGAGTGTCAGAGAGTGATAGAGAGTGATAGAGAGTGTCAGAGAGTGTCTGAGAGTGTCTGAGAGTGTCAGAGAGTGTCAGAGAGTGTCAGAGAGTGATAGAGAGTGATAGAGAGTATCAGAGAGTGTCTGAGAGTGTCAGAGAGTGATAGAGAGTGATAGAGAGTGTCAGAGAGTGTCTGAGAGTGTCTGAGAGTGTCAGAGAGTGTCAGAGAGTGTCAGAGAGTGATAGAGAGTGATAGAGAGTATCAGAGAGTGTCTGAGAGTGTCAGAGAGTGATAGAGAGTGATAGAGAGTGTCAGGGAGTGTCTGAGAGTGTCTGAGAGTGTCAGAGAGTGATAGAGAGTGTCAGAGAGTGTCAGAGAGGGTCAGAGAGTGTCAGAGAGTGTCAGTGAGTGTCAGAGAGTGATAGAGAGTGATAGAGAGTGTCAGAGAGTGTCAGAGAGTGATACAGAGTGTCAGAGAGTGTCAGAGAGTGTCAGAGAGTGATAGAGAGTGATAGAGAGTGTCAGAGAGTGTCAGAGAGTGAGAGAGAGTGTCAGAGAGTGTCAGAGAGTGTCAGAGAGTGTCAGAGAGTGAGAGAGAGTGTCCGAGAGTGTCAGAGAGTGACTGAGAGTGTCTGAGACTGTCTGAGAGTGTCAGAGAGTGTCAGAGAGTGATCGAGAGTGTCAGAGAGTGTCAGAGAGTGTCTGAGAGTGTCAGAGAGTGTCAGAGAGTGATAGAGAGTATCAGAGAGTGTCAGAGAGTGTCAGAGAGTGATAGAGAGTGATAGAGAGTGTCAGAGCGTGTCTGAGAGTGTCTGAGAGTGTCAGAGAGTGTCAGAGAGTGTCAGAGAGTGATAGAGAGTGATAGAGAGTATCAGAGAGTGTCTGAGAGTGTCAGAGAGTGTCAGAGAGTGATAGAGAGTGATAGAGAGTGATAGAGAGTGATAGAGAGTGATAGAGAGTGTCAGAGAGTGTCAGAGAGTGATAGTGAGTTTCAGAGAGTGTCAGAGAGTGATAGAGAGTGATAGAGAGTGATAGAGAGTGATAGAGAGTGTCAGAGAGTGTCAGAGAGTGTCAGAGAGTGATAGTGAGTGTCAGAGAGTGTCAGAGAGTGTCAGAGAGTGAGAGAGAGTGTCCGAGAGTGTCAGAGAGTGTCTGAGAGTGTCTGAGAGTGTCTGAGAGTGTCAGAGGGTGTCAGAGAGTGATAGAGAGTGATAGAGAGTGATCGAGAGTGTCAGAGAGTGTCAGAGAGTGTCTGAGAGTGTCAGAGAGTGTCAGAGAGTGATAGAGTGTATCAGAGAGTGTCAGAGAGTGTCAGAGAGTGATAGAGAGTGATAGAGAGTGTCAGAGCGTGTCTGAGAGTGTCTGAGAGTGTCAGAGAGTGTCAGAGAGTGTCAGAGAGTGAAAGAGAGTGATAGAGAGTATCAGAGAGTGTCTGAGATTGTCAGAGAGTGTCAGAGAGTGATAGAGAGTGATAGAGAGTGATAGAGAGTGATAGAGAGTGTCAGAGAGTGTCAGAGAGTGATAGTGAGTGTCAGAGAGTGTCAGAGAGTGATAGAGAGTGATAGAGAGTGTCAGAGAGTGTCAGAGAGTGTCAGAGAGTGTCAGAGAGTGTCAGAGAGTGAGAGAGAGTGTCCGAGAGTGTCAGAGAGTGTCAGAGAGTGTCTGAGAGTGTCTGAGAGTGTCAGACAGTGTCAGAGAGTGATAGAGAGTGATAGAGAGTGTTCGAGAGTGTCAGAGAGTGTCAGAGAGTGTCTGAGAGTGTCAGAGAGTGTCAGAGAGTGATAGAGTGTATCAGAGAGTGTCAGAAAGTGTCAGAGAGTGATAGAGAGTGATAGAGAGTGATAGAGAGTGATAGAGAGTGTCAGAGAGTGTCAGAGAGTGATAGTGAGTGTCAGAGAGTGTCAGAGAGTGATAGAGAGTGATAGAGAGTGATAGAGAGTGATAGAGAGTGTCAGAGAGTGTCAGACAGTGTCAGAGAGTGATAGTGAGTGTCCGAGAGTGTCAGAGAGTGATAGTGAGTGATAGAGAGTTTCAGAGAGTGTCAGAGAGTGATAGAGAGTGATAGAGAGTGTCAGAGAGTGTCAGAGAGTGTCAGAGAGTGAGAGAGAGTGTCAGAGAGTGTCAGAGAGTGTCAGAGAGTGTCAGAGAGTGTCAGAGAGTGATAGAGAGTGATAGAGAGTGTCAGAGAGTGTCAGAGAGTGTCTGAGAGTGCCTGAGAGTGTCTGAGAGTGTCAGAGAGTGATAGAGAGTGATAGAGAGTGATAGAGAGATGTCAGAGAGTGTCTGAGAGTGTCAGAGAGTGATAGAGAGTGATAGAGAGTGCCAGAGAGTGATAGAGAGTGATAGAGAGTGTCAGAGAGTGTCAGAGAGTGTCTGAGAGTGTCAGAGAGGGATAGAGAGTGACAGAGAGTATCAGAGAGTGTCAGAGAGTGTCAGAGAGTGATAGAGAGTGATAGAGAATGTCAGAGAGTGTCTGAGAGTGTCTGAGAGTGTCAGAGAGTGTCAGAGAGTGATAGAGAGTGATAGAGAGTGTCAGAGAGTGTCTGAGAGTGTCTGAGAGTGATAGAGAGATGTCAGAGAGTGTCTGAGAGTGTCAGAGAGTGATAGAGAGTGATAGAGAGTGCCAGAGAGTGATAGAGAGTGATAGAGAGTGTCAGAGAGTGTCAGAGAGTGTCTGAGAGTGTCAGAGAGGGATAGAGAGTGACAGAGAGTATCAGAGAGTGTCAGAGAGTGTCAGAGAGTGATAGAGAGTGATAGAGAATGTCAGAGAGTGTCTGAGAGTGTCTGAGAGTGTCAGAGAGTGTCAGAGAGTGATAGAGAGTGATAGAGAGTGTCAGAGAGTGTCTGAGAGTGTCTGAGAGTGTCAGAGAGTGTCAGAGAGTGTCAGAGAGTGTCAGAGAGTGATAGAGAGTGATAGAGAGTATCAGAGAGTGTCTGAGAGTGTCAGAGAGTGTCAGAGAGTGATAGAGAGTGATAGAGAGTGTCAGGGAGTGTCTGAGAGTGTCTGAGAGTGTCAGAGAGTGTCAGAGAGTGATAGAGAGTGATAGAGAGTGTCAGAGAGTGTCAGAGAGGGTTAGAGAGTGTCAGAGAGTGTCAGAGAGTGTCAGAGAGTGATAGAGAGTGATAGAGAGTATCAGAGAGAGTCTGAGAGTGTCTGAGAGTGTCAGAGAGTGTCAGAGAGTGATAGAGAGTGATAGAGAGTGTCAGGGAGTGTCTGAGAGTGTCTGAGAGTGTCAGAGAGTGTCAGAGAGTGATAGACAGTGATAGAGAGTGTCAGAGAGTGTCAGAGAGTGTCTGATAGTGTCGGAGACTGATAGAGAGTGATAGAGAGTGTCAGAGAGTGTCAGAGAGTGTCAGAGAGTGAGAGAGAGTGATAGAGAGTTTCAGAGAGTGTCAGAGAGTGTCTCAGAGTGTCAGAGAGTGATAGAGAGTGATAGAGAGTGATAGAGAGTGTCAGAGAGTGATAGTGAGTGATAGAGAGTGTCAGAGAGTGTCAGAGAGTGATAGAGAGTGGTAGAGAGTGTCAGAGATTGTCAGAGAGTGAGAGAGAGTGATAGAGAGTTTCAGAGAGTGTCAGAGAGTGTCTGAGAGTGTCAGAGAGTGTCAGAGAGTGATAGAGAGTGTCAGAGAGTGTCAGAGAGTGTCTGAGAGTGTCAGAGAGTGATAGAGAGTGATAGAGAGTGTCAGAGAGTGTCAGAGAGTGTCAGAGAGTGAGAGAGAGTGATAGAGAGTGATAGAGAGTGTCAGAGAGTGTCAGAGAGTTTCAGAGAGTGATAGTGAGTGATAGAGAGTTTCAGAGAGTGTCAGAGAGTGATAGAGAGTGATAGAGAGTGTCAGAGAGTGTCAGAGAGTGTCAGAGAGTGTCAGAGAGTGATGGTGAGTGTCAGAGAGTGATAGTGAGTGTCAGAGAGTATCAGAGAGTGATAGAGAGTGTCAGAGAGTATCAGAGAGAGATAGTGAGTGTCTGAATGTGTCTGAGAGTGTCAGAGAGAAATAGTGAGTGTCTGAATGTGTCTGAGAGTGTCAGAGAGTGTCAGAGAGTGTCAGAGAGTGTCAGAGAGTGATCGAGAGAGATAGAGAGTGTCAGAGTGTGTCAGAGAGTGATGGATATAGATAGAGAGTGTCAGAGAGTGATAGAGTGTGATAGAGAGTGTCAGAGAGATTCAGAGAGTGATAGAGAGTGATAGAGAGTATCAGAGAGTATCAGAGAGTGTCTGAGAGTGTCAGAGAGTGTCAGAGAGTGTCAGAGATTGTCAGAGAGTGATAGAGAGTGATAGAGAGTGTCAGAGAGTGTCTGAGAGTGTCTGAGAGTGATAGAGAGTGATAGAGAGTGTCAGAGAGTGTCAGAGAGTGTCAGAGAGTGTCAGAGAGTGATAGAGAGTGTCAGAGAGTGTCAGAGAGTGATAGAGAGTTTCAGAGAGTTTCAGAGAGTTTCAGAGAGTTTCAGAGAGTGTCAGAGAGTGTCTGAGAGTGTCAGAGAGTGATACAGAGTGTCAGAGAGTGTCAGAGAGTGATAGAGAGTGATAGAGAGTGTCAGAGAGTGTCAGAGAGTGAGAGAGAGTGTCAGAGAGTGTCAGAGAGTGTCAGAGAGTGAGAGAGAGTGTCCGAGAGTGTCAGAGAGTGTCTCATAGTGTCTGAGAGTGTCTGAGAGTGTCAGAGAGTGTCAGAGAGTGATAGAGAGTGATCGAGAGTGTCAGAGAGTGTCAGAGAGTGTCTGAGAGTGTCAGAGAGTGTCAGAGAGTGTCAGAGAGTGATAGAGAGTGATAGAGAGTATCAGAGTGTCTGAGAGTGTCAGAGAGTGTCAGAGAGTGATAGAGAGTGATAGAGAGTGTCAGGGAGTGTCTGAGAGTGTCAGAGAGTGTCAGAGAGTGATAGAGAGTGTCAGAGAGTGTCAGAGAGTGTCAGAGAGTGTCAGAGAGTGATAGAGAGTGTCAGAGAGTGTCAGAGAGTGATACAGAGTGTCAGAGAGTGTCAGAGAGTGTCAGAGAGTGATAGAGAGTGATAGAGAGTGTCAGAGAGTGTCAGAGAGTGAGAGAGAGTGTCAGAGAGTGTCAGAGAGTGTCAGAGAGTGAGAGAGAGTGTCCGAGAGTGTCAGAGAGTGTCTGAGAGTGTCTGAGAGTGTCTGAGAGTGTCAGAGAGTGTCAGAGAGTGATAGAGAGTGATCGAGAGTGTCAGAGAGTGTCTGAGAGTGTCAGAGAGTGTCAGAGAGTGTCAGAGAGTGATAGAGAGTATCAGAGAGTGTCAGAGAGTGATAGAGAGTGATAGAGAGTGTCAGAGAGTGTCTGAGAGTGTCTGAGAGTGTCAGAGAGTGTCAGAGAGTGATAGAGAGTGATAGAGAGTATCAGACAGTGTCTGAGAGTGTCAGAGAGTGTCAGAGAGTGATAGAGAGTGATAGAGAGTGTCAGGGAGTGTCTGAGAGTGTCAGAGAGTGTCAGAGAGTGATAGAGAGTGATAGAGAGTGATAGAGAGTGTCAGAGAGTGTCAGAGAGGGTCAGAGAGTGTCAGAGAGTGTCAGAGAGTGTCAGAGAGTGATAGAGAGTGATAGAGAGTGTCAGAGAGTGTCAGAGAGTGATACAGAGTGTCAGAGAGTGTCAGAGAGTGATAGAGAGTGATAGAGAGTGTCAGAGAGTGTCAGAGAGTGAGAGAGAGTGTCAGAGAGTGTCAGAGAGTGTCAGAGAGTGAGAGAGAGTGTCCGAGAGTGTCAGAGAGTGTCTGAGAGTGTCTGAGAGTGTCTGAGAGTGTCAGAGAGTGTCAGAGAGTGATAGAGAGTGATAGAGAGTGTCAGAGAGTGTCAGAGAGTGTCTGAGAGTGTCTGAGAGTGTCAGAGAGTGTCAGAGAGTGATAGAGAGTGATAGAGAGTGTCAGAGAGTGATAGAGAGTGTCAGAGAGTGGCAGAGAGTGTCTGAGAATGTCAGAGAGTGATAGAGAGTGTCAGAGAGTGTCAGAGAGTGTCAGAGAGTGTCAGAGAGTGATAGAGAGTTTCAGAGAGTTTCAGAGTGTGTCAGAGAGTGATAGTGAGTGATAGAGAGTTTCAGAGAGTGTCAGAGAGTGAAAGAGAGTGATAGAGAGTGCCAGAGAGTGTCAGAGAGTGTCAGAGAGTGAGAGAGAGTGTCAGAGAGTGTCAGAGAGTGTCAGAGAGTGTCCGAGAGTGTCAGAGAGTGTCTGAGATTGTCTGAGAATGTCAGAGAGTGTCAGAGAGTGATAGAGAGTGATAGAGAGTGATAGAGAGTGATAGAGAGTGTCAGAGAGTGTCAGAGAGTGTCAGAGAGTGATACAGAGTGTCAGAGAGTGTCAGAGAGTGATAGTGAGTGATAGAGAGTTTCAGAGAGTGTCAGAGAGTGAAAGAGAGTGATAGAGAGTGCCAGAGAGTGTCAGAGAGTGTCAGAGAGTGAGAGAGAGTGTCAGAGAGTGTCAGAGAGTGTCAGAGAGCGTCTGAGAGTGTCAGAGAGTGATAGAGAGTGATAGAGAGTGATAGAGAGTGATAGAGAGTGTCAGAGAGTGTCAGAGAGTGTCAGAGAGTGATACAGAGTGTCAGAGAGTGTCAGAGAGTGTCAGAGAGTGATAGTGAGTGATAGAGAGTTTCAGAGAGTTTCAGAGAGTGTCAGAGAGTGATAGAGAGTGTCAGAGAGTGTCAGAGATTGTCAGAGAGTGAGAGAGAGTGTCAGAGAGTGTCAGAGAGTGTCAGAGAGTGTCTGAGAGTGTCAGAGAGTGTCAGAGAGTGATTGAGAGTGATAGAGAGTGATAGAGAGTGTCAGAGAGTGTCAGAGAGTTTCAGAGAGTGATAGTGAGTGATAGAGAGTTTCAGAGAGTGTCAGAGAGTGATAGAGAGTGATAGAGAGTGTCAGAGAGTGTCAGAGAGTGAGAGAGAGTGTCAGAGATTGTCAGAGAGTGTCAGAGAGTGTCAGAGAGTGTCAGAGAGTGATAGAGAGTGATAGAGAGTGATAGAGCGTGATAGAGAGTGTCAGAGAGTGTCAGAGAGTGATAGTGAGTGTCAGAGAGTGTCAGAGAGTGATAGAGAGTGATAGAGAGTGTCAGAGAGTGTCAGAGAGTGTCAGAGAGTGTCAGAGAGTGATAGTGAGTGTCAGAGAGTGTCAGAGAGTGATAGAGAGTGATAGAGAGTGATAGAGAGTGATAGAGAGTGCCAGAGAGTGTCAGAGAGTGTCAGAGAGTGAGAGAGAGTGTCAGAGAGTGTCAGAGAGTGTCAGAGAGTGATAGTGAGTGTCAGAGAGTGTCAGAGAGTGATAGAGAGTGATAGAGAGTGATAGAGAGTGATAGAGAGTGTCAGAGAGTGTCAGAGAGTGATACAGAGTGTCAGAGAGTGTCAGAGAGTGTCAGAGAGTGATAGTGAGTGATAGAGAGTTTCAGCGAGTTTCAGAGAGTGTCAGAGAGTGATAGAGTGTGTCAGAGAGTGTCAGAGATTGTCAGAGAGTGAGAGAGAGTGTCAGAGAGTGTCAGAGAGTGTCAGAGAGTGTCAGAGAGTGTCTGAGAGTGTCAGAGAGTGACAGAGAGTGTCAGAGAGTGATAGAGAGTGATAGAGATTGATAGAGAGTGTCAGAGAGTGTCAGAGAGTTTCAGAGAGTGATAGTGAGTGATAGAGAGTTTCAGAGAGTGTCAGAGAGTGATAGAGAGTGATAGAGAGTGTCAGAGAGTGTCAGAGAGTGAGAGAGAGTGTCAGAGATTGTCAGAGAGTGTCAGAGAGTGTCAGAGAGTGTCAGAGAGTGATAGAGAGTGATAGAGAGTGATAGAGCGTGATAGAGAGTGTCAGAGAGTGTCAGAGAGTGATAGTGAGTGTCAGAGAGTGTCAGAGAGTGATAGAGAGTGATAGAGAGTGATAGAGAGTGATAGAGAGTGTCAGAGAGTGTCAGAGAGTGTCAGAGCGTGATAGTGAGTGTCTGAGTGTGTCAGAGAGTGATAGTGAGTGATAGAGAGTTTCAGAGAGTGTCAGAGAGTGATAGAGAGTGATAGAGATTGTCAGAGAGTGTCAGAGAGTGTCAGAGAGTGAGAGAGAGTGTCAGAGAGCGTCAGAGAGTGTCAGAGAGTGTCAGAGAGTGATAGAGAGTGATAGAGAGTGATAGAGAGTGTCAGAGTGTGTCAGAGAGTGTCAGAGAGTGTCTGAGAGTGTCAGAGAGTGTCAGAGAGTGATAGAGAGTGATAGAGAGTGATAGAGAGATGTCAGAGAGTGTCTGAGAGTGTCTGAGAGTGTCAGAGAGTGTCTGAGAGTGTCTGAGAGTGTCAGAGAGTGATAGAGAGTGTCAGAGAGTGTCAGAGAGTGTCAGAGAGTGATAGAGAGTGTCAGAGAGTGTCAGAGAGTGTCAGAGAGTGATAGAGAGTTTCAGAGAGTTTCAGAGAGTTTCAGAGAGTTTCAGAGAGTGTCAGAGAGTGTCTGAGAGTGTCAGAGAGTGATACAGAGTGTCAGAGAGTGTCAGAGAGTGATAGAGAGTGATAGAGAGTGTCAGAGAGTGTCAGAGTGTGAGAGAGAGTGTCAGAGAGTGTCAGAGAGTGTCAGAGAGTGAGAGAGAGTGTCCGAGAGTGTCAGAGAGTGTCAGAGAGTGTCTGAGAGTGTCTGAGAGTGTCAGAGAGTGATAGAGAGTGATCGAGAGAGTCAGAGAGTGTCAGAGAGTGTCTGAGAGTGTCAGAGAGTGTCAGAGAGTGATAGAGAGTATCAGAAAGTGTCAGAGAGTGTCTGAGAGTGATAGAGAGTGATAGAGAGTGTCAGAGAGTGTCTGAGAGTGTCTGAGAGTGTCAGAGAGTGTCAGAGAGTGTCAGAGAGTGATAGAGATTGATAGAGAGTATCAGAGAGTGTCTGAGAGTGTCAGAGAGTGTCAGAGAGTGATAGAGAGTGATAGAGTGTGTCAGGGAGTGTCTGAGAGTGTCTGAGAGTGTCAGAGAGTGTCAGAGAGTGATAGAGAGTGATAGAGAGTGTCAGAGAGTGTCAGAGAGGGTCAGAGAGTGTCAGAGAGTGTCAGAGAGTGTCAGAGAGTGATAGAGAGTGATAGAGAGTGTCAGAGAGTGTCAGAGAGTGATACAGAGTGTCAGAGAGTGTCAGAGAGTGTCAGAGAGTGATAGAGAGTGATAGAGAGTGTCAGAGAGTGTCAGAGAGTGAGAGAGAGTGTCAGAGAGTGTCAGAAAGTGTCAGAGAGTGAGAGAGAGTGTCCGAGAGTGTCAGAGAGTGTCTGAGAGTGTCTGAGAGTGTCAGAGAGTGTCAGAGAGTGTCAGAGAGTGATAGAGAGTGATAGAGAGTGTCAGAGAGTGTCAGAGAGTGATACAGAGTGTCAGAGAGTGTCAGAGAGTGTCAGAGAGTGATAGAGAGTGATAGAGAATGTCAGAGAGTGTCAGAGAGTGAGAGAGAGTGTCAGAGAGTGTCAGAGAGTGTCAGAGAGTGAGAGAGAGTGTCCGAGAGTGTCAGAGAGTGTCTGAGAGTGTCTGAGAGTGTCTGAGAGTGTCAGAGAGTGTCAGAGAGTGATAGAGAGTGATCGAGAGTGTCAGAGAGTGTCAGAGAGTGTCAGAGAGTGTCAGAGAGTGTCAGAGAGTGATAGAGAGTGATAGAGAGTGTCAGAGAGTGTCAGAGAGTGTCTGAGAGTGTCAGAGAGTGTCAGAGAGTGTCAGAGAGTGAGAGAGAGTGTCCGAGAGTGTCAGAGAGTGATAGAGAGTGATAGAGAGTGTCAGAGAGTGTCTGAGAGTGTCTGAGAATGTCAGAGAGTGTCAGAGAGTGATAGAGAGTGATAGAGAGTATCAGAGAGTGTCTGAGAGTGTCAGAGAGTGTCAGAGAGTGATAGAGAGTGATAGAGAGTGTCAGGGAGTGTCTGAGAGTGTCAGAGAGTGTCAGAGAGTGTCAGAGAGTGATAGAGAGTGATAGAGAGTGATAGAGAGTGTCAGAGAGTGTCAGAGAGGGTCAGAGAGTGTCAGAGAGTGTCAGAGAGTGTCAGAGAGTGATAGAGAGTGATAGAGAGTGTCAGAGAGTGTCAGAGAGTGATACAGAGTGTCAGAGAGTGTCAGAGAGTGATAGAGCGTGATAGAGAGTGTCAGAGAGTGTCAGAGAGTGAGAGAGAGTGTCAGAGAGTGTCAGAGAGTGTCAGAGAGTGAGAGAGAGTGTCCGAGAGTGTCAGAGAGTGATAGAGAGTGATAGAGAATGTCAGAGAGTGATAGAGAGTGTCAGAGAGTGGCAGAGAGTGTCTGAGAATGTCAGAGAGTGATAGAGAGTGTCAGAGAGTGTCAGAGAGTGTCAGAGAGTGATAGAGAGTTTCAGAGAGTTTCAGAGTGTGTCAGATAGTGTCTGAGAGTGTCAGAGATTGTCTGAGAGTGTCAGAGAGTGTCAGAGAGTGATAGAGAGTGATAGAGAGTGTCAGAGAGTGTCAGAGAGTGTCTGAGAGTGTCTGAGAGTGTCAGAGAGTGTCAGAGAGTGATAGAGAGTGATAGAGAGTGTCAGAGAGTGATAGAGAGTGTCAGAGAGTGGCAGAGAGTGTCTGAGAATGTCAGAGAGTGATAGAGAGTGTCAGAGAGTGTCAGAGAGTGTCAGAGAGTGATAGAGAGTTTCAGAGAGTTTCAGAGTGTGTCAGAGAGTGTCTGAGAGTGTCAGAGATTGTCTGAGAATGTCGGAGAGTGTCAGAGAGTGATAGAGAGTGATAGAGAATGTCAGAGAGTGTCAGAGAGTGTCAGAGAGTGATACAGAGTGTCAGAGAGTGTCAGAGAGTGTCAGAGAGTGATAGTGAGTGATAGAGAGTTTCAGAGAGTGTCAGAGAGTGATAGAGAGTAATAGAGAGTGCCAGAGAGTGTCAGAGAGTGAGAGAGAGTGTCAGAGAGTGTCAAAGAGTGTCAGAGAGTGTCAGAGAGTGTCAGAGAGTGTCAGAGAGTGATAGAGAGTGATAGAGAGTGATAGAGAGTGTCAGAGAGTGTCAGAGAGTGTCAGAGAGAGATACAGAGTGTCAGAGAGTTTCAGAGAGTGTCAGAGAGTGATAGTGAGTGATCGAGAGTTTCAGAGAGTTTCAGAGAGTGTCAGAGAGTGATAGAGAGTGTCAGAGAGTGTCAGACATTGTCAGAGAGTGAGAGAGAGTGTCAGAGAGTGTCAGAGAGTGTCAGAGAGTGTCTGAGAGTGTCAGAGAGTGTCAGAGAGTGTCAGAGAGTGATAGAGAGTGATAGAGAGTGATAGAGAGTGTCAGAGAGTGATAGAGAGTGTCAGAGAGTGGCAGAGAGTGTCTGAGAATGTCAGAGAGTGATAGAGAGTGTCAGAGAGTGTCAGAGAGTGTCAGAGAGTGATAGAGAGTTTCAGAGAGTTTCAGAGTGTGTCAGAGAGTGTCTGAGAGTGTCAGAGATTGTCTGAGAATGTCAGAGAGTGTCAGAGAGTGATAGAGAGTGATAGAGAGTGTCAGAGAGTGTCAGAGAGTGTCAGAGAGTGATACAGAGTGTCAGAGAGTGTCAGAGAGTGTCAGAGAGTGATAGTGAGTGATAGAGAGTTTCAGAGAGTGTCAGAGAGTGATAGAGAGTGATAGAGAGTGCCAGAGAGTGTCAGAGAGTGTCAGAGAGTGAGAGAGAGTGTCAGAGAGTGTCAGAGAGTGTCAGAGAGTGTCTGAGAGTGTCAGAGAGTGATAGAGAGTGATAGAGAGTGATAGAGAGTGTCAGAGAGTGTCAGAGAGTGTCAGAGAGTGATACAGAGTGTCAGAGAGTGTCAGAGAGTGATAGTGAGTGATAGAGAGTTTCAGAGAGTGTGTGAGAGTGTCGGAGAGTGATAGAGAGTGTCAGAGAGTGTCAGAGATTGTCAGAGAGTGAGAGAGAGTGTCAGAGAGTGTCAGAGAGTGTCAGAGAGTGTCTGTGAGTGTCAGAGAGTGTCAGAGAGTGATAGAGAGTGATAGAGAGTGATAGAGAGTGATAGAGAGTGTCAGAGAGTGTCAGAGAGTGATAGTGAGTGATAGAGAGTTTCAGAGAGTGTCAGAGAGTGATAGAGAGTGATAGAGAGTGTCAGAGAGTGTCAGAGAGTGTCAGAGAGTGAGAGAGAGTGTCAGAGATTGTCAGAGAGTGTCAGAGAGTGTCAGAGAGTGTTAGAGAGTGATAGAGAGTGATAGAGAGTGATAGGGAGTGTCAGAGAGTGTCAGAGAGTGATAGTGAGTGTCAGAGAGTGTCAGAGAGTGATAGAGAGTGATAGAGAGTGATAGAGAGTGATAGAGAGTGATAGAGTGTGTCAGAGAGTGTCAGAGAGTGTCAGAGAGTGATAGTGAGTGTCTGAGAGTGTCAGAGAGTGATAGTGAGTGATAGAGAGTTTCAGAGAGTGTCAGAGAGTGATAGAGAGTGATCGAGAGTGTCAGAGAGTGTCAGAGAGTGTCAGAGAGTGAGAGAGAGTGTCAGAGAGTGTCAGAGAGTGTCAGAGAGTGATAGAGAGTGATAGAAAGTGATAGAGAGTGTCAGAGAGTGTCAGAGAGTGTCGGAGAGTGATAGTGAGTGTCTGAGAGTGTCTGAGAGTGTCAGAGAGTGATAGAGAGTGATGGAGAGTGATAGAGAGATGTCAGAGAGTGTCTGAGAGTGTCAGAGAGTGATAGAGAGTGATAGAGAGTGTCAGAGAGTGATAGAGTGTGATAGAGAGTGTCAGAGAGTGTCAGAGAGTGTCTGAGAGTGTCAGAGAGTGATAGAGAGTGACAGAGAGTATCAGAGAGTGTCAGAGAGTGTCAGAGAGTGATAGAGAGTGATAGAGAGTGTCAGAGAGTGTCTGAGATTGTCAGAGAGTGTCAGAGAGTGTCAGAGAGTGTCAGAGAGTGATAGAGAGTGATAGAGAGTATCAGAGAGTGTCAGAGAGTGTCAGAGATTGTCTGAGAGTGTCAGAGAGTGATAGAGAGTGATAGAGAGTGACAGAGAGTATCAGAGAGTGTCAGAGAGTGATAGAGAGTGATAGAGAGTGTCAGAGAGTGTCTGAGAGTGTCAGAGAGTGTCAGAGAGTGTCAGAGAGTGTCAGAGAGTGATAGAGAGTGATAGATAGTATGAGAGAGTGTCTGAGAGTGTCAGAGAGTGTCACAGAGGGATAGAGAGTGATAGAGAGTGTCTGAGAGTGTCTGAGAGTGTCTGAGAGTGTCAGAGAGTGTCAGAGAGTGATAGAGAGTGATAGGGAGTGTCAGAGAATGTCAGAGAGGGTCAGAGAGTGTCAGAGAGTGTCAGAGAGTGTCAGAGAGTGTCAGAGAGTGATAGAGAGTGATAGAGAGTATCAGAGAGTTTCTGAGAGTGTCAGAGAGTGTCAGAGAGTGATAGAGAGTGATAGAGAGCGTCAGGGAGTGTCTGAGAGTGTCTGAGAGTGTCAGAGAGTGTCAGAGAGTGATAGAGAGTGATAGAGAGTGATAGAGAGTGTCAGAGAGTGTCAGAGAGTGCCAGAGAGTGAGGGAGAGTGATAGAGAGTTTCAGAGAGTGTCAGAGAGTGTCTCAGAGTGTCAGAGAGTGATAGAGAGTGATAGAGAGTGTCAGAGAGTGTCAGAGAGTGATAGTGAGTGATAGAGCGTGTCAGAGAGTGTCAGAGAGTGATAGAGAGTGGTAGAGAGTGTCAGAGATTGTCAGAGAGTGAGAGAGAGTGAGAGAGAGTGATAGAGAGTTTCAGAGAGTGTCAGAGAGTGTCTGAGAGTGTCAGAGAGTGTCAGAGAGTGATAGAGAGTGTCAGAGAGTGTCAGAGAGTGTCTGAGAGTGTCAGAGAGTGATAGAGAGTGATAGAGAGTGTCAGAGAGTGTCAGAGAGTGAGAGAGAGTGATAGAGAGTTTCAGAGAGTGTCAGAGAGTGTCTGAGAGAGTCAGAGAGTGATAGAGAGTGATAGAGAGTGTCAGAGAGTGTCAGAGAGTTTCAGAGAGTGATAGTGAGTGATAGAGAGTTTCAGAGAGTGTCAGAGAGTGATAGAGAGTGATAGAGAGTGTCAGAGAGTGTCAGAGAGTGTCTGAGAGTGTCAGAGAGTGATAGAGAGTGATAGAGAGTGTCAGAGAGTGTCAGAGAGTGTCAGAGAGTGAGAGAGTGTGATCGAGAGTTTCAGAGAGTGTCAGAGAGTGTCTGAGAGTTTCAGAGAGTTTCAGAGAGTGATAGAGAGTGATAGAGAGTGTCAGAGAGTGTCAGAGACTGTCAGAGAGTTATAGTGAGTGATAGAGAGTTTCAGAGAGTGTCAGATTGTGATAGGGAGTGATAGAGAGTGATCGAGAGTGATAGAGAGTGTCAGAGAGTGTCAGAGAGTGTCAGAGAGTGAGAGAGAGTGATAGAATGTTTCAGAGAGTGCCAGAGAGTGTCTGAGAGTGTCAGATAGTGATGGAGAGTGTCAGAGAGTGATAGAGAGAGATAGAGAGTGTCAGAGAGTGATAGAGAGTGATAGAGAGTGTCAGAGAGTGTCAGAGAGTGTCAGAGAGTGTCAGAGAGTGACAGAGAGTGATAGAGAGTTTCAGAGAGTGTCAGAGAGTGTCTGAGAGTTTCAGAGAGTGATAGAGAGTGATAGAGAGTGTCAGAGAGTGTCAGAGAGTGTCAGAGAGTGATCGAGAGTGATAGAGAGTGTCAGAGAGTGTCAGAGAGTGACAGAGAGAGATAGAGAGTTTCAGAGAGTGTCAAGAGTGTCTGAGAGTGTCAGAGAGTGATAGAGAGTGATAGAGAGTGTCAGAGAGTATCAGAGAGTTTCAGAGAGTGATAGAGAGTGATAGAGAGTGTCAGAGAGTGTCGGAGAGTGACAGAGAGTGATAGAGAGTTTCAGAGAGTGTCAGAGAGTGTCAGAGAGTGTCAGAGAGTGATCGAGAGTGATAGAGAGTGTCAGAGAGTGTCAGAGAGTTGCAGAGAGTGACAGAGAGTGATAGAGAGTTTCAGAGAGTGTCAGAGAGTGTCTGAGAGTGATCGAGAGTGATAGAGAGTGTCAGAGAGTTGCAGAGAGTGACAGAGAGTGATAGAGAGTTTCAGAGAGTGTCAGAGAGTGTCTGAGAGTGTCAGAGAGTGATAGAGAGTGATAGAGAGTGTCAGAGAGTGTCAGAGAGTGTCAGAGAGTGATAGTGAGTGTCTGAGAGTGTCAGAGAGTGTCAGAGAGTGATAGTGAGTGTCTGAGAGTGTCAGAGAGTGTCAGAGAGTGATAGAGAGTGATAGAGAGTGTCAGAGAGATGTCAGAGAGTGTCAGAGAGTGTCAGAGAGTGATAGAGAGTGATAGAGAGTGATAGAGAGTGATAGAGAGTGATAGAGAGTGTCAGAGAGATGTCAGAGAGTGTCTGAGAGTGTCAGAGAGTGATAGAGAGTGATAGAGAGTGTCAGAGAGTGATAGAGAGTGATAGAGAGTGTCAGAGAGTGTCAGAGAGTGTCAGAGAGTGACAGAGAGTGATAGAGAGTTTCAGAGAGTGTCAGAGAGTGTCTGAGAGTGTCAGAGTGTGATAGAGAGTGATAGAGAGTGTCAGAGAGTGTCAGAGAGTGTCAGAGAGTGATAGAGAGTGATAGAGAGTGTCAGAGAGTGTCAGAGAGTGTCAGAGAGTGACAGAGTGTGATAGAGAGTTTCAGAGAGTGTCAGAGAGTGTCTGAGAGTGTCAGAGTGTGATAGAGAGTGATAGAGAGTTTCAGAGAGTGTCAGAGAGTGATAGAGAGTGATAGAGAGTGTCAGAGAGTGTCTGAGAGGGTCAGAGAGTGATAGAGAGTGATAGAGAGTGTCAGAGAGTGTCAGAGAGTGTCAGAGAGTGAGAGAGTCTGATAGAGAGTTTCAGAGAGTGTCAGAGAGTGTCTGAGAGTGTCAGAGTGTGATAGAGAGTGATAGAGAGTGTCAGAGAGTGTCAGAGAGTGTCAGAGAGTGATAGAGAGTGATAGAGAGTGTCAGAGAGTGTCAGAGAGTGTCAGAGAGTGAGAGAGAGAGTGATAGAAAGTTTCAGAGAGTGTCAGAGAGTGTCTGAGAGTGTCAGAGTGTGTCAGAGAGTGATAGAGAGTTTCAGAGAGTGTCAGAGAGTTTCAGAGAGTGATAGTGAGTGATAGAGAGTTTCAGAGAGTGTCAGAGAGTGATAGAGAGTGATAGAGAGTGTCAGAGAGTGTCAGAGAGTGTCTGAGAGTGTCAGAGAGTGATAGAGAGTGATAGAGAGTGTCAGAGAGTGTCAGAGAGTGTCAGAGAGTGAGAGAGTCTGATAGAGAGTTTCAGAGAGTGTCAGAGAGTGTCTGAGAGTGTCTGAGAGTTTCAGAGTGTTTCAGAGAGTGATAGAGAGTGATAGAGAGTGTCAGAGAGTGTCAGAGAGTGTCAGAGAGTTATAGTGAGTGATAGAGAGTTTCAGAGAGTGTCAGAGAGTGATAGAGAGTGATAGAGAGTGATAGAGAGTGTCAGAGAGTGTCAGAGAGTGTCAGAGAGTGAGAGAGAGTGATAGAGAGTTTCAGAGAGTGTCAGAGAGTGTCTGAGAGTGTCAGATAGTGATGGAGAGTGTCAGAGAGTGATAGAGAGTGATAGAGAGTGTCAGAGAGTGATAGAGAGTGATAGAGAGTGTCAGAGAGTGTCAGAGAGTGTCAGAGAGTGACAGAGAGTTTCAGAGAGTGTCAGAGAGTGATGGAGAGTGTCAGAGAGTTTCAGAGAGATTCAGAGAGTGTCAGAGAGTGATAGAGAGTGATGGAGAGTGTCAGAGAGTTTCAGAGAGTGATAGAGAGTGATAGAGAGTGTCAGAGAGTGTCAGAGAGTGTCAGAGAGTGATCGAGAGTGATCGAGAGTGATAGAGAGTGTCAGAGAGTGTCAGAGAGTGTCAGAGAGTGACAGAGAGTGATAGAGAGTTTCAGAGAGTGTCAGAGAGTGTCTGAGAGTGTCAGAGAGTGATAGAGAGTGATCGAGAGTGATAGAGAGTTTCAGAGAGTGTCAGAGAGTGTCAGAGAGTGTCAGAGAGTGACAGAGAGTGATAGAGAGTGATAGAGAGTGATAGAGAGTGTCAGAGAGTGTCAGAGAGGGTCAGAGAGTGATAGTGAGTGTCAGAGAGTGTCAGAGAGTGTCTGAGAGTGTCAGAGAGTGATAGAGTGTGATAGAGAGTGTCAGAGAGTGTCAGAGAGGGTCAGAGAGTGATAGTGAGTGTCTGAGAGTGTCAGAGAGTGTCAGAGTGATAGAGAGTGATAGAGAGTGATAGAGAGTGTCAGAGAGATGTCAGAGAGTGTCTGAGAGTGTCAGAGAGTGATAGAGAGTGATAGAGAGTGATAGAGAGTGATAGAGAGTGTCAGAGAGATGTCAGAGAGTGATAGAGAGTGATAGAGTGTGTCAGAGAGTGATAGAGATTGATAGAGAGTGTCAGAGAGTGATAGAGAGTGATAAAGAGTGTCATAGAGTGTCAGACAGTGTCAGAGAGTGAGAGAGAGTGATAGAGTGTTTCAGAGAGTGTCAGAGAGTGTCTGAGAGTGTCAGAGAGTGATAGAGAGTGATAGTGAGTGTCAGAGAGTGTCAGAGAGTGTCAGAGAGTGATAGTGAGTGTCTGAGAGTGTCAGAGAGTGTCAGAGAGTGAGAGAGTGTCAGAGAGTGATAGAGAGTGATAGAGAGTGTCAGAGAGTGATAGAGAGTGTCAGAGAGTGTCAGAGAGTGAGAGAGAGTGATAGAGAGTTTCAGAGAGTGTCAGAGAGTGTCTGAGAGTGTCAGAGAGTGATAGAGAGTGTCAGAGAGTGTCAGAGAGTGTCAGAGAGTGTCAGAGAGTGATAGTGAGTATCTGAGAGTGTCAGAGAGTGATAGTGAGTGGCTGAGAGTGTCAGAGAGTGTCAGAGTGTGATAGAGAGTGATAGAGAGTGATAGAGAGAGTCAGAGAGTGTCAGAGAGTGTCAGAGAGTGTCAGAGAGTGTCAGAGAGTGATAGTGAGTGTCTGAGAGTGTCTGAGAGTGTCAGAGAGTGTCAGAGAGTGATAGAGAGATTCAGAGAGTGTCAGAGAGTGATAGAGAGTGATAGAGAGTGTCAGAGAGTGTCAGAGAGTGTCAGAGAGTGTCTGAGAGGTCTGAGAGTGTCAGAGAGTGATAGAGAGTGATCGAGAGTGATAGATAGTTTCAGAGAGTGTCAGAGAGTGTCAGAGAGTGTCAGAGAGTGACAGAGAGTGATAGAGAGTGATAGAGAGTGATAGAGAGTGTCAGAGAGTGTCAGAGAGGGTCAGAGAGTGATAGTGAGTGTCAGAGAGTGTCAGAGAGTGTCTGAGAGTGTCAGAGAGTGATAGAGTGTGATAGAGAGTGTCAGAGAGTGTCAGAGAGGGTCAGAGAGTGATAGTGAGTGTCTGAGAGTGTCAGAGAGTGTCAGGGTGATAGAGAGTGATAGAGAGTGATAGAGAGTGTCAGAGAGATGTCAGAGAGTGTCTGAGAGTGTCAGAGAGTGATAGAGAGTGATAGAGAGTGATAGAGAGTGTCAGAGAGATGTCAGAGAGTGATAGAGAGTGATAGAGTGTGTCAGAGAGTGATAGAGATTGATAGAGAGTGTCAGAGAGTGATAGAGAGTGATAAAGAGTGTCATAGAGTGTCAGACAGTGTCAGAGAGTGAGAGAGAGTGATAGAGAGTTTCAGAGAGTGTCAGAGAGTGTCTGAGAGTGTCAGAGAGTGATAGAGAGTGATAGTGAGTGTCAGAGAGTGTCAGAGAGTGTCAGAGAGTGATAGTGAGTGTCTGAGAGTGTCAGAGAGTGTCAGAGAGTGAGAGAGTGTCAGAGAGTGATAGAGAGTGATAGAGAGTGTCAGAGAGTGATAGAGAGTGTCAGAGAGTGTCAGAGAGTGAGAGAGAGTGATAGAGAGTTTCAGAGAGTGTCAGAGAGTGTCTGAGAGTGTCAGAGAGTGATAGAGAGTGTCAGAGAGTGTCAGAGAGTGTCAGAGAGTGATAGTGAGTATCTGAGAGTGTCAGAGAGTGATAGTGAGTGGCTGAGAGTGTCAGAGAGTGTCAGAGTGTGATAGAGAGTGATAGAGAGTGATAGAGAGAGTCAGAGAGTGTCAGAGAGTGTCAGAGAGTGTCAGAGAGTGTCAGAGAGTGATAGTGAGTGTCTGAGAGTGTCTGAGAGTGTCAGAGAGTGTCAGAGAGTGATAGAGAGTTTCAGAGAGTGTCAGAGAGTGATAGAGAGTGATAGAGAGTGTCAGAGAGTGTCAGAGAGTGTCAGAGAGTGATAGTGAGTGTCTGAGAGTGTCAGAGAGTGTCAGAGAGTGTCAGAGAGTGATAGTGAGTGTCTGAGAGTGTCTGAGAGTGTCAGAGAGTGTCAGAGAGTGATAGAGAGTTTCAGAGAGTGTCAGAGAGTGATAGAGAGTGATAGAGAGTGTCAGAGAGTGTCAGAGAGTGTCAGAGAGTGATAGTGAGTGTCTGAGAGTGTCAGAGAGTGTCAGAGAGTGTCAGAGAGTGATAGTGAGTGTCTGAGAGTGTCAGAGAGTGATAGAGAGTGATAGAGAGTGTCAGAGAGATGTCAGAGAGTGTCAGAGAGTGTCAGAGAGTGATAGAGAGTGATAGAGAGTGATAGAGAGTGATAGAGAGTGATAGAGAGTGTCAGAGAGATGTCAGAGAGTGTCTGAGAGTGTCAGAGAGTGTCAGAGAGTGATAGAGAGTGATAGAGAGTGTCAGAGAGTGATAGAGAGTGATAGAGAGTGTCAGAGAGTGTCAGAGAGTGTCAGAGAGTGACAGAGAGTGATAGAGAGTGATAGAGAGTGTCAGAGAGTGTCAGAGAGTGTCAGAGAGTGTCAGAGAGTGTCAGAGAGTGATAGAGAGTGATAGAGAGTGTCAGAGAGTGTCAGAGAGTGAGAGAGTCTGATAGAGAGTTTCAGAGAGTGTCAGAGAGTGTCTGAGAGTTTCAGAGAGTTTCAGAGAGTGATAGAGAGTGATAGAGAGTGTCAGAGAGTGTCAGAGAGTGTCAGAGAGTTATAGTGAGTGATAGAGAGTTTCAGAGAGTGTCAGAGAGTGATAGAGAGTGATAGAGAGTGATAGAGAGTGTCAGAGAGTGTCAGAGAGTGTCAGAGAGTGAGAGAGAGTGATAGAGAGTTTCAGAGAGTGTCAGAGAGTGTCTGAGAGTGTCAGATAGTGATGGAGAGTGTCAGAGAGTGATAGAGAGTGATAGAGAGTGTCAGAGAGTGATAGAGAGTGATAGAGAGTGATAGAGAGTGTCAGAGAGTGTCAGAGAGTGTCAGAGAGTGACAGAGAGTGATAGAGAGTTTCAGAGAGTGTCAGAGAGTGATGGAGAGTGTCAGAGAGTTTCAGAGAGTTTCAGAGAGTGTCAGAGAGTGATAGAGAGTGATGGAGAGTGTCAGAGAGTTTCAGAGAGTGATAGAGAGTGATAGAGAGTGTCAGAGAGTGTCAGAGAGTGTCAGAGAGTGATCGAGAGTGATCGAGAGTGATAGAGAGTGTCAGAGAGTGTCAGAGAGTGTCAGAGAGTGTCAGAGAGTGACAGAGAGTGATAGAGAGTTTCAGAGAGTGTCAGAGAGTGTCTGAGAGTGTCAGAGAGTGATAGAGAGTGATCGAGAGTGATAGAGAGTTTCAGAGAGTGTCAGAGAGTGTCAGAGAGTGTCAGAGAGTGACAGAGAGTGATAGAGAGTGATAGAGAGTGTCAGAGAGTGTCAGAGAGGGTCAGAGAGTGATAGTGAGTGTCAGAGAGTGTCAGAGAGTGTCTGAGAGTGTCAGAGAGTGATAGAGTGTGATAGAGAGTGTCAGAGAGTGTCAGAGAGGGTCAGAGAGTGATAGTGAGTGTCTGAGAGTGTCAGAGAGTGTCAGAGTGATAGAGAGTGATAGAGAGTGATAGAGAGTGTCAGAGAGATGTCAGAGAGTGTCAGAGAGTGTCAGAGAGTGATGGAGAGTGATAGAGAGTGATATAGAGTGATAGAGAGTGTCAGAGAGATGTCAGAGAGTGATAGAGAGTGATAGAGTGTGTCAGAGAGTGATAGAGATTGATAGAGAGTGTCAGAGAGTGATAGAGAGTGATAAAGAGTGTCATAGAGTGTCAGACAGTGTCAGAGAGTGAGAGAGAGTGATAGAGAGTTTCAGAGAGTGTCAGAGAGTGTCTGAGAGTGTCAGAGAGTGATAGAGAGTGATAGTGAGTGTCAGAGAGTGTCAGAGAGTGTCAGAGAGTGATAGTGAGTGTCTGAGAGTGTCAGAGAGTGTCAGAGAGTGAGAGAGTGTCAGAGAGTGATAGAGAGTGATAGAGAGTGTCAGAGAGTGATAGAGAGTGTCAGAGAGTGTCAGAGAGTGAGAGAGAGTGATAGAGAGTTTCAGAGAGTGTCAGAGAGTGTCTGAGAGAGTCAGAGAGTGATAGAGAGTGTCAGAGAGTGTCAGAGAGTGTCAGAGAGTGTCAGAGAGTGATAGTGAGTATCTGAGAGTGTCAGAGAGTGATAGTGAGTGGCTGAGAGTGTCAGAGAGTGTCAGAGTGTGACAGAGAGTGATAGAGAGTGATAGAGAGAGTCAGAGAGTGTCAGAGAGTGTCAGAGAGTGTCAGAGAGCTTCAGAGAGTGATAGAGAGTGATAGAGAGTGTCAGAGAGTGTCGGAGAGTGATAGAGAGTGATAGAGAGTGATAGAGAGTGTCAGAGAGATGTCAGAGAGTGTCAGAGAGTGTCAGAGAGTGATAGAGAGTGATAGAGAGTGATATAGAGTGATAGAGAGTGTCAGAGAGATGTCAGAGAGTGATAGAGAGTGATAGAGTGTGTCAGAGAGTGATAGAGATTGATAGAGAGTGTCAGAGAGTGATAGAGAGTGATAAAGAGTGTCATAGAGTGTCAGACAGTGTCAGAGAGTGAGAGAGAGTGATAGAGAGTTTCAGAGAGTGTCAGAGAGTGTCTGAGAGTGTCAGAGAGTGATAGAGAGTGATAGTGAGTGTCAGAGAGTGTCAGAGAGTGTCAGAGAGTGATAGTGAGTGTCTGAGAGTGTCAGAGAGTGTCAGAGAGTGAGAGAGTGTCAGAGAGTGATAGAGAGTGATAGAGAGTGTCAGAGAGTGATAGAGAGTGTCAGAGAGTGTCAGAGAGTGAGAGAGAGTGATAGAGAGTTTCAGAGAGTGTCAGAGAGTGTCTGAGAGTGTCAGAGAGTGATAGAGAGTGTCAGAGAGTGTCAGAGAATGTCAGAGAGTGTCAGAGAGTGATAGTGAGTATCTGAGAGTGTCAGAGAGTGATAGTGAGTGGCTGAGAGTGTCAGAGAGTGTCAGAGTGTGATAGAGAGTGATAGAGAGTGATAGAGAGAGTCCGAGAGTGTCAGAGAGTGTCAGAGAGCTTCAGAGAGTGATAGAGAGTGATAGAGAGTGTCAGAGAGTGTCGGAGAGTGACAGAGAGTGACAGAGAGTGATAGAGAGTTTCAGAGAGTGTCAGAGAGTGTCAGAGAGTGTCAGAGAGTGATCGAGAGTGATAGAGAGTGTCAGAGAGTGTCAGAGAGTTGCAGAGAGTGACAGAGAGTGATAGAGTTTTTCGAAGAGTGTCAGAGAGTGTCTCAGAGTGTCAGAGAGTGATAGAGAGTGATAGAGAGTGTCAGAGAGTGTCAGAGAGTGTCAGAGAGTGATAGTGAGTGATAGAGAGTGTCAGAGAGTGTCAGAGAGTGATAGAGAGTGGTAGAGAGTGTCAGAGATTGTCAGAGAGTGAGAGAGAGTGATAGAGAGTTTCAGAGAGTGTCAGAGAGTGTCTGAGAGTGTCAGAGAGTGTCAGAGAGTAATAGAGAGTGTCAGAGAGTGTCAGAGAGTGTCTGAGACTGTCAGAGAGTGATAGAGAGTGTCAGAGAGTGTCAGAGAGTGAGAGAGAGTGATAGAGAGTTTCAGAGAGTGTCAGAGAGTGTCTGAGAGTGTCAGAGAGTGATAGAGAGTGATAGAGAGTGTCAGAGAGTGTCAGAGAGTTTCAGAGAGTGATAGTGAGTGATAGAGAGTTTCAGAGAGTGTCAGAGAGTGATAGAGAGTGATAGAGAGTGTCAGAGAGTGTCAGAGAGTGTCTGAGAGTGTCAGAGAGTGATAGAGAGTGATAGAGAGTGTCAGAGAGTGTCAGAGAGTGTCAGAGAGTGAGAGAGTGTGATCGAGAGTTTCAGAGAGTGTCAGAGAGTGTCTGAGAGTTTCAGAGAGTTTCAGAGAGTGATAGAGAGTGATAGAGAGTGTCAGAGAGTGTCAGAGACTGTCAGAGAGTTATAGTGAGTGATAGAGAGTTTCAGAGAGTGTCAGATTGTGATAGGGAGTGATAGAGAGTGATCGAGAGTGATAGAGAGTGTCAGAGAGTGTCAGAGAGTGTCAGAGAGTGAGAGAGAGTGATAGAATGTTTCAGAGAGTGTCAGAGAGTGTCTGAGAGTGTCAGATAGTGATGGAGAGTGTCAGAGAGTGATAGAGAGAGATAGAGAGTGTCAGAGAGTGATAGAGAGTGATAGAGAGTGTCAGAGAGTGTCAGAGAGTGTCAGAGAGTGTCAGAGAGTGACAGAGAGTGATAGAGAGTTTCAGAGAGTGTCAGAGAGTGTCTGAGAGTTTCAGAGAGTGATAGAGAGTGATAGAGAGTGTCAGAGAGTGTCAGAGAGTGTCAGAGAGTGATCGAGAGTGATAGAGAGTGTCAGAGAGTGTCAGAGAGTGACAGAGAGAGATAGAGAGTTTCAGAGAGTGTCAAGAGTGTCTGAGAGTGTCAGAGAGTGATAGAGAGTGATAGAGAGTGTCAGAGAGTGTCAGAGAGCTTCAGAGAGTGATAGAGAGTGATAGAGAGTGTCAGAGAGTGTCGGAGAGTGACAGAGAGTGACAGAGAGTGATAGAGAGTTTCAGAGAGTGTCAGAGAGTGTCAGAGAGTGTCAGAGAGTGATCGAGAGTGATAGAGAGTGTCAGAGAGTGTCAGAGAGTTGCAGAGAGTGACAGAGAGTGATAGAGAGTTTCAGAGAGTGTCAGAGAGTGTTTGAGAGTGATCGAGAGTGATAGAGAGTGTCAGAGAGTTGCAGAGAGTGACAGAGAGTGATAGAGAGTTTCAGAGAGTGTCAGAGAGTGTCTGAGAGTGTCAGAGAGTGATAGAGAGTGATAGAGAGTGTCAGAGAGTGTCAGAGAGTGTCAGAGAGTGATAGAGAGTGATAGAGAGTGTCAGAGAGTGTCAGAGAGTTTCAGAGAGTGAGAGAGAGTGATAGAGATTGTCAGAGAGTGTCGGAGAGTGACAGAGAGTGACAGAGAGTGATAGAGAGTTTCAGAGAGTGTCAGAGAGTGTCAGAGAGTGATCGAGAGTGATAAAGAGTGTCAGAGAGTGTCAGAGAGTTGCAGAGAGTGACAGAGAGTGATAGAGAGTTTCAGAGAGTGTCAGAGAGTGTCTGAGAGTGATCGAGAGTGATAGAGAGTGTCAGAGAGTTGCAGAGAGTGACAGAGAGTGATAGAGAGTTTCAGAGAGTGTCAGAGAGTGTCTGAGAGTGTCAGAGAGTGATAGAGAGTGATAGAGAGTGATAGAGAGTGTCAGAGAGTGTCAGAGAGTGTCAGAGAGTGATAGTGAGTGTCTGAGAGTGTCAGAGAGTGTCAGAGAGTGATAGTGAGTGTCTGAGAGTGTCAGAGAGTGTCAGAGAGTGATAGTGAGTGTCTGAGAGTGTCAAAAAGTGTCAGAGAGTGATAGTGAGTGTCTGAGAGTGTCAGAGAGTGTCAGAGATTGATAGAGAGTGATAGAGAGTGTCAGAGAGATGTCAGAGAGTGTCAGAGAGTGTCAGAGAGTGATAGAGAGTGATAGAGAGTGATAGAGAGTGATAGAGAGTGTCAGAGAGTGTCAGAGAGTGTCAGAGAGTGATAGTGAGTGATAGAGAGTGTCAGAGAGTGTCAGAGAGTGATAGAGAGTGGTAGAGAGTGTCAGAGATTGTCAGAGAGTGAGAGAGAGTGATAGAGAGTTTCAGAGAGTGTCAGAGAGTGTCTGAGAGTGTCAGAGAGTGTCAGAGAGTGATAGAGAGTGTCAGAGAGTGTCAGAGAGTGTCTGAGACTGTCAGAGAGTGATAGAGAGTGTCAGAGAGTGTCAGAGAGTGAGAGAGAGTGATAGAGAGTTTCAGAGAGTGTCAGAGAGTGTCTGAGAGTGTCAGAGAGTGATAGAGAGTGATAGAGAGTGTCAGAGAGTGTCAGAGAGTTTCAGAGAGTGATAGTGAGTGATAGAGAGTTTCAGAGAGTGTCAGAGAGTGATAGAGAGTGATAGAGAGTGTCAGAGAGTGTCAGAGAGTGTCTGAGAGTGTCAGAGAGTGATAGAGAGTGATAGAGAGTGTCAGAGAGTGTCAGAGAGTGTCAGAGAGTGAGAGAGTGTGATCGAGAGTTTCAGAGAGTGTCAGAGAGTGTCTGAGAGTTTCAGAGAGTTTCAGAGAGTGATAGAGAGTGATAGAGAGTGTCAGAGAGTGTCAGAGACTGTCAGAGAGTTATAGTGAGTGATAGAGAGTTTCAGAGAGTGTCAGATTGTGATAGGGAGTGATAGAGAGTGATCGAGAGTGATAGAGAGTGTCAGAGAGTGTCAGAGAGTGTCAGAGAGTGAGAGAGAGTGATAGAATGTTTCAGAGAGTGTCAGAGAGTGTCTGAGAGTGTCAGATAGTGATGGAGAGTGTCAGAGAGTGATAGAGAGAGATAGAGAGTGTCAGAGAGTGATAGAGAGTGATAGAGAGTGTCAGAGAGTGTCAGAGAGTGTCAGAGAGTGTCAGAGAGTGACAGAGAGTGATAGAGAGTTTCAGAGAGTGTCAGAGAGTGTCTGAGAGTTTCAGAGAGTGATAGAGAGTGATAGAGAGTGTCAGAGAGTGTCAGAGAGTGTCAGAGAGTGATCGAGAGTGATAGAGAGTGTCAGAGAGTGTCAGAGAGCTTCAGAGAGTGATAGAGAGTGATAGAGAGTGTCAGAGAGTGTCGGAGAGTGACAGAGAGTGACAGAGAGTGATAGAGAGTTTCAGAGAGTGTCAGAGAGTGTCAGAGAGTGTCAGAGAGTGATCGAGAGTGATAGAGAGTGTCAGAGAGTGTCAGAGAGTTGCAGAGAGTGACAGAGAGTGATAGAGAGTTTCAGAGAGTGTCAGAGAGTGTTTGAGAGTGATCGAGAGTGATAGAGAGTGTCAGAGAGTTGCAGAGAGTGACAGAGAGTGATAGAGAGTTTCAGAGAGTGTCAGAGAGTGTCTGAGAGTGTCAGAGAGTGATAGAGAGTGATAGAGAGTGTCAGAGAGTGTCAGAGAGTGTCAGAGAGTGATAGAGAGTGATAGAGAGTGTCAGAGAGTGTCAGAGAGTTTCAGAGAGTGAGAGAGAGTGATAGAGATTGTCAGAGAGTGTCGGAGAGTGACAGAGAGTGACAGAGAGTGATAGAGAGTTTCAGAGAGTGTCAGAGAGTGTCAGAGAGTGTCAGAGAGTGATCGAGAGTGATAAAGAGTGTCAGAGAGTGTCAGAGAGTTGCAGAGAGTGACAGAGAGTGATAGAGAGTTTCAGAGAGTGTCAGAGAGTGTCTGAGAGTGATCGAGAGTGATAGAGAGTGTCAGAGAGTTGCAGAGAGTGACAGAGAGTGATAGAGAGTTTCAGAGAGTGTCAGAGAGTGTCTGAGAGTGTCAGAGAGTGATAGAGAGTGATAGAGAGTGATAGAGAGTGTCAGAGAGTGTCAGAGAGTGTCAGAGAGTGATAGTGAGTGTCTGAGAGTGTCAGAGAGTGTCAGAGAGTGATAGTGAGTGTCTGAGAGTGTCAGAGAGTGTCAGAGAGTGATAGTGAGTGTCTGAGAGTGTCAGAGAGTGTCAGAGAGTGATAGTGAGTGTCTGAGAGTGTCAGAGAGTGTCAGAGATTGATAGAGAGTGATAGAGAGTGTCAGAGAGATGTCAGAGAGTGTCAGAGAGTGTCAGAGAGTGATAGAGAGTGATAGAGAGTGATAGAGAGTGATAGAGAGTGTCAGAGAGATGTCAGAGAGTGTCTGAGAGTGTCAGAGAGTGTCAGAGAGTGATAGAGAGTGATAGAGAGTGTCAGAGAGTGATAGAGAGTGATAGAGAGTGTCAGAGAGTGTCAGAGAGTGTCAGAGAGTGACAGAGAGTGATAGAGAGTGTCAGAGAGTGTCAGAGAGTGTCTGAGAGTGTCAGAGTGTGATAGAGAGTGATAGAGAGTGTCAGAGAGTGTCAGAGAGTGTCAGAGAGTGATAGAGAGTGATAGAGAGTGTCAGAGAGTGTCAGAGAGTGTCAGAGAGTGACAGAGTGTGATAGAGAGTTTCAGAGAGTGTCAGAGAGTGTCTGAGAGAGTCAGAGTGTGATAGAGAGTGATAGAGAGTTTCAGAGAGTGTCAGAGAGTGATAGAGAGTGATAGAGAGTGTCAGAGAGTGTCTGAGCGTGTCAGAGAGTGATAGAGAGTGATAGAGAGTGTCAGAGAGTGTCAGAGAGTGTCAGAGAGTGAGAGAGTCTGATAGAGAGTTTCAGAGAGTGTCAGAGAGTGTCTGAGAGTGTCAGAGTGTGATAGAGAGTGATAGAGAGTGTCAGAGAGTGTCAGAGAGTGTCAGAGAGTGATAGAGAGTGATAGAGAGTGTCAGAGAGTGTCAGAGAGTGTCAGAGAGTGAGAGAGAGAGTGATAGAAAATTTCAGAGAGTGTCATAGAGTGTCTGAGAGTGTCAGAGAGTGTCAGAGAGTTATAGAGAGTTTCAGAGAGTGTCAGAGAGTTTCAGAGAGTGATAGTGAGTGATAGAGAGTTTCAGAGAGTGTCAGAGAGTGATAGAGAGTGATAGAGAGTGTCAGAGAGTGTCAGAGTGTGTCTGAGAGTGTCAGAGAGTGATAGAGAGTGATAGAGAGTGTCAGAGAGTGTCAGAGAGTGTCAGAGAGTGAGAGAGTCTGATAGAGAGTTTCAGAGAGTGTCAGAGAGTGTCTGAGAGTTTCAGAGAGTTTCAGAGAATGATAGAGAGTGATAGAGAGTGTCAGAGAGTGTCAGAGAGTGTCAGAGAGTTATAGTGAGTGATAGAGAGTTTCAGAGAGTGTCAGAGAGTGATAGAGAGTGATAGAGAGTGATAGAGAGTGTCAGAGAGTGTCAGAGAGTGTCAGAGAGTGAGAGAGAGTGATAGAGAGTTTCAGAGAGTGTCAGAGAGTGTCAGAGAGTGAGAGAGTCTGATAGAGAGTGTCAGAGAGTGTCAGAGAGTGTCAGAGAGTGATAGAGAGTGATAGAGAGTGTCAGAGAGTGTCAGAGAGTGTCAGAGAGTGAGAGAGAGAGTGATAGAAAATTTCAGAGAGTGTCATAGAGTGTCTGAGAGTGTCAGAGAGTGTCAGAGAGTGATAGAGAGTTTCAGAGAGTGTCAGAGAGTTTCAGAGAGTGATAGTGAGTGATAGAGAGTTTCAGAGAGTGTCAGAGAGTGATAGAGAGTGATAGAGAGTGTCAGAGAGTGTCAGAGTGTGTCTGAGAGTGTCAGAGAGTGATAGAGAGTGATAGAGAGTGTCAGAGAGTGTCAGAGAGTGTCAGAGAGTGAGAGAGTCTGATAGAGAGTGTCAGAGAGTGTCAGAGAGTGTCAGAGAGTGATAGAGAGTGATAGAGAGTGTCAGAGAGTGTCAGAGAGTGTCAGAGAGTGAGAGAGAGAGTGATAGAAAATTTCAGAGAGTGTCATAGAGTGTCTGAGAGTGTCAGAGAGTGTCAGAGAGTGATAGAGAGTTTCAGAGAGTGTCAGAGAGTTTCAGAGAGTGATAGTGAGTGATAGAGAGTTTCAGAGAGTGTCAGAGAGTGATAGAGAGTGATAGAGAGTGTCAGAGAGTGTCAGAGTGTGTCTGAGAGTGATAGAGAGTGTCAGAGAGTGTCAGAGAGTGTCAGAGAGTTATAGTGAGTGATAGAGAGTTTCAGAGAGTGTCAGAGAGTGATAGAGAGTGATAGAGAGTGATAGAGAGTGTCAGAGAGTGTCAGAGAGTGTCAGAGAGTGAGAGAGAGTGATAGAGAGTTTCAGAGAGTGTCAGAGAGTGTCTGAGAGTGTCAGATAGTGATGGAGAGTGTCAGAGAGTGATAGAGAGTGTCAGAGAGTGATAGAGAGTGATAGAGAGTGTCAGAGAGTGTCAGAGAGTGTCAGAGAGTGACAGAGAGTGATAGAGAGTTTCAGAGAGTGTCAGAGAGTGTCAGAGAGTGATGGAGAGTGTCAGAGAGTTTCAGAGAGTTTCAGAGAGTGTCAGAGAGTGATAGAGAGTGATGGAGAGTGTCAGAGAGTTTCAGAGAGTGATAGAGAGTGATAGAGAGTGTCAGAGAGTGTCAGAGAGTGTCAGAGAGTGATCGAGAGTGATCGAGAGTGATAGAGAGTGTCAGAGAGTGTCAGAGAGTGTCAGAGAGTGTCAGAGAGTGACAGAGAGTGATAGAGAGTTTCAGAGAGTGTCAGAGAGTGTCTGAGAGTGTCAGAGAGTGATAGAGAGTGATCGAGAGTGATAGAGAGTTTCAGAGAGTGTCAGAGAGTGTGAGAGTGTGTCAGAGAGTGACAGAGAGTGATAGAGAGTGATAGAGAGTGTCAGAGAGTGTCAGAGAGGGTCAGAGAGTGATAGTGAGTGTCAGAGAGTGTCAGAGAGTGTCTGAGAGTGTCAGAGAGTGATAGAGTGTGATAGAGAGTGTCAGAGAGTGTCAGAGAGGGTCAGAGAGTGATAGTGAGTGTCTGAGAGTGTCAGAGAGTGTCAGAGTGATAGAGAGTGATAGAGAGTGATAGAGAGTGTCAGAGAGATGTCAGAGAGTGTCAGAGAGTGTCAGAGAGTGATAGAGAGTGATAGAGAGTGATATAGAGTGATAGAGAGTGTCAGAGAGATGTCAGAGAGTGATAGAGAGTGATAGAGTGTGTCAGAGAGTGATAGAGATTGATAGAGAGTGTCAGAGAGTGATAGAGAGTGATAAAGAGTGTCATAGAGTGTCAGACAGTGTCAGAGAGTGAGAGAGAGTGATAGAGAGTTTCAGAGAGTGTCAGAGAGTGTCTGAGAGTGTCAGAGAGTGATAGAGAGTGATAGTGAGTGTCAGAGAGTGTCAGAGAGTGTCAGAGAGTGATAGTGAGTGTCTGAGAGTGTCAGAGAGTGTCAGAGAGTGAGAGAGTGTCAGAGAGTGATAGAGAGTGATAGAGAGTGTCAGAGAGTGATAGAGAGTGTCAGAGAGTGTCAGAGAGTGAGAGAGAGTGATAGAGAGTTTCAGAGAGTGTCAGAGAGTGTCTGAGAGTGTCAGAGAGTGATAGAGAGTGTCAGAGAGTGTCAGAGAGTGTCAGAGAGTGTCAGAGAGTGATAGTGAGTATCTGAGAGTGTCAGAGAGTGATAGTGAGTGGCTGAGAGTGTCAGAGAGTGTCAGAGTGTGACAGAGAGTGATAGAGAGTGATAGAGAGAGTCAGAGAGTGTCAGAGAGTGATAGAGAGTGATAGAGAGTGTCAGAGAGTGATAGAGAGTGTCAGAGAGTGTCAGAGAGTGAGAGAGAGTGATAGAGAGTTTCAGAGAGTGTCAGAGAGTGTCTGAGAGTGTCAGAGAGTGATAGAGAGTGTCAGAGAGTGTCAGAGAGTGTCAGAGAGTGTCAGAGAGTGATAGTGAGTATCTGAGAGTGTCAGAGAGTGATAGTGAGTGGCTGAGAGTGTCAGAGAGTGTCAGAGTGTGACAGAGAGTGATAGAGAGTGATAGAGAGAGTCAGAGAGTGTCAGAGAGTGTCAGAGAGTGTCAGAGAGCTTCAGAGAGTGATAGAGAGTGATAGAGAGTGTCAGAGAGTGTCGGAGAGTGATAGAGAGTGATAGAGAGTGATAGAGAGTGTCAGAGAGATGTCAGAGAGTGTCAGAGAGTGTCAGAGAGTGATAGAGAGTGATAGAGTGATATAGAGTGATAGAGAGTGTCAGAGAGATGTCAGAGAGTGATAGAGAGTGATAGAGTGTGTCAGAGAGTGATAGAGATTGATAGAGAGTGTCAGAGAGTGATAGAGAGTGATAAAGAGTGTCATAGAGTGTCAGACAGTGTCAGAGAGTGAGAGAGAGTGATAGAGAGTTTCAGAGAGTGTCAGAGAGTGTCTGAGAGTGTCAGAGAGTGATAGAGAGTGATAGTGAGTGTCAGAGAGTGTCAGAGAGTGTCAGAGAGTGATAGTGAGTGTCTGAGAGTGTCAGAGAGTGTCAGAGAGTGAGAGAGTGTCAGAGAGTGATAGAGAGTGATAGAGAGTGTCAGAGAGTGATAGAGAGTGTCAGAGAGTGTCAGAGAGTGAGAGAGAGTGATAGAGAGTTTCAGAGAGTGTCAGAGAGTGTCTGAGAGTGTCAGATAGTGATAGAGAGTGTCAGAGAGTGTCAGAGAATGTCAGAGAGTGTCAGAGAGTGATAGTGAGTATCTGGGAGTGTCAGAGAGTGATAGTGAGTGGCTGAGAGTGTCAGAGAGTGTCAGAGTGTGATAGAGAGTGATAGAGAGTGATAGAGAGAGTCAGAGAGTGTCAGAGAGTGTCAGAGAGCTTCAGAGAGTGATAGAGAGTGATAGAGAGTGTCAGAGAGTGTCGGAGAGTGACAGAGAGTGACAGAGAGTGATAGAGAGTTTCAGAGAGTGTCAGAGAGTGTCAGAGAGTGTCAGAGAGTGATCGAGAGTGATAGAGAGTGTCAGAGAGTGTCAGAGAGTTGCGGAGAGTGACAGAGAGTGATAGAGAGTTTCAGAGAGTGTCAGAGAGTGTCTCAGAGTGTCAGAGAGTGATAGAGAGTGATAGAGAGTGTCAGAGAGTGTCAGAGAGTGTCAGAGAGTGATAGTGAGTGATAGAGAGTGTCAGAGAGTGTCAGAGAGTGATAGAGAGTGGTAGAGAGTGTCAGAGATTGTCAGAGAGTGAGAGAGAGTGATAGAGAGTTTCAGAGAGTGTCAGAGAGTGTCTGAGAGTGTCAGAGAGTGTCAGAGAGTGATAGAGAGTGTCAGAGAGTGTCAGAGAGTGTCTGAGACTGTCAGAGAGTGATAGAGAGTGTCAGAGAGTGTCAGAGAGTGAGAGAGTGATAGAGAGTTTCAGAGAGTGTCAGAGAGTGTCTGAGAGTGTCAGAGAGTGATAGAGAGTGATAGAGAGTGTCAGAGAGTGTCAGAGAGTTTCAGAGAGTGATAGTGAGTGATAGAGAGTTTCAGAGAGTGTCAGAGAGTGATAGAGAGTGATAGAGAGTGTCAGAGAGTGTCAGAGAGTGTCTGAGAGTGTCAGAGAGTGATAGAGAGTGATAGAGAGTGTCAGAGAGTGTCAGAGAGTGTCAGAGAGTGAGAGAGTGTGATCGAGAGTTTCAGAGAGTGTCAGAGAGTGTCTGAGAGTTTCAGAGAGTTTCAGAGAGTGATAGAGAGTGATAGAGAGTGTCAGAGAGTGTCAGAGACTGTCAGAGAGTTATAGTGAGTGATAGAGAGTTTCAGAGAGTGTCAGATTGTGATAGGGAGTGATAGAGAGTGATCGAGAGTGATAGAGAGTGTCAGAGAGTGTCAGAGAGTGTCAGAGAGTGAGAGAGAGTGATAGAATGTTTCAGAGAGTGTCAGAGAGTGTCTGAGAGTGTCAGATAGTGATGGAGAGTGTCAGAGAGTGATAGAGAGAGATAGAGAGTGTCAGAGAGTGATAGAGAGTGATAGAGAGTGTCAGAGAGTGTCAGAGAGTGTCAGAGAGTGTCAGAGAGTGACAGAGAGTGATAGAGAGTTTCAGAGAGTGTCAGAGAGTGTCTGAGAGTTTCAGAGAGTGATAGAGAGTGATAGAGAGTGTCAGAGAGTGTCAGAGAGTTTCAGAGAGTGATCGAGAGTGATAGAGAGTGTCAGAGAGTGTCAGAGAGTGACAGAGAGAGATAGAGAGTTTCAGAGAGTGTCAAGAGAGTCTGAGAGTGTCAGAGAGTGATAGAGAGTGATAGAGAGTGTCAGAGAGTGTCAGAGAGCTTCAGAGAGTGATAGAGAGTGATAGAGAGTGTCAGAGAGTGTCGGAGAGTGACAGAGAGTGACAGAGAGTGATAGAGAGTTTCAGAGAGTGTCAGAGAGTGTCAGAGAGTGTCAGAGAGTGATCGAGAGTGATAGAGAGTGTCAGAGAGTGTCAGAGAGTTGCAGAGAGTGACAGAGAGTGATAGAGAGTGATAGAGAGTGATAGAGAGTGATAGAGAGTGTCAGAGAGATGTCAGAGAGTGTCTGAGAGTGTCAGAGAGTGTCAGAGAGTGATAGAGAGTGATAGAGAGTGTCAGAGAGTGATAGAGAGTGATAGAGAGTGTCAGAGAGTGTCAGAGAGTGTCAGAGAGTGACAGAGAGTGATAGAGAGTGTCAGAGAGTGTCAGAGAGTGTCTGAGAGTGTCAGAGTGTGATAGAGAGTGATAGAGAGTGTCAGAGAGTGTCAGAGAGTGTCAGAGAGTGATAGAGAGTGATAGAGAGTGTCAGAGAGTGTCAGAGAGTGTCAGAGAGTGACAGAGTGTGATAGAGAGTTTCAGAGAGTGTCAGAGAGTGTCTGAGAGAGTCAGAGTGTGATAGAGAGTGATAGAGAGTTTCAGAGAGTGTCAGAGAGTGATAGAGAGTGATAGAGAGTGTCAGAGAGTGTCTGAGCGTGTCAGAGAGTGATAGAGAGTGATAGAGAGTGTCAGAGAGTGTCAGAGAGTGTCAGAGAGTGAGAGAGTCTGATAGAGAGTTTCAGAGAGTGTCAGAGAGTGTCTGAGAGTGTCAGAGTGTGATAGAGAGTGATAGAGAGTGTCAGAGAGTGTCAGAGAGTGTCAGAGAGTGATAGAGAGTGATAGAGAGTGTCAGAGAGTGTCAGAGAGTGTCAGAGAGTGAGAGAGAGAGTGATAGAAAATTTCAGAGAGTGTCATAGAGTGTCTGAGAGTGTCAGAGAGTGTCAGAGAGTTATAGAGAGTTTCAGAGAGTGTCAGAGAGTTTCAGAGAGTGATAGTGAGTGATAGAGAGTTTCAGAGAGTGTCAGAGAGTGATAGAGAGTGATAGAGAGTGTCAGAGAGTGTCAGAGTGTGTCTGAGAGTGTCAGAGAGTGATAGAGAGTGATAGAGAGTGTCAGAGAGTGTCAGAGAGTGTCAGAGAGTGAGAGAGTCTGATAGAGAGTTTCAGAGAGTGTCAGAGAGTGTCTGAGAGTTTCAGAGAGTTTCAGAGAATGATAGAGAGTGATAGAGAGTGTCAGAGAGTGTCAGAGAGTGTCAGAGAGTTATAGTGAGTGATAGAGAGTTTCAGAGAGTGTCAGAGAGTGATAGAGAGTGATAGAGAGTGATAGAGAGTGTCAGAGAGTGTCAGAGAGTGTCAGAGAGTGAGAGAGAGTGATAGAGAGTTTCAGAGAGTGTCAGAGAGTGTCAGAGAGTGAGAGAGTCTGATAGAGAGTGTCAGAGAGTGTCAGAGAGTGTCAGAGAGTGATAGAGAGTGATAGAGAGTGTCAGAGAGTGTCAGAGAGTGTCAGAGAGTGAGAGAGAGAGTGATAGAAAATTTCAGAGAGTGTCATAGAGTGTCTGAGAGTGTCAGAGAGTGTCAGAGAGTGATAGAGAGTTTCAGAGAGTGTCAGAGAGTTTCAGAGAGTGATAGTGAGTGATAGAGAGTTTCAGAGAGTGTCAGAGAGTGATAGAGAGTGATAGAGAGTGTCAGAGAGTGTCAGAGTGTGTCTGAGAGTGTCAGAGAGTGATAGAGAGTGATAGAGAGTGTCAGAGAGTGTCAGAGAGTGTCAGAGAGTGAGAGAGTCTGATAGAGAGTGTCAGAGAGTGTCAGAGAGTGTCAGAGAGTGATAGAGAGTGATAGAGAGTGTCAGAGAGTGTCAGAGAGTGTCAGAGAGTGAGAGAGAGAGTGATAGAAAATTTCAGAGAGTGTCATAGAGTGTCTGAGAGTGTCAGAGAGTGTCAGAGAGTGATAGAGAGTTTCAGAGAGTGTCAGAGAGTTTCAGAGAGTGATAGTGAGTGATAGAGAGTTTCAGAGAGTGTCAGAGAGTGATAGAGAGTGATAGAGAGTGTCAGAGAGTGTCAGAGTGTGTCTGAGAGTGATAGAGAGTGTCAGAGAGTGTCAGAGAGTGTCAGAGAGTTATAGTGAGTGATAGAGAGTTTCAGAGAGTGTCAGAGAGTGATAGAGAGTGATAGAGAGTGATAGAGAGTGTCAGAGAGTGTCAGAGAGTGTCAGAGAGTGAGAGAGAGTGATAGAGAGTTTCAGAGAGTGTCAGAGAGTGTCTGAGAGTGTCAGATAGTGATGGAGAGTGTCAGAGAGTGATAGAGAGTGTCAGAGAGTGATAGAGAGTGATAGAGAGTGTCAGAGAGTGTCAGAGAGTGTCAGAGAGTGACAGAGAGTGATAGAGAGTTTCAGAGAGTGTCAGAGAGTGTCAGAGAGTGATGGAGAGTGTCAGAGAGTTTCAGAGAGTTTCAGAGAGTGTCAGAGAGTGATAGAGAGTGATGGAGAGTGTCAGAGAGTTTCAGAGAGTGATAGAGAGTGATAGAGAGTGTCAGAGAGTGTCAGAGAGTGTCAGAGAGTGATCGAGAGTGATCGAGAGTGATAGAGAGTGTCAGAGAGTGTCAGAGAGTGTCAGAGAGTGTCAGAGAGTGACAGAGAGTGATAGAGAGTTTCAGAGAGTGTCAGAGAGTGTCTGAGAGTGTCAGAGAGTGATAGAGAGTGATCGAGAGTGATAGAGAGTTTCAGAGAGTGTCAGAGAGTGTGAGAGTGTGTCAGAGAGTGACAGAGAGTGATAGAGAGTGATAGAGAGTGTCAGAGAGTGTCAGAGAGGGTCAGAGAGTGATAGTGAGTGTCAGAGAGTGTCAGAGAGTGTCTGAGAGTGTCAGAGAGTGATAGAGTGTGATAGAGAGTGTCAGAGAGTGTCAGAGAGGGTCAGAGAGTGATAGTGAGTGTCTGAGAGTGTCAGAGAGTGTCAGAGTGATAGAGAGTGATAGAGAGTGATAGAGAGTGTCAGAGAGATGTCAGAGAGTGTCAGAGAGTGTCAGAGAGTGATAGAGAGTGATAGAGAGTGATATAGAGTGATAGAGAGTGTCAGAGAGATGTCAGAGAGTGATAGAGAGTGATAGAGTGTGTCAGAGAGTGATAGAGATTGATAGAGAGTGTCAGAGAGTGATAGAGAGTGATAAAGAGTGTCATAGAGTGTCAGACAGTGTCAGAGAGTGAGAGAGAGTGATAGAGAGTTTCAGAGAGTGTCAGAGAGTGTCTGAGAGTGTCAGAGAGTGATAGAGAGTGATAGTGAGTGTCAGAGAGTGTCAGAGAGTGTCAGAGAGTGATAGTGAGTGTCTGAGAGTGTCAGAGAGTGTCAGAGAGTGAGAGAGTGTCAGAGAGTGATAGAGAGTGATAGAGAGTGTCAGAGAGTGATAGAGAGTGTCAGAGAGTGTCAGAGAGTGAGAGAGAGTGATAGAGAGTTTCAGAGAGTGTCAGAGAGTGTCTGAGAGTGTCAGAGAGTGATAGAGAGTGTCAGAGAGTGTCAGAGAGTGTCAGAGAGTGTCAGAGAGTGATAGTGAGTATCTGAGAGTGTCAGAGAGTGATAGTGAGTGGCTGAGAGTGTCAGAGAGTGTCAGAGTGTGACAGAGAGTGATAGAGAGTGATAGAGAGAGTCAGAGAGTGTCAGAGAGTGATAGAGAGTGATAGAGAGTGTCAGAGAGTGATAGAGAGTGTCAGAGAGTGTCAGAGAGTGAGAGAGAGTGATAGAGAGTTTCAGAGAGTGTCAGAGAGTGTCTGAGAGTGTCAGAGAGTGATAGAGAGTGTCAGAGAGTGTCAGAGAGTGTCAGAGAGTGTCAGAGAGTGATAGTGAGTATCTGAGAGTGTCAGAGAGTGATAGTGAGTGGCTGAGAGTGTCAGAGAGTGTCAGAGTGTGACAGAGAGTGATAGAGAGTGATAGAGAGAGTCAGAGAGTGTCAGAGAGTGTCAGAGAGTGTCAGAGAGCTTCAGAGAGTGATAGAGAGTGATAGAGAGTGTCAGAGAGTGTCGGAGAGTGATAGAGAGTGATAGAGAGTGATAGAGAGTGTCAGAGAGATGTCAGAGAGTGTCAGAGAGTGTCAGAGAGTGATAGAGAGTGATAGAGTGATATAGAGTGATAGAGAGTGTCAGAGAGATGTCAGAGAGTGATAGAGAGTGATAGAGTGTGTCAGAGAGTGATAGAGATTGATAGAGAGTGTCAGAGAGTGATAGAGAGTGATAAAGAGTGTCATAGAGTGTCAGACAGTGTCAGAGAGTGAGAGAGAGTGATAGAGAGTTTCAGAGAGTGTCAGAGAGTGTCTGAGAGTGTCAGAGAGTGATAGAGAGTGATAGTGAGTGTCAGAGAGTGTCAGAGAGTGTCAGAGAGTGATAGTGAGTGTCTGAGAGTGTCAGAGAGTGTCAGAGAGTGAGAGAGTGTCAGAGAGTGATAGAGAGTGATAGAGAGTGTCAGAGAGTGATAGAGAGTGTCAGAGAGTGTCAGAGAGTGAGAGAGAGTGATAGAGAGTTTCAGAGAGTGTCAGAGAGTGTCTGAGAGTGTCAGATAGTGATAGAGAGTGTCAGAGAGTGTCAGAGAATGTCAGAGAGTGTCAGAGAGTGATAGTGAGTATCTGGGAGTGTCAGAGAGTGATAGTGAGTGGCTGAGAGTGTCAGAGAGTGTCAGAGAGTGTCAGAGAGTGATAGAGAGTGATAGAGAGTGATATAGAGTGATAGAGAGTGTCAGAGAGATGTCAGAGAGTGATAGAGAGTGATAGAGTGTGTCAGAGAGTGATAGAGATTGATAGAGAGTGTCAGAGAGTGATAGAGAGTGATAAAGAGTGTCATAGAGTGTCAGACAGTGTCAGAGAGTGAGAGAGAGTGATAGAGAGTTTCAGAGAGTGTCAGAGAGTGTCTGAGAGTGTCAGAGAGTGATAGAGAGTGATAGTGAGTGTCAGAGAGTGTCAGAGAGTGTCAGAGAGTGATAGTGAGTGTCTGAGAGTGTCAGAGAGTGTCAGAGAGTGAGAGAGTGTCAGAGAGTGATAGAGAGTGATAGAGAGTGTCAGAGAGTGATAGAGAGTGTCAGAGAGTGTCAGAGAGTGAGAGAGAGTGATAGAGAGTTTCAGAGAGTGTCAGAGAGTGTCTGAGAGTGTCAGAGAGTGATAGAGAGTGTCAGAGAGTGTCAGAGAGTGTCAGAGAGTGTCAGAGAGTGATAGTGAGTATCTGAGAGTGTCAGAGAGTGATAGTGAGTGGCTGAGAGTGTCAGAGAGTGTCAGAGTGTGACAGAGAGTGATAGAGAGTGATAGAGAGAGTCAGAGAGTGTCAGAGAGTGATAGAGAGTGATAGAGAGTGTCAGAGAGTGATAGAGAGTGTCAGAGAGTGTCAGAGAGTGAGAGAGAGTGATAGAGAGTTTCAGAGAGTGTCAGAGAGTGTCTGAGAGTGTCAGAGAGTGATAGAGAGTGTCAGAGAGTGTCAGAGAGTGTCAGAGAGTGTCAGAGAGTGATAGTGAGTATCTGAGAGTGTCAGAGAGTGATAGTGAGTGGCTGAGAGTGTCAGAGAGTGTCAGAGTGTGACAGAGAGTGATAGAGAGTGATAGAGAGAGTCAGAGAGTGTCAGAGAGTGTCAGAGAGTGTCAGAGAGCTTCAGAGAGTGATAGAGAGTGATAGAGAGTGTCAGAGAGTGTCGGAGAGTGATAGAGAGTGATAGAGAGTGATAGAGAGTGTCAGAGAGATGTCAGAGAGTGTCAGAGAGTGTCAGAGAGTGATAGAGAGTGATAGAGTGATATAGAGTGATAGAGAGTGTCAGAGAGATGTCAGAGAGTGATAGAGAGTGATAGAGTGTGTCAGAGAGTGATAGAGATTGATAGAGAGTGTCAGAGAGTGATAGAGAGTGATAAAGAGTGTCATAGAGTGTCAGACAGTGTCAGAGAGTGAGAGAGAGTGATAGAGAGTTTCAGAGAGTGTCAGAGAGTGTCTGAGAGTGTCAGAGAGTGATAGAGAGTGATAGTGAGTGTCAGAGAGTGTCAGAGAGTGTCAGAGAGTGATAGTGAGTGTCTGAGAGTGTCAGAGAGTGTCAGAGAGTGAGAGAGTGTCAGAGAGTGATAGAGAGTGATAGAGAGTGTCAGAGAGTGATAGAGAGTGTCAGAGAGTGTCAGAGAGTGAGAGAGAGTGATAGAGAGTTTCAGAGAGTGTCAGAGAGTGTCTGAGAGTGTCAGATAGTGATAGAGAGTGTCAGAGAGTGTCAGAGAATGTCAGAGAGTGTCAGAGAGTGATAGTGAGTATCTGGGAGTGTCAGAGAGTGATAGTGAGTGGCTGAGAGTGTCAGAGAGTGTCAGAGTGTGATAGAGAGTGATAGAGAGTGATAGAGAGAGTCAGAGAGTGTCAGAGAGTGTCAGAGAGCTTCAGAGAGTGATAGAGAGTGATAGAGAGTGTCAGAGAGTGTCGGAGAGTGACAGAGAGTGACAGAGAGTGATAGAGAGTTTCAGAGAGTGTCAGAGAGTGTCAGAGAGTGTCAGAGAGTGATCGAGAGTGATAGAGAGTGTCAGAGAGTGTCAGAGAGTTGCGGAGAGTGACAGAGAGTGATAGAGAGTTTCAGAGAGTGTCAGAGAGTGTCTCAGAGTGTCAGAGAGTGATAGAGAGTGATAGAGAGTGTCAGAGAGTGTCAGAGAGTGTCAGAGAGTGATAGTGAGTGATAGAGAGTGTCAGAGAGTGTCAGAGAGTGATAGAGAGTGGTAGAGAGTGTCAGAGATTGTCAGAGAGTGAGAGAGAGTGATAGAGAGTTTCAGAGAGTGTCAGAGAGTGTCTGAGAGTGTCAGAGAGTGTCAGAGAGTGATAGAGAGTGTCAGAGAGTGTCAGAGAGTGTCTGAGACTGTCAGAGAGTGATAGAGAGTGTCAGAGAGTGTCAGAGAGTGAGAGAGTGATAGAGAGTTTCAGAGAGTGTCAGAGAGTGTCTGAGAGTGTCAGAGAGTGATAGAGAGTGATAGAGAGTGTCAGAGAGTGTCAGAGAGTTTCAGAGAGTGATAGTGAGTGATAGAGAGTTTCAGAGAGTGTCAGAGAGTGATAGAGAGTGATAGAGAGTGTCAGAGAGTGTCAGAGAGTGTCTGAGAGTGTCAGAGAGTGATAGAGAGTGATAGAGAGTGTCAGAGAGTGTCAGAGAGTGTCAGAGAGTGAGAGAGTGTGATCGAGAGTTTCAGAGAGTGTCAGAGAGTGTCTGAGAGTTTCAGAGAGTTTCAGAGAGTGATAGAGAGTGATAGAGAGTGTCAGAGAGTGTCAGAGACTGTCAGAGAGTTATAGTGAGTGATAGAGAGTTTCAGAGAGTGTCAGATTGTGATAGGGAGTGATAGAGAGTGATCGAGAGTGATAGAGAGTGTCAGAGAGTGTCAGAGAGTGTCAGAGAGTGAGAGAGAGTGATAGAATGTTTCAGAGAGTGTCAGAGAGTGTCTGAGAGTGTCAGATAGTGATGGAGAGTGTCAGAGAGTGATAGAGAGAGATAGAGAGTGTCAGAGAGTGATAGAGAGTGATAGAGAGTGTCAGAGAGTGTCAGAGAGTGTCAGAGAGTGTCAGAGAGTGACAGAGAGTGATAGAGAGTTTCAGAGAGTGTCAGAGAGTGTCTGAGAGTTTCAGAGAGTGATAGAGAGTGATAGAGAGTGTCAGAGAGTGTCAGAGAGTTTCAGAGAGTGATCGAGAGTGATAGAGAGTGTCAGAGAGTGTCAGAGAGTGACAGAGAGAGATAGAGAGTTTCAGAGAGTGTCAAGAGAGTCTGAGAGTGTCAGAGAGTGATAGAGAGTGATAGAGAGTGTCAGAGAGTGTCAGAGAGCTTCAGAGAGTGATAGAGAGTGATAGAGAGTGTCAGAGAGTGTCGGAGAGTGACAGAGAGTGACAGAGAGTGATAGAGAGTTTCAGAGAGTGTCAGAGAGTGTCAGAGAGTGTCAGAGAGTGATCGAGAGTGATAGAGAGTGTCAGAGAGTGTCAGAGAGTTGCAGAGAGTGACAGAGAGTGATAGAGAGTTTCAGAGAGTGTCAGAGAGTGTCTGAGAGTGATCGAGAGTGATAGAGAGTGTCAGAGAGTTGCAGAGAGTGACAGAGAGTGATAGATAGTTTCAGAGAGTGTCAGAGAGTGTCTGAGAGTGTCAGAGAGTGATAGAGAGTGATAGAGAGTGTCAGAGAGTGTCAGAGAGTGTCAGAGAGTGATAGTGAGTGTCTGAGAGTGTCAGAGAGTGTCAGAGAGTGTCAGAGAGTTTCAGAGAGTGAGAGAGAGTGATAGAGATTGTCAGAGAGTGTCGGAGAGTGACAGAGAGTGACAGAGAGTGATAGAGAGTTTCAGAGAGTGTCAGAGAGTGTCAGAGAGTGTCAGAGAGTGATCGAGAGTGATAAAGGGTGTCAGAGAGTGTCAGAGAGTTGCAGAGAGTGACAGAGAGTGATAGAGAGTTTCAGAGAGTGTCAGAGAGTGTCTGAGAGTGATCGAGAGTGATAGAGAGTGTCAGAGAGTTGCAGAGAGTGACAGAGAGTGATAGAGAGTTTCAGAGAGTGTCAGAGAGTGTCTGAGAGTGTCAGAGAGTGATAGAGAGTGATAGAGAGTGATAGAGAGTGTCAGAGAGTGTCAGAGAGTGTCAGAGAGTGATAGTGAGTGTCTGAGAGTGTCAGAGAGTGTCAGAGAGTGATAGAGAGTGTCAGAGAGTGTCAGAGAGCTTCAGAGAGTGATAGAGAGTGATAGAGAGTGTCAGAGAGTGTCGGAGAGTGACAGAGAGTGACAGAGAGTGATAGAGAATTTCAGAGAGTGTCAGAGAGTGTCAGAGAGTGTCAGAGAGTGATCGAGAGTGATAGAGAGTGTCAGAGAGTGTCAGAGAGTTGCAGAGAGTGACAGAGAGTGATAGAGAGTTTCAGAGAGTGTCAGAGAGTGTCTGAGAGTGATCGAGAGTGATAGAGAGTGTCAGAGAGTTGCAGAGAGTGACAGAGAGTGATAGAGAGTTTCAGAGAGTGTCAGAGAGTGTCTGAGAGTGTCAGAGAGTGATAGAGAGTGATAGAGAGTGTCAGAGAGTGTCAGAGAGTGTCAGAGAGTGATAGTGAGTGTCTGAGAGTGTCAGAGAGTGTCAGAGAGTGTCAGAGAGTTTCAGAGAGTGAGAGAGAGTGATAGAGATTGTCAGAGAGTGTCGGAGAGTGACAGAGAGTGACAGAGAGTGATAGAGAGTTTCAGAGAGTGTCAGAGAGTGTCAGAGAGTGTCAGAGAGTGATCGAGAGTGATAAAGAGTGTCAGAGAGTGTCAGAGAGTTGCAGAGAGTGACAGAGAGTGATAGAGAGTTTCAGAGAGTGTCAGAGAGTGTCTGAGAGTGATCGAGAGTGATAGAGAGTGTCAGAGAGTTGCAGAGAGTGACAGAGAGTGATAGAGAGTTTCAGAGAGTGTCAGAGAGTGTCTGAGAGTGTCAGAGAGTGATAGAGAGTGATAGAGAGTGATAGAGAGTGTCAGAGAGTGTCAGAGAGTGTCAGAGAGTGATAGTGAGTGTCTGAGAGTGTCAGAGAGTGTCAGAGAGTGATAGTGAGTGTCTGAGAGTGTCAGAGAGTGTCAGAGAGTGATAGTGAGTGTCTGAGAGTGTCAGAGAGTGTCAGAGAGTGATAGTGAGTGTCTGAGAGTGTCAGAGAGTGTCAGAGATTGATAGAGAGTGATAGAGAGTGTCAGAGAGATGTCAGAGAGTGTCAGAGAGAGTCAGAGAGTGATAGAGAGTGATAGAGAGTGATAGAGAGTGTCAGAGAGATGTCAGAGAGTGTCTGAGAGTGTCAGAGAGTGTCAGAGAGTGATAGAGAGTGATAGAGAGTGTCAGAGAGTGATAGAGAGTGATAGAGAGTGTCAGAGAGTGTCAGAGAGTGTCAGAGAGTGACAGAGAGTGATAGAGAGTGTCAGAGAGTGTCAGAGAGTGTCTGAGAGTGTCAGAGTGTGATAGAGAGTGATAGAGAGTGTCAGAGAGTGTCAGAGAGTGTCAGAGAGTGATAGAGAGTGATAGAGAGTGTCAGAGAGTGTCAGAGAGTGTCAGAGAGTGACAGAGTGTGATAGAGAGTTTCAGAGAGTGTCAGAGAGTGTCTGAGAGAGTCAGAGTGTGATAGAGAGTGATAGAGAGTTTCAGAGAGTGTCAGAGAGTGATAGAGAGTGATAGAGAGTGTCAGAGAGTGTCTGAGCGTGTCAGAGAGTGATAGAGAGTGATAGAGAGTGTCAGAGAGTGTCAGAGAGTGTCAGAGAGTGACAGAGAGTGATAGAGAGTGTCAGAGAGTGTCAGAGAGTGTCAGAGAGTGAGAGAGAGAGTGATAGAAAATTTCAGAGAGTGTCATAGAGTGTCTGAGAGTGTCAGAGAGTGTCAGAGAGTGATAGAGAGTTTCAGAGAGTGTCAGAGAGTTTCAGAGAGTGATAGTGAGTGATAGAGAGTTTCAGAGAGTGTCAGAGAGTGATAGAGAGTGATAGAGAGTGTCAGAGAGTGTCAGAGTGTGTCTGAGAGTGTCAGAGAGTGATAGAGAGTGATAGAGAGTGTCAGAGAGTGTCAGAGAGTGTCAGAGAGTGAGAGAGTCTGATAGAGAGTTTCAGAGAGTGTCAGAGAGTGTCTGAGAGTTTCAGAGAGTTTCAGAGAATGATAGAGAGTGATAGAGAGTGTCAGAGAGTGTCAGAGAGTGTCAGAGAGTTATAGTGAGTGATAGAGAGTTTCAGAGAGTGTCAGAGAGTGATAGAGAGTGATAGAGAGTGATAGAGAGTGTCAGAGAGTGTCAGAGAGTGTCAGAGAGTGAGAGAGAGTGATAGAGAGTTTCAGAGAGTGTCAGAGAGTGTCAGAGAGTGAGAGAGTCTGATAGAGAGTGTCAGAGAGTGTCAGAGAGTGTCAGAGAGTGATAGAGAGTGATAGAGAGTGTCAGAGAGTGTCAGAGAGTGTCAGAGAGTGAGAGAGAGAGTGATAGAAAATTTCAGAGTGTGTCATAGAGTGTCTGAGAGTGTCAGAGAGTGTCAGAGAGTGATAGAGAGTTTCAGAGAGTGTCAGAGAGTTTCAGAGAGTGATAGTGAGTGATAGAGAGTTTCAGAGAGTGTCAGAGAGTGATAGAGAGTGATAGAGAGTGTCAGAGAGTGTCAGAGTGTGTCTGAGAGTGTCAGAGAGTGATAGAGAGTGATAGAGAGTGTCAGAGAGTGTCAGAGAGTGTCAGAGAGTGAGAGAGTCTGATAGAGAGTTTCAGAGAGTGTCAGAGAGTGTCTGAGAGTTTCAGAGAGTTTCAGAGAATGATAGAGAGTGATAGAGAGTGTCAGAGAGTGTCAGAGAGTGTCAGAGAGTTATAGTGAGTGATAGAGAGTTTCAGAGAGTGTCAGAGAGTGATAGAGAGTGATAGAGAGTGATAGAGAGTGTCAGAGAGTGTCAGAGAGTGTCAGAGAGTGAGAGAGAGAGATAGAGAGTTTCAGAGAGTGTCAGAGAGTGTCTGAGAGTGTCAGATAGTGATGGAGAGTGTCAGAGAGTGATAGAGAGTGTCAGAGAGTGATAGAGAGTGATAGAGAGTGTCAGAGAGTGTCAGAGAGTGTCAGAGAGTGACAGAGAGAGTCTGAGAGTTTCAGAGAGTGGTAGAGAGTGATAGAGAGTGTCAGAGAGTGTCAGAGAGTGTCAGCGAGTGATCGAGAGTGATAGAGAGTGATGGAGAGTGTCAGAGAGTGTCAGAGAGTGTCAGAGAGTGACAGAGAGTGATAGAGAGTTTCAGAGAGTGTCAGAGAGTGTCAGAGAGTGATGGAGAGTGTCAGAGAGTTTCAGAGAGTTTCAGAGAGTGTCAGAGAGTGATAGAGAGTGATGGAGAGTGTCAGAGAGTTTCAGAGAGTGATAGAGAGTGATAGAGAGTGTCAGAGAGTGTCAGAGAGTGTCAGAGAGTGATAGAGAGTGATCGAGAGTGATAGAGAGTGTCAGAGAGTGTCAGAGAGTGTCAGAGAGTGACAGAGAGTGATAGAGAGTTTCAGAGAGTGTCAGAGAGTGTCTGAGAGTGTCAGAGAGTGATAGAGAGTGATCGAGAGTGATAGAGAGTGTCAGAGAGTGTCAGAGAGTGTCAGAGAGTGTCAGAGAGTGACAGAGAGTGATAGAGAGTTTCAGAGAGTGTCAGAGAGTGTCTGAGAGTGTCAAAGAGTGAAAGAGTGTGATAGAGAGTGTCAGAGAGTGTCAGAGAGGGTCAGAGAGTGATAGTGAGTGTCTGAGAGTGTCAGAGAGTGTCAGAGTGATAGAGAGTGATAGAGAGTGATAGAGAGTGTCAGAGAGATGTCAGAGAGTGTCTGAGAGTGTCAGAGAGTGATAGAGAGTGATAGAGAGTGATAGAGAGTGATAGAGAGTGATAGAGAGTGATAGAGAGTGATAGAGAGTGTCAGAGAGATGTCAGAGAGTGATAGAGAGTGATAGAGAGTGTCAGAGAGTGATAGAGATTGATAGAGAGTGTCAGAGAGTGATAGAGAGTGATAAAGAGTGTCATAGAGTGTCAGACAGTGTCAGAGAGTGAGAGAGAGTGATAGAGAGTTTCAGAGAGTGTCAGAGAGTGTCAGAGAGTGTCAGAGAGTGATAGAGAGTGATAGTGAGTGTCAGAGAGTGTCAGAGAGTGATAGTGAGTGTCAGAGAGTGTCAGAGAGATGTCAGAGAGTGATAGAGAGTGATAGAGAGTGTCAGAGAGTGATAGAGATTGATAGAGAGTGTCAGAGAGTGATAGAGAGTGATAAAGAGTGTCATAGAGTGTCAGACAGTGTCAGAGAGTGAGAGAGAGTGATAGAGAGTTTCAGAGAGTGTCAGAGAGTGTCAGACAGTGTCAGAGAGTGATGGAGAGTGTCAGAGAGTTTCAGAGAGTTTCAGAGAGTGTCAGTGAGTGATAGAGAGTGATGGAGAGTTTCAGAGAGTGATAGAGAGTGATAGAGAGTGTCAGAGAGTGTCAGAGAGTGTCAGAGAGTGATCGAGAGTGATCGAGAGTGATAGAGAGTGTCAGAGAGTGTCAGAGAGTGTCAGAGAGTGTCAGAGAGTGACAGAGAGTGATAGGGAGTGTCAGAGAGTGTCTGAGAGTGTCAGAGAGTGATAGAGAGTGATCGAGAGTGATAGAGAGTGTCAGAGAGTGTCAGAGAGTGTCAGAGAGTGTCAGAGAGTGACAGAGAGTGATAGAGAGTTTCAGAGAGTGTCAGAGAGTGTCTGAGAGTGTCAGAGAGTGATAGAGTGTGATAGAGAGTGTCAGAGAGTGTCAGAGAGGGTCAGAGAGTGATAGTGAGTGTCTGAGAGTGTCAGAGAGTGATAGAGAGTGATCGAGAGTGATAGAGAGTGTCAGAGAGTGTCAGAGAGTGTCAGAGAGTGACAGAGAGTGATAGAGAGTTTCAGAGAGTGTCAGAGAGTGTCAGAGAGTGTCAGAGAGTGATAGAGTGTGATAGAGAGTGTCAGAGAGTGTCAGAGAGGGTCAGAGAGTGATAGTGAGTGTCTGAGAGTGTCAGAGAGTGTCAGAGTGATAGAGAGTGATAGAGAGTGATAGAGAGTGTCAGAGAGTGTCAGAGAGTGATAGAGAGTGATAGAGAGTGATAGAGAGTGATAGAGAGTGATAGAGAGTGTCAGAGAGTGATAGAGAGTGTCAGAGAGTGATAGAGATTGATAGAGAGTGTCAGAGAGTGATAGAGAGTGATAAAGAGTGTCATAGAGTGTCAGACAGTGTCAGAGAGTGAGTGAGAGTGATAGAGAGTTTCAGAGAGTGTCAGAGAGTGTCTGAGAGTGTCAGAGAGTGATAGAGTGTGATAGAGAGTGTCAGAGAGTGTCAGAGAGGGTCAGAGAGTGATAGTGAGTGTCTGAGAGTGTCAGAGAGTGTCAGAGTGATAGAGAGTGATAGAGAGTGATAGAGAGTGTCAGAGAGATGTCAGAGAGTGTCTGAGAGTGTCAGAGAGTGATAGAGAGTGATAGAGAGTGATAGAGAGTGATAGAGAGTGATAGAGAGTGTCAGAGAGATGTCAGAGAGTGATAGAGAGTGTCAGAGAGTGATAGAGATTGATAGAGAGTGTCAGAGAGTGATAGAGAGTGATAAAGAGTGTCATAGAGTGTCAGACAGTGTCAGAGAGTGAGAGAGAGTGATAGAGAGTTTCAGAGAGTGTCAGAGAGTGTCTGAGAGTGTCAGAGAGTGATAGAGAGTGATAGTGAGTGTCAGAGAGTGTCAGAGAGTGATAGTGAGTGTCTGAGAGTGTCAGAGAGTGTCAGAGAGTGAGAGAGTGTCAGAGAGTGATAGAGAGTGATAGAGAGTGTCAGAGAGTGATAGAGAGTGTCAGAGAGTGTCAGAGGGTGAGAGAGAGTGATAGAGAGTTTCAGAGAGTGTCAGAGAGTGTCTGAGAGTGTCAGAGAGTGATAGAGAGTGTCAGAGAGTGTCAGAGAGTGTCAGAGAGTGTCAGAGAGTGATAGTGAGTATCTGAGAGTGTCAGAGAGTGATAGTGAGTGGCTGAGAGTGTCAGAGAGTGTCAGAGTGTGATAAAGAGTGATAGAGAGTGATAGAGAGAGTCAGAGAGTGTCAGAGAGTGTCAGAGAGTGATAGTGAGTGTCTGAGAGTGTCTGAGAGTGTCAGAGAGTGTCAGAGAGTGTCAGAGAGTGAGAGAGAGTGAGAGAGAGTGATAGAGAGTTTCAGAGAGTGTCAGAGAGTGTCAGAGAGTGATAGAGTGTCAGATAGTGTCAGAGAGTGTTAGAGAGTGATAGAGAGTGTGAGAGAGTTTTAGTGAGTGTCAGAGAGTGTCAGAGAGTGATAGTGAGTGTCAGAGAGTATCAGAGAGTGATAGTGAGTGTCCGAGAGTATCAGAGAGTGTCGGAGATTGTCAGAGGGTGATAGAGAGTGTGAGAGAGTTTTAGTGAGTGTCAGAGAGTGCTAGAGAGTGTCAGAGAGTGTCAGAGAGTGTCAGAGAGTGAAAGTGAGTGTCTGAGAGTTTCAGACCGTGTCAGAGAGTGTCAGAGAGTGGTAGAGAGTGATAGAGAGTGTCAGAGAGTGTCAGAGAGTGATAGTAAGTGTCAGAGAGTGTCAGAGAGTGTCAGATTGTGATAGGGAGTGATAGAGAGTGATCGAGAGTGATAGAGAGTGTCAGAGAGTGTCAGAGAGTGTCAGAGAGTGAGAGAGAGTGATAGAATGTTTCAGAGAGTGTCAGAGAGTGTCTGAGAGTGTCAGATAGTGATGGAGAGTGTCAGAGAGTGATAGAGAGAGATAGAGAGTGTCAGAGAGTGATAGAGAGTGATAGAGAGTGTCAGAGAGTGTCAGAGAGTGTCAGAGAGTGACAGAGAGTGATAGAGAGTTTCAGAGAGTGTCAGAGAGTGTCTGAGAGTTTCAGAGAGTGATAGAGAGTGATAGAGAGTGTCAGAGAGTGTCAGAGAGTGATCGAGAGTGATCGAGAGTGATAGAGAGTGTCAGAGAGTGTCAGAGAGTGACAGAGAGAGATAGAGAGTTTCAGAGAGTGTCAAGAGTGTCTGAGAGTGTCAGAGAGTGATAGAGAGTGATAGTGAGTGATAGAGAGTGTCAGAGAGTGTCAGAGAGTGTCAGAGAGTGTCTGAGAGTGTCAGAGAGTGTCAGAGAGTGAGAGAGAGTGATAGGGAGTTTCAGAGAGTTTCAGAGAGTGTCAGAGAGTTTCAGAGAGTGTCAGAGAGTGAGAGAGAGTGTCAGAGAGTGATAGAGTGTCAGAGAGTGATCGAGAGTGTCAGAGAGTGATAGAGAGTGTCAGAGTGTGACAGAGAGAGATAGAGAGTGTCTGAGAGTGTCTGTGATTGTCAGAGAGTGTCTGAAGTTGTCAGAGAGTGTCAGAGAGTGATAAAGAGTGTAAGAGAGTGTCTGAGAGTGTCAGAGAGTGTCAGACAGTGTCAGAGAGTGGTAGAGAGTGTCAGAGAGTGTCATTGAGTGATAGAGAGTATCAGAGAGTGTCAGAGAGTGAAATAGAGTGTCAGAAAGTGATAGAGAGTGATAGAGAGTGTCTGAGAGTGTCAGAGAGCCTCTGAGAGTGTCAGAGAGTGATAGAGAGTGTCAGAGAGTGTCAGAGAGTGTCAGAGTGTGTCAGAGTGTGTCAGAGTGTGTCAGAGGGTGTCAGAGAGTGTCAGAGAGTGATAGAGTGTGTCAGAGACTGATACAGAGTGTCAGAGAGTGTCAGAGAGTGTCAGAGTGTGTCAGAGTGTGTCAGAGGTTGTCAGAGAGTGTCAGAGAGTGATAGAGAGTGATAGAGAGTGATAGAGAGTGTCAGAGAGTGTCATAGAGTGATGGAGAGTGTCAGAGTGTGATTGAGAGTGTCAGAGTGTGTCAGAGAGTGTCAGAGCGTAATAGAGAGTGATAGAGAGTGTCAGAGTGTGTCACAGAGTGTCTGATTGTGTCAGAGAGTGTCAGAGAGTGATAGAGAGTGTCACAGAGTGTCATTGAGTGATAGAGAGTGTCAGAGAGTGTCAGAGAGTGATAGAGAGTGATAGAGAGTGTCAGAGAGAGTCAGAGAGTGATAGAGAGTGATAGAGTGTGATAGAGTGTGTCAGAGAGTGATAGAGAGTGATATAGAGTGTCAGAGAGTGATAGAGAGTGTCATTGGGTGTCAGAGAGTGATACAGAGTGTGATAGAGTGTGTCTGAAAGTGCCAGAGTGTGTCAGAGAGTGATGGGGATTGATAGAGAGTTTCAGAGTGTGATAGAGAGTGATAGAGAGCCTCTGAGAGTGTCAGAGAGTGTCAGAGTGTGTCAGAGTGTTTCAGAGGGTGTCAGAGATTCTCAGAGAGTGATAGAGAGTGTCAGAGAGTGTCAGAGATTGTCAGAGTGTGTCAGAGTGTGTCAGAGGTTGTCAGAGAGTGTCAGAGAGTGACAGAGAGTGACATAGAGTGTCAGAGAGTGTCATAGAGTGATGGAGAGTGTCAGAGAGTGATAGAGAGTGTCAGAGTGTGTCAGAGAGTGTCAGAGCGTAATAGAGAGTGATAGAGAGCGTCAGAGAGTGTCATCGAGTGATAGAGAGTGTCAGAGTGTGTCACAGAGTGTCTGATTGTGTCAGAGAGTGTCAGAGAGTGATAGAGACTGTCACAGAGTGTCATTGAGTGATAGAGAGTGTCAGAGAGTGTCAGAGAGTGATAGAGAGTGATAGAGAGTGATAGAGAGTGTCAGAGAGAGTCAGTGAGTGATAGAGAGTGACAGAGAGTGTCAGAGAGTGTCAGACAGTGATAGAGAGTGATATAGAGTATCAGAGATTGATAGAGAGTGTCATTGGGTGTCAGAGATTGATACGGAGTGTGATAGAGGGTGTCTGAGAGTGTCAGAGTGTGTCAGAGAGTGTCAGAGAGTGATGGAGAGTGATAGAGAGTGTCACAGAGTGTCATCGAGTGATGGAGAGTTTCAGAGAGTGTCAGAGAGTGATAGAGAGTGATAGAGAGTGTCAGAGAGTGATAGAGAGTGTCAGAGAGTGATAGAGAGTGTCAGAGTTAGTCACAGAGTGTCTGAGTGTGTCAGAGAGTTTCAGAGAGTGATAGAGAGTGCCATAGAGTGTCAGAGAGTGATAGAGAGTTTTAGAGAGTGTCAGAGCGTGATAGAGAGTGTCAGAGATTGTCAGAGTGTGTCAGAGGGTATCAGAGAGTGTCAGAGAGTGATAGAGAGTGTCAGAGACTGATAGAGAGTGTCAGAGAGTGTCAGAGTGTGTCAGAGTGTGTCAGAGGGTGTCAGAGAGTGATAGAGAGTGTCATAGAGTGATGGAGAGTGTCAGAGAGTGATAGAGAGTGTCAGAGTGTGTCAGAGAGTGTCAAAGCGTAATAGAGTGTGAAAGAGAGCGTCAGAGACTGTCAGAGAGTGATAGAGGGTGTCAGAGTGTGTCACAGAGTGTCTGATTGTCTCAGAGAGTGTCAGAGAGTGATAGAGAGTGTCACAGATTGTCATTGAGTTATAGAGAATGTCAGAGAGTGTCAGAGAGTGATAGAGAGTGATAGAGAGTGTCAGAGAGAGTCAGAGAGTGATAGAGAGTGTCAGAGAGTGTCAGAGAGTGATAAAGAGTGTCATTGGATGTCAGAGAGTGATACAGAGTGTGATAGAGAGTGTCTGATTGTGTCAGAGAGTGTCAGAGAGTGATAGAGAGTGTCACAGATTGTCATTGAGTTATAGAGAGTGTCAGAGAGTGTCAGAGAGTGATAGAGAGTGATAGAGAGTGTCAGAGAGTGATAGAGAGTGATACAGAGTGTCAGAGAGTGATGGAGAGTGTCAGAGCGTGATAGAGAGTGATAGAGAGTGTCAGAGAGTGTCAGAGAGTGATAAAGAGTGTCATTGGGTGTCAGAGAGTGATACAGAGTGTGATAGAGAGTGTCTGAGAGTGTCAGAGTGTGTCAGAGTGTGATGGAGAGTGATGGAGAGTGATAGAGAGTATCACAGAGTGTCATCGAGTGATGGAGAGTGTCAGAGCGTGATAGAGAGTGATAGAGAGTGTCAGAGAGTGTCAGAGAGTGATAGAGAGTGTCAGAGAGTGATAGAGAGTGTCAGAGAGAGTCACAGAGTGTCTGAGTGTGTCAGAGAGTTTCAGAGAGTGATAGAGAATGATAGAGAGTGTCAGAGAGTGATTGAGAGTGATAGAGATTGTCAGAGAGTGTCAGAGAGTGATAGAGAGCGATAGAGAGTTTCAGAGCGTGATAGAGAGTGTCAGAGATTGTCAGAGAGTGTCAGAGAGTGATAAAGAGTGATAGAGAGTGCCCGAGAGTGATAGAGAGTGTCAGAGAGAGTCATTGAGTGATAGAGTGTGTCAGAGAGTGTCAGAGAGTGATCGAGAGTGTCAGAGGGTGATAGAGAGTGTCAGAGAGTGACAGAGAGTGATAGAGAGTGTCTGAGAGTGTCTGTGATTGTCAGAGTGTCTGAGATTGTCAGAGAGTGTCAGAGAGTGATAAAGAGTGAAAGAGAGTGTCTGAGAGTGTCAGAGAGTGTCAGAGAGTGTCAGAGAGTGTCAGAGAGTGATAGAGAGTGTCAGAGAGTGTCAGAGAGTGTCATTGAGTGATAGAGAGTGTCAGAGAGTGTCAGAGAGTGATATAGAGTGTCAGAAAGTGATAGAGAGTGATAGAGAGTGTCAGAGAGTGCCAGAGAGTGATAGAGAGCTTCAGAGAGTGTTAGAGAGTGTCAGAGAGTGTCTGAGAGAGACAGAGAGTGACAGAGAGTGTCTGAGATTGTCAGTGAGTGTCAGAGAGTGACAGAGAGTGTCACAGAGTGTCAGAAAGTGAGAGAGAGTGTTAGAGAGCCTCTGAGAGAGTTAGAGAGTGTCAGAGAGTGATAGAGAGTGTCAGAGAGTGTCAGAGTGTGTCAGAGTGTGTCAGAGGGTGTCAGAGGGTGTCAGAGAGTGTCAGAGTGTGATAGAGTGTGTCAGAGAGTGCCAGAGAGTGATAGAGAGCTTCAGAGAGTGTTAGAGAGTGTCAGAGAGTGTCTGAGAGAGACAGAGAGTGACAGAGAGTGTCTGAGATTGTCAGTGAGTGTCAGAGAGTGACAGAGAGTGTCACAGAGTGTCAGAGACTGATAGAGAGTGTTAGAGAGCCTCTGAGAGAGTTAGAGAGTGTCAGAGAGTGATAGAGAGTGTCTAAGAGTGTCAGAGTGTGTCGAGAGAGTCAGAGAGTGATAGAGAGTGATAGAGAGTGTCAGAGAGTGTCAGAGAGTGTCAGAGAGTAATAGAGAGTGACAGAGAGTGATAGAGAGTGTCAGAGTGTGTCAGAGAGTGTCATAGAGTGATAGAGAGTGTCACAGTGTGTCACAGAATGTCTGAGAGTGTCAGAGAGTGTCGGAGAGTGAGAGAGAGTGATAGAGAGTGTCAGAGAGTGATAGAGAGTGATAGAGCGTGTCAGAGAGTGTCATTGAATGATAGAGAGTGTCATTGGGTGTCAGAGAGTGATACGGAGTGTGATAGAGAGTGTCTGAGAGTGTCAGAGTGTGTCAGAGAGTGTCACAGAGTGTCATCGAGTGATAGAGAGTGTCACGGAGTGTCATCGAGTGATGGAGAGTGTCAGAGAGTGTCAGAGAGTGATAGAGAGTGATAGAGAGTGTCAGAGAGTGTCAGAGAGTGTCAGAGAGTGATAGAGAGTGTCAGAGAGTGATAGAGAGTGTCAGAGAGAGTCACAGAGTGTCTGAGTGTGTCAGAGAGTTTCAGAGAGTGATAGAGAATGATAGAGAGTGTCAGAGAGTGATTGAGAGTGATAGAGATTGTCAGAGAGTGTCAGAGAGTGATAGAGAGTGATAGAGAGTTTCAGAGCGTGATAGAGAGTGTCAGAGATTGTCAGAGAGTGTCAGAGAGTGATAAAGAGTGATAGAGAGTGCCTGAGAGTGATAGAGAGTGTCAGAGAGAGTCATCGAGTGATAGAGTGTGTCAGAGAGTGTCAGAGAGTGATCGAGAGTGTCAGAGAGTGATAGAGAGTGTCAGAGTGTGACAGAGAGAGATAGAGAGTGTCTGAGAGTGTCTGTGATTGTCAGAGAGTGTCTGAAGTTGTCAGAGAGTGTCAGAGAGTGATAAAGAGTGTAAGAGAGTGTCTGAGAGTGTCAGAGAGTGTCAGACAGTGTCAGAGAGTGGTAGAGAGTGTCAGAGAGTGTCAGAGAGTGTCATTGAGTGATAGAGAGTATCAGAGAGTGTCAGAGAGTGAAATAGAGTGTCAGAAAGTGATAGAGAGTGATAGAGAGTGTCTGAGAGTGTCAGAGAGCCTCTGAGAGTGTCAGAGAGTGATAGAGAGTGTCAGAGAGTGTCAGAGAGTGTCAGAGTGTGTCAGAGTGTGTCAGAGTGTGTCAGAGGGTGTCAGAGAGTGTCAGAGAGTGATAGAGTGTGTCAGAGACTGATACAGAGTGTCAGAGAGTGTCAGAGAGTGTCAGAGTGTGTCAGAGTGTGTCAGAGGTTGTCAGAGAGTGTCAGAGAGTGATAGAGAGTGATAGAGAGTGTCAGAGAGTGTCATAGAGTGATGGAGAGTGTCAGAGTGTGATTGAGAGTGTCAGAGTGTGTCAGAGAGTGTCAGAGCGTAATAGAGAGTGATAGAGAGTGTCAGAGTGTGTCACAGAGTGTCTGATTGTGTCAGAGAGTGTCAGAGAGTGATAGAGAGTGTCACAGAGTGTCATTGAGTGATAGAGAGTGTCAGAGAGTGTCAGAGAGTGATAGAGAGTGATAGAGAGTGTCAGAGAGAGTCAGAGAGTGATAGAGAGTGATAGAGTGTGTCAGAGAGTGATAGAGAGTGATATAGAGTGTCAGAGAGTGATAGAGAGTGTCATTGGGTGTCAGAGAGTGATACAGAGTGTGATAGAGTGTGTCTGAAAGTGCCAGAGTGTGTCAGAGAGTGATGGGGATTGATAGAGAGTTTCAGAGTGTGATAGAGAGTGATAGAGAGCCTCTGAGAGTGTCAGAGAGTGTCAGAGTGTGTCAGAGTGTTTCAGAGGGTGTCAGAGATTCTCAGAGAGTGATAGAGAGTGTCAGAGAGTGTCAGAGATTGTCAGAGTGTGTCAGAGTGTGTCAGAGGTTGTCAGAGAGTGTCAGAGAGTGACAGAGAGTGACATAGAGTGTCAGAGAGTGTCATAGAGTGATGGAGAGTGTCAGAGAGTGATAGAGAGTGTCAGAGTGTGTCAGAGAGTGTCAGAGCGTAATAGAGAGTGATAGAGAGCGTCAGAGAGTGTCATCGAGTGATAGAGAGTGTCAGAGTGTGTCACAGAGTGTCTGATTGTGTCAGAGAGTGTCAGAGAGTGATAGAGACTGTCACAGAGTGTCATTGAGTGATAGAGAGTGTCAGAGAGTGTCAGAGAGTGATAGAGAGTGATAGAGAGTGTCAGAGAGAGTCAGTGAGTGATAGAGAGTGACAGAGAGTGTCAGAGAGTGTCAGACAGTGATAGAGAGTGATATAGAGTATCAGAGAGTGATAGAGAGTGTCATTGGGTGTCAGAGATTGATACGGAGTGTGATAGAGGGTGTCTGAGAGTGTCAGAGTGTGTCAGAGAGTGTCAGAGAGTGATGGAGAGTGATAGAGAGTGTCACAGAGTGTCATCGAGTGATGGAGAGTTTCAGAGAGTGTCAGAGAGTGATAGAGAGTGATAGAGAGTGTCAGAGAGTGATAGAGAGTGTCAGAGAGTGATAGAGAGTGTCAGAGTTAGTCACAGAGTGTCTGAGTGTGTCAGAGAGTTTCAGAGAGTGATAGAGAGTGCCATAGAGTGTCAGAGAGTGATAGAGAGTTTTAGAGAGTGTCAGAGCGTGATAGAGAGTGTCAGAGATTGTCAGAGTGTGTCAGAGGGTATCAGAGAGTGTCAGAGAGTGATAGAGAGTGTCAGAGACTGATAGAGAGTGTCAGAGAGTGTCAGAGTGTGTCAGAGTGTGTCAGAGGGTGTCAGAGAGTGATAGAGAGTGTCATAGAGTGATGGAGAGTGTCAGAGAGTGATAGAGAGTGTCAGAGTGTGTCAGAGAGTGTCAAAGCGTAATAGAGTGTGAAAGAGAGCGTCAGAGACTGTCAGAGAGTGATAGAGGGTGTCAGAGTGTGTCACAGAGTGTCTGATTGTGTCAGAGAGTGTCAGAGAGTGATAGAGAGTGTCACAGATTGTCATTGAGTTATAGAGAATGTCAGAGAGTGTCAGAGAGTGATAGAGAGTGATAGAGAGTGTCAGAGAGAGTCAGAGAGTGATAGAGAGTGTCAGAGAGTGTCAGAGAGTGATAAAGAGTGTCATTGGATGTCAGAGAGTGATACAGAGTGTGATAGAGAGTGTCTGATTGTGTCAGAGAGTGTCAGAGAGTGATAGAGAGTGTCACAGATTGTCATTGAGTTATAGAGAGTGTCAGAGAGTGTCAGAGAGTGATAGAGAGTGATAGAGAGTGTCAGAGAGTGATAGAGAGTGATACAGAGTGTCAGAGAGTGATGGAGAGTGTCAGAGCGTGATAGAGAGTGATAGAGAGTGTCAGAGAGTGTCAGAGAGTGATAAAGAGTGTCATTGGGTGTCAGAGAGTGATACAGAGTGTGATAGAGAGTGTCTGAGAGTGTCAGAGTGTGTCAGAGAGTGATGGAGAGTGATGGAGAGTGATAGAGAGTATCACAGAGTGTCATCGAGTGATGGAGAGTGTCAGAGCGTGATAGAGAGTGATAGAGAGTGTCAGAGAGTGTCAGAGAGTGTCAGAGAGTGATAGAGAGTGTCAGAGAGTGATAGAGAGTGTCAGAGAGAGTCACAGAGTGTCTGAGTGTGTCAGAGAGTTTCAGAGAGTGATAGAGAATGATAGAGAGTGTCAGAGAGTGATAGAGAGCGATAGAGAGTTTCAGAGCGTGATAGAGAGTGTCAGAGATTGTCAGAGAGTGTCAGAGAGTGATAAAGAGTGATAGAGAGTGCCCGAGAGTGATAGAGAGTGTCAGAGAGAGTCATTGAGTGATAGAGTGTGTCAGAGAGTGTCAGAGAGTGATCGAGAGTGTCAGAGGGTGATAGAGAGTGTCAGAGAGTGACAGAGAGTGATAGAGAGTGTCTGAGAGTGTCTGTGATTGTCAGAGTGTCTGAGATTGTCAGAGAGTGTCAGAGAGTGATAAAGAGTGAAAGAGAGTGTCTGAGAGTGTCAGAGAGTGTCAGAGAGTGTCAGAGAGTGATAGAGAGTGTCAGAGAGTGTCAGAGAGTGTCATTGAGTGATAGAGAGTGTCAGAGAGTGTCAGAGAGTGATATAGAGTGTCAGAAAGTGATAGAGAGTGATAGAGAGTGTCAGAGAGTGCCAGAGAGTGATAGAGAGCTTCAGAGAGTGTTAGAGAGTGTCAGAGAGTGTCTGAGAGAGACAGAGAGTGACAGAGAGTGTCTGAGATTGTCAGTGAGTGTCAGAGAGTGACAGAGAGTGTCACAGAGTGTCAGAGAGTGATAGAGAGTGTTAGAGAGCCTCTGAGAGAGTTAGAGAGTGTCAGAGAGTGATAGAGAGTGTCAGAGAGTGTCAGAGAGTGTCAGAGTGCGTCAGAGTGTGTCAGAGTGTGTCAGAGTGTGTCAGAGGGTGTCAGAGAGTGTCAGAGTGTGATAGAGTGTGTCAGAGACTGATAGAGAGTGTCAGAGAGTGTCAGAGAGTATCAGAGTGTGTCAGAGTGTGTCAGAGGTTGTCAGAGAGTGTCAGAGAGTGATAGAGAGTGATAGAGAGTGTCAGAGAGTGATAGAGAGTGTCAGAGTGTGATAGAGAGTGTCAGAGTGTGTCAGAGAGTGTCAGAGCGTAATAGAGAGTGATAGAAAGTGTCAGAGTGTGTCACAGAGTGTCTGATTGTGTCAGAGAGTGTCACAGAGTGATAGAGAGTGTCACAGAGTGTCATTGAGTGATAGAGAGTGTCAGAGAGTGTCAGAGAGTGTCAGAGAGTGATAGAGAGTGATAGAGCGTGTCAGAGAGTGTCAGAGAGTGATAGAGAGTGATATAGAGAGTCAGAGAGTAATAGAGAGTGTCATTGGGTATCAGAGAGTAATACAGAGTGTGATAGAGAGTGTCTGAGAGTGTCAGAGTGTGTCAGAGAGTGATGGGGAGTGATAGAGAGTGTCAGAGAGTGATAGAGAGTGATAGAGAGCCTCTGAGAGTGTCAGAGATTGTCAGAGTGTGTCAGAGTGTTTCAGAGGGTGTCAGAGATTCTCAGAGAGTGATAGAGAGTGTCAGAGAGTGTCAGAGTGTGTCCGAGGTTGTAAGAGAGTGTCAGAGAGTGATATAGAGTGTCAGAGAGTGTCATAGAGTGATGGAGAGTGTCAGAGAGTGATAGAGAGTGTCTGATTGTGTCAGAGAGTGTCAGAGAGTGATAGAGAGTGTCACAGAGTGTCAGAGAGTGATAGAGAGTGTCAGAGAGAGTCAGAGAGTGATAGAGAGTGACAGAGAGTGTCAGAGAATGTCAGAGAGTGATAGAGAGTGATATAGAGTATCAGAGAGTGATAGAGAGTGTCATTGGGTGTCAGAGATTGATACAGAGTGTGATAGTGTGTGTCTGAGAGTGTCAGAGTGTGTCAGAGAGTGTCAGAGAGTGATGGAGAGTTTCAGAGAGTGTCAGAGTGTGATAGAGAGAGATAGAGAGTGTCAGAGAGTAATAGAGCGTGTCAGAGAGTGACAGAGAGTGTCCGAGTGAGTCACAGAGTGTCTGAGTGTGTCAGAGAGTTTCAGAGAGTGATAGAGAATGACAGAGAGTGTCAGAGAGTGTCAGAGAGTGTCAGAGAGTGATAGAGAGTGATATAGAGAGTCAGAGAGTGATAGAGAGTGTCATTGGGTGTCAGAGAGTGATACAGAGTGTGATAGAGAGTGTCTGAGAGTGTCAGTGTTTGTCAGAGAGTGATGGGGAGTGATAGAGAGTGTCAGAGAGTGATAGAGAGTGATAGAGAGCCTCTGAGAGTGTCAGAGATTGTCAGAGTGTGTCAGAGTGTTTCAGAGGTTGTCAGAGATTCTCAGAGAGTGATAGAGAGTGTCAGAGAGTGTCAGAGTGTGTCCGAGGTTGTAAGAGAGTGTCAGAGAGTCATATAGAGTGTCAGAGAGTGTCATAGAGTGATGGAGAGTGTCAGAGAGTGATAGAGAGTGTCTGATTGTGTCAGAGAGTGTCAGAGAGTGATAGAGAGTGTCACAGAGTGTCAGAGAGTGATAGAGAGTGATAGAGAGTGTCAGAGAGTGTCAGAGAGTGATAAAGAGTGTCATTGGATGTCAGAGAGTGATACAGAGTGTGATAGAGAGTGTCTGATTGTGTCAGAGAGTGTCAGAGAGTGATAGAGAGTGTCACAGATTGTCATTGAGTTATAGAGAGTGTCAGAGAGTGTCAGAGAGTGATAGAGAGTGATAGAGAGTGTCAGAGAGTGATAGAGAGTGATACAGAGTGTCAGAGAGTGATGGAGAGTGTCAGAGCGTGATAGAGAGTGATAGAGAGTGTCAGAGAGTGTCAGAGAGTGATAAAGAGTGTCATTGGGTGTCAGAGAGTGATACAGAGTGTGATAGAGAGTGTCTGAGAGTGTCAGAGTGTGTCAGAGAGTGATGGAGAGTGATGGAGAGTGATAGAGAGTATCACAGAGTGTCATCGAGTGATGGAGAGTGTCAGAGCGTGATAGAGAGTGATAGAGAGTGTCAGAGAGTGTCAGAGAGTGTCAGAGAGTGATAGAGAGTGTCAGAGAGTGATAGAGAGTGTCAGAGAGAGTCACAGAGTGTCTGAGTGTGTCAGAGAGTTTCAGAGAGTGATAGAGAATGATAGAGAGTGTCAGAGAGTGATAGAGAGCGATAGAGAGTTTCAGAGCGTGATAGAGAGTGTCAGAGATTGTCAGAGAGTGTCAGAGAGTGATAAAGAGTGATAGAGAGTGCCCGAGAGTGATAGAGAGTGTCAGAGAGAGTCATTGAGTGATAGAGTGTGTCAGAGAGTGTCAGAGAGTGATCGAGAGTGTCAGAGGGTGATAGAGAGTGTCAGAGAGTGACAGAGAGTGATAGAGAGTGTCTGAGAGTGTCTGTGATTGTCAGAGTGTCTGAGATTGTCAGAGAGTGTCAGAGAGTGATAAAGAGTGAAAGAGAGTGTCTGAGAGTGTCAGAGAGTGTCAGAGAGTGTCAGAGAGTGATAGAGAGTGTCAGAGAGTGTCAGAGAGTGTCATTGAGTGATAGAGAGTGTCAGAGAGTGTCAGAGAGTGATATAGAGTGTCAGAAAGTGATAGAGAGTGATAGAGAGTGTCAGAGAGTGCCAGAGAGTGATAGAGAGCTTCAGAGAGTGTTAGAGAGTGTCAGAGAGTGTCTGAGAGAGACAGAGAGTGACAGAGAGTGTCTGAGATTGTCAGTGAGTGTCAGAGAGTGACAGAGAGTGTCACAGAGTGTCAGAGAGTGATAGAGAGTGTTAGAGAGCCTCTGAGAGAGTTAGAGAGTGTCAGAGAGTGATAGAGAGTGTCAGAGAGTGTCAGAGAGTGTCAGAGTGCGTCAGAGTGTGTCAGAGTGTGTCAGAGTGTGTCAGAGGGTGTCAGAGAGTGTCAGAGTGTGATAGAGTGTGTCAGAGACTGATAGAGAGTGTCAGAGAGTGTCAGAGAGTATCAGAGTGTGTCAGAGTGTGTCAGAGGTTGTCAGAGAGTGTCAGAGAGTGATAGAGAGTGATAGAGAGTGTCAGAGAGTGATAGAGAGTGTCAGAGTGTGATAGAGAGTGTCAGAGTGTGTCAGAGAGTGTCAGAGCGTAATAGAGAGTGATAGAAAGTGTCAGAGTGTGTCACAGAGTGTCTGATTGTGTCAGAGAGTGTCACAGAGTGATAGAGAGTGTCACAGAGTGTCATTGAGTGATAGAGAGTGTCAGAGAGTGTCAGAGAGTGTCAGAGAGTGATAGAGAGTGATAGAGCGTGTCAGAGAGTGTCAGAGAGTGATAGAGAGTGATATAGAGAGTCAGAGAGTAATAGAGAGTGTCATTGGGTATCAGAGAGTAATACAGAGTGTGATAGAGAGTGTCTGAGAGTGTCAGAGTGTGTCAGAGAGTGATGGGGAGTGATAGAGAGTGTCAGAGAGTGATAGAGAGTGATAGAGAGCCTCTGAGAGTGTCAGAGATTGTCAGAGTGTGTCAGAGTGTTTCAGAGGGTGTCAGAGATTCTCAGAGAGTGATAGAGAGTGTCAGAGAGTGTCAGAGTGTGTCCGAGGTTGTAAGAGAGTGTCAGAGAGTGATATAGAGTGTCAGAGAGTGTCATAGAGTGATGGAGAGTGTCAGAGAGTGATAGAGAGTGTCTGATTGTGTCAGAGAGTGTCAGAGAGTGATAGAGAGTGTCACAGAGTGTCAGAGAGTGATAGAGAGTGTCAGAGAGAGTCAGAGAGTGATAGAGAGTGACAGAGAGTGTCAGAGAATGTCAGAGAGTGATAGAGAGTGATATAGAGTATCAGAGAGTGATAGAGAGTGTCATTGGGTGTCAGAGATTGATACAGAGTGTGATAGTGTGTGTCTGAGAGTGTCAGAGTGTGTCAGAGAGTGTCAGAGAGTGATGGAGAGTTTCAGAGAGTGTCAGAGTGTGATAGAGAGAGATAGAGAGTGTCAGAGAGTAATAGAGCGTGTCAGAGAGTGACAGAGAGTGTCAGAGTGAGTCACAGAGTGTCTGAGTGTGTCAGAGAGTTTCAGAGAGTGATAGAGAATGACAGAGAGTGTCAGAGAGTGTCAGAGAGTGTCAGAGAGTGATAGAGAGTGATATAGAGAGTCAGAGAGTGATAGAGAGTGTCATTGGGTGTCAGAGAGTGATACAGAGTGTGATAGAGAGTGTCTGAGAGTGTCAGTGTTTGTCAGAGAGTGATGGGGAGTGATAGAGAGTGTCAGAGAGTGATAGAGAGTGATAGAGAGCCTCTGAGAGTGTCAGAGATTGTCAGAGTGTGTCAGAGTGTTTCAGAGGTTGTCAGAGATTCTCAGAGAGTGATAGAGAGTGTCAGAGAGTGTCAGAGTGTGTCCGAGGTTGTAAGAGAGTGTCAGAGAGTGATATAGAGTGTCAGAGAGTGTCATAGAGTGATGGAGAGTGTCAGAGAGTGATAGAGAGTGTCTGATTGTGTCAGAGAGTGTCAGAGAGTGATAGAGAGTGTCACAGAGTGTCAGAGAGTGATAGAGAGTGATAGAGAGTGTCAGAGAGTGATAGAGAGTGATAGAGAGTGTCAGAGAGTGTCAGAGAGTGATAGAGAGTGTCAGAGAGTGATAGAGAGTGTCAGAGAGAGTCACAGAGTGTCTGAGTGTGTCAGAGAGTTTCAGAGAGTGATAGAGAATGATAGAGTGTCAGAGAGTGATTGAGAGTGATTGAGATTGTCAGAGAGTGTCAGAGAGTGATAAAGAGTGAAAGAGAGTGTCTGAGAGTGTCAGAGAGTGTCAGAGAGTGTCAGAGAGTGATAGAGAGTGTCAGAGAGTGTCAGAGAGTGTCATTGAGTGATAGAGAGTGCCAGAGAGTGTCAGAGAGTGATGTAGAGTGTCAGAAAGTGATAGAGAGTGATAGAGAGTGTCAGAGAGTGTCAGAGAGTGATAGAGAGCTTCAGAGAGTGATAGAGAGTGTCAGAGAGTGTCTGAGAGAGACAGAGAGTGACAGAGAGTGTCTGAGATTGTCAGTGAGTGTCAGAGAGTGACAGAGAGTGTCACAGAGTGTCAGAGAGTGTTAGAGAGTGTTAGAGAGCCTCTGAGAGTGTTAGAGAGTGTCAGAGAGTGATAGAGAGTGTCAGAGAGTGTCAGAGAGTGTCAGAGTGTGTCAGAGTGTGTCAGAGTGTGTTAGAGGGTGTCAGAGAGTGTCAGAGTGTGATAGAGTGTGTCAGAGACTGATAGAGAGTGTCAGAGAGTGTCAGAGAGTATCAGAGTGTGTCAGAGTGTGTCAGAGGTTGTCAGAGAGTGTCAGAGAGTGATAGAGAGTGATAGAGAGTGTCAGAGAGTGTCATAGAGTGATGGAGAGTGTCAGAGTGTGATAGAGAGTGTCAGAGTGTTTCAGAGAGTGTCAGAGCGTAATAGAGAGTGATAGAGAGTGTCAGAGTGTGTCACAGAGTGTCTGATTGTGTCAGAGAGTGTCAGAGAGTGATAGAGAGTGTCACAGAGTGTCATTGAGTGATAGAGAGTGTCAGAGAGTGTCAGAGAGTGATAGAGAGTGATAGAGCGTGTCAGAGAGTGTCAGAGAGTGATAGAGAGTGATATAGAGAGTCAGAGAGTAATAGAGAGTGTCATTGGGTGTCAGAGAGTGATACAGAGTGTGATAGAGAGTGTCTGAGAGTGTCAGAGTGTGTCAGAGAGTGATGGGGAGTGATAGAGAGTGTCAGAGAGTGATAGAGAGTGATAGAGAGCCTCTGAGAGTGTCAGAGATTGTCAGAGTGTGTCAGAGTGTTTCAGAGGGTGTCAGAGATTCTCAGAGAGTGATAGAGAGTGTCAGAGAGTGTCAGAGTGTGTCCGAGGTTGTAAGAGAGTGTCAGAGAGTGATATAGAGTGTCAGAGAGTGTCATAGAGTGATGGAGAGTGTCAGAGAGTGATAGAGAGTGTCTGATTGTGTCAGAGAGTGTCAGAGAGTGATAGAGAGTGTCACAGAGTGTCAGAGAGTGATAGAGAGTGTCAGAGAGAGTCAGAGAGTGATAGAGAGTGACAGAGAGTGTCAGAGAATGTCAGAGAGTGATAGAGAGTGATATAGAGTATCAGAGAGTGATAGAGAGTGTCATTGGGTGTCAGAGATTGATACAGAGTGTGATAGTGTGTGTCTGAGAGTGTCAGAGTGTGTCAGAGAGTGTCAGAGAGTGATGGAGAGTTTCAGAGAGTGTCAGAGTGTGATAGAGAGAGCTAGAGAGTGTCAGAGAGTAATAGAGCGTGTCAGAGAGTGATAGAGAGTGTCAGAGTGAGTCACAGAGTGTCTGAATGTGTCAGAGAGTTTCAGAGAGTGATAGAGAATGACAGAGAGTGTCAGAGAGTGTCAGAGAGTGTCAGAGAGTGATAGAGAGTGATATAGAGAGTCAGAGAGTGATAGAGAGTGTCATTGGGTGTCAGAGAGTGATACAGAGTGTGATAGAGAGTGTCTGAGAGTGTCAGAGTGTGTCAGAGAGTGATGGGGAGTGATAGAGAGTGTCAGAGAGTGATAGAGAGTGATAGAGAGCCTCTGAGAGTGTCAGAGATTGTCAGAGTGTGTCAGAGTGTTTCAGAGGTTGTCAGAGATTCTCAGAGAGTGATAGAGAGTGTCAGAGAGTGTCAGAGTGTGTCCGAGGTTGTAAGAGAGTTTCAGAGAGTCATATAGAGTGTCAGAGAGTGTCATAGAGTGATGGAGAGTGTCAGAGAGTGATAGAGAGTGTCTGATTGTGTCAGAGAGTGTCAGAGAGTGATAGAGAGTGTCACAGAGTGTCAGAGAGTGATAGAGAGTGATAGAGAGTGTCAGAGAGAGTCAGAGAGTGATAGAGAGTGACAGAGAGTGTCAGAGAATGTCAGAGAGTGATAGAGAGTGATATAGAGTATCAGAGAGTGATAGAGAGTGTCATTGGGTGTCAGAGATTGATACAGAGTGTGATAGTGTGTGTCTGAGAGTGTCAGAGTGTGTCAGAGAGTGTCAGAGAGTGATGGAGAGTTTCAGAGAGTGTCAGAGTGTGATAGAGAGAGATAGAGAGTGTCAGAGAGTAATAGAGCGTGTCAGAGAGTGATAGAGAGTGTCAGAGTGAGTCACAGAGTGTCTGAGTGTGTCAGAGAGTTTCAGAGAGTGATAGAGAATGACAGAGAGTGTCAGAGAGTGTCAGAGAGTGTCAGAGAGTGACAGAGAGTGTCAGAGAGTGTCACAGAGCGATAGAGAGTGATAGAGAGTGTCAGAGCGTGATAGAGAGTGTCAGAGATTGTCGGAGAGTGTCAGAGAGTGATAAAGAGTGATAGATAGTGCCTCAGAGTGATAGAGAGTGTCAGAGAGAGTCATTGAGTGATAGAGAGTGTCAGAGAGTGTCATTGAGTGATAGAGAGTGTCAGAGAGTGTCAGAGAGTGATATAGAGTGTCAGAAAGTGATAGAGAGTGATAGAGAGTGTCAGAGAGTGATAGAGAGTGTCAGAGTTAGTCACAGAGTGTCTGAGTGTGTCAGAGAGTTTCAGAGAGTGATAGAGAGTGCCATAGAGTGTCAGAGAGTGATAGAGAGTTTTAGAGAGTGTCAGAGCGTGATAGAGAGTGTCAGAGATTGTCAGAGTGTGTCAGAGGGTATCAGAGAGTGTCAGAGAGTGATAGAGAGTGTCAGAGACTGATAGAGAGTGTCAGAGAGTGTCAGAGTGTGTCAGAGTGTGTCAGAGGTTGTCAGAGAGTGTCAGAGAGTGATAGAGAGTGTCATAGAGTGATGGAGAGTGTCAGAGAGTGATAGAGAGTGTCAGAGTGTGTCAGAGAGTGTCAAAGCGTAATAGAGAGTGAAAGAGAGCGTCAGAGACTGTCAGAGAGTGATAGAGGGTGTCAGAGTGTGTCACAGAGTGTCTGATTGTGTCAGAGAGTGTCAGAGAGTGATAGAGAGTGTCACAGATTGTCATTGAGTTATAGAGAATGTCAGAGAGTGTCAGAGAGTGATAGAGAGTGATAGAGAGTGTCAGAGAGAGTCAGAGAGTGATAGAGAGTGTCAGAGAGTGTCAGAGAGTGATAAAGAGTGTCATTGGGTGTCACGGAGTGATACAGAGTGTGATAGAGAGTGTCTGATTGTGTCAGAGAGTGTCAGAGAGTGATAGAGAGTGTCACAGATTGTCATTGAGTTATAGAGAGTGTCAGAGAGTGTCAGAGAGTGATAGAGAGTGATAGAGAGTGTCAGAGAGAGTCAGAGAGTGATAGAGAGTGTCAGAGAGTGTCAGAGAGTGATAAAGAGTGTCATTGGGTGTCAGAGAGTGATACAGAGTGTGATAGAGAGTGTCTGAGAGTGTCAGAGAGTGTCAGAGAGTGATGGAGAGTGTTAGAGAGTGTCAGAGAGTGATAGAGTGTGATAGAGTGCCTCTGAGAATTTCAGAGAGTGTCAGAGTGTGTCAGAGATTGTCAGAGTGTGTCAGAGTGTGTCAGAGGTTGTCAGAGAGTGTCAGAGAGTGATCGAGAGTGATAGAGAGTGTCAGAGAGTGTCATAGAGTGATGGTGAGTGTCAGAGAGTGATAGAGAGTGCCAGAGTGTGTCAGAGAGTGTCAGAGCGTAATAGAGAGTGTCATAGAGTGAAAGAGAGTGTCAGAGTGTGTCACAGAGTGTCTGATTGTGTCAGAGAGTGTCAGAGAGTGATAGAGACTGTCACAGAGTGTCATTGAGTGATAGAGAGTGTCAGAGAGTGTCAGGGAGTGATAGAGAATGATAGAGAGTGTCAGAGAGGGTCAGAGAGTGACAGAGAGTGACAGAGAGTGTCAGAGATTGATAGAGAGTGATACAGAGTGTCAGAGAGCAATAGAGAGTGTCATTGGGTGTCAGAGAGTGATACGGAGTGTGATAGAGAGTGTCTGAGAGTGTCAGAGTGTGTCAGAGAGTGATGGAGAGTGATGGAGAGTGATAGAGAGTATCACAGAGTGTCATCGAGTGATGGAGAGAGTCAGAGCGTGATAGAGAGTGATAGAGAGTGTCAGAGAGTGTCAGAGAGTGTCAGAGAGTGATAGAGAGTGTCAGAGAGTGATAGAGAGTGTCAGAGAGAGTCACAGAGTGTCTGAGTGTGTCAGAGAGTTTCAGAGAGTGATAGAGAATGATAGAGAGTGTCAGAGAGTGATTGAGAGTGATAGAGATTGTCAGAGAGTGTCAGAGAGTGATAGAGAGCGATAGAGAGTTTCAGAGCGTGATAGAGAGTGTCAGAGATTGTCAGAGAGTGTCAGAGAGTGATAAAGAGTGATAGAGAGCGCCCGAGAGTGATAGAGAGTGTCAGAGAGAGTCTTTGAGTGATAGAGTGTGTCAGAGAGTGTCAGAGAGTGATCGAGAGTGTCAGAGGGTGATAGAGAGTGTCAGAGAGTGACAGAGAGTGATAGAGAGTGTCTGAGAGTGTCTGTGATTGTCAGAGTGTCTGAGATTGTCAGAGAGTGTCAGAGAGTGATAAAGAGTGAAAGAGAGTGTCTGAGAGTGTCAGAGAGTGTCAGAGAGTGTCAGAGAGTGTCAGAGAGTGTCATTGAGTGATAGAGAGTGTCAGAGAGTGTCAGAGAGTGATAGAGAGTGTCAGAGAGTGCCAGAGAGTGATCGAGAGCTTCAGAGAGTGTCAGAGAGTGTCAGAGAGTGTCTGAGAGAGACAGAGAGTGACAGAGAGTGTCTGAGATTGTCAGTGAGTGTCAGAGAGTGACAGAGAGTGTCACAGAGTGTCAGAGAGTGATAGAGAGTGTTAGAGAGCCTCTGAGAGAGTTAGAGAGTGTCAGAGAGTGATAGAGAGTGTCAGAGAGTGTCAGAGAGTGTCAGAGTGTGTCAGAGTGTGTCAGAGTGTGTCAGAGGGTGTCAGAGAGTGTCAGAGTGTGATAGAGTGTGTCAGAGACTGATAGAGAGTGTCAGAGAGTGTCAGAGAGTATCAGAGTGTGTCAGAGTGTGTCAGAGGTTGTCAGAGAGTGTCAGAGAGTGATAGAGAGTGATAGAGAGTGTCAGAGAGTGTCATAGAGTGATGGAGAGTGTCAGAGTGTGATAGAGAGTGTCAGAGTGTGTCAGAGAGTGTCAGAGCGTAATAGAGAGTGATAGAAAGTGTCAGAGTGTGTCACAGAGTGTCTGATTGTGTCAGAGAGTGTCAGAGAGTGATAGAGAGTGTCACAGAGTGTCATTGAGTGATAGAGAGTGTCAGAGAGTGTCAGAGAGTGTCAGAGAGTGATAGAGAGTGATAGAGCGTGTCAGAGAGTGTCAGAGAGTGATAGAGAGTGATATAGAGAGTCAGAGAGTAATAGAGAGTGTCATTGGGTGTCAGAGATTGATACAGAGTGTGATAGTGTGTGTCTGAGAGTGTCAGAGTGTGTCAGAGAGTGTCAGAGAGTGATGGAGAGTTTCAGAGAGTGTCAGAGTGTGATAGAGAGAGATAGAGAGTGTCAGAGAGTAATAGAGCGTGTCAGAGAGTGATAGAGAGTGTCAGAGTGAGTCACAGAGTGTCTGAGTGTGTCAGAGAGTTTCAGAGAGTGATAGAGAATGACAGAGAGTGTCAGAGAGTGTCAGAGAGTGTCAGAGAGTGATAGAGAGTGATATAGAGAGTCAGAGAGTGATAGAGAGTGTCATTGGGTGTCAGAGAGTGATACAGAGTGTGATAGAGAGTGTCTGAGAGTGTCAGAGTGTGTCAGAGAGTGATGGGGAGTGATAGAGAGTGTCAGAGAGTGATAGAGAGTGATATAGAGAGTCAGAGAGTAATAGAGAGTGTCATTGGGTGTCAGAGATTGATACAGAGTGTGATAGTGTGTGTCTGAGAGTGTCAGAGTGTGTCAGAGAGTGTCAGAGAGTGATGGAGAGTTTCAGAGAGTGTCAGAGTGTGATAGTAAGAGATAGAGAGTGTCAGAGAGTAATAGAGCGTGTCAGAGAGTGATAGAGAGTGTCAGAGTGAGTCACAGAGTGTCTGAGTGTGTCAGAGAGTTTCAGAGAGTGATAGAGAATGACAGAGAGTGTCAGAGAGTGTCAGAGAGTGTCAGAGAGTGATAGAGAGTGATATAGAGAGTCAGAGAGTGATAGAGAGTGTCATTGGGTGTCAGAGAGTGATACAGAGTGTGATAGAGAGTGTCTGAGAGTGTCAGAGTGTGTCAGAGAGTGATGGGGAGTGATAGAGAGTGTCAGAGAGTGATAGAGAGTGATATAGAGAGTCAGAGAGTAATAGAGAGTGTCATTGGGTGTCAGAGATTGATACAGAGTGTGATAGTGTGTGTCTGAGAGTGTCAGAGTGTGTCAGAGAGTGTCAGAGAGTGATGGAGAGTTTCAGAGAGTGTCAGAGTGTGATAGTAAGAGATAGAGAGTGTCAGAGAGTAATAGAGCGTGTCAGAGAGTGATAGAGAGTGTCAGAGTGAGTCACAGAGTGTCTGAGTGTGTCAGAGAGTTTCAGAGAGTGATAGAGAATGACAGAGAGTGTCAGAGAGTGTCAGAGAGTGTCAGAGAGTGATAGAGAGTGATATAGAGAGTCAGAGAGTGATAGAGAGTGTCATTGGGTGTCAGAGAGTGATACAGAGTGTGATAGAGAGTGTCTGAGAGTGTCAGAGTGTGTCAGAGAGTGATGGGGAGTGATAGAGAGTGTCAGAGAGTGATAGAGAGTGACAGAGAGCCTCTGAGAGTGTCAGAGATTGTCAGAGTGTGTCAGAGTGTTTCAGAGGTTGTCAGAGATTCTCAGAGAGTGATAGAGAGTGTCAGAGAGTGTCAGAGTGTGTCCGAGGTTGTAAGAGAGTGTCAGAGAGTCATATAGAGTGTCAGAGAGTGTCATAGAGTGATGGAGAGTGTCAGAGAGTGATAGAGAGTGTCTGATTGTGTCAGAGAGTGTCAGAGAGTGATAGAGAGTGTCACAGAGTGTCAGAGAGTGATAGAGAGTGATAGAGAGTGTCAGAGAGAGTCAGAGAGTGATAGAGAGTGACAGAGAGTGTCAGAGAATGTCAGAGAGTGATAGAGAGTGATATAGAGTATCAGAGAGTGATAGAGAGTGTCATTGGGTGTCAGAGATTGATACAGAGTGTGATAGTGTGTGTCTGAGAGTGTCAGAGTGTGTCAGAGAGTGTCAGAGAGTGATGGAGAGTTTCAGAGAGTGTCAGAGTGTCATAGAGAGAGATAGAGAGTGTCAGAGAGTAATAGAGCGTGTCAGAGAGTGATAGAGAGTGTCAGAGTGAGTCACAGAGTGTCTGAGTGTGTCAGAGAGTTTCAGAGAGTGATAGAGAATGACAGAGAGTGTCAGAGAGTGTCAGAGAGTGTCAGAGAGTGATAGAGAGTGTCAGAGAGTGTCACAGAGCGATAGAGAGTGATAGAGAGTGTCAGAGCGTGATAGAGAGTGTCAGAGATTGTCAGAGAGTGTCAGAGAGTGATAAAGAGTGATAGATAGTGCCTCAGAGTGATAGAGAGTGTCAGAGAGAGTCATTGAGTGATAGAGAGTGTCAGAGAGTGTCATTGAGTGATAGAGAGTGTCAGAGAGTGTCAGAGAGTGATAAAGAGTGTCAGAAAGTGATAGAGAGTGTCTGAGAGTGATAGAGAGTGTCACAGAGTGTCATTGGGTGTCAGAGATTGATACGGAGTGTGATAGAGGGTGTCTGAGAGTGTCAGAGTGTGTCAGAGAGTGTCAGAGAGTGATGGAGAGTGATAGAGTGTCACAGAGTGTCATCGAGTGATGGAGAGTTTCAGAGAGTGACAGAGAGTGATAGAGAGTGATAGAGAGTGTCAGAGAGTGATAGAGTGTGTCAGAGAGTGATAGAGAGTGTCAGAGAGTGTCACAGAGCGATAGAGAGTGATAGAGAGTGTCAGAGCGTGATAGAGAGTGTCAGAGATTGTCAGAGAGTGTCAGAGAGTGATAAAGAGTGATAGATAGTGCCTCAGAGTGATAGAGAGTGTCAGAGAGAGTCATTGAGTGATAGAGAGTGTCAGAGAGTGTCATTGAGTGATAGAGAGTGTCAGAGAGTGTCAGAGAGTGATAAAGAGTGTCAGAAAGTGATAGAGAGTGTCACAGAGTGTCTGATTGTGTCAGAGAGTGTCAGAGAGTGATAGAGAGTGTCACAGAGTGTCATTGGGTGTCAGAGATTGATACGGAGTGTGATAGAGGGTGTCTGAGAGTGTCAGAGTGTGTCAGAGAGTGTCAGAGAGTGATGGAGAGTGATAGAGTGTCACAGAGTGTCATCGAGTGATGGAGAGTTTCAGAGAGTGACAGAGAGTGATAGAGAGTGATAGAGAGTGTCAGAGAGTGATAGAGTGTGTCAGAGAGTGATAGAGAGTGTCAGAGTGAGTCACAGAGTGTCTGAGTGTGTCAGAGAGTTTCAGAGAGTGATAGAGAGTGCCATAGAGTGTCAGAGAGTGTTAGAGAGTTTTAGAGAGTGTCAGAGCGTGATAGAGAGTGTCAGAGATTGTCAGAGTTTGTCAGAGGGTATCAGAGAGTGTCAGAGAGTGATAGAGAGTGTCAGAGACTGATGGAGAGTGTCAGAGAGTGTCAGAGAGTGTCAGAGTGTGTCAGAGTGTGTCAGAGGTTGTCAGAGAGTGTCAGAGAGTGATAGAGAGTGATAGAGAGTGTCAGAGAGAGTCATAGAGTGATGGAGAGTGTCAGAGAGTGATAGAGAGTGTCAGAGTGTGTCAGAGAGTGTCAAAGCGAAATAGAGAGTGAAAGAGATCGTCAGAGACTGTCAGAGAGTGATAGAGAGTGTCAGAGTGTGTCACAGAGTGTCTGATTGTGTCAGAGAGTGTCAGAGAGTGATAGAGAGTGTCACAGATTGTCATTGAGTTATAGAGAGTGTCAGAGAGTGTCAGAGAGTGATAGAGAGTGATAGAGAGTGTCAGAGAGAGTCAGAGAGTGATAGAGAGTGATAGAGAGTGTCAGAGAGTGTCAGAGAGTGATAAAGAGTGTCATTGGGTGTCAGAGAGTGATACAGAGTGTGATAGAGAGTGTCTGAGTGTCAGAGTGTGTCAGAGAGTGATGGAGAGTGATAGAGAGTGTCAGAGAGTGATAGAGTGTGATAGAGTGCCTCTGAGATTTTCAGAGAGTGTCAGAGTGTGTCAGAGTGTTTCAGAGGGTGTCAGTGATTGTCAGAGTGTGATAGAGAGTGTCAGAGAGTGATAGAGAATGACAGAGAGTGTCAGAGAGTGTCAGAGAGTGTCAGAGAGTGATAGAGAGTGTCAGAGAGTGTCACAGAGCGATAGAGAGTGATAGAGAGTGTCAGAGCGTGATAGAGAGTGTCAGAGATTGTCAGAGAGTGTCAGAGAGTGATAAAGAGTGATAGATAGTGCCTCAGAGTGATAGAGAGTGTCAGAGAGAGTCATTGAGTGATAGAGAGTGTCAGAGAGTGTCATTGAGTGATAGAGAGTGTCAGAGAGTGTCAGAGAGTGATAAAGAGTGTCAGAAAGTGATAGAGAGTGATAGAGAGTGTCAGAGAGTGTCAGAGAGTGATAGAGAGCTTCAGAGAGTGATAGAGAGTGTCTGAGAGTGACAGAGAGTGACAGAGAGTGACAGAGAGTGTCTGAGAGTGTCAGAGAGTGATAGAGAGTGTCAGAGAGTGATAGAGAGTGTCAGAGAGTGTCAGAGAGTGTCAGAGTGTGTCAGAGTGTGTCAGAGGTTGTCAGAGAGTGTCAGAGAGTGATAGAGAGTGATAGAGAGTGTCAGAGAGTGTCATAGAGTGATGGAGAGTGTCAGAGTGTGATAGAGAGTGTCAGAGTGTGTCAGAGAGTGTCAGAGCATAATAGAGAGTGATAGAGAGTGTCCGAGTGTGTCACAGAGTGTCTGATTGTGTCAGAGAGTGTCAGAGAGTGATAGAGAGTGTCACAGAGTGTCATTGGGTGTCAGAGATTGATACGGAGTGTGATAGAGGGTGTCTGAGAGTGTCAGAGTGTGTCAGAGAGTGTCAGAGAGTGATGGAGAGTGATAGAGTGTCACAGAGTGTCATCGAGTGATGGAGAGTTTCAGAGAGTGACAGAGAGTGATAGAGAGTGATAGAGAGTGTCAGAGAGTGATAGAGTGTGTCAGAGAGTGATAGAGAGTGTCAGAGTGAGTCACAGAGTGTCTGAGTGTGTCAGAGAGTTTCAGAGAGTGATAGAGAGTGCCATAGAGTGTCAGAGAGTGATAGAGAGATTTAGAGAGTGTCAGAGCGTGATAGAGAGTGTCAGAGATTGTCAGAGTTTGTCAGAGGGTATCAGAGAGTGTCAGAGAGTGATAGAGAGTGTCAGAGACTGATGGAGAGTGTCAGAGAGTGTCAGAGAGTGTCAGAGTGTGTCAGAGTGTGTCAGAGGTTGTCAGAGAGTGTCAGAGAGTGATAGAGAGTGATAGAGAGTGTCAGAGAGAGTCATAGAGTGATGGAGAGTGTCAGAGAGTGATAGAGAGTGTCAGAGTGTGTCAGAGAGTGTCAAAGCGTAATAGAGAGTGAAAGAGATCGTCAGAGACTGTCAGAGAGTGATAGAGAGTGTCAGAGTGTGTCACAGAGTGTCTGATTGTGTCAGAGAGTGTCAGAGAGTGATAGAGAGTGTCACAGATTGTCATTGAGTTATAGAGAGTGTCAGAGAGTGTCAGAGAGTGATAGAGAGTGATAGAGAGTGTCAGAGAGAGTCAGAGAGTGAGAGAGAGTGATAGAGAGTGTCAGAGAGTGTCAGAGAGTGATAAAGAGTGTCATTGGGTGTCAGAGAGTGATACAGAGTGTGATAGAGAGTGTCTGAGTGTCAGAGTGTGTCAGAGAGTGATGGAGAGTGATAGAGAGTGTCAGAGAGTGATAGAGTGTGATAGAGTGCCTCTGAGATTTTCAGAGAGTGTCAGAGTGTGTCAGAGTGTTTCAGAGGGTGTCAGTGATTGTCAGAGTGTGATAGAGAGTGTCAGAGAGTGTCAGAGTTTGTCAGAGTGTGTCAGAGTGTGTCAGAGGTTGTCAGAGAGAGTCAGAGAGTGATCGAGAGTGATAGAGAGTGTCAGAGAGTGTCATAGAGTGATGGAGAGTGTCAGAGAGTGATAGAGAGTGTCAGAGTGTGTCAGAGCGTAATAGAGAGTGATAGAGAGCGTCAGAGAGTGTCATAGAGTGATAGAGAGTGTCAGAGTGTGTCACAGAGTGTCTGATTGTGTCAGAGAGTGTCAGAGAGTGATAGAGACTGTCACAGAGTGTCATTGAGTGATAGAGAGTGTCAGAAAGTGTCAGGGAGTGATAGAGAGTGAGAGAGATTGTCAGAGAGGGTCAGAGAGTGACAGAGAGTGACAGAGATTGTCGGAGATTGATAGAGAGTGATATAGAGTGTCAGAAAGTGATAGAGAGTGATAGAGAGTGTCAGAGAGTGCCAGAGAGTGATAGAGAGCTTCAGAGAGTGATAGAGAGTGTCTGAGAGTGACAGAGAGTGACAGAGAGTGACAGAGAGTGTCTGAGCGTGTCAGTGAGTGCTAGAGAGTGTCACAGAGTGTCAAAGAGTGATAGAGAGTGATAGAGCGTGTCAGAGAGTGTCAGAGAGTGATAGAGAGTGATATAGAGAGTCAGAGAGTGATAGAGAGTGTCATTGGGTGTCAGAGAGTGATACAGAGTGTGATAGAGAGTGTCTGAGAGTGTCAGAGTGTGTCAGAGAGTGATGGGGAGTGATAGAGAGTGTCAGAGAGTGATAGAGAGTGATAGAGAGCCTCTGAGAGTGTCAGAGATTGTCAGAGTGTGTCAGAGTGTTTCAGAGGGTGTCAGAGATTCTCAGAGAGTGATAGAGAGTGTCAGAGAGTGTCAGAGTGTGTCCGAGGTTGTAAGAGAGTGTCAGAGAGTGACAGAGAGTGATATAGAGTGACAGAGAGTGTCAGAGAATGTCAGAGAGTGATAGAGAGTGATATAGAGTATCAGAGAGTGATAGAGAGTGTCATTGGGTGTCAGAGATTGATACAGAGTGTGATAGTGGGTGTCTGAGAGTGTCAGAGTGCGTCAGAGAGTGTCAGAGAGTGATGGAGAGTTTCAGAGAGTGTCAGAGTGTGATAGAGAGTGTCAGAGAGTAATAGAGAGTGTCAGAGAGTGTTAGAGAGTGTCAGAGTGAGTCACAGAATGTCTGAGTGTGTCAGAGAGTTTCAGAGAGTGACAGAGAATGACAGAGAGTGTCAGAGAGTGTCAGAGAGTGTCAGAGAGTCATAGAGAGTGATAGAGAGTGTCAGAGAGTGTCACAGAGCGATAGAGAGTGATAGAGAGTGTCAGAGCGTGATATAGAGTGTCAGAGATTGTCAGAGAGTGTCAGAGAGTGACAGAGAGTGACAGAGAGTGACAGAGAGTGTCTGAGCGTGTCAGTGAGTGATAGAGAGTGTCACAGAGTGTCAGAGAGTGATGGAGAGTGATAAAGCGTGTCAGAGAGTGTCAGAGAGTGATAGAGAGTGATATAGAGAGTCAGAGAGTGATAGAGAGTGTCATTGGGTGTCAGAGAGTGATACAGAGTGTGATAGAGAGTGTCTGAGAGTGTCAGAGTGTGTCAGAGAGTGATGGGGAGTGATAGAGAGTGTCAGAGAGTGATAGAGAGTGATAGAGAGCCTCTGAGAGTGTCAGAGATTGTCAGAGTGTGTCAGAGTGTTTCAGAGGGTGTCAGAGATTCTCAGAGAGTGATAGAGAGTGTCAGAGAGTGTCAGAGTGTGTCCGAGGTTGTAAGAGAGTGTCAGAGAGTGACAGAGAGTGATATAGAGTGTCAGAGAGTGTCATAGAGTGATGGAGAGTGTCAGAGAGTGATGCAGAGTGTCAGAGTGTGTCAGAGAGTGTCAGAGCGTAATATAGAGTGATAGAGAGCATCAGAGAGTGTCATAGAGTGATAGAGAGTGTCAGAGTGTGTCACAGAGTGTCTGATTGTGTCAGAGGGTGTCAGAGAGTGATAGAGAGTGTCACAGAGTGTCAGAGAGTGATAGAGAGTGATAGAGAGTGTCAGAGAGAGTCAGAGAGTGATAGAGAGTGACCGAGAGTGTCAGAGAATGTCAGAGAGTGATAGAGAGTGATATAGAGTATCAGAGAGTGATAGAGAGTGTCATTGGGTGTCAGAGATTGATACAGAGTGTGATAATGGGTGTCTGAGAGTGTCAGAGTGTGTCAGAGAGTGTCAAAGAGTGATGGAGAGTTTCAGAGAGTGTCAGAGTGTGATAGAGAGTGATAGAGAGTGTCAGAGAGTAATAGAGCGTGTCAGAGAGTGACAGAGAGTGTCAGAGTGAGTCACAGAGTGTCTGAGTGTGTCAGAGAGTTTCAGAGAGTGATAGAGAATGACAGAGAGTGTCAGAGAGTGTCAGAGAGTGATAGAGAGTGATAGAGAGTGTCAGAGAGTGTCACAGAGCGATAGAGAGTGATAGAGAGTGTCAGAGCGTGATAGAGAGTGTCAGAGATTGTCAGAGAGTGTCAGAGAGTGATAAAGAGTGACAGATAGTGCCTGAGAGTGATAGAGAGTGATATAGAGTGTCAGAAAGTGATAGAGAGTGATAGAGAGTGTCAGAGAGTGTCAGAGAGCGATAGAGAGCTTCAGAGAGTGATAGAGAGTGTCTGAGAGTGACAGAGAATGACAGAGAGTGACAGAGAGTGTCAGAGAGTGTCAGAGAGTGATAGAGAGTGTCAGAGAGTGATAGAGAGTGTCAGAGAGTGTCAGAGAGTGTCAGAGTGTGTCAGAGTGTGTCAGAGGTTGTCAGAGAGTGTCAGAGAGTGATAGAGAGAGATAGAGAGTGTCAGTGAGTGTCATAGAGTGATGGAGAGTGTCATAGTGTGATAGAGAGTGTCAGAGTGTGTCAGAGAGTGTCAGAGCGTAATAGAGAGTGATAGAGAGTGTCCGAGTGTGTCACAGAGTGTCTGATTGTGTCAGAGAGTGTCAGAGAGTGATAGAGAGTGTCACAGAGTGTCATTGAGTGATAGAGAGTGTCAGAGAGCGTCAGAGAGTGTCAGAGAGTGATAGAGAGTGATAGAGAGTGTCAGAGAGAGTCAGAGAGTGATAGAGAGTGATAGAGAGTGTCAGAGAGTGATAGAGAGTGATATAGAGAGTCAGAGAGTGATAGAGAGTGTCATTGGGTGTCAGAGAGTGATGCAGAGTGTGATAGAGAGTGTCTGAGAGTGTCAGAGTGTCTCAGAGAGTGATGGGGTGTGATAGAGAGTGTCAGAGAGTGATAGAGAGTGATAGAGTGCCTCTGAGAGTGTCAGAGAGTGTCAGAGATTGTCAGAGTGTGTCAGAGTGTGTCAGAGGTTGTCAGAGAGTGTCAGAGAGTGACAGAGAGTGATATAGAGTGTCAGAGAGTGTCATAGAGTGATGGAGAGTGTCAGAGAGTGATAGAGAGTGTCAGAGTGTGTCAGAGAGTGTCAGAGCGTAATAGAGAGTGATAGAGAGCGTCAGAGAGTGTCATAGAGTGGTGGAGAGTGTCAGAGTGTGTCACAGAGTGTCTGATTGTGTCAGAGAGTGTCAGAGAGTGATAGAGACTGTCACGGAGTGTCATTGAGTGATAGAGAGTGTCAGAGAGTGTCAGAGAGTGATAGAGAGTGATAGAGAGTGATAGAGAGTGTCAGAGAGAGTCAGAGAGTGATAGATAGTGACAGAGAGTGTCAGAGAGTGTCAGAGAGTGATAGAGAGTGATATAGAGTATCAGAGAGTGATAGAGAGTGTCATTGGGTGTCAGAGATTGATACAGAGTGTGATAGAGGGTGTCTGAGAGTGTCAGAGTGTGTCAGAGACTGTCAGAGTGTGATGGAGAGTGATAGAGTGTGTCACAGAGTGTCATCGAGTGATGGAGAGTTTCAGAGAGTGTCAGAGAGTGATAGAGAGGGATAGAGAGTGTCAGAGAGTGATAGAGTGTGTCACAGAGTGATAGAGAGTGTCAGAGTGAGTCACAGAGTGTCTGAGTGTGTCAGAGAGTTTCAGAGAGTGATGGAGAGTGCCATAGAGTGTCAGAGAGTGATAGAGAGTTTTAGAGAGTGTCAGAGCGTGATAGAGAGTGTCAGAGATTGTCAGAGTGTGTCAGAGGGTATCAGAGAGTGTCAGAGAGTGATAGAGAGTGTCAGAGACTGATGGAGAGTGTCAGAGAGTGTCAGAGAGTGTCAGAGTGTGTCAGAGTGTGTCAGAGTGTGTCAGAGGTTGTCAGAGAGTGTCAGAGAGTGTGAGAGAGTGATAGAGAGTGTCAGAGAGTGTCATAGAGTGATGGAGAGTGTCAGAGAGTGACAGAGAGTGTCAGAGTGTGTCAGAGAGTGTCAAAGCGTAATAGAGAGTGAAAGAGAGCGTCAGAGACTGTCAGAGAGTGATAGAGAGTGTCAGAGTGTGTCACAGAGTGTCTGATTGTGTCAGAGAGTGTCAGAGAGTGATAGAGAGTGTCACAGATTGTCATTGAGTTATAGAGAGTGTCAGAGAGTGTCAGAGAGTGATAGAGAGTGATAGAGAGTGTCAGAGAGAGTCAGAGAGTGATAGAGAGTGATAGAGAGTGTCAGAGAGTGTCAGAGAGTGATAAAGAGTGTCATTGGGTGTCAGAGAGTGATAGAGAGTGATATAGAGTGTCAGAAAGTGATAGAGAGTGATAGAGAGTGTCAGAGAGTGTCAGAGAGTGATAGAGAGCTTCAGAGAGTGATAGAGAGTGTCTGAGATTGACAGAGTGTGACAGAGAGTGACAGAGAGTGTCTGAGCGTGTCAGCGAGTGATAGAGAGTGTCACAGAGTGTCAGAGAGTGATAGAGTGTGATAGAGTGCCTCTGAGATTTTCAGAGAGTGTCAGAGTGTGTCAGAGTGTTTCAGAGGGTGTCAGAGATTGTCAGAGAGTGATAGAGCGTGTCAGAGAGTGTCAGAGATTGTCAGAGTGTGTCAGAGTGTGTCAGAGGTTGTCAGAGTGTGTCAGAGAGTGATCGAGAGTGATAGAGAGTGTCAGAGAGTGTCATAGAGTGATGGAGAGTGTCAGAGAGTGATAGAGAGTGTCAGAGTGTGTCAGAGAGTGTCAGAGCGTAATAGAGAGTGATAGAGAGCGTCAGAGAGTGTCAGAGAGTGATAGAGAGTGTCAGAGTGTGTCACAGAGTGACTGATTGTGTCAGAGAGTGTCAGAGAGTGATAGAGACTGTCACAGAGTGTCATTGAGTGATAGAGAGTGACAGAGAGTGTCAGAGAGTGATAGAGAGTGATAGAGAGTGTCAGAGAGGGTCAGAGAGTGATAGAGAGTGTCAGAGAGTGTCAGGGAGTGATAGAGAGTGATAGAGATTGTCAGAGAGGGTCAGAGAGTGACAGAGAGTGACAGAGATTGTCGGAGATTGATAGAGAGTGATATAGAGTGTCAGAAAGTGATAGAGAGTGATAGAGAGTGTCAGAGAGTGCCAGAGAGTGATAGAGAGCTTCAGAGAGTGATAGAGAGTGTCTGAGAGTGACAGAGAGTGACAGAGAGTGACAGAGAGTGTCTGAGCGTGTCAGTGAGTGCTAGAGAGTGTCACAGAGTGTCAGAGAGTGATAGAGAGTGATAGAGCGTGTCAGAGAGTGTCAGAGAGTGATAGAGAGTGATATAGAGAGTCAGAGAGTGATAGAGAGTGTCATTGGGTGTCAGAGAGTGATACAGAGTGTGATAGAGAGTGTCTGAGAGTGTCAGAGTGTGTCAGAGAGTGATGGGGAGTGATAGAGAGTGTCAGAGAGTGATAGAGAGTGATAGAGAGCCTCTGAGAGTGTCAGAGATTGTCAGAGTGTGTCAGAGTGTTTCAGAGGGTGTCAGAGATTCTCAGAGAGTGATAGAGAGTGTCAGAGAGTGTCAGAGTGTGTCCGAGGTTGTAAGAGAGTGTCAGAGAGTGACAGAGAGTGATATAGAGTGACAGAGAGTGTCAGAGAATGTCAGAGAGTGATAGAGAGTGATATAGAGTATCAGAGAGTGATAGAGAGTGTCATTGGGTGTCAGAGATTGATACAGAGTGTGATAGTGGGTGTCTGAGAGTGTCAGAGTGTGTCAGAGAGTGTCAGAGAGTGATGGAGAGTTTCAGAGAGTGTCAGAGTGTGATAGAGAGTGATAGAGAGTGTCAGAGAGTAATAGAGCGTGTCAGAGAGTGTTAGAGAGTGTCAGAGTGAGTCACAGAATGTCTGAGTGTGTCAGAGAGTTTCAGAGAGTGACAGAGAATGACAGAGAGTGTCAGAGAGTGTCAGAGAGTGTCAGAGAGTCATAGAGAGTGATAGAGAGTGTCAGAGAGTGTCATAGAGTGATGGAGAGTGTCAGAGAGTGATGCAGAGTGTCAGAGTGTGTCAGAGAGTGTCAGAGCGTAATATAGAGTGATAGAGAGCATCAGAGAGTGTCATAGAGTGATAGAGAGTGTCAGAGTGTGTCACAGAGTGTCTGATTGTGTCAGAGAGTGTCAGAGAGTGATAGAGAGTGTCACAGAGTGTCAGAGAGTGATAGAGAGTGATAGAGAGTGTCAGAGAGAGTCAGAGAGTGATAGAGAGTGACCGAGAGTGTCAGAGAATGTCAGAGAGTGATAGAGAGTGATATAGAGTATCAGAGAGTGATAGAGAGTGTCATTGGGTGTCAGAGATTGATACAGAGTGTGATAGTGGGTGTCTGAGAGTGTCAGAGTGTGTCAGAGAGTGTCAGAGAGTGATGGAGAGTTTCAGAGAGTGTCAGAGTGTGATAGAGAGTGATAGAGAGTGTCAGAGAGTAATAGAGCGTGTCAGAGAGTGACAGAGAGTGTCAGAGAGTGATAGAGAGTGATAGAGAGTGTCAGAGAGTGTCACAGAGCGATAGAGAGTGATAGAGAGTGTCAGAGCGTGATAGAGAGTGTCAGAGATTGTCAGAGAGTGTCAGAGAGTGATAAAGAGTGACAGATAGTGCCTGAGAGTGATAGAGAGTGTCAGAGAGAGTCATTGAGTGATAGAGAGTGTCAGAGAGTGTCATTGAGTGATAGAGAGTGTCAGAGAGTGTCAGAGAGTGATATAGAGTGTCAGAAAGTGATAGAGAGTGATAGAGAGTGTCAGAGAGTGTCAGAGAGCGATAGAGAGCTTCAGAGAGTGATAGAGAGTGTCTGAGAGTGACAGAGAATGACAGAGAGTGACAGAGAGTGTCAGAGAGTGTCAGAGAGTGATAGAGAGTGTCAGAGAGTGATAGAGAGTGTCAGAGAGTGTCAGAGTGTGTCAGAGTGTGTCAGAGGTTGTCAGAGAGTGTCAGAGAGTGATAGAGAGAGATAGAGAGTGTCAGAGAGTGTCATAGAGTGATGGAGAGTGTCATAGTGTGATAGAGAGTGTCAGAGTGTGTCAGAGAGTGTCAGAGCGTAATAGAGAGTGATAGAGAGTGTCCGAGTGTGTCACAGAGTGTCTGATTGTGTCAGAGAGTGTCAGAGAGTGATAGAGAGTGTCACAGAGTGTCATTGAGTGATAGAGAGTGTCAGAGAGCGTCAGAGAGTGTCAGAGAGTGATAGAGAGTGATAGAGAGTGTCAGAGAGAGTCAGAGAGTGATAGAGAGTGATAGAGAGTGTCAGAGAGTGATAGAGAGTGATATAGAGAGTCAGAGAGTGATAGAGAGTGTCATTGGGTGTCAGAGAGTGATGCAGAGTGTGATAGAGAGTGTCTGAGAGTGTCAGAGTGTCTCAGAGAGTGATGGGGTGTGATAGAGAGTGTCAGAGAGTGATAGAGAGTGATAGAGTGCCTCTGAGAGTGTCAGAGAGTGTCAGAGATTGTCAGAGTGTGTCAGAGTGTGTCAGAGGTTGTCAGAGAGTGTCAGAGAGTGACAGAGAGTGATATAGAGTGTCAGAGAGTGTCATAGAGTGATGGAGAGTGTCAGAGAGTGATAGAGAGTGTCAGAGTGTGTCAGAGAGTGTCAGAGCGTAATAGAGAGTGATAGAGAGCGTCAGAGAGGGTCATAGAGTGGTGGAGAGTGTCAGAGTGTGTCACAGAGTGTCTGATTGTGTCAGAGAGTGTCAGAGAGTGATAGAGACTGTCACGGAGTGTCATTGAGTGATAGAGAGTGTCAGAGAGTGTCAGAGAGTGATAGAGAGTGATAGAGAGTGATAGAGAGTGTCAGAGAGAGTCAGAGAGTGATAGATAGTGACAGAGAGTGTCAGAGAGTGTCAGAGAGTGATAGAGAGTGATATAGAGTATCAGAGAGTGATAGAGAGTGTCATTGGGTGTCAGAGATTGATACAGAGTGTGATAGAGGGTGTCTGAGAGTGTCAGAGTGTGTCAGAGACTGTCAGAGTGTGATGGAGAGTGATAGAGTGTGTCACAGAGTGTCATCGAGTGATGGAGAGTTTCAGAGAGTGTCAGAGAGTGATAGAGAGGGATAGAGAGTGTCAGAGAGTGATAGAGTGTGTCAGAGAGTGATAGAGAGTGTCAGAGTGAGTCACAGAGTGTCTGAGTGTGTCAGAGAGTTTCAGAGAGTGATGGAGAGTGCCATAGAGTGTCAGAGAGTGATAGAGAGTTTTAGAGAGTGTCAGAGCGTGATAGAGAGTGTCAGAGATTGTCAGAGTGTGTCAGAGGGTATCAGAGAGTGTCAGAGAGTGATAGAGAGTGTCAGAGACTGATGGAGAGTGTCAGAGAGTGTCAGAGAGTGTCAGAGTGTGTCAGAGTGTGTCAGAGTGTGTCAGAGGTTGTCAGAGAGTGTCAGAGAGTGAGAGAGAGTGATAGAGAGTGTCAGAGAGTGTCATAGAGTGATGGAGAGTGTCAGAGAGTGGCAGAGAGTGTCAGAGTGTGTCAGAGAGTGTCAAAGCGTAATAGAGAGTGAAAGAGAGCGTCAGAGACTGTCAGAGAGTGATAGAGAGTGTCAGAGTGTGTCACAGAGTGTCTGATTGTGTCAGAGAGTGTCAGAGAGTGATAGAGAGTGTCACAGATTGTCATTGAGTTATAGAGAGTGTCAGAGAGTGTCAGAGAGTGATAGAGAGTGATAGAGAGTGTCAGAGAGAGTCAGAGAGTGATAGAGAGTGATAGAGAGTGTCAGAGAGTGTCAGAGAGTGATAAAGAGTGTCATTGGGTGTCAGAGAGTGATAGAGAGTGATATAGAGTGTCAGAAAGTGATAGAGAGTGATAGAGAGTGTCAGAGAGTGTCAGAGAGTGATAGAGAGCTTCAGAGAGTGATAGAGAGTGTCTGAGATTGACAGAGTGTGACAGAGAGTGACAGAGAGTGTCTGAGCGTGTCAGCGAGTGATAGAGAGTGTCACAGAGTGTCAGAGAGTGATAGAGTGTGATAGAGTGCCTCTGAGATTTTCAGAGAGTGTCAGAGTGTGTCAGAGTGTTTCAGAGGGTGTCAGAGATTGTCAGAGAGTGATAGAGCGTGTCAGAGAGTGTCAGAGATTGTCAGAGTGTGTCAGAGTGTGTCAGAGGTTGTCAGAGTGTGTCAGAGAGTGATCGAGAGTGATAGAGAGTGTCAGAGAGTGTCATAGAGTGATGGAGAGTGTCAGAGAGTGATAGAGAGTGTCAGAGTGTGTCAGAGAGTGTCAGAGCGTAATAGAGAGTGATAGAGAGCGTCAGAGAGTGTCAGAGAGTGATAGAGAGTGTCAGAGTGTGTCACAGAGTGACTGATTGTGTCAGAGAGTGTCAGAGAGTGATAGAGACTGTCACAGAGTGTCATTGAGTGATAGAGAGTGACAGAGAGTGTCAGAGAGTGATAGAGAGTGATAGAGAGTGTCAGAGAGGGTCAGAGAGTGATAGAGAGTGTCAGAGAGTGTCAGGGAGTGATAGAGAGTGATAGAGATTGTCAGAGAGGGTCAGAGAGTGACAGAGAGTGACAGAGATTGTCGGAGATTGATAGAGAGTGTCAGAAAGTGATAGAGAGTGATAGAGAGTGTCAGAGAGTGCCAGAGAGTGATAGAGAGCTTCAGAGAGTGATAGAGAGTGTCTGAGAGTGACAGAGAGTGACAGAGAGTGACAGAGAGTGTCTGAGCGTGTCAGTGAGTGCTAGAGAGTGTCACAGAGTGTCAGAGAGTGATAGAGAGTGATAGAGCGTGTCAGAGAGTGTCAGAGAGTGATAGAGAGTGATATAGAGAGTCAGAGAGTGATAGAGAGTGTCATTGGGTGTCAGAGAGTGATACAGAGTGTGATAGAGAGTGTCTGAGAGTGTCAGAGTGTGTCAGAGAGTGATGGGGAGTGATAGAGAGTGTCAGAGAGTGATAGAGAGTGATAGAGAGCCTCTGAGAGTGTCAGAGATTGTCAGAGTGTGTCAGAGTGTTTCAGAGGGTGTCAGAGATTCTCAGAGAGTGATAGAGAGTGTCAGAGAGTGTCAGAGTGTGTCCGAGGTTGTAAGAGAGTGTCAGAGAGTGACAGAGAGTGATATAGAGTGACAGAGAGTGTCAGAGAATGTCAGAGAGTGATAGAGAGTGATATAGAGTATCAGAGAGTGATAGAGAGTGTCATTGGGTGTCAGAGATTGATACAGAGTGTGATAGTGGGTGTCTGAGAGTGTCAGAGTGTGTCAGAGAGTGTCAGAGAGTGATGGAGAGTTTCAGAGAGTGTCAGAGTGTGATAGAGAGTGATAGAGAGTGTCAGAGAGTAATAGAGCGTGTCAGAGAGTGTTAGAGAGTGTCAGAGTGAGTCACAGAATGTCTGAGTGTGTCAGAGAGTTTCAGAGAGTGACAGAGAATGACAGAGAGTGTCAGAGAGTGTCAGAGAGTGTCAGAGAGTCATAGAGAGTGATAGAGAGTGTCAGAGAGTGTCACAGAGCGATAGAGAGTGATAGAGAGTGTCAGAGCGTGATAGAGAGTGTCAGAGATTGTCAGAGAGTGTCAGAGAGTGACAGAGAGTGACAGAGAGTGACAGAGAGTGTCTGAGCGTGTCAGTGAGTGATAGAGAGTGTCACAGAGTGTCAGAGAGTGATAGAGAGTGATAGAGCGTGTCAGAGAGTGTCAGAGAGTGATAGAGAGTGATATAGAGAGTCAGAGAGTGATAGAGAGTGTCATTGGGTGTCAGAGAGTGATACAGAGTGTGATAGAGAGTGTCTGAGAGTGTCAGAGTGTGTCAGAGAGTGATGGGGAGTGATAGAGTGTGTCAGAGAGTGATAGAGAGTGATGGAGAGCCTCTGAGAGTGTCAGAGATTGTCAGAGTGTGTCAGAGTGTTTCAGAGGGTGTCAGAGATTCTCAGAGAGTGATAGAGAGTGTCAGAGAGTGTCAGAGTGTGTCCGAGGTTGTAAGAGAGTGTCAGAGAGTGACAGAGAGTGATATAGAGTGTCAGAGAGTGTCATAGAGTGATGGAGAGTGTCAGAGAGTGATGGAGAGTGTCAGAGTGTGTCAGAGAGTGTCAGAGCGTAATATAGAGTGATAGAGAGCATCAGAGAGTGTCATAGAGTGATAGAGAGTGTCAGAGTGTGTCACAGAGTGTCTGATTGTGTCAGAGAGTGTCAGAGAGTGATAGAGAGTGTCACAGAGTGTCAGAGAGTGATAGAGAGTGATAGAGAGTGTCAGAGAGAGTCAGAGAGTGATAGAGAGTGACCGAGAGTGTCAGAGAATGTCAGAGAGTGATAGAGAGTGATATAGAGTATCAGAGAGTGATAGAGAGTGTCATTGGGTGTCAGAGATTGATACAGAGTGTGATAGTGGGTGTCTGAGAGTGTCAGAGTTTTTCAGAGAGTGTCAGAGAGTGATGGAGAGTTTCAGAGAGTGTCAGAGTGTGATAGAGAGTGATAGAGAGTGTCAGAGAGTAATAGAGCGTGTCAGAGAGTGATAGAGAGTGTCAGAGTGAGTCACAGAGTGTCTGAGTGTGTCAGAGAGTTTCAGAGAGTGATACAGAATGACAGAGAGTGTCAGAGAGTGTCAGAGAGTGATAGAGAGTGATAGAGAGTGTCAGAGAGTGTCACAGAGCGATAGAGAGTGATAGAGAGTGTCAGAGCGTGATAGAGAGTGTCAGAGATTGTCAGAGAGTGTCAGAGAGTGATAAAGAGTGACAGATAGTGCCTGAGAGTGATAGAGAGTGTCAGAGAGAGTCATTGAGTGATAGAGAGTGTCAGAGAGTGTCATTGAGTGATAGAGAGTGTCAGAGAGTGTCAGAGAGTGATATAGAGTGTCAGAAAGTGATAGAGAGTGATAGAGAGTGTCAGAGAGTGTCAGAGAGCGATAGAGAGCTTCAGAGAGTGATAGAGAGTGTCTGAGAGTGACAGAGAATGACAGAGAGTGACAGAGAGTGTCAGAGAGTGTCAGAGAGTGATAGAGAGTGTCAGAGAGTGATAGAGAGTGTCAGAGAGTGTCAGAGAGTGTCAGAGTGTGTCAGAGTGTGTCAGAGGTTGTCAGAGAGTGTCAGAGAGTGATAGAGAGAGATAGAGAGTGTCAGAGAGTGTCATAGAGTGATGGAGAGTGTCATAGTGTGATAGAGAGTGTCAGAGTGTGTCAGAGAGTGTCAGAGCGTAATAGAGAGTGATAGAGAGTGTCCGAGTGTGTCACAGAGTGTCTGATTGTGTCAGAGAGTGTCAGAGAGTGATAGAGAGTGTCACAGAGTGTCATTGAGTGATAGAGAGTGTCAGAGAGCGTCAGAGAGTGTCAGAGAGTGATAGAGAGTGATAGAGAGTGTCAGAGAGAGTCAGAGAGTGATAGAGAGTGATAGAGAGTGTCAGAGAGTGATAGAGAGTGATATAGAGAGTCAGAGAGTGATAGAGAGTGTCATTGGGTGTCAGAGAGTGATGCAGAGTGTGATAGAGAGTGTCTGAGAGTGTCAGAGTGTCTCAGAGAGTGATGGGGTGTGATAGAGAGTGTCAGAGAGTGATAGAGAGTGATAGAGTGCCTCTGAGAGTGTCAGAGAGTGTCAGAGATTGTCAGAGTGTGTCAGAGTGTGTCAGAGGTTGTCAGAGAGTGTCAGAGAGTGACAGAGAGTGATATAGAGTGTCAGAGAGTGTCATAGAGTGATGGAGAGTGTCAGAGAGTGATAGAGAGTGTCAGAGTGTGTCAGAGAGTGTCAGAGCGTAATAGAGAGTGATAGAGAGCGTCAGAGAGTGTCATAGAGTGATGGAGAGTGTCATAGTGTGATAGAGAGTGTCAGAGTGTGTCAGAGAGTGTCAGAGCGTAATAGAGAGTGATAGAGAGTGTCCGAGTGTGTCACAGAGTGTCTGATTGTGTCAGAGAGTGTCAGAGAGTGATAGAGAGTGTCACAGAGTGTCATTGAGTGATAGAGAGTGTCAGAGAGCGTCAGAGAGTGTCAGAGAGTGATAGAGAGTGATAGAGAGTGTCAGAGAGAGTCAGAGAGTGATAGAGAGTGATAGAGAGTGTCAGAGAGTGATAGAGAGTGATATAGAGAGTCAGAGAGTGATAGAGAGTGTCATTGGGTGTCAGAGAGTGATGCAGAGTGTGATAGAGAGTGTTTGAGAGTGTCAGAGTGTCTCAGAGAGTGATGGGGTGTGATAGAGAGTGTCAGAGAGTGATAGAGAGTGATAGAGTGCCTCTGAGAGTGTCAGAGAGTGTCAGAGATTGTCAGAGTGTGTCAGAGTGTGTCAGAGGTTGTCAGAGAGTGTCAGAGAGTGACAGAGAGTGATATAGAGTGTCAGAGAGTGTCATAGAGTGATGGAGAGTGTCAGAGAGTGATAGAGAGTGTCAGAGTGTGTCAGAGAGTGTCAGAGCGTAATAGAGAGTGATAGAGAGCGTCAGAGAGTGTCATAGAGTGGTGGAGAGTGTCAGAGTGTGTCACAGAGTGTCTGATTGTGTCAGAGAGTGTCAGAGAGTGATAGAGACTGCCACGGAGTGTCATTGAGTGATAGAGAGTGTCAGAGAGTGTCAGAGAGTGATAGAGAGTGATAGAGAGTGATAGAGAGTGTCAGAGAGAGTCAGAGAGTGATAGATAGTGACAGAGAGTGTCAGAGAGTGTCAGAGAGTGATAGAGAGTGATATAGAGTATCAGAGAGTGATAGAGAGTGTCATTGGGTGTCAGAGATTGATACAGAGTGTGATAGAGGGTGTCTGAGAGTGTCAGAGTGTGTCAGAGACTGTCAGAGAGTGATGGAGAGTGATAGAGTGTGTCACAGAGTGTCATCGAGTGATGGAGACTTTCAGAGAGTGTCAGAGAGTGATAGAGAGGGATAGAGAGTGTCAGAGAGTGATAGAGTGTGTCAGAGAGTGATAGAGAGTGTCAGAGTGAGTCACAGAGTGTCTGAGTGTGTCAGAGAGTTTCAGAGAGTGATGGAGAGTGCCATAGTGTGTCAGAGAGTGATAGAGAGTTTTAGAGAGTGTCAGAGCGTGATAGAGAGTGTCAGAGATTGTCAGAGTGTGTCAGAGGGTATCAGAGAGTGTCAGAGAGTGATAGAGAGTGTCAGAGACTGATGGAGAGTGTCAGAGAGTGTCAGAGAGTGTCAGAGTGTGTCAGAGTGTGTCAGAGTGTGTCAGAGGTTGTCAGAGAGTGTCAGAGAGTGAGAGAGAGTGATAGAGAGTGTCAGAGAGTGTCATAGAGTGATGGAGAGTGTCAGAGAGTGACAGAGAGTGTCAGAGTGTGTCAGAGAGTGTCAAAGCGTAATAGAGAGTGAAAGAGAGCGTCAGAGACTGTCAGAGAGTGATAGAGAGTGTCAGAGTGTGTCACAGAGTGTCTGATTGTGTCAGAGAGTGTCAGAGAGTGATAGAGAGTGTCACAGATTGTCATTGAGTTATAGAGAGTGTCAGAGAGTGTCAGAGAGTGATAGAGAGTGATAGAGAGTGTCAGAGAGAGTCAGAGAGTGATAGAGAGTGATAGAGAGTGTCAGAGAGTGTCAGAGAGTGATAAAGAGTGTCATTGGGTGTCAGAGAGTGATAGAGAGTGATATAGAGTGTCAGAAAGTGATAGAGAGTGATAGAGAGTGTCAGAGAGTGTCAGAGAGTGATAGAGAGCTTCAGAGAGTGATAGAGAGTGTCTGAGATTGACAGAGTGTGACAGAGAGTGACAGAGAGTGTCTGAGCGTGTCAGCGAGTGATAGAGAGTGTCACAGAGTGTCAGAGAGTGATAGAGTGTGATAGAGTGCCTCTGAGATTTTCAGAGAGTGTCAGAGTGTGTCAGAGTGTTTCAGAGGGTGTCAGAGATTGTCAGAGAGTGATAGAGCGTGTCAGAGAGTGTCAGAGATTGTCAGAGTGTGTCAGAGTGTGTCAGAGGTTGTCAGAGTGTGTCAGAGAGTGATCGAGAGTGATAGAGAGTGTCAGAGAGTGTCATAGAGTGATGGAGAGTGTCAGAGAGTGATAGAGAGTGTCAGAGTGTGTCAGAGAGTGTCAGAGCGTAATAGAGAGTGATAGAGAGCGTCAGAGAGTGTCAGAGAGTGATAGAGAGTGTCAGAGTGTGTCACAGAGTGACTGATTGTGTCAGAGAGTGTCAGAGAGTGATAGAGACTGTCACAGAGTGTCATTGAGTGATAGAGAGTGACAGAGAGTGTCAGAGAGTGATAGAGAGTGATAGAGAGTGTCAGAGAGGGTCAGAGAGTGATAGAGAGTGACAGAGAGTGTCAGAGAGTGTCAGAGATTGATAGAGAGTGATATAGAGTGTCAGAGAGCGATAGAGAGTGTCATTGGGTGTCAGAGAGTGATACGGAGTGTGATAGAGAGTGTCTGAGAGTGTCAGAGAGTGTCAGAGAGTGATGGAGAGTGATGGAGAGTGATAGAGAGTTTCACAGAGTGTCATCGAGTGATGGAGAGTGACAGAGAGTGATAGAGAGTGATAGAGAGTGTCAGAGAGTGTCAGAGAGTGATAGAGAGTGTCAGAGAGTGATAGAGAGTGTCAGAGAGTGATAGAGAGTGTCAGAGTGAGTCACAGAGTGTCTGGGTGTGTCAGAGAGTTTCAGAGAGTGATAGAGAATGATAGAGAGTGTCAGAGAGTGTCAGAGAGTGATAGAGAGTGATAGAGATTGTCAGAGAGTGTCAGAGAGTGATAGAGAGTGTTAGAGAGTGCCTGAGAGTGATAGAGAGTGTCAGAGAGAGTCATTGAGTGATAGAGTGTGTCAGAGAGTGTCAGAGAGTGATCGAGAGTGTCAGAGAGTGATAGAGAGTGTCAGAGAGTGACAGAGAGTGTCGAGAGTGACAGAGAGTGATAGAGATTGTCTGAGAGTGTCTGTGATTGTCAGAGAGTGTCTGAGATTGTCAGAGAGTGATAGAGAGTGTCAGAGAGTGTCAGAGAGTGTCATTGAGTGATAGAGAGTGTCAGAGAGTGTCAGAGAGTGTCATTGAGTGATAGAGAGTGTCAGAGAGTGTCAGAGAGTGATATAGAGTGTCAGAAAGTGATAGAGAGTGATAGAGAGTGTCAGAGAGAGTCAGAGAGTGATAGAGAGCTTCAGAGAGTGATCGAGAGTGTCTGAGAGTGACAGAGAGTGGCAGAGAGTGTCTGAGAGTGTCAGCGAGTGTCAGAGAGTGATCGAGAGTGTCACAGAGTGTCAGAGAGTGATAGAGAGTGATAGAGAGTGTCAGAGAGTGTCAGAGAGTGTTAGAGAGTGTCAGAGAGTGATAGAGAGTGTCAGAGGGTGTCAGAGTGTGTCAGAGGGTATCAGAGAGTGTCAGAGAGTGATAGAGAGTGTCAGAGACTGATGGAGAGTGTCAGAGAGTGTCAGAGAGTGTCAGAGTGTGTCAGAGTGTGTCAGAGGTTGTCAGAGAGTGTCAGAGAGTGATAGAGAGTGATAGAGAGTGTCAGAGAGTGTCATAGAGTGATGGAGAGTGTCAGAGAGTGATAGAGAGTGTCAGAGTGTGTCAGAGAGTGTCAAAGCGTAATAGAGAGTGAAAGAGAGCGTCAGAGACTGTCATAGATTGATAGAGAGTGTCAGAGTGTGTCACAGAGTGTCTGATTGTGTCAGAGAGTGTCAGAGAGTGATAGAGAGTGTCACAGAGTGTCATTGAGTGATAGAGAGTGTCAGAGAGTGTCAGAGAGTGATAGAGAGTGATAGAGAGTGTCAGAGAGAGTCAGAGAGTGATAGAGAGTCATAGAGAGTGTCAGAGAGTGATAGAGAGTGTCATTGGGTGTCAGAGAGTGATACAGAGTGTGTTAGAGAGTGTCTGAGAGTGTCAGAGTGTGTCAGAGAGTGATGGAGAGTGATAGAGAGTGTCAGAGAGTGATAGAGTGTGATAGAGTGCCTCTGAGATTTTCAGAGAGTGTCAGAGTGTGTCAGAGGTTGTCAGAGAGTGATCGAGAGTGATAGAGAGTGTCAGAGAGTGTCATAGAGTGATGGAGAGTGTCAGAGAGTGATAGAGAGTGTCAGAGTGTGTCAGAGAGTGTCAGAGCGTAATAGAGAGTGATAGAGAGCGTCAGAGAGTGTCATAGAGTGATAGAGAGTGTCAGAGTGTGTCACAGAGTGTCTGATTGTGTCAGAGAGTGTCAGAGAGTGATAGAGAGTGTCACAGAGTGTCATTGAGTGATAGAGAGTGTCAGAGAGTGTCAGGGAGTGATAGAGAGTGATAGAGAGTGTCAGAGAGGGTCAGAGAGTGATAGAGAGTGACAGAGAGTGTCAGAGAGTGTCAGAGATTGATAGAGAGTGATATAGAGTGTCAGAGAGCGATAGAGAGTGTCATTGGGTGTCAGAGAGTGATACGGAGTGTGATAGAGTGTGTCAGAGAGTGATGGAGAGTGATGGAGAGTGATGGAGAGTTATAGAGAGTGTCACCGAGTGATGGAGAGTGTCAGAGATTGTCAGAGTGTGATAGAGAGTGATAGAGAGTGTCAGAGAGTGTCAGAGAGTGATAGAGAGTGTCAGAGAGTGATAGAGAGTGTCAGAGTGAGTCACAGAGTGTCTGAGTGTGTCAGAGAGTTTCAGAGAGTGATAGAGAATGATAGAGTGTGTCAGAGAGTGTCAGAGAGTGATAGAGAGTGATAGAGATTGTCAGAGAGTGTCAGAGAGTGATAGAGAGTGATAGAGAGTTTCAGAGCGTGATAGAGAGTGTCAGAGATTGTCAGAGAGTGTCAGAGAGTGATAAAGAGTGATAGAGAGTGCCTGAGAGTGTTAGAGAGTGTCAGAGAGAGTCATTGAGTGAAAGAGTGTGTCAGAGAGTGTCAGAGAGTGATCGAGAGTGTCAGAGAGTGATAGAGAGTGTCAGAGAGTGACAGAGAGTTTTAGAGAGTGTCTGAGAGTGTCTGTGATTGTCAGAGAGTGTCTGAGATTGTCAGAGAGTGTCAGAGAGTGATAAAGAGTGAAAGAGAGTGCCTGAGAGTGTCAGAGAGTGTCAGAGAGTGATGGAGAGTGATAGAGAGTGTCAGAGAGTGATAGAGTGTGATCGAGTGCCTCTGAGATTTTCAGAGAGTGTCAGAGTGTGTCAGAGTGTTTCAGAGGGTGTCAGAGATTGTCAGAGAGTGATAGAGAGTGTCAGAGAGTGTCAGAGATTGTCAGAGTGTGTCAGAGTGTGTCAGAGGTTGTCAGAGTGTGTCAGAGAGTGATCGAGAGTGTCAGAGAGTGTCATAGAGTGATGGAGAGTGTCAGAGAGTGATAGAGATTGTCAGAGTGTGTCAGAGAGTGTCAGAGCGTAATAGAGAGTGATAGAGAGCGTCAGAGAGTGTCAGAGAGTGATAGAGAGTGTCAGAGTGTGTCACAGAGTGACTGATTGTGTCAGAGAGTGTCAGAGAGTGATAGAGACTGTCACAGAGTGTCATTGAGTGATAGACAGTGTCAGAGTGTCAGAGAGTGATAGAGAGTGATAGAGAGTGTCAGAGAGGGTCAGAGAGTGATAGAGAGTGACAGAGAGTGTCAGAGAGTGTCAGAGATTGATAGAGAGTGATATAGAGTGTCAGAGAGCGATAGAGAGTGTCATTGGGTGTCAGAGAGTGATACGGAGTGTGATAGAGAGTGTCTGAGAGTGTCAGAGAGTGTCAGAGAGTGATGGAGAGTGATGGAGAGTGATAGAGAGTGTCACAGAGTGTCATCGTGTGATGGAGAGTGTCAGAGAGTGTCAGAGAGTGATAGAGAGTGATAGAGAGTGTCAGAGAGTGTCAGAGAGTGATAGAGAGTGTCAGAGAGTGATAGTGATAGAGAGTGTCAGAGAGTGTCTGAGGGTGTCTGAGGGTGTCTGAGGGTGTCAGCGAGCGTCAGAGAGCGTCAGAGAGTGATAGAGAGTGTCAGAGAGAGTCAGAGAGAGTCAGAGAGTGTTCGAGGGTGTCAGAGAGTGATAGAGAGTGTCAGAGAGTGATAGAGAGTGCCACAGAGTGATAGAGAGTGTCAGAGAGTGATAGGGTGTCAGAGTGTCAGAGAGCGTCAGAGAGTGATAGAGAGTGTTAGAGAGTGAAAGAGAGAGTCAGAGCGTGTCTGGGATTGTCAGAGAGTTGAAGAGGGTGTCAGAGAGTGATAGAGAGTGCCAGAGAGTGACAGAGAGTGTCAGAGAGTGATAGAGTGTCAGAGTGTCAGCGAGCGTCAGAGAGTGATAGAGAGTGTTAGAGAGTGATAGAGTCAGAGAGAGACAGAGCGTGTCTGGGATTGTCAGAGAGTGATAGAGAGTGTCAGAGAGCGTCTGAGTTTGTTATGTGTATCAGAGAGTGATAGAGAGTGATAGAGAGCGGTAGGGAGTGTCTGAGAGTGTCAGAGAGTGATAGAGAGTGCCAGAGAGTGTCAGAGAGCGATAGAGAGTGCCAGAGAGTGATGGAGAGTGTCAGAGAGTAATAGAGAGTGACAGAGAGTGTCAGAGAGTGCCAGAGTGTGATAGAAAGTGCCAGAGAGTGATAGAGAGTGTCAGAGAGTGTCTGAGAGTGTCTGAGGGTGTCTGCGGGTGTCAGAGAGCGTCAGAGAGCGTCAGAGAGTGATAGAGAGTGTCAGAGAGTGGTAGAGAGTGTCTGAGTGTGTCTGAGAGTGTCTGAAAGTGTCAGAGAGTGTCTGAGATTGATCGAGAGTGATTGAGAATGATTGGCAGTGATAGAGAGTGTCAGAGAGTGATAGAGTGCGCCAGAGAGTGTCTGAGAGTGTCAGACAGTGTGAGAGAGTGTCCTAGAGTTTCCGAGAGTGTGAGAGATGTCAGAGAGTGATAGAGAGTGCCAGAGAGTGATAGAGAGTGTCAGAGAGTGATAGAGAGTGCCAGAGAGTGTCAGAGAGTAATAGAGAGTGCCAGAGAGTGTCAGAGAGTGCCAGAGAGTGATAGAAAGTGTCAGAGAGTGATGGAGAGTGATAGAGAGTGTCAGAGAGTGTCTGAGGGTGTCTGAGGGTGTCAGCGAGCGTCAGAGAGCGTCAGAGAGTGATAGAGAGTGTCAGAGAGAGTCAGAGAGAGTCAGAGAGTGTTCGAGGGTGTCAGAGAGTGATAGAGAGTGTCAGAGAGTGATAGAGAGTGCCACAGAGTGATAGAGAGTGTCAGAGAGTGATAGAGTGTCAGAGTGTCAGAGAGCGTCAGAGAGTGATAGAGAGTGTTAGAGAGTGAAAGAGAGAGTCAGAGCGTGTCTGGGATTGTCAGAGAGTTGAAGAGGGTGTCAGAGAGTGATAGAGAGTGCCAGAGAGTGATAGAGAGTGTCAGAGAGTGATAGAGTGTCAGAGTGTCAGAGTGTCAGAGAGCGTCAGAGAGTGATAGAGAGTGTTAGAGAGTGAAAGAGTCAGAGAGAGACAGAGCGTGTCTGGGATTGTCAGCGAGTGACAGAGAGTGTCAGAGAGCGTCTGAGTTTGTTATGTGTATCAGAGAGTGATAGAGAGTGATAGAGAGCGGTAGGGAGTGTCTGAGAGTGTCAGAGAGTGATAGAGAGTGCCAGAGAGTGTCAGAGAGCGATAGAGAGTGCCAGAGAGTGATAGAGAGTGTCAGAGAGTAATAGAGAGTGACAGAGAGTGTCAGAGAGTGCCAGAGAGTGATAGAAAGTGCCAGAGAGTGATAGAGAGTGATAGAGAGTGTCAGAGAGTGTCTGAGAGTGTCTGAGGGTGTCTGAGGGTGTCAGAGAGCGTCAGAGAGCGTCAGAGAGTGATAGAGAGTGTCAGAGAGTGGTAGAGAGTGTCAGAGAGTGACAGAGAGTGATAGAGAGTGTCTGAGAGTGTCTGTGATTGTCAGAGAGTGTCTGAGATTGTCAGAGAGTGTCAGAGAGTGATAAAGAGTGAAAGAGAGTGTCTGAGAATGTCAGAGAGTGTCAGAGATGTCAGAGAGTGATAGAGAGTGTCAGAGAGTGTCATTGAATGATAGAGAGTGTCAGAGAGTGTCAGAGAGTGATATAGAGCGTCAGAAAGTGATAGAGAGTGATAGAGAGTGTCAGAGAGTGTCAGAGAGTGATCGAGAGCTTCAGAGAGTGATAGAGCGTGTCTGAGAGTGTCTGAGAGAGACAGAGAGTGACAGAGAGTGTCTGAGAGTGTCAGTGAGTGTCAGAGAGTGATAGAGAGTGTCACAGAGTGTCAGAGAGTGATAGAGAGTATTAGAGAGCCTCTTAGAGCGTTAGAGAGTGTCAGAGAGTGATAGAGAGAGTCAGAGAGTGTCAGAGTGTGTCAGAGTGTGTCAGAGGGTGTCAGAGAGTGTCAGAGAGTGATAGAGTGTGTCAGAGACTGATAGAGAGTGTCAGAGAGTGTCAGAGAGTGTCAGAGTGTGTCAGAGGTTGTCAGAGAGTGTCAAAGAGTGATCGAGAGTGATAGAGAGTGTCAGAGAGTGTCATAGAGTGATGGAGAGTGTCAGAGTGTGATAGAGAGTGTCAGAGTGTGTCAGAGAGTGTCAGAGCGTAATAGAGAGTGATAGAGAGCGTCAGAGACTGTCATGGAGTGATAGAGAGTGTCAGAGTGTGTCACAGAGTGTCTGATTGTGTCAGAGAGTGTCAGAGAGTGATAGAGAGTGTCACAGAGTGTCATTGAGTGATAGAGAGTGTCAGAGAGTGTCAGAGATTGCTAGAGCGTGTCAAAGAGTGTCAGAGAGTGATAGAGAGTGATATAGAGTGTCAGAGAGTGATAGAGAGTGTCTGAGAGTGTCAGAGTGTGTCAGAGAGTGATGGAGAGTGATAGAGAGTGTCAGAGAGTGATAGAGAGTGATAGAGAGCCTCTGAGAGTGTCAGAGAGTGTCAGAGTGTGTCAGAGTGTTTCAGAGGGTGTCAGAGATTGTCAGAGAGTGATAGAGAGTGTCAGAGAGTGTCAGAGAGTGTCAGAGTGTGTCAGAGATTGTCAGAGAGTGATAGAGAGTGTCAGAGAGTGATATAGAGTGTCAGAGAGTGTCACAGAGTGATGGAGAGTGTCAGAGAGTGATAGAGAGTGTCAGAGTGTGTCAGAGAGTGTCAGAGCGTAATAGAGAGTGATATGGAGCGTCAGAGAGTGTCATAGAGTGATAGAGAATGTCAGAGTGTGTCACAGAGTGTCTGATTGTGTCAGAGAGTGTCAGAGAGTGATAGAGAGTGATAGAGAGAGACAGAGCGTGTCTGGGATTGTCAGAGAGTGACAGAGAGTGTCAGAGAGCGTCTGAGTTTGTTATGTGTATCAGAGAGTGATAGAGAGTGATAGAGAGCGGTAGGGAGTTTCAGTGAGTGATAGAGTGTCAGAGTGTCAGAGAGCGTCAGAGAGTGATAGAGAGTCTTAGAGAGTGAAAGAGAGAGTCAGAGAGAGAGACAGAGCGTGTCTGGGATTGTCAGAGAGCTGAAGAGGGTGTCAGAGAGTGATAGAGAGTGACAGAGAGTGTCAGAGAGCGTCTGAGATTGTTATGTGTATCAGAGAGTGATAGAGAGTGACAGAGAGTGGTAGGGAGTGTCAGAGAGTGATAGAGTTTGCCAGAGAGTGTCTGAGAGTGTCTGATGATGTGAGAGCGTGTCCGAGAGTGTCCGAGTGTGTGAGAGTGTGTCAGAGAGTGATAGAGAGTGCCAGAGAGTGATAGAGAGTGTCAGAGAGTGATAGAGAATGCCAGAGAGTGTCAGAGAGTGATAAAGAGTGCCAGAGAGTGATGGAGAGCGTCAGAGAGTGATAGAGAGTGTCAGAGAGAGTCAGAGAGAGTCAGAGAGTGATAGAGAGTGTCAGAGAGTGATAGAGAGTGTCAGAGAGTGATAGAGAGTGCCACAGAGTGATAGAGAGTGTCAGAGAGTGATAGAGTGTCAGAGTGTCAGAGAGCGTCAGAGAGTGATAGAGAGTGTTAGAGAGTGAAAGAGAGAGTCAGAGCGTGTCTGGGATTGTCAGAGAGTTGAAGAGGGTGTCAGAGAGTGATAGAGAGTGCCAGAGAGTGATAGAGAGTGTCAGAGAGTGATAGAGTGTCAGAGTGTCAGAGTGCGTCAGAGAGTGATAGAGAGTGTTAGAGAGTGAAAGAGTCAGAGAGAGACAGAGCGTGTCTGGGATTGTCAGAGAGTGATAGAGAGTGTCAGAGAGCGTCTGAGTTTGTTATGTGTATCAGAGAGTGATAGAGAGTGATAGAGAGTGATAGAGAGCGGTAGGGAGTGTCTGAGAGTGTCAGAGAGTGATAGAGAGTGCCAGAGAGTGTCAGAGAGCGATAGAGAGTGCCAGAGAGTGATGGAGAGTGTCAGAGAGTAATAGAGAGTGACAGAGAGTGTCAGAGAGTGCCAGAGTGTGATAGAAAGTGCCAGAGAGTGATAGAGAGTGTCAGAGAGTGTCTGAGAGTGTCTGAGGGTGTCTGAGGGTGTCAGAGAGCGTCAGAGAGCGTCAGAGAGTGATAGAGAGTGTCAGAGAGTGGTAGAGAGTGTCTGAGTGTGTCTGAGAGTGTCTGAAAGTCTCAGAGAGTGTCTGAGATTGATCGAGAGTGATTGAGAATGATTGGCAGTGATAGAGAGTGTCAGAGAGTGATAGAGTGCGCCAGAGAGTGTCTGAGAGTGTCAGACAGTGTGAGAGAGTGTCCTAGAGTTTCCGAGAGTGTGAGAGATGTCAGAGAGTGATAGAGAGTGCCAGAGAGTGATAGAGAGTGTCAGAGAGTGATAGAGAGTGCCAGAGAGTGTCAGAGAGTAATAGAGAGTGCCAGAGAGTGTCAGAGAGTGCCAGAGAGTGATAGAAAGTGCCAGAGAGTGATGGAGAGTGATAGAGAGTGTCAGAGAGTGTCTGAGGGTGTCTGAGGGTGTCAGCGAGCGTCAGAGAGCGTCAGAGAGTGATAGAGAGTGTCAGAGAGAGTCAGAGAGAGTCAGAGAGTGTTCGAGGGTGTCAGAGAGTGATAGAGAGTGTCAGAGAGTGATAGAGAGTGCCACAGAGTGATAGAGAGTGTCAGAGAGTGATAGAGTGTCAGAGTGTCAGAGAGCGTCAGAGAGTGATAGAGAGTGTTAGAGAGTGAAAGAGAGAGTCAGAGCGTGTCTGGGATTGTCAGAGAGTTGAAGAGGGTGTCAGAGAGTGATAGAGAGTGCCAGAGAGTGATAGAGAGTGTCAGAGAGTGATAGAGTGTCAGAGTGTCAGAGAGCGTCAGAGAGTGATAGAGAGTGTTAGAGAGTGAAAGAGTCAGAGAGAGACAGAGCGTGTCTGGGATTGTCAGAGAGTGACAGAGAGTGTCAGAGAGCGTCTGAGTTTGTTATGTGTATCAGAGAGTGATAGAGAGTGATAGAGAGCGGTAGGGAGTGTCTGAGAGTGTCAGAGAGTGATAGAGAGTGCCAGAGAGTGTCAGAGAGCGATAGAGAGTGCCAGAGAGTGATGGAGAGTGTCAGAGAGTAATAGAGAGTGACAGAGAGTGTCAGAGAGTGCCAGAGTGTGATAGAAAGTGCCAGAGAGTGATAGAGAGTGTCAGAGAGTGTCTGAGAGTGTCTGAGGGTGTCTGAGGGTGTCAGAGAGCGTCAGAGAGCGTCAGAGAGTGATAGAGAGTGTCAGAGAGTGGTAGAGAGTGTCTGAGTGTGTCTGAGAGTGTCTGAAAGTCTCAGAGAGTGTCTGAGATTGATCGAGAGTGATTGAGAATGATTGGCAGTGATAGAGAGTGTCAGAGAGTGATAGAGTGCGCCAGAGAGTGTCTGAGAGTGTCAGACAGTGTGAGAGAGTGTCCTAGAGTTTCCGAGAGTGTGAGAGATGTCAGAGAGTGATAGAGAGTGCCAGAGAGTGATAGAGAGTGTCAGAGAGTGATAGAGAGTGCCAGAGAGTGTCAGAGAGTAATAGAGAGTGCCAGAGAGTGTCAGAGAGTGCCAGAGAGTGATAGAAAGTGCCAGAGAGTGATGGAGAGTGATAGAGAGTGTCAGAGAGTGTCTGAGGGTGTCTGAGGGTGTCAGCGAGCGTCAGAGAGCGTCAGAGAGTGATAGAGAGTGTCAGAGAGAGTCAGAGAGAGTCAGAGAGTGTTCGAGGGTGTCAGAGAGTGATAGAGAGTGTCAGAGAGTGATAGAGAGTGCCACAGAGTGATAGAGAGTGTCAGAGAGTGATAGAGTGTCAGAGTGTCAGAGAGCGTCAGAGAGTGATAGAGAGTGTTAGAGAGTGAAAGAGAGAGTCAGAGCGTGTCTGGGATTGTCAGAGAGTTGAAGAGGGTGTCAGAGAGTGATAGAGAGTGCCAGAGAGTGATAGAGAGTGTCAGAGAGTGATAGAGTGTCAGAGTGTCAGAGAGCGTCAGAGAGTGATAGAGAGTGTTAGAGAGTGAAAGAGTCAGAGAGAGACAGAGCGTGTCTGGGATTGTCAGAGAGTGACAGAGAGTGTCAGAGAGCGTCTGAGTTTGTTATGTGTATCAGAGAGTGATAGAGAGTGATAGAGAGCGGTAGGGAGTGTCTGAGAGTGTCAGAGAGTGATAGAGAGTGCCAGAGAGTGTCAGAGAGCGATAGAGAGTGCCAGAGAGTGATAGAGAGTGTCAGAGAGTAATAGAGAGTGACAGAGAGTGTCAGAGAGTGCCAGAGAGTGATAGAAAGTGCCAGAGAGTGATAGAGAGTGATAGAGAGTGTCAGAGAGTGTCTGAGAGTGTCTGAGGGTGTCTGAGGGTGTCAGAGAGCGTCAGAGAGCGTCAGAGAGTGATAGAGAGTGTCAGAGAGTGGTAGAGAGTGTCAGAGAGTGACAGAGAGTGATAGAGAGTGTCTGAGAGTGTCTGTGATTGTCAGAGAGTGTCTGAGATTGTCAGAGAGTGTCAGAGAGTGATAAAGAGTGAAAGAGAGTGTCTGAGAATGTCAGAGAGTGTCAGAGAGGGTCAGAGAGTGATAGAGAGTGTCAGAGAGTGTCATTGAATGATAGAGAGTGTCAGAGAGTGTCAGAGAGTGATATAGAGTGTCAGAAAGTGATAGAGAGTGATAGAGAGTGTCAGAGAGTGTCAGAGAGTGATCGAGAGCTTCAGAGAGTGATAGAGCGTGTCTGAGAGAGACAGAGAGTGACAGAGAGTGTCTGAGAGTGTCAGTGAGTGTCAGAGAGTGATAGAGAGTGTCACAGAGTGTCAGAGAGTGATAGAGAGTATTAGAGAGCCTCTGAGAGCGTTAGAGAGTGTCAGAGAGTGATAGAGAGTGTCAGAGAGTGTCAGAGTGTGTCAGAGTGTGTCAGAGGGTGTCAGAGAGTGTCAGAGAGTGATAGAGTGTGTCAGAGACTGATAGAGAGTGTCAGAGAGTGTCAGAGAGTGTCAGAGTGTGTCAGAGGTTGTCAGAGAGTTTCAAAGAGTGATCGAGAGTGATAGAGAGTGTCAGAGAGTGTCATAGAGTGATGGAGAGTGTCAGAGTGTGATAGAGAGTGTCAGAGTGTGTCAGAGAGTGTCAGAGCGTAATAGAGAGTGATAGAGAGCTTCAGAGACTGTCATGGAGTGATAGAGAGTGTCAGAGTGTGTCACAGAGTGTCTGATTGTGTCAGAGAGTGATAGAGAGTGTCACAGAGTGTCAGAGATTGATAGAGAGTGTCAGAGAGAGTCAGAGAGTGACAGAGAGTGATAGAGCTTGTCAAAGAGTGTCAGAGAGTGATAGAGAGTGATATAGAGTGTCAGAGAGTGATAGAGAGTGTCATTGGGTGTCAGAGAGTGATACAGAGTGTGATAGAGAGTGTCTGAGAGTGTCAGAGTGTGTCAGAGAGTGATGGAGAGTGATAGAGAGCCTCTGAGAGTGTCAGAGAGTGTCAGAGTGTGTCAGAGTGTTTCAGAGGGTGTCTGAGATTGTCAGAGAGTGATAGAGAGTGTCAGAGAGTGTCAGAGAGTGTCAGAGAGTGTCAGAGTGTGTCAGAGATTGTCAGAGAGTGATAGAGAGTGTCAGAGAGTGTCAGAGATTATCAGAGTGTGTCAGAGTGTGTCAGAGGTTGTCAGAGAGTGTCAGAGAGTGACAGAGAGTGATATAGAGTGTCAGAGAGTGTCACAGAGTGATGGAGAGTGTCAGAGAGTGATAGAGAGTGTCAGAGTGTGTCAGAGAGTGTCAGAGCGTAATAGAGAGTGATATAGAGCGTCAGAGAGTGTCATAGAGTGATAGAGAATGTCAGAGTGTGTCACAGAGTGTCTGATTGTGTCAGAGAGTGTCAGAGAGTGATAGAGAGTGATAGAGAGAGACAGAGCGTGTCTGGGATTGTCAGAGAGTGACAGAGAGTGTCAGAGAGCGTCTGAGTTTGTTATGTGTATCAGAGAGTGATAGAGAGTGATAGAGAGCGGTAGGGAGTGTCAGTGAGTGATAGAGTGTCAGAGTGTCAGAGAGCGTCAGAGAGTGATAGAGAGTCTTAGAGAGTGAAAGAGAGAGTCAGAGAGAGAGACAGAGCGTGTCTGGGATTGTCAGAGAGCTGAAGAGGGTGTCAGAGAGTGATAGAGAGTGACAGAGAGTGTCAGAGAGCGTCTGAGATTGTTATGTGTATCAGAGAGTGATAGAGAGTGACAGAGAGTGGTAGGGAGTGTCAGAGAGTGATAGAGTTTGCCAGAGAGTGTCTGAGAGTGTCAGATGATGTGAGAGCGTGTCCGAGAGTGTCCGAGTGTGTGAGAGTGTGTCAGAGAGTGATAGAGAGTGCCAGAGAGTGATAGAGAGTGTCAGAGAGTGATAGAGAATGCCAGAGAGTGTCAGAGAGTGATAAAGAGTGCCAGAGAGTGATGGAGAGAGTCAGAGAGTGATAGAAAGTAACAGAGAGTGTCAGATAGTGCCAGAGGGTGGTAGAAAGTGCCAGAGAGTGATAGAGAGTGATAGAGAGTGTCAGAGAGTGTCTGAGAGTGTCTGAGGGTGTCTGAGGGTGTCAGAGAGCGTCATAGAGCGTCAGAGAGCTTCAGAGAGAGTCAGAGACTGATAGAGGGTTTCAGAGAGTGCTAGAGAGTGATAGAGAGCGTCAGAGAGTGTCAGAGAGTGATAGAGAGTGCCAGAGAGTGATAGAGAGTGTCAGATAGTGATAGAGAGTACCAGAGAGTGTCTGAGAGTGCCAGAGTGTATCAGAGAGTGTAAGAGAGTGGTAGAGAGTGTCTGAGTGTGTCTGAGAGTGTCTGAAAGTGTCAGAGAGTGGCTGAGATTGATCGAGAGTGATTGAGAATGATTGGCAGTGATAGAGAGAGACAGAGAGTGATAGAGTGCGCCAGAGAGTGTCTGAGAGTGTCAGATAGTGTGAGAGAGTGTCCCAGAGTGTCCGAGAGTGTGAGAGACGTCAGAGAGTGATAGAGAGTGCCAGAGAGTGATAGAGAGTGTCAGAGAGTGATAGAGAGTGCCAGAGAGTGTCAGAGAGCGATAGAGAGTGCCAGAGAGTGATAGAGAGTGTCAGAGAGTAATAGAGAGTGACAGAGAGTGTCAGAGAGTGCCAGAGAGTGATAGAAAGTGCCAGAGAGTGATAGAGAGTGATAGAGAGTGTCAGAGAGTGTCTGAGGGTGTCTGAGGGTGTCAGAGAGCGTCAGAGAGCGTCAGAGAGCGTCAGAGAGTGATAGAGAGTGTCAGAGAGTGGTAGAGAGTGTCTGAGTGTGTCTGAGAGTGTCTGAAAGTGTCAGAGAGTGTCTGAGATTGATCGAGAGTGATTGAGAATGATTGGCAGTGATAGAGAGTGTCAGAGAGTGATAGAGTGCGCCAGACAGTGTCTGAGAGTGTCAGATAGTGTGAGAGAGTTTCCTAGAGTTTCCGAGAGTGTGAGAGATGTCAGAGAGTGATAGAGAGTGCCAGAGAGTGTCAGAGAGTAATAGAGAGTGCCAGAGAGTGTCAGAGAGTGCCAGAGAGTGATAGAAAGTGCCAGAGAGTGATGGAGAGTGATAGAGAGTGTCAGAGAGTGTCTGAGGGTGTCTGAGGGTGTCAGCGAGCGTCGGAGAGCGTCAGAGAGTGATAGAGAGTGTCAGAGAGAGTCAGAGAGAGTCAGAGAGTGTTCGAGGGTGTCAGAGAGTGATAGAGAGTGTCAGAGAGTGATAGAGAGTGTCAGAGAGTGATAGAGAGTGCCACAGAGTGATAGAGAGTGTCAGAGAGTGATAGAGTGTCAGAGTGTCAGAGAGCGTCAGAGAGTGATAGAGAGTGTTAGAGAGTGAAAGAGAGAGTCAGAGCGTGTCTGGGATTGTCAGAGAGTTGAAGAGGGTGTCAGAGAGTGATAGAGAGTGCCAGAGAGTGATAGAGAGTGTCAGAGAGTGATAGAGTGTCAGAGTGTCAGAGAGCGTCAGAGAGTGATAGAGAGTGTTAGAGAGTGAAAGAGTCAGAGAGAGACAGAGCGTCTCTGGGATTGTCAGAGAGTGATAGAGAGTGTCAGAGAGCGTCTGAGTTTGTTATGTGTATCAGAGAGTGATAGAGAGTGATAGAGAGCGGTAGGGAGTGTCTGAGAGTGTCAGAGAGTGATAGAGAGTGCCAGAGAGTGTCAGAGAGCGATAGAGAGTGCCAGAGAGTGATGGAGAGTGTCAGAGAGTAATAGAGAGTGACAGAGAGTGTCAGAGAGTGCCAGAGTGTGAGAGAAAGTGCCAGAGAGTGATAGAGAGTGTCAGAGAGTGTCTGAGAGTGTCTGAGGGTGTCTGAGGGTGTCAGAGAGCGTCAGAGAGCGTCAGAGAGTGATAGAGAGTGTCAGAGAGTGGTAGAGAATGTCTGAGTGTGTCTGAGAGTGTCTGAAAGTGTCAGAGAGTGTCTGAGATTGATCGAGAGTGATTGAGAATGATTGGCAGTGATAGAGAGTGTCAGAGAGTGATAGAGTGCGCCAGAGAGTGTCTGAGAGTGTCAGACAGTGTGAGAGAGTGTCCTAGAGTTTCCGAGAGTGTGAGAGATGTCAGAGAGTGATAGAGAGTGCCAGAGAGTGATAGAGAGTGTCAGAGAGTGATAGAGAGTGCCAGAGAGTGTCAGAGAGTAATAGAGAGTGCCAGAGAGTGTCAGAGAGTGCCAGAGAGTGATAGAAAGTGCCAGAGAGTGATGGAGAGTGATAGAGAGTGTCAGAGAGTGTCTGAGGGTGTCTGAGGGTGTCAGCGAGCGTCAGAGAGCGTCAGAGAGTGATAGAGAGTGTCAGAGAGAGTCAGAGAGAGTCAGAGAGTGTTCGAGGGTGTCAGAGAGTGATAGAGAGTGTCAGAGAGTGATAGAGAGTGCCACAGAGTGATAGAGAGTGTCAGAGTGTGATAGAGTGTCAGAGTGTCAGAGAGCGTCAGAGAGTGATAGAGAGTGTTAGAGAGTGAAAGAGAGAGTCAGAGCGTGTCTGGGATTGTCAGAGAGTTGAAGAGGGTGTCAGAGAGTGATAGAGAGTGCCAGAGAGTGATAGAGAGTGTCAGAGAGTGATAGAGTGTCAGAGTGTCAGAGAGCGTCAGAGAGTGATAGAGAGTGTTAGAGAGTGAAAGAGTCAGAGAGAGACAGAGCGTGTCTGGGATTGTCAGAGAGTGACAGAGAGTGTCAGAGAGCGTCTGAGTTTGTTATGTGTATCAGAGAGTGATAGAGAGTGATAGAGAGCGGTAGGGAGTGTCTGAGAGTGTCAGAGAGTGATAGAGAGTGCCAGAGAGTGTCAGAGAGCGATAGAGAGTGCCAGAGAGTGATAGAGAGTGTCAGAGAGTAATAGAGAGTGACAGAGAGTGTCAGAGAGTGCCAGAGAGTGATAGAAAGTGCCAGAGAGTGATAGAGAGTGATAGAGAGTGTCAGAGAGTGTCTGAGAGTGTCTGAGGGTGTCTGAGGGTGTCAGAGAGCGTCAGAGAGCGTCAGAGAGTGATAGAGAGTGTCAGAGAGTGGTAGAGAGTGTCTGAGTGTGTCTGAGAGTGTCTGAGATTGATCGAGAGTGATTGAGAATGATTGGCAGTGATAGAGAGTGTCAGAGAGTGGTAGAGTGCGCCAGAGAGTGTCTGAGAGTGTCTGGTAGTGTGAGAGAGTGTCCTAGAGTTTCTGAGAGTGTGAGAGATGTCAGAGAGTGATAGAGAGTGCCAGAGAGTGATAGAGAGTGTCAGAGAGTGATAGAGAGTGCCAGAGAGTGTCAGAGAATAATAGAGAGTGCCAGAGAGTGTCAGAGAGTGCCAGAGAGTGATAGAAAGTGCCAGAGAGTGATGGAGATTGATAGAGAGTGTCAGAGAGTGTCTGAGGGTGTCTGAGGGTGTCAGCGAGCGTCAGAGAGAGTCAGAGAGTGATAGAGAGTGTCAGAGAGAGTCAGAGAGAGACAGAGAGTGTTCGAGGGTGTCAGAGAGTGATAGAGAGTGTCAGAGAGTGATAGAGAGTGCCACAGAGTGATAGAGAGTGTCAGAGAGTGGTAGAGAGTGTCTGAGTGTGTCTGAGAGTGTCTGAGATTGATCGAGAGTGATTGAGAATGATTGGCAGTGATAGAGAGTGTCAGAGAGTGGTAGAGTGCGCCAGAGAGTGTCTGAGAGTGTCTGGTAGTGTGAGAGAGTGTCCTAGAGTTTCCGAGAGTGTGAGAGATGTCAGAGAGTGATAAAGAGTGCCAGAGAGTGATAGAGAGTGTCAGAGAGTGATAGAGAGTGCCAGAGAGTGTCAGAGAGTAATAGAGAGTGCCAGAGAGTGTCAGAGAGTGCCAGAGAGTGATAGAAAGTGCCAGAGAGTGATGGAGAGTGATAGAGAGTGTCAGAGAGTGTCTGAGGGTGTCTGAGGGTGTCAGCGAGCGTCAGAGAGAGTCAGAGAGTGATAGAGAGTGTCAGAGAGAGTCAGAGAGAGACAGAGAATGTTCGAGGGTGTCAGAGAGTGATAGAGAGTGTCAGAGAGTGATAGAGAGTGCCACAGAGTGATAGAGAGTGTCAGAGAGTGATGGAGTGTCAGAGTGTCAGAGAGCGTCAGCGAGTGATAGAGAGTGTTAGAGAGTGAAAGAGAGAGTCAGAGCGTGTCTGGGATTGTCAGAGAGTTGAAGAGGGTGTCAGAGAGTGATAGAGAGTGCCAGAGAGTGATAGAGAGTTTCAGAGAGTGATAGAGTGTCAGAGTGTCAGAGAGCGTCAGAGAGTGATAGAGAGTGTTAGAGAGTGAAAGAGTCAGAGAGAGACAGAGCGTGTCTGGGATTGTCAGAGAGTGACAGAGAGTGTCAGAGAGCGTCTGAGTTTGTTATGTGTATCAGAGAGTGATAGAGAGTGATAGAGAGCGGTAGGGAGTGTCTGAGAGTGTCAGAGAGTGATAGAGAGTGCCAGAGAGTGTCAGAGAGCGATAGAGAGTGCCAGAGAGTGATAGAGAGTGTCAGAGAGTAATAGAGAGTGACAGAGAGTGTAAGAGAGTGCCAGAGAGTGATAGAAAGTGCCAGAGAGTGATAGAGAGTGATAGAGAGTGTCAGAGAGTGTCTGAGAGTGTCTGAGGGTGTCTGAGGGTGTCAGAGAGCGTCAGAGAGCGTCAGAGAGTGATAGAGAGTGTCAGAGAGTGGTAGAGAGTGTCTGAGTGTGTCTGAGAGTGTCTGAGATTGATCGAGAGTGTTTGAGAATGATTGGCAGTGATAGAGAGTGTCAGAGAGTGGTAGAGTGCGCCAGAGAGTGTCTGAGAGTGTCTGGTAGTGTGAGAGAGTGTCCTAGAGTTTCCGAGAGTGTGAGAGATGTCAGAGAGTGATAGAGAGTGCCAGAGAGTGATAGAGAGTGTCAGAGAGTGATAGAGAGTGCCAGAGAGTGTCAGAGAGTAATAGAGAGTGCCAGAGAGTGTCAGAGAGTGCCAGAGAGTGATAGAAAGTGCCAGAGAGTGATGGAGAGTGATAGAGAGTGTCAGAGAGTGTCTGAGGGTGTCTGAGGGTGTCAGCGAGCGTCAGAGAGAGTCAGAGAGTGATAGAGAGTGTCAGAGAGAGTCAGAGAGAGACAGAGAGTGTTCGAGGGTGTCAGAGAGTGATAGAGAGTGTCAGAGAGTGATAGAGAGTGCCACAGAGTGATAGAGAGTGTCAGAGAGTGATGGAGTGTCAGAGTGTCAGAGAGCGTCAGAGAGTGATAGAGAGTGTTAGAGAGTGAAAGAGAGAGTCAGAGCGTGTCTGGGATTGTCAGAGAGTTGAAGAGGGTGTCAGAGAGTGATAGAGAGTGCCAGAGAGTGATAGAGAGTTTCAGAGAGTGATAGAGTGTCAGAGTGTCAGAGAGCGTCAGAGAGTGATAGAGAGTGTTAGAGAGTGAAAGAGTCAGAGAGAGACAGAGCGTGTCTGGGATTGTCAGAGAGTGACAGAGAGTGTCAGAGAGCGTCTGAGTTTGTTATGTGTATCAGAGATTGATAGAGAGCAGTAGGGAGTGTCTGAGAGTGTCAGAGTGTGTCTGAGAGTGTCAGAGAGTGTCAGAGAGTGCCAAAGAGTGTCAGAGAGTGATAGAGAGTGAAAGAGAGTGTCAGGGAGTGTCAGAGAGTGTCAGAGTGTGATAGAAAGTGATAGAGAGTGTCTGAGAGTGCCAGAGATTGTCTGAGAGTGTCAGAGAGTTTCAGAGAGTGTCAGAGAGTCATAGAGAGTGATAGAGAGATTCTGAGAGTGTCTGAGAGTGTCAGAGAGTGTCAGAAAGTGATAGAGAGTGACAGAGAGTGTCTGAGAGTGTCAGAGAGATTCTGAGAGTGTCAGAGAGTGATTAAGAGATTCTGAGAGTGTCTGAGAGTGTCTGAGAGTGTCAGAAAGTGATAGAGAGTGATAGAGAGTCTGAGAGTGTCAGAGAGATTCACAGAGTATCAGAGAGTGATAGAGAGTGATAGAGAGTGTCTGAGAGTGTCTGAGAGTGTCAGAGAGTATCAGAGAGTGATAGAGAGTGATAGAGAGTGTCTGAGAGTGTCAGAGTGTGTCAGAGAGTGACAGAGAGAGTCTGAGAGTGTCTGAGAGTGTCAGAGAGATTCAGAGAGTGTCAGATAGTGATATAGAGTGATAGAGAGAGTCTGAGAGTGTCTGAGAGTTTCAAAGAGTGTCAGAGAGTTTCAGAGAGTATCAGAGAGTGACAGAGAGTAGTAGAGTGTGTCTGAGAGTGTCAGAGTGTATCAGAGAGTGATAGAGAGTGAGGGAGTGTCTGAGAGTGTCAGAGTGTGTCGGAGAGTGTCATAGAGTGATAGAGAGTGTCTGAAAGTGTCAGATAGAGTATGAGAGTGTCAGTGAGTGTCAGAGAATGATAGAGAGTGATAAAGAGTGAAAGAGAGTGTCAGAGAATGTCAGAGAGTGTCAGCGAGTGTCTGAGAGTGTCATTGAGTGTCAGTGAGTGTCAGAGAGTGATAGAGTGTGATAGAGAGTGAAAGAGAGTGTCAGAGAGTGTTAGAGAGTGTCTGAGAGTGTCTGAGAGTGTCAGAGAGTGTCAGAGAGTGTCAGTGAGTGTCAGAGAGTGATGGAGAGTGAAAGAGAGTGTCAGTGAGTGTCAGTGATTGACAGAGAGTGTCAGAGAGTGCCTGAGAGTGATAGAGAGTGATAGAGAGTGTCAGAGAGTGTTAGAGAGTGTCTGAGAGTGTCAGAGAGTGTCAGAGAGTGTCAGAGAGTGATAGAGAGTGTCTGAGAGTGTCAGAGAGTTTCAAAGAGTGATAGAGTGTGTCTGAGAGTGTCTGAGAGTGTCAGATAGTTTCTGAGAGTGTCAGTGTGTGTCAGAGAATGATAGAGAGTGATAGAGAGTGAAAGAGAGTGTCAGAGAATGTCAGAGAGTGTCAGAGAGTGTCAGAGAGTGATAGAGTGTGTCTGAGAGTGTCAGAGAGTTTCAGAGAGTGATAGAGTGTGTCTGAGAGTGTCTGAGAGTGTCAGATTGAGTCTGAGAGTGTCAGTGTGTGTCAGAGAATGATAGAGAGTGATAGAGAGTGTAAGAGAGTGTCAGAGAATGTCAGAGAGTGTCAGACAGTGTCAGAGAGTGAAATAGAGTGTCAGAGAGTGTCAGAGAGTGATAGAGAGTGATAGAGAGTGATAGAGAGTGTCTGAGAGTGTCAGAGAGTGTCAGAGAGTGTCTGAGAGTGATAGAGAGTGTCAGAGAGTGTCAGAGAGTGTCAGTGAGTGTCAGAGAGTGATGGAGAGTGATAGAGAGTGTCGGAGAGTGTCCGAGAGTGTCAGAGAGTGTCATAGAGTGGTAGAGAGTGTCAGAGAGTGTCTGTGAGTGTCAGAGCGAGATAGAGGATGTCTGAGAGTGTCAGAGAGATTCTGAGAGAGTCAGAGAGTTTCAGAGAGTGTCAGCGAGTGATAGAGAGTGTCTGATAGTGTCTGAGAGTGATAGACAGTGTCTGAGAGTGTCAGAGAGTGTCTGAGATTGTCAGAGAGTTTCAGAGAGTGTCAGAGAGTGTCTGAGAGTGTCAGAGAGTGATAGAGAGTGATAGAGAGTGTCTGAGAGTGTCTGAGAGTGTCAGAGAGTGTCTGAGAGTGTCAGAGAGATTCAGAGTGTGTCAGAGAGTGATAGAGAGTGATAGAGAGTGTCAGAGAGTGTCCGAGAGTGTCAGAGAGTGTCTGAGAGTATCAGAGACTTTCTGAGAGTGTCAGAGAGTGTCAGAGAGTGATAGAGAGTGATAGAGAGTGTCTGAGAGTGTCAGAAATTGTCAGAGAGTATCAGAGAGAGATAGAGAGTGTCTCAGAGTGTCAGAGAGAGTCTGAGAGAATCAGAGAGTTTCAGAGAGTGTCAGCGAGTGATAGAGAGTGATAGAGAGTGTCTGAGAGTGTCAGAGAGTGTCGGAGAGTGATGGAGAGTGTCAGAGAGTTTCAGAGAGTGATAGAGTGTGTCTGAGAGTGTCTGAGAGTGTCAGATTGTGTCTGAGAGTTTCAGTGTGTGTCAGAGAATGATAGAGAGTGATAGAGAGTGAAAGAGAGTGTCAGAGAATGTCAGAGAGTGTCAGAGAATGTCAGAGAGTGATAGAGAGTGTCAGAGAGTGTCAGAGAGTGATAGAGAGTGATAGAGAGTGATAGAGAGTGTCTGAGAGTGTCTGAGAGTGTCAGTGAGTGTCAGAGAGTGACAGAGTGTGATAGAGAGTGAAAGATAGTGTCAGAGAGTGAAAGAGAGTGTCAGAGAGTGTCAGTGATTGACAGAGAGTGTCAGAGAGTGTCTGAGAGTGATAGAGAGTGATAGAGAGTGTCGGAGAGTGTCCGAGAGTGTCAGAGAGTGTCTGAGAGTATCAGAGACTTTCTGAGAGTGTCAGAGAGTGTCAGAGAGTGATAGAGAGTGTCTGTGAGTGTCAGAAAGTGTCAGAGAGTATCAGAGAGAGATAGAGAGTGTCTGAGAGTGTCAGAGAGTGTCTGAGAGAGTCAGAGAGTTTCAGAGAGTGTCAGCGAGTGATAGAGAGTGATAGAGAGTGTCTGAGAGTGTCAGAGAGTGTCGGAGAGTGATAGAGAGTGTCTGATAGTGTCTGAGACTGTCAGAGCGTGTCAGAGAGTGTCAGAGAGTGGTAGAGAGTGTCAGAGAGTGTCTGAGAGTGTCAGAGAGAGATAGAGGATGTCTGAGAGTGTCAGAGAGATTCTGAGAGAGTCAGAGAGTTTCAGAGAGTGTCAGCGAGTGATAGAGAGTGTCTGATAGTGTCTGAGAGTGATAGACAGTGTCTGAGAGTGTCAGAGAGTGTCTGAGAGTGTCAGAGAGTTTCAGAGAGTGTCAGAGAGTGTCTGAGAGTGTCAGAGAGTGATAGAGAGTGATAGAGAGTGTCTGAGAGTGTCTGAGAGTGTCAGAGAGATTCAGAGTGTGTCAGAGAGTGATAGAGAGTGATATAGAGTGTCTGATAGTGTCTGAGAGTGTCAGAGCGTGTCAGAGAGTGTCAGAGAGTGCTAGAGCGTGTCAGAGAGTGATAGAGAGTGTCTGAGAGTGTCTGAGAGAGTCAGAGTGTCAGTGAGTTTCATAGAGTGATAGAGAGTGAAAGAGAGTGTCAGAGAGTGATAGAGAGTGTCTGAGAGTGTCTGAGAGTGTCAGCGAGTGTCTGAGAATGTCATTGAGTGTCAGTGAGTGTCAGAGATTGATAGAGTGTGATAGAGAATAAAAGAGAGTGTCAGAGAGTGTCACAGAGTGTTAGAGAGTGTCTGACAGTGTCAGAGAGTGTCAGAGAGTGTCAGAGAGTGATGGAGAGTGAAAGAGAGTGTCAGAGAGTGTCAGTGATTGACAGAGAGTGTCAGAGAGTGATTGAGAGTGATAGAGAGTGATAGAGAGTGTCAGAGAGTGATAGAGAGTGTCAGAGAGTGATAGAGAGTGTCAGAGAGTGTCAGAGAGTGTCTGAGAGTGTCAGAGAGTGTCAGAGAGTGTCAGAGAGTGATAGAGAGTGTCAGAGAGTGTCAGAGAGAGTCAGAGAGTGTCAGAGAGTGTCAGTGATTGACAGAGAGTGTCAGAGAGTGATTGAGAGTGATAGAGAGTGATAGAGAGTGTCTGAGAGTGTCAGATAGTGTCTGAGAGTGTCAGTGAGTGTCAGAGAATGATAGAGAGTGTCAGAGACTGATAGAGAGTGTCAGAGAGTGTCAGAGAGTGTCAGACAGTGTCTGAGAGTGTCAGAGAGTGTCGGAGAGTGATAGAGAGTGTCTGATAGTGTCTGAGACTGTCAGAGCGTGTCAGAGAGTGTCAGAGAGTGGTAGAGAGTGTCAGAGAGTGTCTGAGAGTGTCAGAGAGAGATAGAGGATGTCTGAGAGTGTCAGAGAGATTCTGAGAGAGTCAGAGAGTTTCAGAGAGTGTCAGCGAGTGATAGAGAGTGTCTGATAGTGTCTGAGAGTGATAGACAGTGTCTGAGAGTGTCAGAGAGTGTCTGAGAGTGTCAGAGAGTTTCAGAGAGTGTCAGAGAGTGTCTGAGAGTGTCAGAGAGTGATAGAGAGTGATAGAGAGTGTCTGAGAGTGTCTGAGAGTTTCTGAGAGAGTCTGAGAGTGCCAGAGACTTTCAGAGTGTGTCAGAGAGTGAAATAGAGAGATAGAGATTGTCTGAGTGTGTCACAGAGTGTCAGAGTGTGTCACAGTGTGATAGAGTGTGATAGAGAGTGTCAGAGAGTCTCATAGAGTGATAGAGAGTGTCAGAGAGTGTCAGAGAGTGATAGAGAGTGATTGAGTGTGTCTGAGAGTGTCAGAGAGTGTCAGAGAGTGTCAGAGCTTGATAGAGTGTATCAGAAAGTGATAGAGAGTGATAGAGAGTGTCAGAGAGAGAAAGAGTGTGATAGAGAGTGTCTGAGGTGTCTGAGAGTGACAGAGTGTGTCTGAGAGTGTCAGTGAGTGTCAGAGAGTGATAGAGAGTGTCTGAGAGTGTCTAAGAGAGTCTGAGAGTGTCTGAGAGTGTCAGAGATTGTAAGAGTGTGTCAGAGAGTGATAGAGACTGTCTGAGACTGTCAGAGAGTGTCAGAGTTTGTCAGAGTGTGTCAGAGAGTGATAGAGATTGACAGAGAGTGTCTGAGAGTGTCAGAGAGTGTCAGAGAGTGATAGAGAGTGTAAGTGAGTGATCGAGAGTGTCTGAGAGTGTCAGAGAGTGTCAGAGTGTGTCAGAAAGTGATAGAGAGTGTCAGAGAGTGATAGAGAGAGATAGAGAGTGATAGTGAGTGTCTGAGAGTGTCAGAGTGTGTCAGAGAGTGTTAGAGAGTGATAGAGAGTGATTGAGTTTTTCTGAGAGTGTCAGAGAGTGCCAGAGAGCGATAGAGAGTGCCACAGAGTGATAGAGACTGTCAGAGAGTGATTGAGTGTGCCTGAGAATGTCAGAGAGTGATAGAGAGTGTCATAGAGTGAGAGAGAGTGTCTGAGAGTGTCAGAGAGTGAGAGAGAAATTCTGAGAGTGTCAGTGAGTGTCAGAGAGAGTCTGAGAGTGTCAGAGAGTGTCAGAGAGTGTCAGAGAGTGATAGAGAGTGATAGAGAGTGTCAGAGAGTGTCAGAGAGTGTCAGAGAGCGAAAGAGAGTGTCAGAGAGTGATAGAGAGTGTCTGAGAGTGATAGAGAGAGTCTGAGAGTGTCTGAGAGTGTCTGAGAGTGACAGAGAGTGTCTGAGAGTGACAGAGAGTGTCTGAGAGTGTCAGTGAGTGATAGAGAGTGTCAGAGAGTGATAGAAAGTGATAGAGAGTGTCAGAGAGTGATATAGAGTGACAGAGAGTGACTGAGAGTTTCAGAGAGTGTCAGAGTGTGTCAGAGAGTGACAGAGAGTGATAGAGAGTGTCAGAGAGTGTCATAGAGTGATAGAGAGTGTCAGAGAGTGTCAGTGAGTGATAGAGTTTGTCAGAGAGTGTCAGAAAGTGATAGAGATTGATAGAGAGTGTCTGAGAGTGTCAGAGAGTGTCTGAGTGTGTCAGAGAGAGTCAGAGAGTGATTGAGAGTGTCAGAAATTGATAGTGACTCTCAGACAGTTTCAGAGTTTGTCAGAGTGTGTCAGAGAGTGAAAGAGATTGATAGAGAGGGTCTGAGAGTGTCAGAGAGTGTCAGAGAGTGTCTGAGAATGTCAGAGAGTGTCAGTGAGTGATAGAGAGTGTCGGTGAGTGTCAGAGAGAGTCAGAGAGTGATTGAGACTGTCAGAAAGTGATAGAGAGTGTCAGAGAGTGATATAGAGAGATAGAGAGAGATAGAGAGTGTTTGAGAGTGTCAGAGAGTTTCAGAGAGTGATAGAGTGTGTCTGAGAGTGTCTGAGAGTGTCAGATTGTGTCTTAGAGTGTCAGTGTGTGTCAGAGAATGATAGAGAGTGATAGAGAGTGGAAGAGAGTGTCAGAGAATGTCAGAGAGTGTCAGAGAGTGTCAGAGAGTGATAGAGAGTGTCAGAGAGTGTCAGAGAGTGATAGAGAGTGATAGAGAGTGTCTGAGAGTGTCTGAGAGTGTCAGTGAGTGTCAGAGAGTGATAGAGTGTGATAGAGAGTGAAAGAGAGTGTCAGAGAATGTCAGAGAGTGTCTGAGAGTGTCTGAGAGTGTCAGTGAGTGTCAGAGAGTGATTGAGAGTGAAAGAGTGTGTCAGAGAGTGTCAGTGATTGACAGAGAGTGTCAGAGAGTGTCTGAGAGTGTCAGAGAGTGTCAGAGAGTGTCCGAGAGTGTCAGAGAGTGTCTGAGAGTGATAGAGAGTGATAGAGAGTGTCTGAGAATGTCAGAAAGTGTCAGAGAGTATCAGAGAGAGATAGAGAGTGATAGAGAGTGTCTGAGAATGTCAGAAAGTGTCAGAGAGTATCAGAGAGAGATAGAGAGTGTCAGAGAGTGATAGAGAGAGATAGAGAGTGATAGTGAGAGTCTGAGAGTGTCAGAGAGTGTCAGAGTGTGTCAGAGAGAGTCAGAGATTGATTGAGAGTGTCAGAAAGTGATAGAGAGTGTCAGAGAGTGATAGAGAGAGATAGAGAGTGATAGTGAGTGTCTGAGAGTGTCAGAGAGTGTCAGAGTGTGTCAGAGAGTGTTAGAGAGTGATAGAGAGTGATTGAGTTTTTCTGAGAGTGTCAGAGAGTGCCAGAGAGTGATAGAGAGTGCCACAGAGTGATAGAGAGTGTCAGAGAGTGATTGAGTGTGCCTGAGAATGTCAGAGAGTATCAGAGAGTGTCAGAGAGTGCCAGAGAGTGATAGTGAGTGTCTGAGAATGTCAGTGAGTATCAGAGAGTCATAGAGAGTGTCTGAGTGTGTCAGAGAGTGTCAGAGAGTGATACAGATTGATAGAGAGTGTCTGAGAGCGTCGGAGAGTGTCAGAGAGTGTCAGAGAGTGATGGAGAGTGTCAGAGAGTGTCACAGAGTGACAGAGAGTGTCAGAGAGTGTCAGAGAGTGTCAGAGAGTGATAGAGAGTGTCAGACAGAGATAGAGAGAGTCTGAGAATGTCAGAGAGTGATAGAGAGTGTCAGGGAGTGATAGAGAGTGATTGAGTGTGTCTGAGAGTGTCGGTGAGTGTCAGAGAGTGTCAGAGAGTGCCAGAGAGTGTCGGAGAGTGTCAGAGAGAGTCAGAGAGTGTCAGAGAGTGTCAGAGAGTGATAGAGAGTGATCGAGAGTGTCTGAGAGCGTCAGAGAGCATCAGAGAGTGTCAATGAGTGTCAGAGAGTGATAGAGAGTGAAAGAGAGTGTCAGAGAGTGTCAGAGAGTGTCAGAGTGTGATAGAAAGTGATAGAGAGTGTCTGAGAGTGCCAGAGATTGTCTGAGAGTGTCAGAGAGTTTCAGAGAGTGTCAGAGAGTCATAGAGAGTGATAGAGAGATTCTGAGAGTGTCTGAGATTGTCAGAGAGTGTCAGAAAGTGAACGAGAGTGACAGAGAGTGTCTGAGAGTGTCAGAGAGATTCTGAGAGTGTCAGAGAGTGATTAAGAGATTCTGTGAGTGTCTGAGAGTGTCAGAAAGTGATAGAGAGTAACAGAGAGTGTCTGAGAGTGTCAGAGAGTGTCTGAGTGTGTCAGAGAGTGATAGAGAGTGATAGAGAGAGTCTGAGTGTGTCAGAGAGTGATAGAGAGTGATAGAGAGTGTCTGAGAGTGTCTGAGAGTGTCAGAGAGTATCAGAGAGTGATAGAGAGTGATAGAGAGTGTCTGAGAGTGTCAGAGTATGTCAGAGAGTGACAGAGAGAGTCTGAGAGTGTCTGAGAGTGTCAGAGAGATTCAGAGAGTGTCATATGGTGATATAGAGTGATAGAGAGAGTCTGAGAGTGTCTGAGAGTGTCAAAGAGTGTCAGAGAGTTTCAGAGAGTATCAGAGAGTGACAGAGAGTGATAGAGTGTGTCTGAGAGTGTCAGAGAGTATCAGAGAGTGATAGAGAGTGATAGAGAGTGTCTGAGAGTGTCAGAATGTGTCAGAGAGTGTCATAGAGTGATAGAGAGTGTCTGAGAGTGTCAGATAGTGTCTGAGAGTGTCAGTGAGTGTCAGAGAATGATAGAGAGTGATAGAGAGTGAAAGAGAGTGTCAGAGAATGTCAGAGAGTGTCAGCGAGTATCTGAGAGTGTCATTGAGTGTCAGTGAGTGTCAGAGAGTGATAGAGTGTGATAGAGAGTGAAAGAAAGTGTCAGAGAGTGTTAGAGAGTGTCTGAGAGTGTCTGAGAGTGTCAGAGAGTGTCAGAGAGTGTCAGTGAGTGTCAGTGAGTGTCAGTGAGTGTCAGTGATTGTCAGAGAGTGTCAGAGAGTGTCTGAGAGTGATAGACAGTGATAGAGAGTGTCAGAGAGTGATAGAGAGTGTCAGAGAGTGTCAGAGAGTGTCTGAGAGTGTCTGAGAGTGTCTGAGAGTATCAGAGAGTGTCAGAGAGTGTCAGAGAGTGTCAGAGAGTGTCTGAGAGTGTCAGAGAGTGTCTGAGAGTGTCAGAGAGTGTCAGAGAGTGTCCGAGAGTGTCAGAGAGTATCAGAGACTTTCTGAGAGTGTCAGAGAGTGTCAGAGAGTGATAGAGAGTGATAGAGAGTGATAGAGAGAGATAGAGAGTGATAGTGAGTGTCTGAGAGTGTCAGAGAGTGTCAGAGTGTGTCAGAGAGAGTCAGAGAGTGATAGAGTGTGTCAGAAAGTGATAGAGAGTGTCAGAGAGTGATAGAGAGAGATAGAGAGTGATAGTGAGTGTCTGAGAGTGTCAGAGAGTGTCAGAGTGTGTCAGAGAGTGTTAGAGAGTGATAGAGAGTGATTGAGTTTTTCTGAGAGTGTCAGAGAGTGCCAGAGATTGATAGAGAGTGCCACAGAGTGTTAGAGAGTATCAGAGAGTGATTGAGTGTGCCTGAGAATGTCAGAGAGTATCAGAGAGTGTCAGAGAGTGCCAGAGAGTGATAGTGAGTGTCTGAGAATGTCAGTGAGTATCAGAGAGTCATAGAGAGTGTCTGAGTGTGTCAGAGAGTGTCAGAGAGTGATACAGATTGATAGAGAGTGTCTGAGAGCGTCGGAGAGTGTCAGAGAGTGTCAGAGAGTGATGGAGAGTGTCAGAGAGTGTCACAGAGTGACAGAGAATGTCAGAGAGTGTCAGAGAGTGATAGAGAGTGTCAGAGAGAGATAGAGAGAGTCTGAGAATGTCAGAGAGTGATAGAGAGTGTCAGGGAGTGATAGAGAGTGATTGAGTGTGTCTGAGAGTATCGGTGAGTGTCAGAGAGTGTCAGAGAGTGCCAGAGAGTGTCGGAGAGTGTCAGAGAGAGTCAGAGAGTGTCAGGGAGTGTCAGAGAGTGATAGATAGTGATAGAGAGTGTCTGAGAGCGTCAGAGAGCATCAGAGAGTGTCAATGAGTGTCAGAGAGTGATAGAGAGTGAAAGAGAGTGTCAGAGAGTGTCAGAGAGTGTCAGAGTGTGATAGAAAGTGATAGAGAGTGTCTGAGAGTGCCAGAGATTGTCTGGGAGTGTCAGAGTTTCAGAGAGTGTCAGAGAGTCATAGAGAGTGATAGAGAGATTCTGAGAGTGTCTGAGAGTGTCAGAGAGTGTCAGAAAGTGAACGAGAGTGACAGAGAGTGTCTGAGAGTGTCAGAGAGATTCTGAGAGTGTCAGAGAGTGATTAAGAGATTCTGAGAGTGTCTGAGAGTGTCTGAGAGTGTCAGAAAGTGATAGAGAGTGATAGAGAGTGTCTGAGAGTGTCAGAGAGTGTCTGAGTGAGTCAGAGAGTGATAGAGAGTGATAGAGAGAGCCTGAGAGTGTCAGAGAGATTCACAGAGTATCAGAGAGTGATATAGAGTGATAGTAGTGTCTGAGAGTGTCAGAGAGTATCAGAGAGTGATAGAGAGTGTCTGAGAGTGTCAGAGTGTGTCAGAGAGTGACAGAGAGAGTCTGAGAGTGTCTGAGAGTGTCAGAGAGATTCAGAGAGTGTCAGATAGTGATATAGAGTGATAGAGAGAGTCTGAGTGTGTTTGAGAGTGTCAAAGAGTGTCAGAGAGTTTCAGAGAGTATCAGAGAGTGACAGAGAGTGATAGAGTGTGTCTGAGAGTGTCAGAGAGTATCAGAGAGTGATAGAGAGTGATAGAGAGTGTCTGAGAGTGTCAGAGTGTGTCAGAGAGTGTCATAGAGTGATAGAGAGTGTCTGAGAGAGTCAGATAGTGTCTGAGAGTGTCAGTGAGTGTCAGAGAATGATAGAGAGTGATAGAGAGTGAAAGAGAGTGTCAGAGAATGTCAGAGAGTGTCAGCGAGTGTCTGAGAGTGTCATTGAGTGTCAGTGAGTGTCAGAGAGTGATAGAGTGTGATAGAGATTGAAAGAGGGTGTCAGAGAGCGTTAGAGAGTGTCTGAGAGTGTCTGAGAGTGTCAGAGAGTGGCAGAGAGTGTCAGTGAGTGTCAGTGAGTGTCAGAGAGTGATGGAGAGTGAAAGAGAGTGTCAGAGAGTGTCAGTGATTGACAGAGAGTGTCAGAGAGTGTCTGAGAGTGATAGAGAGTGATAAAGAGTGTCAGAGAGTTATAGAGAGTGTCAGAGAGTGTTAGAGAGTGTCTGAGAGTGTCAGAGAGTGTCAGAGAGTGTCAGAGAGTGATAGAGAGTGTCTGAGAGTGTCAGAGAGTTTCAGAGAGTGATAGAGTGTGTCTGAGAGTGTCTGAGAGTGTCAGATTGTGTCTGAGAGTGTCAGTGTGTGTCAGAGAATGATAGAGAGTGACAGAGAGTGAAAGAGAGTGTCAGAGAATGTCAGAGAGTTTCAGAGAGTGTCAGAGAGTGATAGAGAGTGTCTGAGAGTGTCAGAGAGTTTCAGAGAGTGATAGAGTGTGTCTGCGAGTGTCTGAGAGTGTCAGATTGTGTCTGAGAGTGTCAGTTTTTGTCAGAGAATGATAGAGAGTGATAGAGAGTGAAAGAGAGTTTCAGAGAATGTCAGAGAGTGTCAGAGAGTGTCAGAGAGTGACAGAGAGTGTCAGAGAGTGTCAGAGAGTGATAGAGAGTGTCTGAGAGTGTCTGAGAGTGTCAGAGAGTGTCAGAGAGTGTCTGAGATTGATAGAGAGTGTCAGAGAGTGTCAGAGAGTGTCAGTGAGTGTCAGAGAGTGATGGAGAGTGAAAGAGTGTGTCAGAGAGTGTCAGTGATTGACAGAGAGTGTCAGAGGGTGTCTGAGAGTGTCAGAGAGTGTCAGAGAGTGTCCGAGAGTGTCAGAGAGTGTCTGAGAGTATCAGAGACTTTCTGAGAGTGTCAAAGAGTGTCAGAGAGTGTCAGAGAGTGATAGAGAGTGATAGAGAGTGTCTGAGAGTGTCAGAAATTGTCAGACAGTATCAGAGAGAGATAGAGAGTGTCTGAGAGTGTCAGAGAGAGTCTGAGAGAGTCAGAGAGTTTCAGAGAGTGTCAGCGAGTGATAGAGAGTGATAGAGAGTGTCTGAGAGTGTCAGAGAGTGTCGGAGAGTGATAGAGAGTGTCTGATAGTGTCTGAGACTGTCAGAGAGTGTCAGAGAGTGGTAGAGAGTGTCAGAGAGTGTCTGAGAGTGTCAGAGAGAGATAGAGGATGTCTGAGAGTGTCAGAGAGTTTCTGAGAGAGTCAGAGAGTTTCAGAGAGTGTCAGCGAGTGATAGAGAGTGTCTGATAGTGCCTGAGAGAGATAGAGAGTGTCTGAGAGTGTCAGAGAGTGTCTGAGAGTGTCAGAGAGTTTCAGAGAGTTTCAGAGAGTGTCAGAGAGTGTCTGAGAGTGTCAGAGAGTGATAGAGAGTGTCTGAGAGTGACAGAGAGATTCACAGAGTATCAGAGAGTGATAGAGAGTGATAGAGAGTGTCTGAGAGTGTCTGAGAGTGTCTGAGAGTGTCTGAGAGTGTCAGAGAGTATCAGAGACTGATAGAGAGTGATATAGAGTGTCTGAGAGTGTCAGAGTGTGTCAGAGAGTGACAGAGAGAGTCTGAGAGTGTCTGAGAGTGTCAGAGAGATTCAGAGAGTGTCAGATAGTGATATAGAGTGATAGAGAGAGTCTGAGAGTGTCTGAGAGTGTCAAAGAGTGTCAGAGAGTTTCAGAGAGTATCAGAGAGTGACAGAGAATGATAGAGTGTGTCTGAGAGTGTCAGAGAGTATCAGAGAGTGATAGAGAGTGATACAGAGTGTCTGAGAGTGTCAGAGTGAGTCAGAGAGTGTCATAGAGTGATAGAGAGTGTCTGAGAGTGTCAGATAGTGTCTGTGAGTGTCAGTGAGTGTCAGAGAATGATAGAGAGTGATAGAGAGTGAAAGAGAGTGAAAGAGAGTGTCAGAGAATGTCAGAGAGTGTCAGCGAGTGTCTGAGAGTGTCATTGAGTGTCAGTGAGTGTCAGAGAGTGATAGAGTGTGATAGAGAGTGAAAGAGAGTGTCAGAGATTGTTAGAGAGTGTCTGAGAGAGTCTGAGAGTGTCAGAGAGTGTCAGTGAGTGTCAGAGAGTGATGGAGAGTGAAAGAGAGTGTCAGTGATTGACAGAGAGTGTCAGAGAGTGTCTGAGAGTGATAGAGAGTGATAGAGAGTGTCAGAGAGTGATAGAGAGTGTCAGAGAGTGTCAGAGAGTTTTAGAGAGTGTCTGAGAGTGTCTGAGAGTGTCTGAGAGTGTCAGAGAGTGTCAGAGAGTGTCAGAGAGTGATAGAGAGTGTCTGAGAGTGTCAGAGAGTTTCAGAGAGTGATAGAGTGTGTCTGAGAGTGTCTGAGAGTGTCAGATTGTGTCTGAGAGTGTCAGTGTGTGTCAGAGAATGATAGAGAGTAATAGAGAGTGAAAGAGAGTGTCAGAGAATGTCAGAGAGTGTCAGAGAGTGATAGAGAGTGTCTGAGAGTGTCAGAGAGTTTCAGAGAGTGATAGAGTGTGCCTGAGAGTGTCTGAGAGTGTCAGATTGTGTCTGAGAGTGTCAGTTTTTGTCAGAGAATGATAGAGAGTGATAGAGAGTGAAAGAGAGTGTCAGAGAATGTCAGAGAGTGTCAGAGAGTGTCAGAGAGTGACAGAGAGTGTCAGAGAGTGTCAGAGAGTGATAGAGAGTGTCATAGAGCGTCTGAGAGTGTCTGAGAGTGTCAGAGAGTGTCAGAGAGTGTGTGAGATTGATAGAGAGTGTCAGAGAGTGTCAGAGAGTGTCAGTGAGTGTCAGAGAGTGATGGAGAGTGAAAGAGTGTGTCAGAGAGTGTCAGTGATTGACAGAGAGTGTCAGAGAGTGTCTGAGAGTGTCAGAGAGTGTCAGAGAGTGTCCGAGAGTGTCAGAGAGTGTCTGAGAGTATCAGAGACTTTCTGAGAGTGTCAGAGAGTGTCAGAGAGTGATAGAGAGTGAAAGAGAGTGTCTGAGAGTGTCAGAAATTGTCAGAGAGTATCAGAGAGAGATAGAGAGTGTCTGAGAGTGTCAGAGAGAGTCTGAGAGAGTCAGAGAGTTTCAGAGAGTGTCAGCGAGTGATAGAGAGTGATAGAGAGTGTCTGAGAGTGTCAGAGAGTGTCGGAGAGAGATAGAGAGTGTCTGATAGTGTCTGAGACTGTCAGAGCGTGTCAGAGAGTGTCAGAGAGTGGTAGAGAGTGTCAGAGAGTGTCTGAGAGTGTCAGAGAGAGATAGAGGATGTCTGAGAGTGTCAGAGAGTTTCTGAGAGAGTCAGAGAGTTTCAGAGAGTGTCAGCGAGTGATAGAGAGTGTCTGATAGTGCCTGAGAGAGATAGAGAGTGTCTGAGAGTGTCAGAGAGTGTCTGAGAGTGTCAGAGAGTTTCAGAGAGTGTCAGAGAGAGTCTGAGAGTCTCAGAGAGTGATAGAGAGTGTCTGAGAGTGACAGAGAGTGTCAGAGAGTGATAGATAGTGATAGAGAGTGTCTGAGAGTGTCAGAGGTGTCTGAGAGTGTCAGAGAGTTTCAGAGTGTGTCAGAGAGTGATAGAGAGTGATAGAGAGTGTCAGAGAGAGATAGTGGATGTCTGAGAGTGTCAGAGAGAGATAGATGATGTCTGAGAGTGTCAAAGAGTGTCTGAGAGTGTCAGAGAGTGTCAGAGAATGTTTGAGAGTGCCAGAGAGTGATAGAGAGTGTCTGAGAGTGTCAGAGAGTGTCAGAGAGTGATAGATAGTGATAGAGAGTGTCTGAGAGTGTCTGAGAGTGTCAGAGAGTGTCTGTGAGTGTCAGAGAGTTTCAGAGTGTGTCAGAGATTGATAGAGTGTGATAGAGAGTGTCTGATAGTGTCTGAGAGTGTCAGAGCGTGTCAGAGAGAGTCAGAGAGTGCTAGAGAGTGTCAGAGAGTGATAGAGAGTGTCTGAGAGGGTCTGAGAGAGTCAGAGAGTGTCAGTGAGTTTCAGAGAATGATAGAGAGTGAAAGAGAGTGTCAGAGAGTGATAGAGAGTGTCTGAGAGTGTCTGAGAGTGTCAGCGAGTGTCTGAGATTGTCATTGAGTGTCAGTGAGTGTCAGAGATTGATAGAGTGTGATAGAGAGTGAAAGAGATTGTCAGAGAGTGTCAGAGAGCATTAGAGAGTGTCTGAGAGTGTCAGAGAGTGTCAGAGAGTGTCACTGAGTGTCAGAGAGTGATGGAGAGTGAAATAGAGTGTCAGAGAGTGTCAGTGATTGACAGAGAGTGTCAGAGAGAGTCTGAGAGTGATAGAGAGTGATAGAGAGTGTCAGAGAGTGATAGAGAGTGTCAGAGAGTGATAGAGAGTGTCTCAGAGTGTCTGAGAATGTCAGAGAGTGTCAGAGAGAGATAGAGAGTGTCAGAGAGTATCAGAGAGTGTCAGAGAGTGTCAGTGAGTGTCAGAGAGTGATGGAGAGTGAAAGAGAGTGTCAGAGAGTGTCAGAGATTGACAGAGAGTGTCAGAGAGTGTCTGAGAGTGATAGAGATTGATAGAGAGTGTCAGAGTGTGATAGAGAGTATCAGAGAGTGATAGAGAGTGTCAGAGAGTGATAGAGAGTGTGTGAGAGTGTCTGAGATTATCAGAGAGTGATAGAGTGAGTCTGAGAGTGTCTGAGAGTGTCAGATTGTGTCTGAGAGTTTCAGTGTGTGTCAGAGAATGATAGAGAGCGATAGAGAGTGAAAGAGAGTGTCAGAGAATGTCAGAGAGTGTCAGAGAATGTCAGAGAGTGATAGAGAGTGTCAGAGAGTGATATAGAGAGATAGAGAGTGATAGAGAGTGTCTGAGAGTGTCAGTGAGTGTCAGAGAGTGATAGAGTGTGATAGAGAGTGAAAGAGAGTGTCAGAGAGTGTCAGAGAGTGTCAGTGATTGACAGAGAGTGTCAGAGAGTGATAGAGAGTGATAGAGAGTGTCAGAGAGTGTCCGAGAGTGTCAGAGAGTGTCTGAGAGTATCAGAGACTTTCTGAGAGTGTCAGAGAGTGTCAGAGAGTGATAGAGAGTGATAGAGAGTGTCTGAGAGTGTCAGAAAGTGTCAGAGAGTATCAGAGAGAGATAGAGAGTGTCTGAGAGTGTCAGAGAGTGTCTGAGAGAGTCAGAGAGTTTCAGAGAGTGTCAGCGAGTGATAGAGAGTGAAAGAGAGTGTCGGAGAGTGATAGAGAGTTTCTGATAGTGTCTGAGACTGTCAGAGCGTGTCAGAGAGTGTCAGAGAGTGGTAGAGAGTGTCAGAGAGATTCTGAGAGAGTCAGAGAGTTTCAGAGAGTGTCAGCGAGTGATAGAGAGTGTCTGATAGTGTCTGAGAGTGATAGAGAGTGTCTGAGAGTGTCAGAGAGTGTCTGAGAGTGTCAGAGAGTTTCAGAGAGTGTCAGAGAGTGTCTGAGAGTGTCAGAGAGTGATAGAGAGTGTCTGAGAGTGTCAGAGAGTGTCAGAGAGTGATATATAGTGATAGAGAGTGTCTGAGAGTGTCTGAGAGTGTCAGAGAGTGTCTGAGAGTGTCAGAGAGTTTCAGAGTGTGTCAGAGAGTGATAGAGAGTGATAGAGAGTGTCTGAGAGTGTCAGAGAGTGTCTGAGTGAGTCAGAGAGTGATAGAGAGTGATAGAGAGAGTCTGAGAGTGTCAGAGAGATTCACAGAGTATCAGAGAGTGATATAGAGTGATAGAGAGTGTCTGAGAGTGTCAGAGAGTATCAGAGAGTGATAGAGAGTGATAGAGAGTGTCTGAGAGTGTCAGAGTGTGTCAGAGAGTGACAGAGAGAGTCTGAGAGTGTCTGAGAGTGTCAGAGAGATTCAGAGAGTGTCAGATAGTGATATAGAGTGATAGAGAGAGTCTGAGTGTGTTTGAGAGTGTCAAAGAGTGTCAGAGAGTTTCAGAGAGTATCAGAGAGTGACAGAGAGTGATAGAGTGTGTCTGAGAGTGTCAGAGAGTATCAGAGAGTGATAGAGAGTGATAGAGAGTGTCTGAGAGTGTCAGAGTGTGTCAGAGAGTGTCATCGAGTGATAGAGAGTGTCTGAGAGAGTCAGATAGTGTCTGAGAGTGTCAGTGAGTGTCAGAGAATGATAGAGAGTGATAGAGAGTGAAAGAGAGTGTCAGAGAATGTCAGAGAGTGTCAGCGAGTGTCTGAGAGTGTCATTGAGTGTCAGTGAGTGTCAGAGAGTGATAGAGTGTGATAGAGATTGAAAGAGGGTGTCAGAGAGCGTTAGAGAGTGTCTGAGAGTGTCTGAGAGTGTCAGAGAGTGGCAGAGAGTGTCAGTGAGTGTCAGTGAGTGTCAGAGAGTGATGGAGAGTGAAAGAGAGTGTCAGAGAGTGTCAGTGATTGACAGAGAGTGTCAGAGAGTGTCTGAGAGTGATAGAGAGTGATAAAGAGTGTCAGAGAGTTATAGAGAGTGTCAGAGAGTGTTAGAGAGTGTCTGAGAGTGTCAGAGAGTGTCAGAGAGTGTCAGAGAGTGATAGAGAGTGTCTGAGAGTGTCAGAGAGTTTCAGAGAGTGATAGAGTGTGTCTGAGAGTGTCTGAGAGTGTCAGATTGTGTCTGAGAGTGTCAGTGTGTGTCAGAGAATGATAGAGAGTGACAGAGAGTGAAAGAGAGTGTCAGAGAATGTCAGAGAGTTTCAGAGAGTGTCAGAGAGTGATAGAGAGTGTCTGAGAGTGTCAGAGAGTTTCAGAGAGTGATAGAGTGTGTCTGAGACTGTCTGAGAGTGTCAGATTGTGTCTGAGAGTGTCAGTTTTTGTCAGAGAATGATAGAGAGTGATAGAGAGTGAAAGAGAGTTTCAGAGAATGTCAGAGAGTGTCAGAGAGTGTCAGAGAGTGACAGAGAGTGTCAGAGAGTGTCAGAGAGTGATAGAGAGTGTCTGAGAGTGTCTGAGAGTGTCTGAGAGTGTCAGAGAGTGTCAGAGAGTGTCTGAGATTGATAGAGAGTGTCAGAGAGTGTCAGAGAGTGTCAGTGAGTGTCAGAGAGTGATGGAGAGTGAAAGAGTGTGTCAGAGAGTGTCAGTGATTGACAGAGAGTGTCAGAGGGTGTCTGAGAGTGTCAGAGAGTGTCAGAGAGTGTCCGAGAGTGTCAGAGAGTGTCTGAGAGTATCAGAGACTTTCTGAGAGTGTCAAAGAGTGTCAGAGAGTGTCAGAGAGTGATAGAGAGTGATAGAGAGTGTCTGAGAGTGTCAGAAATTGTCAGACAGTATCAGAGAGAGATAGAGAGTGTCTGAGAGTGTCAGAGAGAGTCTGAGAGAGTCAGAGAGTTTCAGAGAGTGTCAGCGAGTGATAGAGAGTGATAGAGAGTGTCTGAGAGTGTCAGAGAGTGTCAGCGAGTGATAGAGAGTGAAAGAGAGTGTCTGAGAGTGTCAGAGAGTGTCGGAGAGTGATAGAGAGTGTCTGATAGTGTCTGAGACTGTCAGAGCGTGTCAGAGAGTGTCAGAGAGTGGTAGAGAGTGTCAGAGAGTGTCTGAGAGTGTCAGAGAGAGATAGAGGATGTCTGAGAGTGTCAGAGAGTTTCTGAGAGAGTCAGAGAGTTTCAGAGAGTGTCAGCGAGTGATAGAGAGTGTCTGATAGTGCCTGAGAGAGATAGAGAGTGTCTGAGAGTGTCAGAGAGTGTCTGAGAGTGTCAGAGAGTTTCAGAGAGTTTCAGAGAGTGTCAGAGAGTGTCTGAGAGTGTCAGAGAGTGATAGAGAGTGTCTGAGAGTGACAGAGAGATTCACAGAGTATCAGAGAGTGATAGAGAGTGATAGAGAGTGTCTGAGAGTGTCTGAGAGTGTCTGAGAGTGTCAGAGAGTATCAGAGACTGATAGAGAGTGATATAGAGTGTCTGAGAGTGTCAGAGTGTGTCAGAGAGTGACAGAGAGAGTCTGAGAGTGTCTGAGAGTGTCAGAGAGATTCAGAGAGTGTCAGATAGTGATATAGAGTGATAGAGAGAGTCTGAGAGTGTCTGAGAGTGTCAAAGAGTGTCAGAGAGTTTCAGAGAGTATCAGAGAGTGACAGAGAATGATAGAGTGTGTCTGAGAGTGTCAGAGAGTATCAGAGAGTGATAGAGAGTGATACAGAGTGTCTGAGAGTGTCAGAGTGAGTCAGAGATTGATAGAGTGTGACAGAGAATGAAAGAGAGTGTCAGAGAGTGTCACAGAGTGTTAGAGAGTGTCTGACAGTGTCAGAGAGTGTCAGAGAGTGTCAGAGAGTGATGGAGAGTGAAAGAGAGTGTCAGAGAGTGTCAGTGATTGACAGAGAGTGTCAGAGAGTGTTTGAGAGTTATAGAGAGTGATAGAGAGTGTCAGAGAGTGATAGAGAGTGTCAGAGAGTGATAGAGAGTGTCAGAGAGTGTCTGAGAGTGTCTGAGAGTGTCAGAGCGTGTCAGAGAGTGATAGAGAGTGTCAGAGAGTGTCAGAGAGAGTCAGAGAGTGTCAGAGAGCGATGGAGAGTGAAAGAGAGTGTCAGAGAGTGTCAGTGATTGACAGAGAGTGTCAGAGAGTGTCTGAGAGTGATAGAGAGTGATAGAGAATGTCAGAGAGTGATAGAGAGCGTCAGAGAGTGATGGAGAGTGTCAGAGAGTGTCAGAGAGTGATAGAGAGTGTCTGAGAGTGATAGAGAGTGATAGAGAGTGATAGAGAGTGTCAGAGAGTGTCCGAGAGTGTCAGAGAGTGTCTGAGAGTATCAGAGACTTGCTGAGAGTGTCAGAGAGTGTCAGAGAGTGATAGAGAGTGATAGAGAGTGTCTGAGAGTGTCAGAAAGTGTCAGAGAGTATCAGAGAGAGATAGAGAGTGTCTGAGAGTGTCAGAGAGTGTCTGAGAGTGTCTGAGAGTGTCAGAGAGTGTCAGAGAGTGATAGAGAGTGTCAGAGAGTGTCAGAGAGAGTCAGAGAGTGTCAGAGAGCGATGGAGAGTGAAAGAGAGTGTCAGAGAGTGTCAGTGATTGACAGAGAGTGTCAGAGAGTGTCTGAGAGTGATAGAGAGTGATAGAGAGTGTCAGAGAGTGATAGAGAGCGTCAGAGAGTGATGGAGAGTGTCAGAGAGTGTCAGAGAGTGATAGAGAGTGTCTGAGAGTGATAGAGAGTGATAGAGAGTGTCAGAGAGTGTCCGAGAGTGTCAGAGAGTGTCTGAGAGTATCAGAGACTTTCTGAGAGTGTCAGAGAGTGTCAGAGAGTGATAGAGAGTGATAGAGAGTGTCTGAGAGTGTCAGAAAGTGTCAGAGAGTATCAGAGAGAGATAGAGAGTGTCTGAGAGTGTCAGAGAGTGTCTGAGAAAGTCAGAGAGTTTCAGAGAGTGTCAGCGAGTGATAGAGAGTGAAAGAGAGTGTCTGAGAGTGTCAGAGAGTGTCGGAGAGTGATAGAGAGTGTCTGATAGTGTCTGAGACTGTCAGAGCGTGTCAGAGAGTGTCAGAGAGTGGTAGAGAGTGTCAGAGAGTGTCTGAGAGTGTCAGAGAGAGATAGAGGATGTCTGAGAGTGTCAGAGAGATTCTGAGAGAGTCAGAGAGTTTCAGAGAGTGTCCGCGAGTGATAGAGAGTGTCTGATAGTGTCTGAGATTGATAGAGAGTGTCTGAGAGTGTCAGAGAGTGTCAGAGAGTGTCTGAGAGTGTCAGAGAGTTTCAGAGAGTGTCTGAGAGTGTCTGAGAGTGTCAGAGAGTGATAGAGAGTGTCTGAGAGTGTCAGAGAGTGTCAGAGAGTGATAGATAGTGATAGAGAGTGTCTGAGAGTGTCTGAGAGTGTCAGAGAGTGTCTGAGAGTGTCAGAGAGTTTCAGAGTGTGTCAGAGAGTGATAGAGAGTGATAGAGAGTGTCTGATAGTGTCTGAGAGTGGCAGAGCGTGTCAGAGAGTGTCAGAGAGTGCTAGAGAGTGTCAGAGAGTGATAGAGAGTGTCTGAGAGTGTCTGAGAGAGTCAGAGAGTTTCAGTGAGTTTCAGAGGGTGATAGAGAGTGAAAGAGAGTGTCAGAGAGTGTCAGAGAGTGATAGAGAGTGTCTGAGAGTGTCTGAGATTGTCAGCGAGTGTCTGAGAGTGTCATTGAGTGTCAGTGAGTGTCAGAGATTGATAGAGTGTGATAGAGAATGAAAGAGAGTGTCAGAGAGTGTCACAGAGTGTTAGAGAGTGTCTGACAGTGTCAGAGAGTGTCAGAGAGTTTCAGAGAGTGATGGAGAGTGAAAGAGAGTGTCAGAGAGTGTCAGTGATTGACAGAGAGTGTCAGAGAGTGTTTGAGAGTGATAGAGAGTGATAGAGAGTGTCAGAGAGTGATAGAGAGTGTCAGAGAGTGATAGAGAGTGATAGAGAGTGTCAGAGAGTGTCTGAGAGTGTCTGAGAGTGTCAGAGAGTGTCAGAGAGTGATAGAGAGTGTCAGAGAGTGTCAGAGAGAGTCAGAGAGTGTCAGAGAGCGATGGAGAGTGAAAGAGAGTGTCAGAGAGTGTCAGTGATTGACAGAGAGTGTCAGAGAGTGCCTGAGAGTGATAGAGAGTGTCAGAGAGTGATAGAGATCGTCAGAGAGTGATGGAGAGTGTCAGAGAGTGTCAGAGAGTGATAGAGAGTGTCTGAGAGTGTCTGAGAGTGTCTGAGAGTGTCAGAGAGTGTCAGAGAGTGATAGAGAGTGTCAGAGAGTGTCAGAGAGTTTCAGAGAGTGATAGAGTGTGTCTGAGAGTGTCTGAGAGTGTCAGATTGTGTCTGAGAGTGTCAGTGTGTGTCAGAAAATGATAGAGAGTGATAGAGAGTGAAAGAGAGTGTCAGAGAATGTCAGAGAGTGTCAGAGAGTGTCAGAGAGTGATAGAGAGTGTCAGAGAGTGTCAGAGAGTGATCGAGAGTGATAGAGAGTGATAGAGAGTGTCTGAGAGTGTCTGAGAGTGTCAGTGAGTGTCAGAGAGTGATAGAGTGTGATAGAGAGTGTCAGAGAGTGTCTGAGAGTGTCAGTGAGTGTCAGAGAGTGATAGAGTGTGATAGAGAGTGAAAGAGTGTGTCAGAGAGTGTCAGTGATTGACAGAGAGTGTCAGAGAGTGTCTGAGAGTGTCAGAGAGTGTCAGAGAGTGTCCGAGAGTGTCAGAGAGTGTCTGAGTGTATCAGAGACTTTCTGAGAGTGTCAGAGAGTGTCAGAGAGTGATAGAGAGTGATAGAGAGTGTCTGAGAGTGTCAGAAAGTGTCAGAGAGTATCAGAGAGAGATAGAGAGTGTCTGAGAGTGTCAGAGAGTGTCTGAGAGAGTCAGAGAGTTTTTGAGAGTGTCAGCGAGTGATAGAGAGTGATAGAGAGAGTCTGAGAGTGTCAGAGAGTGTCGGAGAGTGATAGAGAGTGTCTGATAGTGTCTGAGACTGTCAGAGCGTGTCAGAGAGTGTCAGAGAGTGGTAGAGAGTGTCAGAGAGTGTCTGAGAGTGTCAGAGAGAGATAGAGGATGTCTCAGAGTGTCAGAGAGTGTCTGAGAGAGTCAGAGTTTCAGAGAGTGTCAGCAAGTGATAGAGAGTGTCTGATAGTGTTAGAGAGTGTCAGAGAGTGTCAGAGAGTTTCAGAGAGTGTCAGAGAGTGTCTGAGAGTGTCAGAGAGTGATTGAGTGTGTCTGAGAGCGTCAGAGAGTGTCAGAGAGTGATAGAGAGTGTCTGAGAGTGATAGAGAGTGTCTGAGAGTGTCTGAGAGCGTCAGAGATTTTCAGAGAGCTTCTGAGAGCGTCAGAGAGTGATCGAGAGTGATAGAGAGCTTCAGAGAGTGTCAGAGAGTGATAGAGAGTGTCAGAGAGTGTCAGAGAGTGATAGAGAGTGTCAGAGAGTGTCAGAGAGTGATAAGGAGTGAAAGAGCGTGTCTGAGAGTGTCAGAGATTGTCTGAGTGTGTCAGAGTGTGTCAGAGAGTGTCAGAGAGTGTCAGAGAGTGATAGACAGTGATAGAGATTTTCAGAGAGTATCATTGAGTGATAGAGAGTGTCAGAGAGTGATAGAGAGTGATAGAGAGTGTCTGAGAGTGTCAAAGAGTGTCAGAGTGTGTCAGAGAGTGATGAAGAATGTTAGAGCGTTTCAGAGAGTGTCAGAGAGTGATTGAGAGTGATTGACTGTGTCTGAGAGCGTCAGAAGAGTGTCAGAGAGTGATAGAGAGTGTCTGAGAGTGATAGAGAGTTTCTGAGAGTGTTTGAGAGTGTCAGAGAGTGTCAGAGAGTGTCTGAGTGCGTCAGAAAGTGTCTGGGAGCGTCAAAGAGCGTTAGAGTGTGAAAGGGAGTGTCTGAGAGTGACAGAGTGTGTCTGAGAGTGTCAGAGAGTGATAGAGAGTTTCAGAGAGTGATAGAGAGTGTCAGAGAGTGTCAGAGAGTGATAGAGAGCGATAGAGAGTGTCAGAGAGTGGTAGAGAGTGTCAGAGAGTGATAGAGAGCTTCAGAGAGTGTCAGAGAGTGATATAGAGTGATAGAGAGTGTCAGAGAGTGTCAGAGAGTGATAGAGAGTGATAGAGAGTGTCAGAGAGTGATAGAGAGTGTCAGAGAGTGTCAGGGAGTGATAAAGAGTGATAGAGAATGTCTGAGATTGTCAGAGAGTGTCTGAGAGTGTCAGAGTGTGTCAGAGAGTGTCAGAGAGTGATAGAGAGTGATAGAGAATTTCAGAGAGTGTCAGAGAGTGATAGAGTTTGATAGAGAGTGTCAGAGAGTGTCAGAGAGTGATATTGAGTGATAGAGAGTTTCAGAGAGTGTCAGAGAGTTATAGAGAGAGATAGAGAGTGTCTGAGAGTGTCAGAGAGTGTCAGAGTGTGTCAGAGAGTGATGAAGAATGTTAGAGAGTGTCAGAGAGTGATAGTGAGTGTCTGAGAGTGTCAGAGAGTGATTGAGTGTGTCTGAGAGCGTCAGAGAGTGTCAGAGAGTGATAGAGAGTGTCTGAGAGTGATAGAGAGTGTCTGAGAGTGTCTGAGAGCGTCAGAGATTTTCAGAGAGCTTCTGAGAGCGTCAGAGAGTGATCGAGAGTGATAGAGAGCTTCAGAGAGTGTCAGAGAGTGATAGAGAGTGTCAGAGAGTGTCAGAGAGTGATAGAGAGTGTCAGAGAGTGTCAGAGAGTGATAAGGAGTGAAAGAGCGTGTCTGAGAGTGTCAGAGATTGTCTGAGTGTGTCAGAGTGTGTCAGAGAGTGTCAGAGAGTGTCAGAGAGTGATAGACAGTGATAGAGATTTTCAGAGAGTATCATTGAGTGATAGAGAGTGTCAGAGAGTGATAGAGAGTGATAGAGAGTGTCTGAGAGTGTCAAAGAGTGTCAGAGTGTGTCAGAGAGTGATGAAGAATGTTAGAGCGTTTCAGAGAGTGTCAGAGAGTGATTGAGAGTGATTGACTGTGTCTGAGAGCGTCAGAAGAGTGTCAGACAGTGATAGAGAGTGTCTGAGAGTGATAGAGAGTTTCTGAGAGTGTTTGAGAGTGTCAGAGAGTGTCAGAGAGTGTCTGAGTGCGTCAGAAAGTGTCTGGGAGCGTCAAAGAGCGTTAGAGTGTGAAAGGGAGTGTCTGAGAGTGACAGAGTGTGTCTGAGAGTGTCAGAGAGTGATAGAGAGTTTCAGAGAGTGATAGAGAGTGTCAGAGAGTGTCAGAGAGTGATAGAGAGCGATAGAGAGTGTCAGAGAGTGGTAGAGAGTGTCAGAGAGTGATAGAGAGCTTCAGAGAGTGTCAGAGAGTGATAGAGTGTGATAGAGAGTGTCAGAGAGTGTCAGAGAGTGATATAGAGTGATAGAGAGTGTCAGAGAGTGTCAGAGAGTGATAGAGAGTGATAGAGAGTGTCAGAGAGTGATAGAGAGTGTCAGAGAGTGTCAGGGAGTGATAAAGAGTGATAGAGAATGTCTGAGATTGTCAGAGAGTGTCTGAGAGTGTCAGAGTGTGTCAGAGAGTGTCAGAGAGTGATAGAGAGTGATAGAGAATTTCAGAGAGTGTCAGAGAGTGATATAGAGTGATAGAGAGTGTCTGAGAGTGTCAGAGAGTATCAGAGAGTGATAGAGAGTGATAGAGAGTGTCTGAGAGTGTCAGAGTGTGTCAGAGAGTGACAGAGAGAGTCTGAGAGTGTCTGAGAGTGTCAGAGAGATTCAGAGAGTGTCAGATAGTGATATAGAGTGATAGAGAGAGTCTGAGTGTGTTTGAGAGTGTCAAAGAGTGTCAGAGAGTTTCAGAGAGTATCAGAGAGTGACAGAGAGTGATAGAGTGTGTCTGAGAGTGTCAGAGAGTATCAGAGAGTGATAGAGAGTGATAGAGAGTGTCTGAGAGTGTCAGAGTGTGTCAGAGAGTGTCATCGAGTGATAGAGAGTGTCTGAGAGAGTCAGATAGTGTCTGAGAGTGTCAGTGAGTGTCAGAGAATGATAGAGAGTGATAGAGAGTGAAAGAGAGTGTCAGAGAATGTCAGAGAGTGTCAGCGAGTGTCTGAGAGTGTCATTGAGTGTCAGTGAGTGTCAGAGAGTGATAGAGTGTGATAGAGATTGAAAGAGGGTGTCAGAGAGCGTTAGAGAGTGTCTGAGAGTGTCTGAGAGTGTCAGAGAGTGGCAGAGAGTGTCAGTGAGTGTCAGTGAGTGTCAGAGAGTGATGGAGAGTGAAAGAGAGTGTCAGAGAGTGTCAGTGATTGACAGAGAGTGTCAGAGAGTGTCTGAGAGTGATAGAGAGTGATAAAGAGTGTCAGAGAGTTATAGAGAGTGTCAGAGAGTGTTAGAGAGTGTCTGAGAGTGTCAGAGAGTGTCAGAGAGTGTCAGAGAGTGATAGAGAGTGTCTGAGAGTGTCAGAGAGTTTCAGAGAGTGATAGAGTGTGTCTGAGAGTGTCTGAGAGTGTCAGATTGTGTCTGAGAGTGTCAGTGTGTGTCAGAGAATGATAGAGAGTGACAGAGAGTGAAAGAGAGTGTCAGAGAATGTCAGAGAGTTTCAGAGAGTGTCAGAGAGTGATAGAGAGTGTCTGAGAGTGTCAGAGAGTTTCAGAGAGTGATAGAGTGTGTCTGAGACTGTCTGAGAGTGTCAGATTGTGTCTGAGAGTGTCAGTTTTTGTCAGAGAATGATAGAGAGTGATAGAGAGTGAAAGAGAGTTTCAGAGAATGTCAGAGAGTGTCAGAGAGTGTCAGAGAGTGACAGAGAGTGTCAGAGAGTGTCAGAGAGTGATAGAGAGTGTCTGAGAGTGTCTGAGAGTGTCTGAGAGTGTCAGAGAGTGTCAGAGAGTGTCTGAGATTGATAGAGAGTGTCAGAGAGTGTCAGAGAGTGTCAGTGAGTGTCAGAGAGTGATGGAGAGTGAAAGAGTGTGTCAGAGAGTGTCAGTGATTGACAGAGAGTGTCAGAGGGTGTCTGAGAGTGTCAGAGAGTGTCAGAGAGTGTCCGAGAGTGTCAGAGAGTGTCTGAGAGTATCAGAGACTTTCTGAGAGTGTCAAAGAGTGTCAGAGAGTGTCAGAGAGTGATAGAGAGTGATAGAGAGTGTCTGAGAGTGTCAGAAATTGTCAGACAGTATCAGAGAGAGATAGAGAGTGTCTGAGAGTGTCAGAGAGAGTCTGAGAGAGTCAGAGAGTTTCAGAGAGTGTCAGCGAGTGATAGAGAGTGATAGAGAGTGTCTGAGAGTGTCAGAGAGTGTCAGCGAGTGATAGAGAGTGAAAGAGAGTGTCTGAGAGTGTCAGAGAGTGTCGGAGAGTGATAGAGAGTGTCTGATAGTGTCTGAGACTGTCAGAGCGTGTCAGAGAGTGTCAGAGAGTGGTAGAGAGTGTCAGAGAGTGTCTGAGAGTGTCAGAGAGAGATAGAGGATGTCTGAGAGTGTCAGAGAGTTTCTGAGAGAGTCAGAGAGTTTCAGAGAGTGTCAGCGAGTGATAGAGAGTGTCTGATAGTGCCTGAGAGAGATAGAGAGTGTCTGAGAGTGTCAGAGAGTGTCTGAGAGTGTCAGAGAGTTTCAGAGAGTTTCAGAGAGTGTCAGAGAGTGTCTGAGAGTGTCAGAGAGTGATAGAGAGTGTCTGAGAGTGACAGAGAGATTCACAGAGTATCAGAGAGTGATAGAGAGTGATAGAGAGTGTCTGAGAGTGTCTGAGAGTGTCTGAGAGTGTCAGAGAGTATCAGAGACTGATAGAGAGTGATATAGAGTGTCTGAGAGTGTCAGAGTGTGTCAGAGAGTGACAGAGAGAGTCTGAGAGTGTCTGAGAGTGTCAGAGAGATTCAGAGAGTGTCAGATAGTGATATAGAGTGATAGAGAGAGTCTGAGAGTGTCTGAGAGTGTCAAAGAGTGTCAGAGAGTTTCAGAGAGTATCAGAGAGTGACAGAGAATGATAGAGTGTGTCTGAGAGTGTCAGAGAGTATCAGAGAGTGATAGAGAGTGATACAGAGTGTCTGAGAGTGTCAGAGTGAGTCAGAGATTGATAGAGTGTGACAGAGAATGAAAGAGAGTGTCAGAGAGTGTCACAGAGTGTTAGAGAGTGTCTGACAGTGTCAGAGAGTGTCAGAGAGTGTCAGAGAGTGATGGAGAGTGAAAGAGAGTGTCAGAGAGTGTCAGTGATTGACAGAGAGTGTCAGAGAGTGTTTGAGAGTTATAGAGAGTGATAGAGAGTGTCAGAGAGTGATAGAGAGTGTCAGAGAGTGATAGAGAGTGTCAGAGAGTGTCTGAGAGTGTCTGAGAGTGTCAGAGCGTGTCAGAGAGTGATAGAGAGTGTCAGAGAGTGTCAGAGAGAGTCAGAGAGTGTCAGAGAGCGATGGAGAGTGAAAGAGAGTGTCAGAGAGTGTCAGTGATTGACAGAGAGTGTCAGAGAGTGTCTGAGAGTGATAGAGAGTGATAGAGAATGTCAGAGAGTGATAGAGAGCGTCAGAGAGTGATGGAGAGTGTCAGAGAGTGTCAGAGAGTGATAGAGAGTGTCTGAGAGTGATAGAGAGTGATAGAGAGTGATAGAGAGTGTCAGAGAGTGTCCGAGAGTGTCAGAGAGTGTCTGAGAGTATCAGAGACTTGCTGAGAGTGTCAGAGAGTGTCAGAGAGTGATAGAGAGTGATAGAGAGTGTCTGAGAGTGTCAGAAAGTGTCAGAGAGTATCAGAGAGAGATAGAGAGTGTCTGAGAGTGTCAGAGAGTGTCTGAGAGTGTCTGAGAGTGTCAGAGAGTGTTAGAGAGTGATAGAGAGTGTCAGAGAGTGTCAGAGAGAGTCAGAGAGTGTCAGAGAGCGATGGAGAGTGAAAGAGAGTGTCAGAGAGTGTCAGTGATTGACAGAGAGTGTCAGAGAGTGTCTGAGAGTGATAGAGAGTGATAGAGAGTGTCAGAGAGTGATAGAGAGCGTCAGAGAGTGATGGAGAGTGTCAGAGAGTGTCAGAGAGTGATAGAGAGTGTCTGAGAGTGATAGAGAGTGATAGAGAGTGTCAGAGAGTGTCCGAGAGTGTCAGAGAGTGTCTGAGAGTATCAGAGACTTTCTGAGAGTGTCAGAGAGTGTCAGAGAGTGATAGAGAGTGATAGAGAGTGTCTGAGAGTGTCAGAAAGTGTCAGAGAGTATCAGAGAGAGATAGAGAGTGTCTGAGAGTGTCAGAGAGTGTCTGAGAAAGTCAGAGAGTTTCAGAGAGTGTCAGCGAGTGATAGAGAGTGAAAGAGAGTGTCTGAGAGTGTCAGAGAGTGTCGGAGAGTGATAGAGAGTGTCTGATAGTGTCTGAGACTGTCAGAGCGTGTCAGAGAGTGTCAGAGAGTGGTAGAGAGTGTCAGAGAGTGTCTGAGAGTGTCAGAGAGAGATAGAGGATGTCTGAGAGTGTCAGAGAGATTCTGAGAGAGTCAGAGAGTTTCAGAGAGTGTCCGCGAGTGATAGAGAGTGTCTGATAGTGTCTGAGATTGATAGAGAGTGTCTGAGAGTGTCAGAGAGTGTCAGAGAGTGTCTGAGAGTGTCAGAGAGTTTCAGAGAGTGTCTGAGAGTGTCTGAGAGTGTCAGAGAGTGATAGAGAGTGTCTGAGAGTGTCAGAGAGTGTCAGAGAGTGATAGATAGTGATAGAGAGTGTCTGAGAGTGTCTGAGAGTGTCAGAGAGTGTCTGAGAGTGTCAGAGAGTTTCAGAGTGTGTCAGAGAGTGATAGAGAGTGATAGTGTCTGATAGTGTCTGAGAGTGGCAGAGCGTGTCAGAGAGTGTCAGAGAGTGCTAGAGAGTGTCAGAGAGTGATAGAGAGTGTCTGAGAGTGTCTGAGAGAGTCAGAGAGTTTCAGTGAGTTTCAGAGGGTGATAGAGAGTGAAAGAGAGTGTCAGAGAGTGTCAGAGAGTGATAGAGAGTGTCTGAGAGTGTCTGAGATTGTCAGCGAGTGTCTGAGAGTGTCATTGAGTGTCAGTGAGTGTCAGAGATTGATAGAGTGTGATAGAGAATGAAAGAGAGTGTCAGAGAGTGTCACAGAGTGTTAGAGAGTGTCTGACAGTGTCAGAGAGTGTCAGAGAGTTTCAGAGAGTGATGGAGAGTGAAAGAGAGTGTCAGAGAGTGTCAGTGATTGACAGAGAGTGTCAGAGAGTGTTTGAGAGTGATAGAGAGTGATAGAGAGTGTCAGAGAGTGATAGAGAGTGTCAGAGAGTGATAGAGAGTGATAGAGAGTGTCAGAGAGTGTCTGAGAGTGTCTGAGAGTGTCAGAGAGTGTCAGAGAGTGATAGAGAGTGTCAGAGAGTGTCAGAGAGAGTCAGAGAGTGTCAGAGAGCGATGGAGAGTGAAAGAGAGTGTCAGAGAGTGTCAGTGATTGACAGAGAGTGTCAGAGAGTGCCTGAGAGTGATAGAGAGTGTCAGAGAGTGATAGAGATCGTCAGAGAGTGATGGAGAGTGTCAGAGAGTGTCAGAGAGTGATAGAGAGTGTCTGAGAGTGTCTGAGAGTGTCTGAGAGTGTCAGAGAGTGTCAGAGAGTGATAGAGAGTGTCAGAGAGTGTCAGAGAGTTTCAGAGAGTGATAGAGTGTGTCTGAGAGTGTCTGAGAGTGTCAGATTGTGTCTGAGAGTGTCAGTGTGTGTCAGAAAATGATAGAGAGTGATAGAGAGTGAAAGAGAGTGTCAGAGAATGTCAGAGAGTGTCAGAGAGTGTCAGAGAGTGATAGAGAGTGTCAGAGAGTGTCAGAGAGTGATCGAGAGTGATAGAGAGTGATAGAGAGTGTCTGAGAGTGTCTGAGAGTGTCAGTGAGTGTCAGAGAGTGATAGAGTGTGATAGAGAGTGTCAGAGAGTGTCTGAGAGTGTCAGTGAGTGTCAGAGAGTGATAGAGTGTGATAGAGAGTGAAAGAGTGTGTCAGAGAGTGTCAGTGATTGACAGAGAGTGTCAGAGAGTGTCTGAGAGTGTCAGAGAGTGTCAGAGAGTGTCCGAGAGTGTCAGAGAGTGTCTGAGTGTATCAGAGACTTTCTGAGAGTGTCAGAGAGTGTCAGAGAGTGATAGAGAGTGATAGAGAGTGTCTGAGAGTGTCAGAAAGTGTCAGAGAGTATCAGAGAGAGATAGAGAGTGTCTGAGAGTGTCAGAGAGTGTCTGAGAGAGTCAGAGAGTTTTTGAGAGTGTCAGCGAGTGATAGAGAGTGATAGAGAGAGTCTGAGAGTGTCAGAGAGTGTCGGAGAGTGATAGAGAGTGTCTGATAGTGTCTGAGACTGTCAGAGCGTGTCAGAGAGTGTCAGAGAGTGGTAGAGAGTGTCAGAGAGTGTCTGAGAGTGTCAGAGAGAGATAGAGGATGTCTCAGAGTGTCAGAGAGTGTCTGAGAGAGTCAGAGTTTCAGAGAGTGTCAGCAAGTGATAGAGAGTGTCTGATAGTGTTAGAGAGTGTCAGAGAGTGTCAGAGAGTTTCAGAGAGTGTCAGAGAGTGTCTGAGAGTGTCAGAGAGTGATTGAGTGTGTCTGAGAGCGTCAGAGAGTGTCAGAGAGTGATAGAGAGTGTCTGAGAGTGATAGAGAGTGTCTGAGAGTGTCTGAGAGCGTCAGAGATTTTCAGAGAGCTTCTGAGAGCGTCAGAGAGTGATCGAGAGTGATAGAGAGCTTCAGAGAGTGTCAGAGAGTGATAGAGAGTGTCAGAGAGTGTCAGAGAGTGATAGAGAGTGTCAGAGAGTGTCAGAGAGTGATAAGGAGTGAAAGAGCGTGTCTGAGAGTGTCAGAGATTGTCTGAGTGTGTCAGAGTGTGTCAGAGAGTGTCAGAGAGTGTCAGAGAGTGATAGACAGTGATAGAGATTTTCAGAGAGTATCATTGAGTGATAGAGAGTGTCAGAGAGTGATAGAGAGTGATAGAGAGTGTCTGAGAGTGTCAAAGAGTGTCAGAGTGTGTCAGAGAGTGATGAAGAATGTTAGAGCGTTTCAGAGAGTGTCAGAGAGTGATTGAGAGTGATTGACTGTGTCTGAGAGCGTCAGAAGAGTGTCAGAGAGTGATAGAGAGTGTCTGAGAGTGATAGAGAGTTTCTGAGAGTGTTTGAGAGTGTCAGAGAGTGTCAGAGAGTGTCTGAGTGCGTCAGAAAGTGTCTGGGAGCGTCAAAGAGCGTTAGAGTGTGAAAGGGAGTGTCTGAGAGTGACAGAGTGTGTCTGAGAGTGTCAGAGAGTGATAGAGAGTTTCAGAGAGTGATAGAGAGTGTCAGAGAGTGTCAGAGAGTGATAGAGAGCGATAGAGAGTGTCAGAGAGTGGTAGAGAGTGTCAGAGAGTGATAGAGAGCTTCAGAGAGTGTCAGAGAGTGATAGAGTGTGATAGAGAGTGTCAGAGAGTGTCAGAGAGTGATATAGAGTGATAGAGAGTGTCAGAGAGTGTCAGAGAGTGATAGAGAGTGATAGAGAGTGTCAGAGAGTGATAGAGAGTGTCAGAGAGTGTCAGGGAGTGATAAAGAGTGATAGAGAATGTCTGAGATTGTCAGAGAGTGTCTGAGAGTGTCAGAGTGTGTCAGAGAGTGTCAGAGAGTGATAGAGAGTGATAGAGAATTTCAGAGAGTGTCAGAGAGTGATAGAGTTTGATAGAGAGTGTCAGAGAGTGTCAGAGAGTGATATTGAGTGATAGAGAGTTTCAGAGAGTGTCAGAGAGTTATAGAGAGAGATAGAGAGTGTCTGAGAGTGTCAGAGAGTGTCAGAGTGTGTCAGAGAGTGATGAAGAATGTTAGAGAGTGTCAGAGAGTGATAGTGAGTGTCTGAGAGTGATAGAGAGTGTCTGAGAGTGTCTGAGAGCGTCAGAGATTGTCAGAGAGCGTCTGAGAGCGTCAGAGAGTGATAGAGAGTGATAGAGAGCTTCAGAGAGTGTCAGAGAGTGATAGAGAGTGATAGAGAGTGTCAGAGAGTGTCAGAGAGTGATAGAGAGTGATAGAGTGCGTCAGAGAGTGATAAAGAGTGAAAGAGCGAGTCTGAGAGTGTCAGAGATTGTCTGAGAGTGTCAGAGTGTGTCAGAGAGTGTCAGAGAGTGATAGAGAGTGATAGAGAGTGTCTGAGAGTGTCAAAGAGTGTCAGTGTGTGTCAGAGAGTGATGAAGAATGTTAGAGCGTTTCAGAGAGTGTCAGAGAGTGATTGAGAGTGATTGACTGTGTCTGAGAGCGTCAGAAGAGTGTCAGAGAGTGATAGAGAGTGTCTGAGAGTGATAGAGAGTGTCTGAGAGTGTTTGAGAGCGTCAGAGAGTGTCAGAGAGTGTCTGAGAGCGTCAGAGAGTGTCAGAGAGTGTCTGAGTGTGTCAGAAAGTGTCTGGGAGCGTCAAAGAGCGTTAGAGTGTGATAGAGAGTGTCTGAGAGTGACAGAGTGTGTCTGAGAGTGTCAGAGAGTGATAGAGAGTTTCAGAGAGTGATACAGAGTATCAGAGAGTGATAGAGAGTTTCTGAGAGTCTCAGAGAGTGAGAGAGAGTTTCTGAGTGAGTCAGATAGTGCCAGAGTCTGTGTGAGTGTCAGAGAGCGACAGAGAGTGTCAGAGAGTGTCAGAGAGTGATGGAGAGTGACAGAGAGTGATACAGAGTGTCTGAGCGTGTCTGAGAGTGACAGAGAGTGACAGAGAGTGTCTGAGAGTGTCAGTGAGTGTCAGAGAGTTATAGAGAGTGTCTGAGAGTGTCAGAGAGCGATAGAGAGTGATAGAGAGTGTCTGAGAGTGTCAGAGAGTGTCAGAGAGTGATAGAGAGTGATAGAGAGTGTCAGAGAGTGTCAGAGACTGATAGAGAGTAATAGAGTGTGTCAGAGAGTGTCAGAGAGTGATAGAGAGAGTCAGAGATTGTCAGAGAGTGTCAGAGAGTGATAGAGAGTGATAGAGAGTTTCAGAGTGTGTCAGTGAGTGTCATAGAGTGATGGAGAGTGTCAGAGAGTGATAGAGTGTGTCAGAGAGTGATATAGAGTGTCAGAGAGTGCCAGAGAGTGATAGAGACTGTCAGAGAGTGATTAAGAGTGTCAGAGAGTGTTAGAGAGTGATACAGAGTGATAGAGAGTATCTGAGAGTGTCTGTGAGTGTCAGAGAGTGTCAGAGAGTTTCAGAGAGTGATAGAGAGTGATAGAGAGTGTCTGAGAGTGTCAGAGAGTGTCAGAGAGAGTCAGAGAGTGTCAGAGAGTGATAGAGAGTGATAGAGAGAGTCAGAGAGTGTCATTGAGTGATGGAGAGTGTCAGAGAGATTCAGAGAGTTATAGAGATTGATAGAGAGTGTCTGAGAGTGTCAGAGAGTGATGGAGAGTGTCTGAGAGTGATAGAGAGTGTCTGAGAGTGTCTGAGAGCGTCAGAGATTGTCAGAGAGCGTCTGAGCGCGTCAGAGAGTGATAGAGAGTGATAGAGAGCTTCAAAGAGTGTCAGAGAGAGATAGAGAGTGATAGAGATTGTCAGAGAGTGTCAGAGAGTGATAGAGAGTGATAGAGAGTGTCAGAGAGTGTCAGAGAGTGATTGAGAGTGATAGAGTGTGTCAGAGAGTGATAGAGAGTGTCAGAGAGTGTCAGAGAGTGATAAAGTGTGAAAGAGCAAGTCTGAGAGTGTCAGAGAGTGTCTGAGAGTGTCAGAGTGTGTCAGAGAGTGTCAGAGAATGTCAGAGAGTGATAGACAGTGATAGAGATTTTCAGACAGTGTCATTGAGTGGTAGAGAGTGTCAGAGAGTGATAGAGAGTGATAGAGAGTGCCTGAGAGTGTCAAAGAGTGTCAGAGTGTGTCAGAGAGTGATGAAGAATGTTAGAGCGTTTCAGAGAGTGTCAGAGAGTGATTGAGAGTGATTGACTGTGTCTGAGAGCGTCAGAAGAGTGTCAGAGAGTGATAGAGAGTGTCAGAGCGTGATAGAGAGCGTCTGAGAGTGATAGAGAGTGTCTGAGAGTGTCTGAGAGTGTCTGAGAGCGTCAGAGAGTGTCAGAGAGTGATAGAGAGCGTCAGAGAGTGTCAGAGAGTGATAGAGAGTGATAGAGAGTGTCAGAGAGTGTCAGAGAGTGATTGAGAGTGATAGAGTGTGTCAGAGAGTGATAGAGAGTGTCAGAGAGTGATAAAGTGTGAAAGAGCAAGTCTGAGAGTGTCAGAGAGTGTCTGAGAGTGTCAGAGTGTGTCAGAGAGTGTCAGAGAGTGTCAGAGAGTGATAGACAGTGATAGAGATTTTCAGACAGTGTCATTGAGTGGTAGAGAGTGTCAGAGAGTGATAGAGAGTGATAGAGAGTGCCTGAGAGTGTCAAAGAGTGTCAGAGTGTGTCAGAGAGTGATGAAGAATGTTAGAGCGTTTCAGAGAGTGTCAGAGAGTAATTGAGAGTGATTGACTGTGTCTGAGAGCGTCAGAAGAGTGTCAGAGAGTGATAGAGAGTGTCTGAGAGTGATAGAGAGTGTCTGAGAGTGTCTGAGAGCGTCAGAGAGTGTCTGAGAGCGTCAGAGAGTGTCAGAGAGTGTCTGAGTGCGTAAGAAAGTGTCTGAGAGCGTCACAGAGCGTTAGAGTGTGATAGAGAGTGTTTGAGAATGACAGAGAGTGTCTGAGAGTGATAGAGAGTTTCAGAGAGTGATAGAGAGTGTCTGAGAATGTCAGAGATTGATAGAGAGTGTCAGAGAGTGAGAGAGAGTTTCTGAGTGTGTCAGATAGTGCCAGAGTGTGTGAGAGTGTCAGAGAGCGATAGAGAGTGTCAGAGAGTGATAGAGAGTGATAGAGAGTGTCAGAGAGTGTCAGAGAGTGTCAGAGAGTGTCAGAGAGTGCTAGAGAGTGTCAGAGAGTGATAGAGAGTTTCTGAGAGTCTCAGAGAGTGAGAGAGAGTTTCTGAGTGTGTCAGATAGTGCCAGAGTGTGTGAGAGTGTCAGAGAGCGATAGAGAGTGTCAGAGAGTGATAGAGAGTGATAGAGAGTGTCAGAGAGTGTCAGAGAGTGTCAGAGAGTGCTAGAGAGTGATCGAGCGTGTCAGAGAGAGTCAGAGAGTGATAGAGAGAGTCAGAGAGTGTCAGAGAGTGTCAGAGAGTGATAGAGAGTGATAGAGAGTGTCAGAGTGTGTCAGTGAGTGTCATAGAGTGATGGAGAGTGTCAGAGAGTGATATAGCGTGTCAGAGAGTGATAGAGAGTGTAAGAGAGTGTCAGAGAGTGATCGAGAGTGTCAGAGAGTGATAGAGTGTGTCAGAGAGTGATAGAGAGTGTCAAAGAGTGATAGAGAGTGATAGAGACTGTCAGAGAGTGATTAAGAGTGTCAGAGAGTGTTAGAGAGTGATACAGAGTGATAGAGAGTATCTGAGAGTTTCTGTGTCAGAGAGTGTCAGAGAGTGATAAAGAGTGATAGAGAGTGTCTGAGAGTGTCAGAGAGAGTCAGAGATTGTCAGAGAGTGTCAGAGAGTGATAGAGAGTGATAGAGAACGTCAGAGAGTGTCATTGAGTGATGGAGAGTGTCAGAGAGTTTCAGAGAGTGTCAGAGAGTGTCAGAGAGTGATAAAGAGTGATAGAGAGTGTCTAAGAGTGTCAGAGAGTGTCAGAGAGTGATAGAGAGTGATAGAGAGTGTCAGAGAGTGTAATTGAGTGATGGAGAGTGTCAGAGAGTGATAGAGAGTGTCAGACAGTGATAGAGACTGATAGAGATTGTCAGAGAGTGATAGAGAGCGACAGAGAGTTTCAGAGTGTATCATTGAGTGATAGAGAGTGTCAGAGAGTGTCAGAGTGTGATAGAGAGTGTCAGAGTGTGATAGAGAGTGATAGAGAGTGTCAGAGAGTGTCAGAGAGTGTCAGAGTGTGTCAGAGAGTGATGAAGAATGTTAGAGAGTGTCAGAGCGTGTCAGAGAGCGATAGAGAGTGATTGAGTGTGTCTGAGGGCGTCAGAGAGTGTCAGAGCGTGATAGAGAGCGTCTGAGAGTGATAGAGAGTGTCTGAGAGTGTCTGAGAGTGTCTGAGAGCGTCAGAGAGTGTCAGAGAGTGATAGAGAGCGTCAGAGAGTGTCAGAGAGTGATAGAGAGTGATAGAGAGTGTCAGAGAGTGTCAGAGAGTGATTGAGAGTGATAGAGTGTGTCAGAGAGTGATAGAGAGTGTCAGAGAGTGTCAGAGAGTGATAAAGTGTGAAAGAGCAAGTCTGAGAGTGTCAGAGAGTGTCAGACAGTGTCTGAGAGTGTCAGAGTGTGTCAGAGAGTGTCAGAGAGTGTCAGAGAGTGATAGACAGTGATAGAGATTTTCAGACAGTGTCATTGAGTGGTAGAGAGTGTCAGAGAGTGATAGAGAGTGATAGAGAGTGCCTGAGAGTGTCAAAGAGTGTCAGAGTGTGTCAGAGAGTGATGAAGAATGTTAGAGCGTTTCAGAGAGTGTCAGAGAGTGATTGAGAGTGATTGACTGTGTCTGAGAGCGTCAGAAGAGTGTCAGAGAGTGATAGAGAGTGTCTGAGAGTGATAGAGAGTGTCTGAGAGTGTCTGAGTGCGTCAGAGAGTGTCTGAGAGCGTCAGAGAGTGTCAGAGAGTGTCTGAGTGCGTCAGAAAGTGTCTGAGAGCGTCACAGAGCGTTAGAGTGTGATAGAGAGTGTTTGAGAGTGACAGAGAGTGTCTGAGAGTGATAGAGAGTTTCAGAGAGTGATAGAGAGTGTCTGAGAATGTCAGAGATTGATAGAGAGTGTCAGAGAGTGAGAGAGAGTTTCTGAGTGTGTCAGATAGTGCCAGAGTGTGTGAGAGTGTCAGAGAGCGATAGAGAGTGTCAGAGAGTGATAGAGAGTGATAGAGAGTGTCAGAGAGTGTCAGAGAGTGTCAGAGAGTGTTAGAGAGTGTCAGAGAGTGATAGAGAGTTTCTGAGAGTCTCAGAGAGTGAGAGAGAGTTTCTGAGTGTGTCAGATAGTGCCAGAGTGTGTGAGAGTGTCAGAGAGCGATAGAGAGTGTCAGAGAGTGATAGAGAGTGACAGAGAGTGTCAGAGAGTGTCAGAGAGTGCTAGAGAGTGATCGAGCGTGTCAGAGAGTGTCAGAGAGTGATATAGATTGTCAGAGAGTGACAGAGAGTGTCTGAGAGTGTCTGAGAGTGACAGAGAGCGAAAGAGAGTGTCTGAGAGTGTCAGAGGGATATAGAGAGTGATAGAGATTGTCTGAGAGTGTCTGAGAGAGACAGAGTGTGACAGAGAGTGTCTGAGAGTGTCAGTGAGTGTCAGAGAGTGATCGAGAGTGTCTGAGAGTGATATAGATTGTCAGAGAGTGATAGTTTCTGAGAGTATCTGAGAGTGACAGAGAGCGAAAGAGAGTGTCTGAGAGTGATATAGATTGTCAGAGAGTGTCAGAGAGTGTCAGAGAGTGCTAGAGAGTGTCAGAGAGTGATAGAGAGTTTCTGAGAGTCTCAGAGAGTGAGAGAGAGTTTCTGAGTGTGTCAGATAGTGCCAGAGTGTGTGAGAGTGTCAGAGAGCGATAGAGAGTGTCAGAGAGTGATAGAGAGTGACAGAGAGTGACAGAGAGTGTCAGAGAGTGTCAGAGAGTGTCAGAGAGTGCTAGAGAGTGATCGAGCGTGTCAGAGAGAGTCAGAGAGTGATAGAGAGAGTCAGAGAGTGTCAGAGAGTGTCAGAGAGTGATAGAGAGTGATAGAGAGTGTCAGAGTGTGTCAGTGAGTGTCATAGAGTGATGGAGAGTGTCAGAGAGTGATATAGTGTGTCAGAGAGTGATAGAGAGTGTAAGAGAGTGTCAGAGAGTGATCGAGAGTGTCAGAGAGTGATAGAGTGTGTCAGAGAGTGATAGAGAGTGTCAAAGAGTGATAGAGATTGATAGAGACTGTCAGAGAGTGATTAAGAGTGTCAGAGAGTGTTCGAGAGTGATACAGAGTGATAGAGAGTATCTGAGAGTTTCTGTGAGTGTCAGAGAGTGTCAGAGAGTGATAAAGAGTGATAGAGAGTGTCTGAGAGTGTCAGAGAGAGTCAGATATTGTCACAGAGTGTCAGAGAGTGATAGAGAGTGATAGAGAACGTCAGAGAGTGTCATTGAGTGATGGAGAGTGTCAGAGAGTTTCAGAGAGTGTCAGAGAGTGTCAGAGACTGATAAAGAGTGATAGAGAGTGTCTGAGAGTGTCTGAGAGTGACAGAGAGCGAAAGAGAGTGTCTGAGAGTGTCAGAGGGATATAGAGAGTGATAGAGATTGTCTGAGAGTGTCTGAGAGAGACAGAGTGTGACAGAGAGTGTCTGAGAGTGTCAGTGAGTGTCAGAGAGTGATCGAGAGTGTCTGAGAGTGATATAGATTGTCAGAGAGTGATAGTTTCTGAGAGTATCTGAGAGTGACAGAGAGCGAAAGAGAGTGTCTGAGAGTGATATAGATTGTCAGAGAGTGTCAGAGAGTGTCAGAGAGTGCTAGAGAGTGTCAGAGAGTGATAGAGAGTTTCTGAGAGTCTCAGAGAGTGAGAGAGAGTTTCTGAGTGTGTCAGATAGTGCCAGAGTGTGTGAGAGTGTCAGAGAGCGATAGAGAGTGTCAGAGAGTGATAGAGAGTGACAGAGAGTGTCAGAGAGTGTCAGAGAGTGTCAGAGAGTGCTAGAGAGTGATCGAGCGTGTCAGAGAGAGTCAGAGAGTGATAGAGAGAGTCAGAGAGTGTCAGAGAGTGTCAGAGAGTGATAGAGAGTGATAGAGAGTGTCAGAGTGTGTCAGTGAGTGTCATAGAGTGATGGAGAGTGTCAGAGAGTGATATAGTGTGTCAGAGAGTGATAGAGAGTGTAAGAGAGTGTCAGAGAGTGATCGAGAGTGTCAGAGAGTGATAGAGTGTGTCAGAGAGTGATAGAGAGTGTCAAAGAGTGATAGAGATTGATAGAGACTGTCAGAGAGTGATTAAGAGTGTCAGAGAGTGTTCGAGAGTGATACAGAGTGATAGAGAGTATCTGAGAGTTTCTGTGAGTGTCAGAGAGTGTCAGAGAGTGATAAAGAGTGATAGAGAGTGTCTGAGAGTGTCAGAGAGAGTCAGATATTGTCACAGAGTGTCAGAGAGTGATAGAGAGTGATAGAGAACGTCAGAGAGTGTCATTGAGTGATGGAGAGTGTCAGAGAGTTTCAGAGAGTGTCAGAGAGTGTCAGAGACTGATAAAGAGTGATAGAGAGTGTCTGAGAGTGTCAGAGAGAGACAGAGTGTGACAGAGAGTGTCTGAGAGTGTCAGTGAGTGTCAGAGAGTGATAGAGAGTGTCTGAGAGTGATATAGATTGTCAGAGAGTGATAGTGTCTGAGAGTATCTGAGAGTGACAGAGAGTGAAAGAGAGTGTCTGAGAGTGTCAGAGGGAGATAGAGAGTGATAGAGAGTGTCTGAGAGTGACAGAGTGTGACAGAGAGTGTCTGAGAGTGTCAGTGAGTGTCAGAGAGTGATAGAGAGTGTCTGAGAGTGTCAGAGAGTGATAGAGAGTGATAGCGAGCCTCTGAGATTGTCAGAGAGTGTCAGAGAGCGATAGTGTCAGAGAGTGATAGAGAGTGTCTGAGAGTAACAGAGAGTGAAAGAGAGTGTCTGAGAGTGCCAGTGAATGTCAGAGAGTGATAGAGAGTGTCTGAGAGTGTCAGTGAGTGATAGAGAGTGATCGAGAGCCTCTGAGAGTGTCAGAGAGTGATAGAGAGTGATAGAGAGTGTCTGAGAGGGTCTGAGAGTGACAGAGAGAGACATAGAGTTTCTGAGAGTGTCAGTGAGTGTCAGAGAGTGATAGAGAGTGTCTGAGAGTGTCAGAGAGTGATAGAGTGTGATAGAGAGTGTCAGAGTGTGTCAGTGAGTGTCATAGAGTGATGGAGAGTGTCAGAGAGTGATATAGTGTGTCAGAGAGTGATAGAGAGTGTAAGAGAGTGTCAGAGAGTGATCGAGAGTGTCAGAGAGTGATAGAGTGTGTCAGAGAGTGATAGAGAGTGTCAAAGAGTGATAGAGATTGATAGAGACTGTCAGAGAGTGATTAAGAGTGTCAGAGAGTGTTCGAGAGTGATACAGAGTGATAGAGAGTATCTGAGAGTTTCTGTGAGTGTCAGAGAGTGTCAGAGAGTGATAAAGAGTGATAGAGAGTGTCTGAGAGTGTCAGAGAGAGTCAGATATTGTCACAGAGTGTCAGAGAGTGATAGAGAGTGATAGAGAACGTCAGAGAGTGTCATTGAGTGATGGAGAGTGTCAGAGAGTTTCAGAGAGTGTCAGAGAGTGTCAGAGACTGATAAAGAGTGATAGAGAGTGTCTGAGAGTGTCTGAGAGTGACAGAGAGCGAAAGAGAGTGTCTGAGAGTGTCAGAGGGATATAGAGAGTGATAGAGATTGTCTGAGAGTGTCTGAGAGAGACATAGTGTGACAGAGAGTGTCTGAGAGTGTCAGTGAGTGTCAGAGAGTGATCGAGAGTGTCTGAGAGTGATATAGATTGTCAGAGAGTGATAGTTTCTGAGAGTATCTGAGAGTGACAGAGAGCGAAAGAGAGTGTCTGAGAGTGATATAGATTGTCAGAGAGTGTCAGAGAGTGTCAGAGAGTGCTAGAGAGTGTCAGAGAGTGATAGAGAGTTTCTGAGAGTCTCAGAGAGTGAGAGAGAGTTTCTGAGTGTGTCAGATAGTGCCAGAGTGTGTGAGAGTGTCAGAGAGCGATAGAGAGTGTCAGAGAGTGATAGAGAGTGACAGAGAGTGTCAGAGAGTGTCAGAGAGTGCTAGAGAGTGATCGAGCGTGTCAGAGAGAGTCAGAGAGTGATAGAGAGAGTCAGAGAGTGTCAGAGAGTGTCAGAGAGTGATAGAGAGTGATAGAGAGTGTCAGAGTGTGTCAGTGAGTGTCATAGAGTGATGGAGAGTGTCAGAGAGTGATATAGTGTGTCAGAGAGTGATAGAGAGTGTAAGAGAGTGTCAGAGAGTGATCGAGAGTGTCAGAGAGTGATAGAGTGTGTCAGAGAGTGATAGAGAGTGTCAAAGAGTGATAGAGATTGATAGAGACTGTCAGAGAGTGATTAAGAGTGTCAGAGAGTGTTCGAGAGTGATACAGAGTGATAGAGAGTATCTGAGAGTTTCTGTGAGTGTCAGAGAGTGTCAGAGAGTGATAAAGAGTGATAGAGAGTGTCTGAGAGTGTCAGAGAGAGTCAGATATTGTCACAGAGTGTCAGAGAGTGATAGAGAGTGATAGAGAACGTCAGAGAGTGTCATTGAGTGATGGAGAGTGTCAGAGAGTTTCAGAGAGTGTCAGAGAGTGTCAGAGACTGATAAAGAGTGATAGAGAGTGTCTGAGAGTGTCAGAGAGAGACAGAGTGTGACAGAGAGTGTCTGAGAGTGTCAGTGAGTGTCAGAGAGTGATAGAGAGTGTCTGAGAGTGATATAGATTGTCAGAGAGTGATAGTGTCTGAGAGTATCTGAGAGTGACAGAGAGTGAAAGAGAGTGTCTGAGAGTGTCAGAGGGAGATAGAGAGTGATAGAGAGTGTCTGAGAGTGACAGAGTGTGACAGAGAGTGTCTGAGAGTGTCAGTGAGTGTCAGAGAGTGATAGAGAGTGTCTGAGAGTGTCAGAGAGTGATAGAGAGTGATAGCGAGCCTCTGAGATTGTCAGAGAGTGTCAGAGAGCGATAGTGTCAGAGAGTGATAGAGAGTGTCTGAGAGTAACAGAGAGTGAAAGAGAGTGTCTGAGAGTGCCAGTGAATGTCAGAGAGTGATAGAGAGTGTCTGAGAGTGTCAGTGAGTGATAGAGAGTGATCGAGAGCCTCTGAGAGTGTCAGAGAGTGATAGAGAGTGATAGAGAGTGTCTGAGAGGGTCTGAGAGTGACAGAGAGAGACATAGAGTTTCTGAGAGTGTCAGTGAGTGTCAGAGAGTGATAGAGAGTGTCTGAGAGTGTCAGAGAGTGATAGAGTGTGATAGAGAGCCTCTGAGATTGTCAGAGAGTGTCAGAGAGGGATAGAGAGTGATAGAGAGTGTCAGATTGTGTCAGATGTCAGAGGGTGTCAGAGAGTGTAAGAGCGTGATAGAGAGTGATAGAGAGTGTCAGAGAGAGTCAGACAGTGTCATAGAGTGTCAGAGAGTGATAGAGAGTGATAGAGAGCGTCAGAGAGTGTCATAGAGTGACAGAGAGTGTCAGAGTGTGTCATAGAGTGTCAGAGAGTGATAGAGAGTGATAGAGAGTGTCACAGAGTGTCATTGAGTGATAGAGAGTGTCAGAGAGTGTCAGAGAGTGATAGAGAGTGATAGAGAGTGTCTGAGAGTGTCAGAGATTGATAGAGTGTGATAGAGAGCCTCTGAGATTGTCAGAGAGTGATAGAGAGTGATAGAGAGTGTCAGAGAGTGTCAGATTGTGTCAGAGTGTGTCAGAGGGTGTCAGAGAGTGTAAGAGCGTGATAGAGAGTGATAGAGAGTGTCAGAGAGAGTCAGACAGTGTCATAGAGTGTCAGAGAGTGATAGAGGGTGTCACAGAGTGTCATTGAGTGATAGAGAGTGTCAGAGAGTGTCAGAGAGTGATAGAGTGTGATAGAGAAAGTCTGCGAGTGACAGAGAGCGTCTGAGAGTGTCAGTGAGTGTCAGAGAGTGATAGAGAGTGTCAGAGAGTGTCTGAGAGTGTCAGTGAGTGTCAGAGAGTGATAGAGAGTGTCTGACAGTGTCTGAGAGTGATAGAGTGTGATAGAAAGCCTCTGAGAGTGTCAGCGAGTGTCAGAGGGAGATAGAGAGTGATAGAGAGTGTCTGAGAGTGACAGAGTGTGACAGAGAGTGTCTGAGAGTGTTAGTGAGTGTCAGAGAGTGATAGAGAATGTCTGAGAGTGTCAGAGAGTGATAGAGAGTGATGGAGAGCCTCTGAGATTGTCAGAGAGTGTCAGAGAGTGATAGAGATTGTCAGAGAGTGATAGAGAGTGTCAGAGAGTGATAGAGAGTGTCTGAGAGTAACAGAGAGTGAAAGAGAGTGTCAGAGAGTGTAATTGAGTGATGGAGAGTGTCAGAGAGTGATAGAGAGTGTCAGACAGTGATAGAGACTGATAGAGATTGTCAGAGAGTGATAGAGAGCGACAGAGAGTTTCAGAGTGTATCATTGAGTGATATAGAGTGTCAGAGAGTGTCAGAGTGTGATAGAGAGTGTCAGAGTGTGATAGAGAGTGATAGAGAGTGTCAGAGAGTGTCAGAGAGTGTCAGAGTGTGTCAGAGAGTGATGAAGAATGTTAGAGAGTGTCAGAGAGTGTCAGAGAGCGATAGAGAGTGATTGAGTGTGTCTGAGAGCGTCAGAGAGTGTCAGAGCGTGATAGAGAGCGTCTGAGAGTGATAGAGAGTGTCTGAGAGTGTCTGAGAGTGTCTGAGAGCGTCAGAGAGTGTCAGAGAGTGATAGAGAGTGATAGAGAGCGTCAGAGAGTGTCATAGAGTGCTAGAGAGTGTCAGAGTGTGTCACAGAGTGTCTGAGTGTGTCAGAGAGTGTCAGAGAGTGATAGAGAGTAATAGAGAGTAATAGAGATTAATAGAGAGTGTCACAGAGTGTCATTGAGTGATAGAGAGTGTCAGAGAGTGTCAGAGAGTGATAGAGAGTGATAGAGAGTGTCTGAGAGTGTCAGAGAGCGATATTAAATGTCAGAGAGTGATATAGATTGTCAGAGAGTGACAGAGAGTGTCTGAGAGTGTCTGAGAGTGACAGAGAGCGAAAGAGAGTGTCTGAGAGTGTCAGAGGGATATAGAGAGTGATAGAGATTGTCTGAGAGTGATATAGATTGTCAGAGAGTGATAGTGTCTGAGAGTATCTGAGAGTGACAGAGAGCGAAAGAGAGTGTCTGAGAGTGATATAGATTGTCAGAGAGTGATAGTGTCTGAGAGTTTCTGAGAGTGACAGAGAGCGAAAGAGAGTGTCTGAGAGTGTCAGAGGGATATAGAGAGTGATAGAGATTGTCTGAGAGTGATAGAGAGTGTCTGAGAGTGTCTGAGAGTGTCTGAGAGCGTCAGAGAGTGTCAGAGAGTGACAGAGAGTGTCTGAGAGTGTCTGAGAGTGACAGAGAGCGAAAGAGAGTGTCTGAGAGTGTCAGAGGGATATAGAGAGTGATAGAGATTGTCTGAGAGTGTCTGAGAGAGACAGAGTGTGACAGAGAGTGTCTGAGAGTGTCAGTGAGTGTCAGAGAGTGATCGAGAGTGTCTGAGAGTGATATAGATTGTCAGAGAGTGATAGTGTCTGAGAGTATCTGAGAGTGACAGAGAGCGAAAGAGAGTGTCTGAGAGTGATATAGATTGTCAGAGAGTGATAGTGTCTGAGAGTATCTGAGAGTAACAGAGAGTGAAAGAGAGTGTCAGAGAGTGTAATTGAGTGATGGAGAGTGTCAGAGAGTGATAGAGAGTGTCAGACAGTGATAGAGACTGATAGAGATTGTCAGAGAGTGATAGAGAGCGACAGAGAGTTTCAGAGTGTATCATTGAGCGATAGAGAGTGTCAGAGAGTGATAGAGAGTGATAGAGAGTGTCAGAGAGTGTCAGAGAGTGTCAGAGAGTGTCAGAGAGTGCTAGAGAGTGATCGAGCGTGTCAGAGAGAGTCAGAGAGTGATAGAGAGAGTCAGAGAGTGTCAGAGAGTGTCAGAGAGTGATAGAGAGTGATAGAGAGTGTCAGAGTGTGTCAGTGAGTGTCATAGAGTGATGGAGAGTGTCAGAGAGTGATATAGTGTGTCAGAGAGTGATAGAGAGTGTAAGAGAGTGTCAGAGAGTGATCGAGAGTGTCAGAGAGTGATAGAGTGTGTCAGAGAGTGATAGAGAGTGTCAAAGAGTGATAGAGAGTGATAGAGACTGTCAGAGAGTGATTAAGAGTGTCAGAGAGTGTTAGAGAGTGATACAGAGTGATAGAGAGTATCTGAGAGTTTCTGTGAGTGTCAGAGAGTGTCAGAGAGTGATAAAGAGTGATAGAGAGTGTCTGAGAGTGTCAGAGAGAGTCAGATATTGTCACAGAGTGTCAGAGAGTGATAGAGAGTGATAGAGAACGTCAGAGAGTGTCATTGAGTGATGGAGAGTGTCAGAGAGTTTCAGAGAGTGTCAGAGAGTGTCAGAGAGTGATAAAGAGTGATAGAGAGTGTCTGAGAGTGTCAGAGAGTGTCAGAGAGTGATAGAGAGTGATAGAGAGTGATAGAGAGTGTCAGAGAGTGTAATTGAGTGATGGAGAGTGTCAGAGAGTGATAGAGAGTGTCAGACAGTGATAGAGACTGATAGAGATTGTCAGAGAGTGATAGAGAGCGACAGAGAGTTTCAGAGTGTATCATTGAGTGATAGAGAGTGTCAGAGAGTGTCAGAGTGTGATAGAGAGTGTCAGAGTGTGATAGAGAGTGATAGAGAGTGTCAGAGAGTGTCAGAGAGTGTCAGAGTGTGTCAGAGAGTGATGAAGAATGTTAGAGAGTGTCAGAGAGTGTCAGAGAGCGATAGAGAGTGATTGAGTGTGTCTGAGAGCGTCAGAGAGTGTCAGAGCGTGATAGAGAGCGTCTGAGAGTGATAGAGAGTGTCTGAGAGTGTCTGAGAGTGTCTGAGAGCGTCAGAGAGTGTCAGAGAGTGACAGAGAGTGTCTGAGAGTGTCTGAGAGTGACAGAGAGCGAAAGAGAGTGTCTGAGAGTGTCAGAGGGATATAGAGAGTGATAGAGATTGTCTGAGAGTGTCTGAGAGAGACAGAGTGTGACAGAGAGTGTCTGAGAGTGTCAGTGAGTGTCAGAGAGTGATCGAGAGTGTCTGAGAGTGATATAGATTGTCAGAGAGTGATAGTGTCTGAGAGTATCTGAGAGTGACAGAGAGCGAAAGAGAGTGTCTGAGAGTGATATAGATTGTCAGAGAGTGATAGTGTCTGAGAGTATCTGAGAGTGACAGAGAGCGAAAGAGAGTGTCTGAGAGTGTCAGAGGGATATAGAGAGTGATAGAGATTGTCTGAGAGAGTCTGAGAGAGACAGAGTGTGACAGAGAGTGTCTGAGAGTGTCAGTGAGTGTCAGAGAGTGATAGAGAGTGTCTGAGAGTGATATAGATTGTCAGAGAGTGATAGTGTCTGAGAGTATCTGAGAGTGACAGAGAGTGAAAGAGAGTGTCTGAGAGTGTCAGAGGGAGATAGAGAGTGATAGAGAGTGTCTGAGAGTGACAGAGTGTGACAGAGAGTGTCTGAGAGTGTCAGTGAGTGTCAGAGAGTGATAGAGAGTGTCTGAGAGTGTCAGAGAGTGATAGAGAGTGATAGAGAGCCTCTGAGATTGTCAGAGAGTGTCAGAGAGCGATAGAGAGTGTCAGAGAGTGATAGAGAGTGTCTGAGAGTAACAGAGAGTGAAAGAGAGTGTCTGAGAGTGCCAGTGAATGTCAGAGAGTGATAGAGAGTGTCTGAGAGTGTCAGTGAGTGATAGAGAGTTATCGAGAGCATCTGAGAGTGTCAGAGAGTGTCAGAGAGTGATAGAGAGTGATAGAGAGTGTCTGAGAGGGTCTGAGAGTGACAGAGAGAGACATAGAGTTTCTGAGAGTGTCAGTGAGTGTCAGAGAGTGATAGAGAGTGTCTGAGAGTGTCAGAGAGTGATAGAGTGTGATAGAGAGCCTCTGAGATTGTCAGAGAGTGTCAGAGAGGGATAGAGAGTGATAGAGAGTGTCAGATTGTGTCAGATGTCAGAGGGTGTCAGAGAGTGTAAGAGAGTGATAGAGAGTGATAGAGAGTGTCAGAGAGAGTCAGACAGTGTCATAGAGTGTCAGAGAGTGATAGAGAGTGATAGAGAGCGTCAGAGAGTGTCATAGAGTGACAGAGAGTGTCAGAGTGTGTCATAGAGTGTCAGAGAGTGATAGAGAGTGATAGAGAGTGTCACAGAGTGTCATTGAGTGATAGAGAGTGTCAGAGAGTGTCAGAGAGTGATAGAGAGTGATAGAGAGTGTCTGAGAGTGTCAGAGATTGATAGAGTGTGATAGAGAGCCTCTGAGATTGTCAGAGAGTGATAGAGAGTGATAGAGAGTGTCAGAGAGTGTCAGATTGTATCAGAGTGTGTCAGAGGGTGTCAGAGAGTGTAAGAGCGTGACAGAGAGTGATAGAGAGTGTCAGAGAGAGTCAGACAGTGTCATAGAGTGTCAGAGAGTGATAGAGGGTGTCACAGAGTGTCATTGAGTGATAGAGAGTGTCAGAGAGTGTCAGAGAGTGATAGAGAGTGATAGAGTGTGATAGAGAAAGTCTGCGAGTGACAGAGAGCGTCTGAGAGTGTCTGAGAGTGTCAGAGAGATTCAGAGAGTGTCAGATAGTGATATAGAGTGATAGAGAGAGTCTGAGAGTGTCTGAGAGTGTCAAAGAGTGTCAGAGAGTTTCAGAGAGTATCAGAGAGTGACAGAGAGTGATAGAGTGTTTCTGAGAGTGTCAGAGAGTATCAGAGAGTGATAGAGAGTGATACAGAGTGTCTGAGAGTGTCAGAGTGAGTCAGAGAGTGTCATAGAGTGATAGAGAGTGTCTGAGAGTGTCAGATAGTGTCTGTGAGTGTCAGTGAGTGTCAGAGAATGATAGAGAGTGATAGAGAGTGAAAGAGAGTGTCAGAGAATGTCAGAGAGTGTCAGCGAGTGTCTGAGAGTGCCATTGAGTGTCAGTGAGTGTCAGAGAGTGATAGAGTGTGATAGAGAGTGAAAGAGAGTGTCAGAGATTGTTAGAGAGTGTCTGAGAGTGTCTGAGAGTGTCAGAGAGTGTCAGTGAGTGTCAGAGAGTGTCTGAGAGTGATAGAGAGTGATAGAGAGTGTCAGAGAGTGATAGAGAGTGTCAGAGAGTGTCAGAGAGTTTTAGAGAGTGTCTGAGAGTGTCTGAGAGTGTCAGAGAGTGTCAGAGAGTGTCAGAGAGTGATAGAGAGTGTCTGAGAGTGTCAGAGAGTTTCAGAGAGTGATAGAGTGTGTCTGAGAGTGTCTGAGAGTGTCAGATTGTGTCTGAGAGTGTCAGTGTGTGTCAGAGAATGATAGAGAGTGATAGAGAGTGAAAGAGAGTGTCAGAGAATGTCAGAGAGTGTCAGAGAGTGTCAGAGAGTGATAGAGAGTGTCTGAGAGTGTCAGAGAGTTTCAGAGAGTGATAGAGTGTGTCTGAGAGTGTCTGAGAGTGTCAGATTGTGTCTGAGAGTGTCAGTTTTTGTCAGAGAATGATAGAGAGTGATAGAGAGTGAAAGAGAGTGTCAGAGAATGTCAGAGAGTGTCAGAGAGTGTCAGAGAGTGACAGAGAGTGTCAGAGAGTGTCAGAGAGTGATAGAGAGTGTCATAGAGTGTCTGAGAGTGTCTGAGAGTGTCAGAGAGTGTCAGAGAGTGTCTGAGATTGATAGAGAGTGTCAGAGAGTGTCAGAGAGTGTCAGTGAGTGTCAGAGAGTGATGGAGAGTGAAAGAGTGTGTCAGAGAGTGTCAGTGATTGACAGAGAGTGTCAGAGAGTGTCTGAGAGTGTCAGAGAGTGTCAGAGAGTGTCCGAGAGTGTCAGAGAGTGTCTGAGAGTATCAGAGACTTTCTGAGAGTGTCAGAGAGTGTCAGAGAGTGATAGAGAGTGATAGAGAGTGATAGAGAGTGTCTGAGAGTGTCAGAAATTGTCAGAGAGTATCAGAGAGAGATAGAGAGTGTCTGAGAGTGTCAGAGAGAGTCTGAGAGAGTCAGAGAGTTTCAGAGAGTGTCAGCGAGTGATAGAGAGTGATAGAGAGTGTCTGAGAGTGTCAGAGAGTGTCGGAGAGTGATAGAGAGTGTCTGATAGTGTCTGAGACTGTCAGAGCGTGTCAGAGAGTGTCAGAGAGTGGTAGAGAGTGTCAGAGAGTGTCTGAGAGTGTCAGAGAGAGATAGAGGATGTCTGAGAGTGTCAGAGAGTTTCTGAGAGAGTCAGAGAGTTTCAGAGAGTGTCAGCGAGTGATAGAGAGCGTCTGATAGTGCCTGAGAGAGATAGAGAGTGTCTGAGAGTGTCAGAGAGTGTCTGAGAGTGTCAGAGAGTTTCAGAGAGTGTCAGAGAGAGTCTGAGAGTCTCAGAGAGTGATAGAGAGTGTCTGAGAGTGACAGAGAGTGTCAGAGAGTGATAGATAGTGATAGAGAGTGTCTGAGAGTGTCAGAGGTGTCTGAGAGTGTCAGAGAGTTTCAGAGTGTGTCAGAGAGTGATAGAGAGTGATAGAGAGTGTCAGAGAGAGATAGTGGATGTCTGAGAGTGTCAGAGAGAGATAGAGGATGTCTGAGAGTGTCAAAGAGTGTCTGAGAGTGTCAGAGAGTGTCAGAGAATGTTTGAGAGTGCCAGAGAGTGATAGAGAGTGTCTGAGAGTGTCAGAGAGTGTCAGAGAGTGATAGATAGTGATAGAGAGTGTCTGAGAGTGTCTGAGAGTGTCAGAGAGTGTCTGTGAGTGTCAGAGAGTTTCAGAGTGTGTCAGAGATTGATAGAGAGTGATAGAGAGTGTCTGATAGTGTCTGAGAGTGTCAGAGCGTGTCAGAGAGAGTCAGAGAGTGCTAGAGAGTGTCAGAGAGTGATAGAGAGTGTCTGAGAGGGTCTGAGAGAGTCAGAGAGTGTCAGTGAGTTTCAGAGAGTGATAGAGAGTGAAAGAGAGTGTCAGAGAGTGATAGAGAGTGTCTGAGAGTGTCTGAGAGTGTCAGCGAGTGTCTGAGATTGTCATTGAGTGTCAGTGAGTGTCAGAGATTGATAGAGTGTGATAGAGAGTGAAAGAGATTGTCAGAGAGTGTCAGAGAGCATTAGAGAGTGTCTGAGAGTGTCAGAGAGTGTCAGAGAGTGTCACTGAGTGTCAGAGAGTGATGGAGAGTGAAATAGAGTGTCAGAGAGTGTCAGTGATTGACAGAGAGTGTCAGAGAGAGTCTGAGAGTGATAGAGAGTGATAGAGAGTGTCAGAGAGTGATAGAGAGTGTCAGAGAGTGATAGAGAGTGTCTCAGAGTGTCTGAGAATGTCAGAGAGTGTCAGAGAGAGATAGAGAGTGTCAGAGAGTATCAGAGAGTGTCAGAGAGTGTCAGTGAGTGTCAGAGAGTGATGGAGAGTGAAAGAGAGTGTCAGAGAGTGTCAGAGATTGACAGAGAGTGTCAGAGAGTGTCTGAGAGTGATAGAGATTGATAGAGAGTGTCAGAGTGTGATAGAGAGTATCAGAGAGTGATAGAGAGTGTCAGAGAGTGATAGAGAGTGTGTGAGAGTGTCTGAGATTATCAGAGAGTGATAGAGTGTGTCTGAGAGTGTCTGAGAGTGTCAGATTGTGTCTGAGAGTTTCAGTGTGTGTCAGAGAATGATAGAGATCGATAGAGAGTGAAAGAGAGTGTCAGAGAATGTCAGAGAGTGTCAGAGAATGTCAGAGAGTGATAGAGAGTGTCAGAGAGTGATATAGAGTGATAGAGAGTGATAGAGAGTGTCTGAGAGTGTCAGTGAGTGTCAGAGAGTGATAGAGTGTGATAGAGAGTGAAAGAGAGTGTCAGAGAGTGTCAGAGAGTGTCAGTGATTGACAGAGAGTGTCAGAGAGTGATAGAGAGTGATAGAGAGTGTCAGAGAGTGTCCGAGAGTGTCAGAGAGTGTCTGAGAGCATCAGAGACTTTCTGAGAGTGTCAGAGAGTGATAGAGAGTGATAGAGAGTGTCTGAGAGTGTCAGAAAGTGTCAGAGAGTATCAGAGAGAGATAGAGAGTGTCTGAGAGTGTCAGAGAGTGTCTGAGAGAGTCAGAGAGTTTCAGAGAGTGTCAGCGAGTGATAGAGAGTGAAAGAGAGTGTCTGAGAGTGTCAGAGAGTGTCGGAGAGTGATAGAGAGTGTCTGATAGTGTCTGAGACTGTCAGAGCGTGTCAGAGAGTGTCAGAGAGTGGTAGAGAGTGTCAGAGAGATTCTGAGAGAGTCAGAGAGTTTCAGAGAGTGTCAGCGAGTGATAGAGAGTGTCTGATAGTGTCTGAGAGTGATAGAGAGTGTCTGAGAGTGTCAGAGAGTGTCTGAGAGTGTCAGAGAGTTTCAGAGAGTGTCAGAGAGTGTCTGAGAGTGTCAGAGAGTGATAGAGAGTGTCAGAGAGTGTCAGAGAGTGATAGATAGTGATAGAGAGTGTCTGAGAGTGTCAGAGAGTGTCAGAGAGTGTCGGAGAGTGATAGAGAGTGTCTGATAGTGTCTGAGACTGTCAGAGCGTGTCAGAGAGTGTCAGAGAGTGGTAGAGAGTGTCAGAGAGATTCTGAGAGAGTCAGAGAGTTTCAGAGAGTGTCAGCGAGTGATAGAGAGTGTCTGATAGTGTCTGAGAGTGATAGAGAGTGTCTGAGAGTGTCAGAGAGTGTCTGAGAGTGTCAGAGAGTTTCAGAGAGTGTCAGAGAGTGTCTGAGAGTGTCAGAGAGTGATAGAGAGTGTCTGAGAGTGTCAGAGAGTGTCAGAGAGTGATAGATAGTGATAGAGAGTGTCTGAGAGTGTCTGAGAGTGTCAGAGAGTGTCTGAGAGTGTCAGAGAGTTTCAGAGTGTGTCAGAGAGTGATAGAGAGTGATAGAGAGTGTCTGATAGTGTCTGAGAGTGGCAGAGCGTGTCAGAGAGTGTCAGAGAGTGCTAGAGAGTGTCAGAGAGTGATAGAGAGTGTCTGAGAGTGTCTGAGAGAGTCAAAGAGTGTCAGTGAGTTTCAGAGAGTGATAGAGAGTGATAGAGAGTGAAAGAGAGTGTCAGAGAGTGTCAGCGAGTGTCTGAGAGTGTCATTGAGTGTCAGTGAGTGTCAGAGATTGATAGAGTGTGACAGAGAATGAAAGAGAGTGTCAGAGAGTGTCACAGAGTGTTAGAGAGTGTCTGACAGTGTCAGAGAGTGTCAGAGAGTGTCAGAGAGTGATGGAGAGTGAAAGAGAGTGTCAGAGAGTGTCAGTGATTGACAGAGAGTGTCAGAGAGTGTTTGAGAGTTATAGAGAGTGATAGAGAGTGTCAGAGAGTGATAGAGAGTGTCAGAGAGTGATAGAGAGTGTCAGAGAGTGTCTGAGAGTGTCTGAGAGTGTCAGAGAGTGTCAGAGAGTGATAGAGAGTGTCAGAGAGTGTCAGAGAGAGTCAGAGAGTGTCAGAGAGCGATGGAGAGTGAAAGAGAGTGTCAGAGAGTGTCAGTGATTGACAGAGAGTGTCAGAGAGTGTCTGAGAGTGATAGAGAGTGATAGAGAATGTCAGAGAGTGATAGAGAGCGTCAGAGAGTGATGGAGAGTGTCAGAGAGTGTCAGAGAGTGATAGAGAGTGTCTGAGAGTGATAGAGAGTGATAGAGAGTGTCAGAGAGTGTCCGAGAGTGTCAGAGAGTGTCTGAGAGTATCAGAGACTTTCTGAGAGTGTCAGAGAGTGTCAGAGAGTGATAGAGAGTGATAGAGAGTGTCTGAGAGTGTCAGAAAGTGTCAGAGAGTATCAGAGAGAGATAGAGAGTGTCTGAGAGTGTCAGAGAGTGTCTGAGAGTGTCTGAGAGTGTCAGAGAGTGTCAGAGAGTGATAGAGAGTGTCAGAGAGTGTCAGAGAGAGTCAGAGAGTGTCAGAGAGCGATGGAGAGTGAAAGAGAGTGTCAGAGAGTGTCAGTGATTGACAGAGAGTGTCAGAGAGTGTCTGAGAGTGATAGAGAGTGATAGAGAGTGTCAGAGAGTGATAGAGAGCGTCAGAGAGTGATGGAGAGTGTCAGAGAGTGTCAGAGAGTGATAGAGAGTGTCTGAGAGTGATAGAGAGTGATAGAGAGTGTCAGATAGTGTCCGAGAGTGTCAGAGAGTGTCTGAGAGTATCAGAGACTTTCTGAGAGTGTCAGAGAGTGTCAGAGAGTGATAGAGAGTGATAGAGAGTGTCTGAGAGTGTCAGAAAGTGTCAGAGAGTATCAGAGAGAGATAGAGAGTGTCTGAGAGTGTCAGAGAGTGTCTGAGAGAGTCAGAGAGTTTCAGAGAGTGTCAGCGAGTGATAGAGAGTGAAAGAGAGTGTCTGAGAGTGTCAGAGAGTGTCGGAGAGTGATAGAGAGTGTCTGATAGTGTCTGAGACTGTCAGAGCGTGTCAGAGAGTGTCAGAGAGTGGTAGAGAGTGTCAGAGAGTGTCTGAGAGTGTCAGAGAGAGATAGAGGATGTCTGAGAGTGTCAGAGAGATTCTGAGAGAGTCAGAGAGTTTCAGAGAGTGTCCGCGAGTGATAGAGAGTGTCTGATAGTGTCTGAGATTGATAGAGAGTGTCTGAGAGTGTCAGAGAGTGTCAGAGAGTGTCTGAGAGTGTCAGAGAGTTTCAGAGAGTGTCAGAGAGTGTCTGAGAGTGTCAGAGAGTGATAGAGAGTGTCTGAGAGTGTCAGAGAGTGTCAGAGAGTGATAGATAGTGATAGAGAGTGTCTGAGAGTGTCTGAGAGTGTCAGAGAGTGTCTGATAGTGTCAGAGAGTTTCAGAGTGTGTCAGAGAGTGATAGAGAGTGATAGAGAGTGTCTGATAGTGTCTGAGAGTGGCAGAGCGTGTCAGAGAGTGTCAGAGAGTGCTAGAGAGTGTCAGAGAGTGATAGAGAGTGTCTGAGAGTGTCTGAGAGAGTCAGAGAGTTTCAGTGAGTTTCAGAGAGTGATAGAGAGTGAAAGAGAGTGTCAGAGAGTGTCAGAGAGTGATCGAGAGTGTCTGAGAGTGTCTGAGAGTGTCAGCGAGTGTCTGAGAGTGTCATTGAGTGTCAGTGAGTGTCAGAGATTGATAGAGTGTGATAGAGAATGAAAGAGAGTGTCAGAGAGTGTCACAGAGTGTTAGAGAGTGTCTGACAGTGTCAGAGAGTGTCAGAGAGTTTCAGAGAGTGATGGAGAGTGAAAGAGAGTGTCAGAGAGTGTCAGTGATTGACAGAGAGTGTCAGAGAGTGTCTGAGAGTGATAGAGAGTGTCAGAGAGTGAGAGAGATCGTCAGAGAGTGATGGAGAGTGTCAGAGAGTGTCAGAGAGTGATAGAGAGTGTCTGAGAGTGTCTGAGAGTGTCTGAGAGTGTCAGAGAGTGTCAGAGAGTGATAGAGAGTGTCAGAGAGTGTCAGAGAGTTTCAGAGAGTGATAGAGTGTGTCTGAGAGTGTCTGAGAGTGTCAGATTGTGTCTGAGAGTGTCAGTGTGTGTCAGAAAATGATAGAGAGTGATAGAGAGTGAAAGAGAATGTCAGAGAATGTCAGAGAGTGTCAGAGAGTGTCAGAGAGTGATAGAGAGTGTCAGAGAGTGTCAGAGAGTGATCGAGAGTGATAGAGAGTGATAGAGAGTGTCTGAGAGTGTCTGAGAGTGTCAGTGCGTGTCAGAGAGTGATAGAGTGTGATAGAGAGTGTCAGAGAGTGTCTGAGAGTGTCAGTGAGTGTCAGAGAGTGATAGAGTGTGATAGAGAGTGAAAGAGTGTGTCAGAGAGTGTCAGTGATTGACAGAGAGTGTCAGAGAGTGTCTGAGAGTGTCAGAGAGTGTCAGAGAGTGTCCGAGAGTGTCAGAGAGTGTCTGAGTGTATCAGAGACTTTCTGAGAGTGTCAGAGAGTGTCAGAGAGTGATAGAGAGTGATAGAGAGTGTCTGAGAGTGTCAGAAAGTGTCAGAGAGTATCAGAGAGAGATAGAGAGTGTCTGAGAGTGTCAGAGAGTGTCTGAGAGAGTCAGAGAGATTTTGAGAGTGTCAGCGAGTGATAGAGAGTGATAGAGAGAGCCTGAGAGTGTCAGAGAGTGTCGGAGAGTGATAGAGAGTGTCTGATAGTGTCTGAGACTGTCAGAGCGTGTCAGAGAGTGTCAGAGAGTGGTAGAGAGTGTCAGAGAGTGTCTGAGAGTGTCAGAGAGAGATAGAGGATGTCTCAGAGTGTCAGAGAGTGTCTGAGAGAGTCAGAGTTTCAGAGAGTGTCAGCAAGTGATAGAGAGTGTCTGATAGTGTTAGAGCGTGTCAGAGAGTGTCAGAGAGTTTCAGAGAGTGTCAGAGAGTGTCTGAGAGTGTCAGAGAGTGATTGAGTGTGTCTGAGAGCGTCAGAGAGTGTCAGAGAGTGATAGAGAGTGTCTGAGAGTGATAGAGAGTGTCTGAGAGTGTCTGAGAGCGTCAGAGATTTTCAGAGAGCATCTGAGAGCGTCAGAGAGTGATCGAGAGTGATAGAGAGCTTCAGAGAGTGTCAGAGAGTGATAGAGAGTGTCAGAGAGTGTCAGAGAGTTATAGAGAGTGATAGAGTGTGTCAGAGAGTGATAGAGAGTGTCAGAGAGTGTCAGAGAGTGATAAAGAGTGAAAGAGCGAGTCTGAGAGTGTCAGAGATTGTCTGAGTGTGTCAGAGTGTGTCAGAGAGTGTCAGAGAGTGTCAGAGAGTGATAGACAGTGATAGAGATTTTCAGAGAGTATCATTGAGTGATAGAGAGTGTCAGAGAGTGATAGAGAGTGATAGAGAGTGTCTGAGAGTGTCAAAGAGTGTCAGAGTGTGTCAGAGAGTGATGAAGAATGTTAGAGCGTTTCAGAGAGTGTCAGAGAGTGATTGAGAGTGATTGACTGTGTCTGAGAGCGTCAGAAGAGTGTCAGAGAGTGATAGAGAGTGTCTGAGAGTGATAGAGAGTTTCTGAGAGTGTTTGAGAGTGTCAGAGAGTGTCAGAGAGAGTCTGAGAGCGTCAGAGAGTGTCAGAGAGTGTCTGAGTGCGTCAGAAAGTGTCTGGGAGCGTCAAAGAGCGTTAGAGTGTGAAAGGGAGTGTCTGAGAGTGACAGAGTGTGTCTGAGAGTGTCAGAGAGTGATAGAGAGTTTCAGAGAGTGATAGAGAGTGTCAGAGAGTGTCAGAGAGTGACAGAGAGCGATAGAGAGTGTCAGAGAGTGGTAGAGAGTGTCAGAGAGTGATAGAGAGCTTCAGAGAGTGTCAGAGAGTGATAGAGTGTGATAGAGAGTGTCAGAGAGTGTCAGAGAGTGATATAGAGTGATAGAGAGTGTCAGAGAGTGTCAGAGAGTGATAGAGAGTGATAGAGAGTGTCAGAGAGTGATAGAGAGTGTCAGAGAGTGTCAGGGAGTGATAAAGAGTGATAGAGAATGTCTGAGATTGTCAGAGAGTGTCTGAGAGTGTCAGAGTGTGTCAGAGAGTGTCAGAGAGTGATAGAGAGTGATAGAGAGTTTCAGAGAGTGTCAGAGAGTGATAGAGTTTGATAGAGAGTGTCAGAGAGTGTCAGAGAGTGATATTGAGTGATAGAGAGTTTCAGAGAGTGTCAGAGAGTTATAGAGAGAGATAGAGAGTTTCTGAGAGTGTCAGAGAGTGTCAGAGTGTGTCAGAGAGTGATGAAGAATGTTAGAGAGTGTCAGAGAGTGATAGTGAGTGTCTGAGAGTGATAGAGAGTGTCTGAGAGTGTCTGAGAGCGTCAGAGATTGTCAGAGAGCGTCTGAGAGCGTCAGAGAGTGATAGAGAGTGATAGAGAGCTTCAGAGAGTGTCAGAGAGTGATAGAGAGTGATAGAGAGTGTCAGAGAGTGTCAGAGAGTGATAGAGAGTGATAGAGTGCGTCAGAGAGTGATAAAGAGTGAAAGAGCGAGTCTGAGAGTGTCAGAGATTGTCTGAGAGTGTCAGAGTGTGTCAGAGAGTGTCAGAGAGTGATAGAGAGTGATAGAGAGTGTCTGAGAGTGTCAAAGAGTGTCAGTGTGTGTCAGAGAGTGATGAAGAATGTTAGAGCGTTTCAGAGAGTGTCAGAGAGTGATTGAGAGTGATTGACTGTGTCTGAGAGCGTCAGAAGAGTGTCAGAGAGTGATAGAGAGTGTCTGAGAGTGATAGAGAGTGTCTGAGAGTGTTTGAGAGCGTCAGAGAGTGTCAGAGAGTGTCTGAGAGCGTCAGAGAGTGTCAGAGAGTGTCTGAGTGTGTCAGAAAGTGTCTGGGAGCGTCAAAGAGCGTTAGAGTGTGATAGAGAGTGTCTGAGAGTGACAGAGTGTGTCTGAGAGTGTCAGAGAGTGATAGAGAGTTTCAGAGAGTGATACAGAGTATCAGAGAGTGATAGAGAGTTTCTGAGAGTCTCAGAGAGTGAGAGAGAGTTTCTGAGTGTGTCAGATAGTGCCAGAGTCTGTGTGAGTGTCAGAGAGCGACAGAGAGTGTCAGAGAGTGTCAGAGAGTGATGGAGAGTGACAGAGAGTGATACAGAGTGTCTGAGCGTGTCTGAGAGTGACAGAGAGTGACAGAGAGTGTCTGAGAGCGTCAGTGAGTGTCAGAGAGTTATAGAGAGTGTCTGAGAGTGTCAGAGAGTGATAGAGAGTGATAGAGAGTGTCTGAGAGTGTCAGAGAGTGTCAGAGAGTGATAGAGAGAGTCAGAGATTGTCAGAGAGTGTCAGAGAGTGATAGAGAGTGATAGAGAGTTTCAGAGTGTGTCAGTGAGTGTCATAGAGTGATGGAGAGTGTCAGAGAGTGATAGAGTGTGTCAGAGAGTGATACAGAGTGTCAGAGAGTGTCAGAGAGTGATCGAGAGTGTCAGAGAGTGATAGAGTGTGTCAAATAGTGATAGAGAGTGCCAGAGAGTGATAGAGACTGTCAGAGAGTGATTAAGAGTGTCAGAGAGTGTTAGAGAGTGATACAGAGTGATAGAGAGTATCTGAGAGTGTCTGTGAGTGTCAGAGAGTGTCAGAGAGTTTCAGAGAGTGATAGAGAGTGATAGAGAGTGTCTGAGAGTGTCAGAGAGTGTCAGAGAGAGTCAGAGAGTGTCAGAGAGTGATAGAGAGTGATAGAGAGAGTCAGAGAGTGTCATTGAGAGATGGAGAGTGTCAGAGAGATTCAGAGAGTTATAGAGATTGATAGAGAGTGTCTGAGAGTGTCAGAGAGCGTCAGAGAGCGTCAGAGAGTGTCAGAGAGTGATGGAGAGTGTCTGAGAGTGATAGAGAGTGTCTGAGAGTGTCTGAGAGCGTCAGAGATTGTCAGAGAGCGTCTGAGCGCGTCAGAGAGTGATAGAGAGTGATAGAGAGCTTCAAAGAGTGTCAGAGAGAGATAGAGAGTGATAGAGATTGTCAGAGAGTGTCAGAGAGTGATAGAGAGTGATAGAGAGTGTCAGAGAGTGTCAGAGAGTGATTGAGAGTGATAGAGTGTGTCAGAGAGTGATAGAGAGTGTCAGAGAGTGTCAGAGAGTGATAAAGTGTGAAAGAGCAAGTCTGAGAGTGTCAGAGAGTGTCTGAGAGTGTCAGAGTGTGTCAGAGAGTGTCAGAGAATGTCAGAGAATGTCAGAGAGTGATAGACAGTGATAGAGATTTTCAGACAGTGTCATTGAGTGGTAGAGAGTGTCAGAGAGTGATAGAGAGTGATAGAGAGTGCCTGAGAGTGTCAAAGAGTGTCAGAGTGTGTCAGAGAGTGATGAAGAATGTTAGAGCGTTTCAGAGAGTGTCAGAGAGTAATTGAGAGTGATTGACTGTGTCTGAGAGCGTCAGAAGAGTGTCAGAGAGTGATAGAGAGTGTCTGAGAGTGATAGAGAGTGTCTGAGAGTGTCTGAGAGCGTCAGAGAGTGTCTGAGAGCGTCAGAGAGTGTCAGAGAGTGTCTGAGTGCGTCAGAAAGTGTCTGAGAGCGTCACAGAGCGTTAGAGTGTGATAGAGAGTGTTTGAGAATGACAGAGAGTGTCTGAGAGTGATAGAGAGTTTCAGAGAGTGATAGAGAGTGTCTGAGAATGTCAGAGATTGATAGAGAGTGTCAGAGAGTGAGAGAGAGTTTCTGAGTGTGTCAGATAGTGCCAGAGTGTGTGAGAGTGTCAGAGAGCGATAGAGAGTGTCAGAGAGTGATAGAGAGTGATAGAGAGTGTCAGAGAGTGTCAGAGAGTGTCAGAGAGTGTCAGAGAGTGCTAGAGAGTGTCAGAGAGTGATAGAGAGTTTCTGAGAGTCTCAGAGAGTGAGAGAGAGTTTCTGAGTGTGTCAGATAGTGCCAGAGTGTGTGAGAGTGTCAGAGAGCGATAGAGAGTGTCAGAGAGTGATAGAGAGTGATAGAGAGTGTCAGAGAGTGTCAGAGAGTGTCAGAGAGTGCTAGAGAGTGATCGAGCGTGTCAGAGAGAGTCAGAGAGTGATAGAGAGTGATAGAGAGTGTCAGAGTGTGTCAGTGAGTGTCATAGAGTGATGGAGAGTGTCAGAGAGTGATATAGCGTGTCAGAGAGAGATAGAGAGTGTAAGAGAGTGTCAGAGAGTGATCGAGAGTGTCAGAGAGTGATAGAGTGTGTCAGAGAGTGATAGAGAGTGTCAAAGAGTGATAGAGAGTGATAGAGACTGTCAGAGAGTGATTAAGAGTGTCAGAGAGTGTTAGAGAGTGATACAGAGTGATAGAGAGTATCTGAGAGTTTCTGTGTCAGAGAGTGTCAGAGAGTGATAAAGAGTGATAGAGAGTGTCTGAGAGTGTCAGAGAGAGTCAGAGATTGTCAGAGAGTGTCAGAGAGTGATAGAGAGTGATAGAGAACGTCAGAGAGTGTAATTGAGTGATGGAGAGTGTCAGAGAGTTTCAGAGAGTGTCAGAGAGTGTCAGAGAGTGATAAAGAGTGATAGAGAGTGTCTAAGAGTGTCAGAGAGTGTCAGAGAGTGATAGAGAGTGATAGAGAGTGTCAGAGAGTGTAATTGAGTGATGGAGAGTGTCAGAGAGTGATAGAGAGTGTCAGACAGTGATAGAGACTGATAGAGATTGTCAGAGAGTGATAGAGAGCGACAGAGAGTTTCAGAGTGTATCATTGAGTGATAGAGAGTGTCAGAGAGTGTCAGAGTGTGATAGAGAGTGTCAGAGTGTGATAGAGAGTGATAGAGAGTGTCAGAGAGTGTCAGAGAGTGTCAGAGTGTGTCAGAGAGTGATGAAGAATGATAGAGAGTGTCAGAGCGTGTCAGAGAGCGATAGAGAGTGATTGAGTGTGTCTGAGAGCGTCAGAGAGTGTCAGAGCGTGATAGAGAGCGTCTGAGAGTGATAGAGAGTGTCTGAAAGTGTCTGAGAGTGTCTGAGAGCGTCAGAGAGTGTCAGAGAGTGATAGAGAGCGTCAGAGAGTGTCAGAGAGTGATAGAGAGTGATAGAGAGTGTCAGAGAGTGTCAGAGAGTGATTGAGAGTGATAGAGTGTGTCAGAGATTGATAGAGAGTGTCAGAGAGTGTCAGAGAGTGATAAAGTGTGAAAGAGCAAGTCTGAGAGTGTCAGAGAGTGTCTGAGAGTGTCAGAGTGTGTCAGAGAGTGTCAGAGAGTGTCAGAGAGTGATAGACAGTGATAGAGATTTTCAGACAGTGTCATTGAGTGGTAGAGAGTGTCAGAGAGTGATAGAGAGTGATAGAGAGTGCCTGAGAGTGTCAAAGAGTGTCAGAGTGTGTCAGAGAGTGATGAAGAATGTTAGAGCGTTTCAGAGAGTGTCAGAGAGTGATTGAGAGTGATTGACTGTGTCTGAGAGCGTCAGAAGAGTGTCAGAGAGTGATAGAGAGTGTCTGAGAGTGATAGAGAGTGTCTGAGAGTGTCTGAGAGCGTCAGAGAGTGTCTGAGAGCGTCAGAGAGTGTCAGAGAGTGTCTGAGTGCGTCAGAAAGTGTCTGAGAGCGTCACAGAGCGTTAGAGTGTGATAGAGAGTGTTTGAGAGTGACAGAGAGTGTCTGAGAGTGATAGAGAGTTTCAGAGAGTGATAGAGAGTGTCTGAGAATGTCAGAGATTGATAGAGAGTGTCAGAGAGTGAGAGAGAGTTTCTGAGTGTGTCAGATAGTGCCAGAGTGTGTGAGAGTGTCAGAGAGCGATAGAGAGTGTCAGAGAGTGATAGAGAGTGATAGAGAGTGTCAGAGAGTGTCAGAGAGTGTCAGAGAGTGCTAGAGAGTGTCAGAGAGTGATAGAGAGTTTCTGAGAGTCTCAGAGAGTGAGAGAGAGTTTCTGAGTGTGTCAGATAGTGCCAGAGTGTGTGAGAGTGTCAGAGAGCGATAGAGAGTGTCAGAGAGTGATAGAGAGTGATAGAGAGTGTCAGAGAGTGTCAGAGAGTGTCAGAGAGTGCTAGAGAGTGATCGAGCGTGTCAGAGAGAGTCAGAGAGTGATAGAGAGAGTCAGAGAGTGTCAGAGAGTGTCAGAGAGTGATGGAGAGTGATAGAGAGTGTCAGAGTGTGTCAGTGAGTGTCATAGAGTGATGGAGAGTGTCAGAGAGTGATATAGTGTGTCAGAGAGTGATAGAGAGTGTAAGAGAGTGTCAGAGAGTGATCGAGAGTGTCAGAGAGTGATAGAGTGTGTCAGAGAGTGATAGAGAGTGTCAAAGAGTGATAGAGATTGATAGAGACTGTCAGAGAGTGATTAAGAGTGTCAGAGAGTGTTCGAGAGTGATACAGAGTGATAGAGAGTATCTGAGAGTTTCTGTGAGTGTCAGAGAGTGTCAGAGAGTGATAAAGAGTGATAGAGAGTGTCTGAGAGTGTCAGAGAGAGTCAGATATTGTCACAGAGTGTCAGAGAGTGATAGAGAGTGATAGAGAACGTCAGAGAGTGTCATTGAGTGATGGAGAGTGTCAGAGAGTTTCAGAGAGTGTCAGAGAGTGTCAGAGACTGATAAAGAGTGATAGAGAGTGTCTGAGAGTGTCAGAGAGTGTCAGAGAGTGTCAGAGAGTGATAGAGAGTGATAGAGAGTGATAGAGAGTGTCAGAGAGTGTAATTGAGTGATGGAGAGTGCCAGAGAGTGATAGAGACTGATAGAGATTGTCAGAGAGTGATAGAGAGCGACAGAGAGTTTCAGAGTGTATCATTGAGTGATAGAGAGTGTCAGAGAGTGTCTTAGTGTGATAGACAGTGTCAGAGTGTGATAGAGAGTGATAGAGAGTGTCAGAGAGTGTCAGAGAGTGTCAGAGAGTGATGAAGAATGTTAGAGAGTGTCAGAGAGTGTCAGAGAGCGATAGAGAGTGATTGAGTGTGTCAGAGAGCGTCAGAGAGTGTCAGAGCGTGATAGAGAGCGTCTGAGAGTGATAGAGAGTGTCTGAGAGTGTCTGAGAGTGTCTGAGAGCGTCAGAGAGTGTCAGAGAGTGCTAGAGAGTGTCAGAGTGTGTCACAGAGTGTCTGAGTGTGTCAGAGAGAGTCAGAGAGTGATAGAGAGTAATAGAGAGTGTCACAGAGTGTCATTGAGTGATAGAGAGTGTCAGAGAGTGTCAGAGAGTGATAGAGAGTGATAGAGAGTGTCTGAGAGTGTCTGAGAGTGTCAGAGAGCGATATAGAATGTCAGAGAGTGATATAGATTGTCAGAGAGTGACAGAGAGTGTCTGAGAGTGTCTGAGAGTGACAGAGAGCGAAAGAGAGTGTCTGAGAGTGTCAGAGGGATATAGAGAGTGATAGAGATTGTCTGAGAGTGTCTGAGAGAGACAGAGTGTGACAGAGAGTGTCTGAGAGTGTCAGTGAGTGTCAGAGAGTGATCGAGAGTGTCTGAGAGTGATATAGATTGTCAGAGAGTGATAGTTTCTGAGAGTATCTGAGAATGACAGAGAGCGAAAGAGAGTGTCTGAGAGTGATATAGATTGTCAGAGAGTGATTGTGTCTGAGAGTATCTGAGAGTGACAGAGAGCGAAAGAGAGTGTCTGAGAGTGTCAGAGGGATATAGAGAGTGATAGAGATTGTCTGAGAGAGTCTGAGAGAGACAGAGTGTGACAGAGAGTGTCTGAGAGTGTCAGTGAGTGTCAGAGAGTGATAGAGAGTGTCTGAGAGTGATATAGATTGTCAGAGAGTGATAGTGTCTGAGAGTATCTGAGAGTGACAGAGAGTGAAAGAGAGTGTCTGAGAGTGTCAGAGGGAGATAGAGAGTGATAGAGAGTGTCTGAGAGTGACAGAGTGTGACAGAGAGTGTCTGAGAGTGTCAGTGAGTGTCAGAGAGTGATAGAGAGTGTCTGAGAGTGTCAGAGAGTGATAGAGAGTGATAGAGAGCCTCTGAGATTGTCAGAGAGTGTCAGAGAGCGATAGAGAGTGTCAGAGAGTGATAGAGAGTGTCTGAGAGTAACAGAGAGTGAAAGAGAGTGTCTGAGAGTGCCAGTGAATGTCAGAGAGTGATAGAGAGTGTCTGAGAGTGTCAGTGAGTGATAGAGAGTGATCGAGAGCCTCTGAGAGTGTCAGAGAGTGTCAGAGAGTGATAGAGAGTGATAGAGAGTGTCTGAGAGGGTCTGAGAGTGACAGAGAGAGACATAGAGTTTCTGAGAGTGTCAGTGAGTGTCAGAGAGTGATAGAGAGTGTCTGAGAGTGTCAGAGAGTGATAGAGTGTGATAGAGAGCCTCTGAGATTGTCAGAGAGTGTCAGAGAGGGATAGAGAGTGATAGAGAGTGTCAGATTGTGTCAGATGTCAGAGGGTGTCAGAGAGTGTAAGAGCGTGATAGAGAGTGATAGAGAGTGTCAGAGAGAGTCAGACAGTGTCATAGAGTGTCAGAGAGTGATAGAGAGTGATAGAGAGTGTCACAGAGTGTCATTGAGTGATAGAGAGTGTCAGAGAGTGTCAGAGAGTGATAGAGAGTGATAGAGAGTGTCTGAGAGTGTCAGAGTTTGATAGAGTGTGATAGAGAGCCTCTGAGATTGTCAGAGAGTGATAGAGAGTGATATAGAGTGTCAGAGAGTGTCAGATTGTGTCAGAGTGTGTCAGAGGGTGTCAGAGAGTGTAAGAGCGTGATAGAGAGTGATAGAGAGTGTCAGAGAGAGTCAGACAGTGTCATAGAGTGTCAGAGAGTGATAGAGGGTGTCACAGAGTGTCATTGAGTGATAGAGAGTGTCAGAGAGTGTCAGAGAGTGATAGAGAGTGATAGAGTGTGATAGAGAATCTCTGCGAGTGACAGAGAGCGTCTGAGAGTGTCAGTGAGTGTCAGAGAGTGATAGAGAGTGTCAGAGAGTGTCTGAGAGTGTCAGTGAGTGTCAGAGAGTGATAGAGAGTGTCTGAGAGTGTCTGAGAGTGATAGAGTGTGATAGAAAGCCTCTGAGAGTGTCAGCGAGTGTCAGAGGGAGATAGAGAGTGATAGAGAGTGTCTGAGAGTGACAGAGTGTGACAGAGAGTGTCTGAGAGTGTTAGTGAGTGTCAGAGAGTGATAGAGAATGTCTGAGAGTGTCAGAGAGTGATAGAGAGTGATGGAGAGCCTCTGAGATTGTCAGAGAGTGTCAGAGAGTGATAGAGAGTGTCAGAGAGTGATAGAGAGTGTCAGAGAGTGATAGAGAGTGTCTGAGAGTAACAGAGAGTGAAAGAGAGTGTCAGAGAGTGTAATTGAGTGATGGAGAGTGTCAGAGAGTGATAGAGAGTGTCAGACAGTGATAGAGACTGATAGAGATTGTCAGAGAGTGATAGAGAGCGACAGAGAGTTTCAGAGTGTATCATTGAGTGATATAGAGTGTCAGAGAGTGTCAGAGTGTGATAGAGAGTGTCAGAGTGTGATAGAGAGTGATAGAGAGTGTCAGAGAGTGTCAGAGAGTGTCAGAGTGTGTCAGAGAGTGATGAAGAATGTTAGAGAGTGTCAGAGAGTGTCAGAGAGCGATAGAGAGTGATTGAGTGTGTCTGAGAGTGTCAGAGAGTGTCAGAGCGTGATAGAGAGCGTCTGAGAGTGATAGAGAGTGTCTGAGAGTGTCTGAGAGTGTCTGAGAGCGTCAGAGAGTGTCAGAGAGTGATAGAGAGTGATAGAGAGCGTCAGAGAGTGTCATAGAGTGCTAGAGAGTGTCAGAGTGTGTCACAGAGTGTCTGAGTGTGTCAGAGAGTGTCAGAGAGTGATAGAGAGTAATAGAGAGTAATAGAGAGTAATAGAGAGTGTCACAGAGTGTCATTGAGTGATAGAGAGTGTCAGAGAGTGTCAGAGAGTGATAGAGAGTGATAGAGAGTGTCTGAGAGTGTCAGAGAGCGATATTAAATGTCAGAGAGTGATATAGATTGTCAGAGAGTGACAGAGAGTGTCTGAGAGTGTCTGAGAGTGACAGAGAGCGAAAGAGAGTGTCTGAGAGTGTCAGAGGGATATAGAGAGTGATAGAGATTGTCTGAGAGTGATATAGATTGTCAGAGAGTGATAGTGTCTGAGAGTATCTGAGAGTGACAGAGAGCGAAAGAGAGTGTCTGAGAGTGATATAGATTGTCAGAGAGTGATAGTGTCTGAGAGTTTCTGAGAGTGACAGAGAGCGAAAGAGAGTGTCTGAGAGTGTCAGAGGGATATAGAGAGTGATAGAGATTGTCTGAGAGTGTCTGAGAGAGACAGAGTGTGACAGAGAGTGTCTGAGAGTGTCAGTGAGTGTCAGAGAGTGATCGAGAGTGTCTGAGAGTGATATAGATTGTCAGAGAGTGATAGTGTCTGAGAGTATCTGAGAGTGACAGAGAGCGAAAGAGAGTGTCTGAGAGTGATATAGATTGTCAGAGAGTGATAGTGTCTGAGAGTATCTGAGAGTGACAGAGAGCGAAAGAGAGTGTCTGAGAGTGTCAGAGGGATATAGAGAGTGATAGAGATTGTCTGAGAGAGTCTGAGAGAGACAGAGTGTGACAGAGAGTGTCTGAGAGTGTCAGTGAGTGTCAGAGAGTGATAGAGAGTGTCTGAGAGTGTCTGAGAGTGTCTGAGAGCGTCAGAGAGTGTCAGAGAGTGACAGAGAGTGTCTGAGAGTGTCTGAGAGTGACAGAGAGCGAAAGAGAGTGTCTGAGAGTGTCAGAGGGATATAGAGAGTGATAGAGATTGTCTGAGAGTGTCTGAGAGAGACAGAGTGTGACAGAGAGTGTCTGAGAGTGTCAGTGAGTGTCAGAGAGTGATCGAGAGTGTCTGAGAGTGATATAGATTGTCAGAGAGTGATAGTGTCTGAGAGTATCTGAGAGTGACAGAGAGCGAAAGAGAGTGTCTGAGAGTGATATAGATTGTCAGAGAGTGATAGTGTCTGAGAGTATCTGAGAGTGACAGAGAGCGAAAGAGAGTGTCTGAGAATGTCAGAGGGATATAGAGAGTGATAGAGATTGTCTGAGAGAGTCTGAGAGAGACAGAGAGTGTCTGAGAGTGTCAGTGAGTGTCAGAGAGTGATAGAGAGTGTCTGAGAGTGATATAGATTGTCAGAGAGTGATAGTGTCTGAGAGTATCTGAGAGTGACAGAGAGTGAAAGAGAGTGTCTGAGAGTGTCAGAGGGAGATAGAGAGTGATAGAGAGTGTCTGAGAGTGACAGAGTGTGACAGAGAGTGTCTGAGAGTGTCAGTGAGTGTCAGAGAGTGATAGAGAGTGTCTGAGAGTGTCAGAGAGTGATAGAGAGTGATAGAGAGCCTCTGAGATTGTCAGAGAGTGTCAGAGAGCGATAGTGTCAGAGAGTGATAGAGAGTGTCTGAGACTAACAGAGAGTGAAAGAGAGTGTCTGAGAGTGCCAGTGAATGTCAGAGAGTGATAGAGAGTGTCTGAGAGTGTCAGTGAGTGATAGAGAGTGATCGAGAGCCTCTGAGAGTGTCAGAGAGTGTCAGAGAGTGATAGAGAGTGATAGAGAGTGTCTGAGAGGGTCTGAGAGTGACAGAGAGAGACATAGAGTTTCTGAGAGTGTCAGTGAGTGTCAGAGAGTGATAGAGAGTGTCTGAGAGTGTCAGAGAGTGATAGAGTGTGATAGAGAGCCTCTGAGATTGTCAGAGAGTGTCAGAGAGGGATAGAGAGTGATAGAGAGTGTCAGATTGTGTCAGATGTCAGAGGGTGTCAGAGAGTGTAAGAGCGTGATAGAGAGTGATAGAGAGTGTCAGAGAGAGTCAGACAGTGTCATAGAGTGTCAGAGAGTGATAGAGAGTGATAGAGAGCGTCAGAGAGTGTCATAGAGTGACAGAGAGTGTCAGAGTGTGTCATAGAGTGTCAGAGAGTGATAGAGAGTGATAGAGAGTGTCACAGAGTGTCATTGAGTGATAGAGAGTGTCAGAGAGTGTCAGAGAGTGATAGAGAGTGATAGAGAGTGTCTGAGAGTGTCAGAGATTGATAGAGTGTGATAGAGAGCCTCTGAGATTGTCAGAGAGTGATAGAGAGTGATAGAGAGTGTCAGAGAGTGTCAGATTGTATCAGAGTGTGTCAGAGGGTGTCAGAGAGTGTAAGAGCGTGATAGAGAGTGATAGAGAGTGTCAGAGAGAGTCAGACAGTGTCATAGAGTGTCAGAGAGTGATAGAGGGTGTCACAGAGTGTCATTGAGTGATAGAGAGTGTCAGAGAGTGTCAGAGAGTGATAGAGAGTGATAGAGTGTGATAGAGAAAGTCTGCGAGTGACATAGAGCGTCTGAGAGTGTCAGTGAGTGTCAGAGAGTGATAGAGAGTGTCAGAGAGTGTCTGAGAGTGTCAGTGAGTGTCAGAGAGTGATAGAGAGTGTCTGAGAGTGTCTGAGAGTGATAGAGTGTGATAGAAAGCCTCTGAGAGTGTCACCGAGTGTCAGAGGGAGATAGAGAGTGTCAGAGAGTGATAGAGAGTGTCTGAGAGTAACAGAGAGTGAAAGAGAGTGTCAGAGAGTGTAATTGAGTGATGGAGAGTGTCAGAGAGTGATAGAGAGTGTCAGACAGTGATAGAGACTGATAGAGATTGTCAGAGAGTGATAGAGAGCGACAGAGAGTTTCAGAGTGTATCATTGCGCGATAGAGAGTGTCAGAGAGTGATAGAGAGTGATAGAGAGTGTCAGAGAGTGTCAGAGAGTGTCAGAGAGTGTCAGAGAGTGCTAGAGAGTGATCGAGCGTGTCAGAGAGAGTCAGAGAGTGATAGAGAGAGTCAGAGAGTGTCAGAGAGTGTCAGAGAGTGATAGAGAGTGATAGAGAGTGTCAGAGTGTGTCAGTGAGTGTCATAGAGTGATGGAGAGTGTCAGAGAGTGATATAGTGTGTCAGAGAGTGATAGAGAGTGTAAGAGAGTGTCAGAGAGTGATCGAGAGTGTCAGAGAGTGATAGAGTGTGTCAGAGAGTGATAGAGAGTGTCAAAGAGTGATAGAGAGTGATAGAGACTGTCAGAGAGTGATTAAGAGTGTCAGAGAGTGTTAGAGAGTGATACAGAGTGATAGAGAGTATCTGAGAGTTTCTGTGAGTGTCAGAGAGTGTCAGAGAGTGATAAAGAGTGATAGAGAGTGTCTGAGAGTGTCAGAGAGAGTCAGATATTGTCACAGAGTGTCAGAGAGTGATAGAGAGTGATAGAGAACGTCAGAGAGTGTCATTGAGTGATGGAGAGTGTCAGAGAGTTTCAGAGAGTGTCAGAGAGTGTCAGAGAGTGATAAAGAGTGATAGAGAGTGTCTGAGAGTGTCAGAGAGTGTCAGAGAGTGATAGAGAGTGATAGAGAGTGATAGAGAGTGTCAGAGAGTGTAATTGAGTGATGGAGAGTGTCAGAGAGTGATAGAGAGTGTCAGACAGTGATAGAGACTGATAGAGATTGTCAGAGAGTGATAGAGAGCGACAGAGAGTTTCAGAGTGTATCATTGAGTGATAGAGAGTGTCAGAGAGTGTCAGAGTGTGATAGAGAGTGTCAGAGTGTGATAGAGAGTGATAGAGAGTGTCAGAGAGTGTCAGAGAGTGTCAGAGTGTGTCAGAGAGTGATGAAGAATGTTAGAGAGTGTCAGAGAGTGTCAGAGAGCGATAGAGAGTGATTGAGTGTGTCTGAGAGCGTCAGAGAGTGTCAGAGCGTGATAGAGAGCGTCTGAGAGTGATAGAGAGTGTCTGAGAGTGTCTGAGAGTGTCTGAGAGCGTCAGAGAGTGTCAGAGAGTGACAGAGAGTGTCTGAGAGTGTCTGAGAGTGACAGAGAGCGAAAGAGAGTGTCTGAGAGTGTCAGAGGGATATAGAGAGTGATAGAGATTGTCTGAGAGTGTCTGAGAGAGACAGAGTGTGACAGAGAGTGTCTGAGAGTGTCAGTGAGTGTCAGAGAGTGATCGAGAGTGTCTGAGAGTGATATAGATTGTCAGAGAGTGATAGTGTCTGAGAGTATCTGAGAGTGACAGAGAGCGAAAGAGAGTGTCTGAGAGTGATATAGATTGTCAGAGAGTGATAGTGTCTGAGAGTATCTGAGAGTGACAGAGAGCGAAAGAGAGTGTCTGAGAGTGTCAGAGGGATATAGAGAGTGATAGAGATTGTCTGAGAGAGTCTGAGAGAGACAGAGTGTGACAGAGAGTGTCTGAGAGTGTCAGTGAGTGTCAGAGAGTGATAGAGAGTGTCTGAGAGTGATATAGATTGTCAGAGAGTGATAGTGTCTGAGAGTATCTGAGAGTGACAGAGAGTGAAAGAGAGTGTCTGAGAGTGTCAGAGGGAGATAGAGAGTGATAGAGAGTGTCTGAGAGTGACAGAGTGTGACAGAGAGTGTCTGAGAGTGTCAGTGAGTGTCAGAGAGTGATAGAGAGTGTCTGAGAGTGTCAGAGAGTGATAGAGAGTGATAGAGAGCCTCTGAGATTGTCAGAGAGTGTCAGAGAGCGATAGAGAGTGTCAGAGAGTGATAGAGAGTGTCTGAGAGTAACAGAGAGTGAAAGAGAGTGTCTGAGAGTGCCAGTGAATGTCAGAGAGTGATAGAGAGTGTCTGAGAGTGTCAGTGAGTGATAGAGAGTGATCGAGAGCCTCTGAGAGTGTCAGAGAGTGTCAGAGAGTGATAGAGAGTGATAGAGAGTGTCTGAGAGGGTCTGAGAGTGACAGAGAGAGACATAGAGTTTCTGAGAGTGTCAGTGAGTGTCAGAGAGTGATAGAGTGTGATAGAGAGCCTCTGAGATTGTCAGAGAGTGTCAGAGAGGGATAGAGAGTGATAGAGAGTGTCAGATTGTGTCAGATGTCAGAGAGTGTAAGAGAGTGATAGAGAGTGATAGAGAGTGTCAGAGAGAGTCAGACAGTGTCATAGAGTGTCAGAGAGTGATAGAGAGTGATAGAGAGCGTCAGAGAGTGTCATAGAGTGACAGAGAGTGTCAGAGTGTGTCATAGAGTGTCAGAGAGTGATAGAGAGTGATAGAGAGTGTCACAGAGTGTCATTGAGTGATAGAGAGTGTCAGAGAGTGATAGAGAGTGTCAGAGAGTGATAGAGAGTGATAGAGAACGTCAGAGAGTGTCATTGAGTGATGGAGAGTGTCAGAGAGTTTCAGAGAGTGTCAGAGAGTGTCAGAGAGTGATAAAGAGTGATAGAGAGTGTCTGAGAGTGTCAGAGAGTGTCAGAGAGTGTCAGAGAGTGATAGAGAGTGATAGAGAGTGATAGAGAGTGTCAGAGAGTGTAATTGAGTGATGGAGAGTGTCAGAGAGTGATAGAGAGTGTCAGACAGTGATAGAGACTGATAGAGATTGTCAGAGAGTGATAGAGAGCGACAGAGAGTTTCAGAGTGTATCATTGAGTGATAGAGAGTGTCAGAGAGTGTCAGAGTGTGATAGAGAGTGTCAGAGTGTGATAGAGAGTGATAGAGAGTGTCAGAGAGTGTCAGAGAGTGTCAGAGTGTGTCAGAGAGTGATGAAGAATGTTAGAGAGTGTCAGAGAGTGTCAGAGAGCGATAGAGAGTGATTGAGTGTGTCTGAGAGCGTCAGAGAGTGTCAGAGCGTGATAGAGAGCGTCTGAGAGTGATAGAGAGTGTCTGAGAGTGTCTGAGAGTGTCTGAGAGCGTCAGAGAGTGTCAGAGAGTGACAGAGAGTGTCTGAGAGTGTCTGAGAGTGACAGAGAGCGAAAGAGAGTGTCTGAGAGTGTCAGAGGGATATAGAGAGTGATAGAGATTGTCTGAGAGTGTCTGAGAGAGACAGAGTGTGACAGAGAGTGTCTGAGAGTGTCAGTGAGTGTCAGAGAGTGATCGAGAGTGTCTGAGAGTGATATAGATTGTCAGAGAGTGATAGTGTCTGAGAGTATCTGAGAGTGACAGAGAGCGAAAGAGAGTGTCTGAGAGTGATATAGATTGTCAGAAAGTGATAGTGTCTGAGAGTATCTGAGAGTGACAGAGAGCGAAAGAGAGTGTCTGAGAGTGTCAGAGGGATATAGAGAGTGATAGAGATTGTCTGAGAGAGTCTGAGAGAGACAGAGTGTGACAGAGAGTGTCTGAGAGTGTCAGTGAGTGTCAGAGAGTGATAGAGAGTGTCTGAGAGTGATATAGATTGTCAGAGAGTGATAGTGTCTGAGAGTATCTGAGAGTGACAGAGAGTGAAAGAGAGTGTCTGAGAGTGTCAGAGGGAGATAGAGAGTGATAGAGAGTGTCTGAGAGTGACAGAGTGTGACAGAGAGTGTCTGAGAGTGTCAGTGAGTGTCAGAGAGTGATAGAGAGTGTCTGAGAGTGTCAGAGAGTGATAGAGAGTGATAGAGAGCCTCTGAGATTGTCAGAGAGTGTCAGAGAGCGATAGAGAGTGTCAGAGAGTGATAGAGAGTGTCTGAGAGTAACAGAGAGTGAAAGAGAGTGTCTGAGAGTGCCAGTGAATGTCAGAGAGTGATAGAGAGTGTCTGAGAGTGTCAGTGAGTGATAGAGAGTGATCGAGAGCCTCTGAGAGTGTCAGAGAGTGTCAGAGAGTGATAGAGAGTGATAGAGAGTGTCTGAGAGGGTCTGAGAGTGACAGAGAGAGACATAGAGTTTCTGAGAGTGTCAGTGAGTGTCAGAGAGTGATAGAGTGTGATAGAGAGCCTCTGAGATTGTCAGAGAGTGTCAGAGAGGGATAGAGAGTGATAGAGAGTGTCAGATTGTGTCAGATGTCAGAGGGTGTCAGAGAGTGTAAGAGAGTGATAGAGAGTGATAGAGAGTGTCAGAGAGAGTCAGACAGTGTCATAGAGTGTCAGAGAGTGATAGAGAGTGATAGAGAGCGTCAGAGAGTGTCATAGAGTGACAGAGAGTGTCAGAGTGTGTCATAGAGTGTCAGAGAGTGATAGAGAGTGATAGAGAGTGTCACAGAGTGTCATTGAGTGATAGAGAGTGTCAGAGAGTGTCAGAGAGTGATAGAGAGTGATAGAGAGTGTCTGAGAGTGTCAGAGATTGATAGAGTGTGATAGAGAGCCTCTGAGATTGTCAGAGAGTGATAGAGAGTGATAGAGAGTGTCAGAGAGTGTCAGATTGTATCAGAGTGTGTCAGAGGGTGTCAGAGAGTGTAAGAGCGTGATAGAGAGTGATAGAGAGTGTCAGAGAGAGTCAGACAGTGTCATAGAGTGTCAGAGAGTGATAGAGGGTGTCACAGAGTGTCATTGAGTGATAGAGAGTGTCAGAGAGTGTCAGAGAGTGATAGAGAGTGATAGAGTGTGATAGAGAAAGTCTGCGAGTGACAGAGAGCGTCTGAGAGTGTCTGAGAGTGTCAGAGAGATTCAGAGAGTGTCAGATAGTGATATAGAGTGATAGAGAGAGTCTGAGAGTGTCTGAGAGTGTCAAAGAGTGTCAGAGAGTTTCAGAGAGTATCAGAGAGTGACAGAGAGTGATAGAGTGTTTCTGAGAGTGTCAGAGAGTATCAGAGAGTGATAGAGAGTGATACAGAGTGTCTGAGAGTGTCACAGTTAGTCAGAGAGTGTCATAGAGTGATAGAGAGTGTCTGAGAGTGTCAGATAGTGTCTGTGAGTGTCAGTGAGTGTCAGAGAATGATAGAGAGTGATAGAGAGTGAAAGAGAGTGTCAGAGAATGTCAGAGAGTGTCAGTGAGTGTCAGAGAGTGATAGAGTGTGATAGAGAGTGAAAGAGAGTGTCAGAGATTGTTAGAGAGTGTCTGAGAGTGTCTGAGAGTGTCAGAGAGTGTCAGTGAGTGTCAGTGAGTGTCAGAGAGTGATGGAGAGTGAAATAGAGTGTCAGTGATTGACAGAGAGTGTCAGAGAGTGTCTGAGAGTGATAGAGAGTGATAGAGAGTGTCTGAGAGTGATAGAGACTGATAGAGATTGTCAGAGAGTGATAGAGAGCGACAGAGAGTTTCAGAGTGTATCATTGAGTGATAGAGAGTGTCAGAGAGTGTCAGAGTGTGATAGAGAGTGTCAGAGTGTGATAGAGAGTGATAGAGAGTGTCAGAGAGTGTCAGAGAGTGTCAGAGTGTGTCAGAGAGTGATGAAGAATGTTAGAGAGTGTCAGAGAGTGTCAGAGAGCGATAGAGAGTGATTGAGTGTGTCTGAGAGCGTCAGAGAGTGTCAGAGCGTGATAGAGAGCGTCTGAGAGTGATAGAGAGTGTCTGAGAGTGTCTGAGAGTGTCTGAGAGCGTCAGAGAGTGTCAGAGAGTGACAGAGAGTGTCTGAGAGTGTCTGAGAGTGACAGAGAGCGAAAGAGAGTGTCTGAGAGTGTCAGAGGGATATAGAGAGTGATAGAGATTGTCTGAGAGTGTCTGAGAGAGACAGAGTGTGACAGAGAGTGTCTGAGAGTGTCAGTGAGTGTCAGAGAGTGATCGAGAGTGTCTGAGAGTGATATAGATTGTCAGAGAGTGATAGTGTCTGAGAGTATCTGAGAGTGACAGAGAGCGAAAGAGAGTGTCTGAGAGTGATATAGATTGTCAGAAAGTGATAGTGTCTGAGAGTATCTGAGAGTGACAGAGAGCGAAAGAGAGTGTCTGAGAGTGTCAGAGGGATATAGAGAGTGATAGAGATTGTCTGAGAGAGTCTGAGAGAGACAGAGTGTGACAGAGAGTGTCTGAGAGTGTCAGTGAGTGTCAGAGAGTGATAGAGAGTGTCTGAGAGTGATATAGATTGTCAGAGAGTGATAGTGTCTGAGAGTATCTGAGAGTGACAGAGAGTGAAAGAGAGTGTCTGAGAGTGTCAGAGGGAGATAGAGAGTGATAGAGAGTGTCTGAGAGTGACAGAGTGTGACAGAGAGTGTCTGAGAGTGTCAGTGAGTGTCAGAGAGTGATAGAGAGTGTCTGAGAGTGTCAGAGAGTGATAGAGAGTGATAGAGAGCCTCTGAGATTGTCAGAGAGTGTCAGAGAGCGATAGAGAGTGTCAGAGAGTGATAGAGAGTGTCTGAGAGTAACAGAGAGTGAAAGAGAGTGTCTGAGAGTGCCAGTGAATGTCAGAGAGTGATAGAGAGTGTCTGAGAGTGTCAGTGAGTGATAGAGAGTGATCGAGAGCCTCTGAGAGTGTCAGAGAGTGTCAGAGAGTGATAGAGAGTGATAGAGAGTGTCTGAGAGGGTCTGAGAGTGACAGAGAGAGACATAGAGTTTCTGAGAGTGTCAGTGAGTGTCAGAGAGTGATAGAGTGTGATAGAGAGCCTCTGAGATTGTCAGAGAGTGTCAGAGAGGGATAGAGAGTGATAGAGAGTGTCAGATTGTGTCAGATGTCAGAGGGTGTCAGAGAGTGTAAGAGAGTGATAGAGAGTGATAGAGAGTGTCAGAGAGAGTCAGACAGTGTCATAGAGTGTCAGAGAGTGATAGAGAGTGATAGAGAGCGTCAGAGAGTGTCATAGAGTGACAGAGAGTGTCAGAGTGTGTCATAGAGTGTCAGAGAGTGATAGAGAGTGATAGAGAGTGTCACAGAGTGTCATTGAGTGATAGAGAGTGTCAGAGAGTGTCAGAGAGTGATAGAGAGTGATAGAGAGTGTCTGAGAGTGTCAGAGATTGATAGAGTGTGATAGAGAGCCTCTGAGATTGTCAGAGAGTGATAGAGAGTGATAGAGAGTGTCAGAGAGTGTCAGATTGTATCAGAGTGTGTCAGAGGGTGTCAGAGAGTGTAAGAGCGTGATAGAGAGTGATAGAGAGTGTCAGAGAGAGTCAGACAGTGTCATAGAGTGTCAGAGAGTGATAGAGGGTGTCACAGAGTGTCATTGAGTGATAGAGAGTGTCAGAGAGTGTCAGAGAGTGATAGAGAGTGATAGAGTGTGATAGAGAAAGTCTGCGAGTGACAGAGAGCGTCTGAGAGTGTCTGAGAGTGTCAGAGAGATTCAGAGAGTGTCAGATAGTGATATAGAGTGATAGAGAGAGTCTGAGAGTGTCTGAGAGTGTCAAAGAGTGTCAGAGAGTTTCAGAGAGTATCAGAGAGTGACAGAGAGTGATAGAGTGTTTCTGAGAGTGTCAGAGAGTATCAGAGAGTGATAGAGAGTGATACAGAGTGTCTGAGAGTGTCACAGTTAGTCAGAGAGTGTCATAGAGTGATAGAGAGTGTCTGAGAGTGTCAGATAGTGTCTGTGAGTGTCAGTGAGTGTCAGAGAATGATAGAGAGTGATAGAGAGTGAAAGAGAGTGTCAGAGAATGTCAGAGAGTGTCAGTGAGTGTCAGAGAGTGATAGAGTGTGATAGAGAGTGAAAGAGAGTGTCAGAGATTGTTAGAGAGTGTCTGAGAGTGTCTGAGAGTGTCAGAGAGTGTCAGTGAGTGTCAGTGAGTGTCAGAGAGTGATGGAGAGTGAAATAGAGTGTCAGTGATTGACAGAGAGTGTCAGAGAGTGTCTGAGAGTGATAGAGAGTGATAGAGAGTGTCTGAGAGTGATAGAGAGTGTCAGAGAGTGTCAGAGAGTGATAGAGAGTGTCAGAGAGTGTCAGAGAGTTTTAGAGAGTGTCTGAGAGTGTCTGAGAGTGTCAGAGAGTGTCAGAGAGTGTCAGAGAGTGATAGAGAGTGATAGAGAGTGTCTGAGAGTGTCAGAGAGTTTCAGAGAGTGATAGAGTGTGTCTGAGAGTGTCAGATTGTGTCTGAGAGTGTCAGTGTGTGTCAGAGAATGATAGAGAGTGATAGAGAGTGAAAGAGAGTGTCAGAGAATGTCAGAGAGTGTCAGAGAGTGTCAGAGAGTGATAGAGAGTGTCTGAGAGTGTCAGAGAGTTTCAGAGAGTGATAGAGTGTGTCTGAGAGTGTCTGAGAGTGTCTGAGAGTGTCAGATTGTGTCTGAGAGTGTCAGTTTTTGTCAGAGAATGATAGAGAGTGATAGAGAGTGAAAGAGAGTGTCAGAGAATGTCAGAGAGTGTCAGAGAGTGTCAGAGAGTGACAGAGAGTGTCAGAGAGTGTCAGAGAGTGATAGAGAGTGTCATAGAGTGTCTGAGAGTGTCTGAGAGTGTCAGAGAGTGTCAGAGAGTGTCTGAGATTGATAGAGCGTGTCAGAGAGTGTCAGAGAGTGTCAGTGAGTGTCAGAGAGTGATGGAGAGTGAAAGAGTGTGTCAGAGAGTGTCAGTGATTGACAGAGAGTGTCAGAGAGTGTCTGAGAATGTCAGAGAGTGTCAGAGAGTGTCCGAGAGTGTCAGAGAGTGTCTGAGAGTATCAGAGACTTTCTGAGAGTGTCAGAGAGTGTCAGAGAGTGATAGAGAGTGATAGAGAGTGTCTGAGAGTGTCAGAAATTGTCAGAGAGTATCAGAGAGAGATAGAGAGTGTCTGAGAGTGTCAGAGAGAGTCTGAGAGAGTCAGAGAGTTTCAGAGAGTGTCAGCGAGTGATAGAGAGTGATAGAGAGTGTCTGAGAGTGTCAGAGAGTGTCGGAGAGTGATAGAGAGTGTCTGATAGTGTCTGAGACTGTCAGAGCGTGTCAGAGAGTGTCAGAGAGTGGTAGAGAGTGTCAGAGAGTGTCTGAGAGTGTCAGAGAGAGATAGAGGATGTCTGAGAGTGTCAGAGAGTTTCTGAGAGAGTCAGAGAGTTTCAGAGAGTGTCAGCGAGTGATAGAGAGTGTCTGATAGTGCCTGAGAGAGATAGAGAGTGTCTGAGAGTGTCAGAGAGTGTCTGAGAGTGTCAGAGAGTTTCAGAGAGTGTCAGAGAGAGTCTGAGAGTCTCAGAGAGTGATAGAGAGTGTCTGAGAGTGACAGAGAGTGTCAGAGAGTGATAGATAGTGATAGAGAGTGTCTGAGAGTGTCAGAGGTGTCTGAGAGTGTCAGAGCGTTTCAGAGTGTGTCAGAGAGTGATAGAGAGTGATAGAGAGTGTCAGAGAGAGATAGTGGATGTCTGAGAGTGTCAGAGAGAGATAGAGGATGTCTGAGAGTGTCAAAGAGTGTCTGAGAGTGTCAGAGAGTGTCAGAGAATGTTTGAGAGTGCCAGAGAGTGATAGAGAGTGTCTGAGAGTGTCAGAGAGTGTCAGAGAGTGATAGATAGTGATAGAGAGTGTCTGAGAGTGTCTGAGAGTGTCAGAGAGTGTCTGTGAGTGTCAGAGAGTTTCAGAGTGTGTCAGAGATTGATAGAGAGTGATAGAGAGTGTCTGATAGTGTCTGAGAGTGTCAGAGCGTGTCAGAGAGAGTCAGAGAGTGCTAGAGAGTGCCAGAGAGTGATAGAGAGTGTCTGAGAGGGTCTGAGAGAGTCAGAGAGTGTCAGTGAGTTTCAGAGAGTGATAGAGAGTGAAAGAGAGTGTCAGAGAGTGATAGAGAGTGTCTGAGAGTGTCTGAGAGTGTCAGCGAGTGTCTGAGATTGTCATTGAGTGTCAGTGAGTGTCAGAGATTGATAGAGTGTGATAGAGAGTGAAAGAGATTGTCAGAGAGTGTCAGAGAGCATTAGAGAGTGTCTGAGAGTGTCAGAGAGTGTCAGAGAGTGTCACTGAGTGTCAGAGAGTGATGGAGAGTGAAATAGAGTGTCAGAGAGTGTCAGTGATTGACAGAGAGTGTCAGAGAGAGTCTGAGAGTGATAGAGAGTGTCAGAGAGTGATAGAGAGTGTCAGAGAGTGATAGAGAGTGTCTCAGAGTGTCTGAGAATGTCAGAGAGTGTCAGAGAGAGATAGAGAGTGTCAGAGAGTATCAGAGAGTGTCAGAGAGTGTCAGTGAGTGTCAGAGAGTGATGGAGAGTGAAAGAGAGTGTCAGAGAGTGTCAGAGATTGACAGAGAGTGTCAGAGAGTGTCTGAGAGTGATAGAGATTGATAGAGAGTGTCAGAGTGTGATAGAGAGTATCAGAGAGTGATAGAGAGTGTCAGAGAGTGATAGAGAGTGTGTGAGAGTGTCTGAGATTATCAGAGAGTGATAGAGTGTGTCTGAGAGTGTCTGAGAGTGTCAGATTGTGTCTGAGAGTTTCAGTGTGTGTCAGAGAATGATAGAGAGCGATAGAGAGTGAAAGAGAGTGTCAGAGAATGTCAGAGAGTGTCAGAGAATGTCAGAGAGTGATAGAGAGTGTCAGAGAGTGATATAGAGTGATAGAGAGTGATAGAGAGTGTCTGAGAGTGTCAGTGAGTGTCAGAGAGTGATAGAGTGTGATAGAGAGTGAAAGAGAGTGTCAGAGAGTGTCAGAGAGTGTCAGTGATTGACAGAGAGTGTCAGAGAGTGATAGAGAGTGATAGAGAGTGTCAGAGAGTGTCCGAGAGTGTCAGAGAGTGTCTGAGAGTATCAGAGACTTTCTGAGAGTGTCAGAGAGTGTCAGAGAGTCATAGAGAGTGATAGAGAGTGTCTGAGAGTGTCAGAAAGTGTCAGAGAGTATCAGAGAGAGATAGAGAGTGTCTGAGAGTGTCAGAGAGTGTCTGAGAGAGTCAGAGAGTTTCAGAGAGTGTCAGCGAGTGATAGAGAGTGAAAGAGAGTGTCTGAGAATGTCAGAGAGTGTCGGAGTGTGATAGAGAGTGTCTGATAGTGTCTGAGACTGTCAGAGCGTGTCAGAGAGTGTCAGAGAGTGGTAGAGAGTGTCAGAGAGATTCTGAGAGAGTCAGAGAGTTTCAGAGAGTGTCAGCGAGTGATAGAGAGTGTCTGATAGTGTCTGAGAGTGATAGAGAGTGTCTGAGAGTGTCAGAGAGTGTCAGAGAGTGTCTGAGAGTGTCAGAGAGTGTCTGAGAGTGTCAGAGAGTTTCAGAGAGTGTCAGAGAGAGTCTGAGAGTCTCAGAGAGTGATAGAGAGTGTCTGAGAGTGACAGAGAGTGTCAGAGAGTGATAGATAGTGATAGAGAGTGTCTGAGAGTGTCAGAGGTGTCTGAGAGTGTCAGAGCGTTTCAGAGTGTGTCAGAGAGTGATAGAGAGTGATAGAGAGTGTCAGAGAGAGATAGTGGATGTCTGAGAGTGTCAGAGAGAGATAGAGGATGTCTGAGAGTGTCAAAGAGTGTCTGAGAGTGTCAGAGAGTGTCAGAGAATGTTTGAGAGTGCCAGAGAGTGATAGAGAGTGTCTGAGAGTGTCAGAGAGTGTCAGAGAGTGATAGATAGTGATAGAGAGTGTCTGAGAGTGTCTGAGAGTGTCAGAGAGTGTCTGTGAGTGTCAGAGAGTTTCAGAGTGTGTCAGAGATTGATAGAGAGTGATAGAGAGTGTCTGATAGTGTCTGAGAGTGTCAGAGCGTGTCAGAGAGAGTCAGAGAGTGCTAGAGAGTGCCAGAGAGTGATAGAGAGTGTCTGAGAGGGTCTGAGAGAGTCAGAGAGTGTCAGTGAGTTTCAGAGAGTGATAGAGAGTGAAAGAGAGTGTCAGAGAGTGATAGAGAGTGTCTGAGAGTGTCTGAGAGTGTCAGCGAGTGTCTGAGATTGTCATTGAGTGTCAGTGAGTGTCAGAGATTGATAGAGTGTGATAGAGAGTGAAAGAGATTGTCAGAGAGTGTCAGAGAGCATTAGAGAGTGTCTGAGAGTGTCAGAGAGTGTCAGAGAGTGTCACTGAGTGTCAGAGAGTGATGGAGAGTGAAATAGAGTGTCAGAGAGTGTCAGTGATTGACAGAGAGTGTCAGAGAGAGTCTGAGAGTGATAGAGAGTGTCAGAGAGTGATAGAGAGTGTCAGAGAGTGATAGAGAGTGTCTCAGAGTGTCTGAGAATGTCAGAGAGTGTCAGAGAGAGATAGAGAGTGTCAGAGAGTATCAGAGAGTGTCAGAGAGTGTCAGTGAGTGTCAGAGAGTGATGGAGAGTGAAAGAGAGTGTCAGAGAGTGTCAGAGATTGACAGAGAGTGTCAGAGAGTGTCTGAGAGTGATAGAGATTGATAGAGAGTGTCAGAGTGTGATAGAGAGTATCAGAGAGTGATAGAGAGTGTCAGAGAGTGATAGAGAGTGTGTGAGAGTGTCTGAGATTATCAGAGAGTGATAGAGTGTGTCTGAGAGTGTCTGAGAGTGTCAGATTGTGTCTGAGAGTTTCAGTGTGTGTCAGAGAATGATAGAGAGCGATAGAGAGTGAAAGAGAGTGTCAGAGAATGTCAGAGAGTGTCAGAGAATGTCAGAGAGTGATAGAGAGTGTCAGAGAGTGATATAGAGTGATAGAGAGTGATAGAGAGTGTCTGAGAGTGTCAGTGAGTGTCAGAGAGTGATAGAGTGTGATAGAGAGTGAAAGAGAGTGTCAGAGAGTGTCAGAGAGTGTCAGTGATTGACAGAGAGTGTCAGAGAGTGATAGAGAGTGATAGAGAGTGTCAGAGAGTGTCCGAGAGTGTCAGAGAGTGTCTGAGAGTATCAGAGACTTTCTGAGAGTGTCAGAGAGTGTCAGAGAGTCATAGAGAGTGATAGAGAGTGTCTGAGAGTGTCAGAAAGTGTCAGAGAGTATCAGAGAGAGATAGAGAGTGTCTGAGAGTGTCAGAGAGTGTCTGAGAGAGTCAGAGAGTTTCAGAGAGTGTCAGCGAGTGATAGAGAGTGAAAGAGAGTGTCTGAGAATGTCAGAGAGTGTCGGAGTGTGATAGAGAGTGTCTGATAGTGTCTGAGACTGTCAGAGCGTGTCAGAGAGTGTCAGAGAGTGGTAGAGAGTGTCAGAGAGATTCTGAGAGAGTCAGAGAGTTTCAGAGAGTGTCAGCGAGTGATAGAGAGTGTCTGATAGTGTCTGAGAGTGATAGAGAGTGTCTGAGAGTGTCAGAGAGTGTCAGAGAGTGTCTGAGAGTGTCAGAGAGTTTCAGAGAGTGTCAGAGAGTGTCTGAGAGTGTCAGAGAGTGATAGAGAGTGTCAGAGAGTGTCAGAGAGTGATAGATAGTGATAGAGAGTGTCTGAGAGTGTCAGAGAGTGTCAGAGAGTGTCGGAGAGTGATAGAGAGTGTCTGATAGTGTCTGAGACTGTCAGAGCGTGTCAGAGAGTGTCAGAGAGTGGTAGAGAGTGTCAGAGAGATTCTGAGAGAGTCAGAGAGTTTCAGAGAGTGTCAGCGAGTGATAGAGAGTGTCTGATAGTGTCTGAGAGTGATAGAGAGTGTCTGAGAGTGTCAGAGAGTGTCTGAGAGTGTCAGAGAGTTTCAGAGAGTGTCAGAGAGTGTCTGAGAGTGTCAGAGAGTGATAGAGAGTGTCTGAGAGTGTCAGAGAGTGTCAGAGAGTGATAGATAGTGATAGAGAGTGTCTGAGAGTGTCTGAGAGTGTCAGAGAGTGTCTGAGAGTGTCAGAGAGTTTCAGAGTGTGTCAGAGAGTGATAGAGAGTGATAGAGAGTGTCTGATAGTGTCTGAGAGTGGCAGAGCGTGTCAGAGAGTGTCAGAGAGTGCTAGAGAGTGTCAGAGAGTGATAGAGAGTGTCTGAGAGTGTCTGAGAGAGTCAGAGAGTGTCAGTGAGTTTCAGAGAGTGATAGAGAGTGAAAGAGAGTGTCAGAGTGTGTCAGCGAGTGTCTGAGAGTGTCATTGAGTGTCAGTGAGTGTCAGAGATTGATAGAGCGTGACAGAGAATGAAAGAGAGTGTCAGAGAGTGTCACAGAGTGTTAGAGAGTGTCTGACAGTGTCAGAGAGTGTCAGAGAGTGTCAGAGAGTGATGGAGAGTGAAAGAGAGTGTCAGAGAGTGTCAGTGATTGACAGAGAGTGTCAGAGAGTGTTTGAGAGTTATAGAGAGTGATAGAGAGTGTCAGAGAGTGATAGAGAGTGTCAGAGAGTGATAGAGAGTGTCAGAGAGTGTCTGAGAGTGTCTGAGAGTGTCAGAGAGTGTCAGAGAGTGATAGAGAGTGTCAGAGAGTGTCAGAGAGAGTCAGAGAGTGTCAGAGAGCGATGGAGAGTGAAAGAGAGTGTCAGAGAGTGTCAGTGATTGACAGAGAGTGTCAGAGAGTGTCTGAGAGTGATAGAGAGTGATAGAGAATGTCAGAGAGTGATAGAGAGCGTCAGAGAGTGATGGAGAGTGTCAGAGAGTGTCAGAGAGTGATAGAGAGTGTCTGAGAGTGATAGAGAGTGATAGAGAGTGTCAGAGAGTGTCCGAGAGTGTCAGAGAGTGTCTGAGAGTATCAGAGACTTTCTGAGAGTGTCAGAGAGTGTCAGAGAGTGATAGAGAGTGATAGAGAGTGTCTGAGAGTGTCAGAAAGTGTCAGAGAGTATCAGAGAGAGATAGAGAGTGTCTGAGAGTGTCAGAGAGTGTCAGAGAGAGTCAGAGAGTGTCAGAGAGCGATGGAGAGTGAAAGAGAGTGTCAGAGAGTGTCAGTGATTGACAGAGAGTGTCAGAGAGTGTCTGAGAGTGACAGAGAGTGATAGAGAGTGTCAGAGAGTGATAGAGAGCGTCAGAGAGTGATGGAGAGTGTCAGAGAGTGTCAGAGAGTGATAGAGAGTGTCTGAGAGTGATAGAGAGTGATAGAGAGTGTCAGAGAGTGTCCGAGAGTGTCAGAGAGTGTCTGAGAGTATCAGAGACTTTCTGAGAGTGTCAGAGAGTGTCAGAGAGTGATAGAGAGTGATAGAGAGTGTCTGAGAGTGTCAGAAAGTGTCAGAGAGTATCAGAGAGAGATAGAGAGTGTCTGAGAGTGTCAGAGAGTGTCTGAGAGAGTCAGAGAGTTTCAGAGAGTGTCAGCGAGTGATAGAGAGTGAAAGAGAGTGTCTGAGAGTGTCAGAGAGTGTCGGAGAGTGATAGAGAGTGTCTGATAGTGTCTGAGACTGTCAGAGCGTGTCAGAGAGTGTCAGAGAGTGGTAGAGAGTGTCAGAGAGTGTCTGAGAGTGTCAGAGAGAGATAGAGGATGTCTGAGAGTGTCAGAGAGATTCTGAGAGAGTCAGAGAGTTTCAGAGAGTGTCCGCGAGTGATAGAGAGTGTCTGATAGTGTCTGAGATGGATAGAGAGTGTCTGAGAGTGTCAGAGAGTGTCAGAGAGTGTCTGAGAGTGTCAGAGAGTTTCAGAGAGTGTCAGAGAGTGTCTGAGAGTGTCAGAGAGTGATAGAGAGTGATAGAGAGTGTCTGAGAGTGTCAGAGAGTGATAGATAGTGATAGAGAGTGTCTGAGAGTGTCTGAGAGTGTCTGAGAGTGTCTGAGAGTGTCAGAGAGTGTCTGAGAGTGTCAGAGAGTTTCAGAGTGTGTCAGAGAGTGATAGAGAGTGATAGAGACTGTCTGATAGTGTCTGAGAGTGGCAGAGCGTGTCAGAGAGTGTCAGAGAGTGCTAGAGAGTGTCAGAGAGTGATAGAGAGTGTCTGAGAGTGTCTGAGAGAGTCAGAGAGTTTCAGTGAATTTCAGAGAGTGATAGAGAGTGAAAGAGAGTGTCAGAGAGTGTCAGAGAGTGATAGAGAGTGTCTGAGAGTGTCTGAGAGTGTCAGCGAGTGTCTGAGAGTGTCATTGAGTGTCAGTGAGTGTCAGAGATTGATAGAGTGTGATAGAGAATGAAAGAGAGTGTCAGAGAGTGTCACAGAGTGTTAGAGAGTGTCTGACAGTGTCAGAGAGTGTCAGAGAGTTTCAGAGAGTGATGGAGAGTGAAAGAGAGTGTCAGAGAGTGTCAGTGATTGACAGAGAGTGTCAGAGAGTGTTTGAGAGTGATAGAGAGTGATAGAGAGTGTCAGAGAGTGATAGAGAGTGTCAGAGAGTGATAGAGAGTGTCAGAGAGTGTCTGAGAGTGTCTGAGAGTGTCAGAGAGTGTCAGAGAGTGACAGAGAGTGTCAGAGAGTGTCAGAGAGAGTCAGAGAGTGATAGAGAGTGTCTGATAGTGTCTGAGACTGTCAGAGCGTGTCAGAGAGTGTCAGAGAGTGGTAGAGAGTGTCAGAGAGATTCTGAGAGAGTCAGAGAGTTTCAGAGAGTGTCAGCGAGTGATAGAGAGTGTCTGATAGTGTCAGAGAGTTTCAGAGAGTGTCAGAGAGTGTCTGAGAGTGTCAGAGAGTGATAGAGAGTGTCTGAGAGTGTCAGAGAGTGTCAGAGAGTGATAGATAGTGATAGAGAGTGTCTGAGAGTGTCTGAGAGTGTCAGAGAGTGTCTGAGAGTGTCAGAGAGTTTCAGAGTGTGTCAGAGAGTGATAGAGAGTGATAGAGAGTGTCTGATAGTGTCTGAGAGTGGCAGAGCGTGTCAGAGAGTGTCAGAGAGTGCTAGAGAGTGTCAGAGAGTGATAGAGAGTGTCTGAGAGTGTCTGAGAGAGTCAGAGAGTGTCAGTGAGTTTCAGAGAGTGATAGAGAGTGAAAGAGAGTGTCAGAGAGTGTCAGCGAGTGTCTGAGAGTGTCATTGAGTGTCAGTGAGTGTCAGAGATTGATAGAGTGTGACAGAGAATGAAAGAGAGTGTCAGAGAGTGTCACAGAGTGTTAGAGAGTGTCTGACAGTGTCAGAGAGTGTCAGAGAGTGTCAGAGAGTGATGGAGAGTGAAAGAGAGTGTCAGAGAGTGTCAGTGATTGACAGAGAGTGTCAGAGAGTGTTTGAGAGTTATAGAGAGTGATAGAGAGTGTCAGAGAGTGATAGAGAGTGTCAGAGAGTGATAGAGAGTGTCAGAGAGTGTCTGAGAGTGTCTGAGAGTGTCAGAGAGTGTCAGAGAGTGATAGAGAGTGTCAGAGAGTGTCAGAGAGAGTCAGAGAGTGTCAGAGAGCGATGGAGAGTGAAAGAGAGTGTCAGAGAGTGTCAGTGATTGACAGAGAGTGTCAGAGAGTGTCTGAGAGTGATAGAGAGTGATAGAGAATGTCAGAGAGTGATAGAGAGCGTCAGAGAGTGATGGAGAGTGTCAGAGAGTGTCAGAGAGTGATAGAGAGTGTCTGAGAGTGATAGAGAGTGATAGAGAGTGTCAGAGAGTGTCCGAGAGTGTCAGAGAGTGTCTGAGAGTATCAGAGACTTTCTGAGAGTGTCAGAGAGTGTCAGAGAGTGATAGAGAGTGATAGAGAGTGTCTGAGAGTGTCAGAAAGTGTCAGAGAGTATCAGAGAGAGATAGAGAGTGTCTGAGAGTGTCAGAGAGTGTCTGAGAGTGTCTGAGAGTGTCAGAGAGTGTCAGAGAGTGATAGAGAGTGTCAGAGAGTGTCAGAGAGAGTCAGAGAGTGTCAGAGAGCGATGGAGAGTGAAAGAGAGTGTCAGAGAGTGTCAGTGATTACAGAGAGTGTCAGAGAGTGTCTGAGAGTGATAGAGAGTGATAGAGAGTGTCAGAGAGTGATAGAGAGCGTCAGAGAGTGATGGAGAGTGTCAGAGAGTGTCAGAGAGTGATAGAGAGTGTCTGAGAGTGATAGAGAGTGATAGAGAGTGTCAGAGAGTGTCCGAGAGTGTCAGAGAGTGTCTGAGAGTATCAGAGACTTTCTGAGAGTGTCAGAGAGTGTCAGAGAGTGATAGAGAGTGATAGAGAGTGTCTGAGAGTGTCAGAAAGTGTCAGAGAGTATCAGAGAGAGATAGAGAGTGTCTGAGAGTGTCAGAGAGTGTCTGAGAGAGTCAGAGAGTTTCAGAGAGTGTCAGCGAGTGATAGAGAGTGAAAGAGAGTGTCTGAGAGTGTCAGAGAGTGTCGGAGAGTGATAGAGAGTGTCTGATAGTGTGTGAGACTGTCAGAGCGTGTCAGAGAGTGTCAGAGAGTGGTAGAGAGTGTCAGAGAGTGTCTGAGAGTGTCAGAGAGAGATAGAGGATGTCTGAGAGTGTCAGAGAGATTCTGAGAGAGTCAGAGAGTTTCAGAGAGTGTCCGCGAGTGATAGAGAGTGTCTGATAGTGTCTGAGATTGATAGAGAGTGTCTGAGAGTGTCAGAGAGTGTCAGAGAGTGTCTGAGAGTGTCAGAGAGTTTCAGAGAGTGTCAGAGAGTGTCTGAGAGTGTCAGAGAGTGATAGAGAGTGATAGAGAGTGTCTGAGAGTGTCAGAGAGTGATAGATAGTGATAGAGAGTGTCTGAGAGTGTCTGAGAGTGTCAGAGAGTGTCTGAGAGTGTCAGAGAGTTTCAGAGTGTGTCAGAGAGTGATAGAGAGTGATTGAGAGTGTCTGATAGTGTCTGAGAGTGGCAGAGCGTGTCAGAGAGTGTCAGAGAGTGCTAGAGAGTGTCAGAGAGTGATAGAGAGTGTCTGAGAGTGTCTGAGAGAGTCAGAGAGTTTCAGTGAATTTCAGAGAGTGATAGAGAGTGAAAGAGAGTGTCAGAGAGTGTCAGAGAGTGATAGAGAGTGTCTGAGAGTGTCTGAGAGTGTCAGCGAGTGTCTGAGAGTGTCATTGAGTGTCAGTGAGTGTCAGAGATTGATAGAGTGTGATAGAGAATGAAAGAGAGTGTCAGAGAGTGTCACAGAGTGTTAGAGAGTGTCTGACAGTGTCAGAGAGTGTCAGAGAGTTTCAGAGAGTGATGGAGAGTGAAAGAGAGTGTCAGAGAGTGTCAGTGATTGACAGAGAGTGTCAGAGAGTGTTTGAGAGTGATAGAGAGTGATAGAGAGTGTCAGAGAGTGATAGAGAGTGTCAGAGAGTGATAGAGAGTGTCAGAGAGTGTCTGAGAGTGTCTGAGAGTGTCAGAGAGTGTCAGAGAGTGATAGAGAGTGTCAGAGAGTGTCAGAGAGAGTCAGAGAGTGTCAGAGAGCGATGGAGAGTGAAAGAGAGTGTCAGAGAGTGTCAGTGATTGACAGAGAGTGTCAGAGAGTGTCTGAGAGTGATAGAGAGTGTCAGAGAGTGAGAGAGATCGTCAGAGAGTGATGGAGAGTGTCAGAGAGTGTCAGAGAGTGATAGAGAGTGTCTGAGAGTGTCTGAGAGTGTCTGAGAGTGTCAGAGAGTGTCAGAGAGTGATAGAGAGTGTCAGAGAGTGTCAGAGAGTTTCAGAGAGTGATAGAGTGTGTCTGAGAGTGTCTGAGAGTGTCAGATTGTGTCTGAGAGTGTCAGTGTGTGTCAGAAAATGATAGAGAGTGATAGAGAGTGAAAGAGAGTGTCAGAGAATGTCAGAGAGTGTCAGAGAGTGTCAGAGAGTGATAGAGAGTGTCAGAGAGTGTCAGAGAGTGATCGAGAGTGATAGAGAGTGATAGAGAGTGTCTGAGAGTGTCTGAGAGTGTCAGTGAGTGTCAGAGAGTGATAGAGTGTGATAGAGAGTGTCAGAGAGTGTCTGAGAGTGTCAGTGAGTGTCAGAGAGTGATAGAGTGTGATAGAGAGTGAAAGAGTGTGTCAGAGAGTGTCAGTGATTGACAGAGAGTGTCAGAGAGTGTCTGAGAGTGTCAGAGAGTGTCAGAGAGTGTCCGAGAGTGTCAGAGAGTGTCTGAGTGTATCAGAGACTTTCTGAGAGTGTCAGAGAGTGTCAGAGAGTGATAGAGAGTGATAGAGAGTGTCTGAGAGTGTCAGAAAGTGTCAGAGAGTATCAGAGAGAGATAGAGAGTGTCTGAGAGTGTCAGAGAGTGTCTGAGAGAGTCAGAGAGATTTTGAGAGTGTCAGCGAGTGATAGAGAGTGATAGAGAGAGTCTGAGAGTGTCAGAGAGTGTCGGAGAGTGATAGAGAGTGTCTGATAGTGTCTGAGACTGTCAGAGCGTGTCAGAGAGTGTCAGAGAGTGGTAGAGAGTGCCAGAGAGTGTCTGAGAGTGTCAGAGAGAGATAGAGGATGTCTCAGAGTGTCAGAGAGTGTCTGAGAGAGTCAGAGTTTCAGAGAGTGTCAGCAAGTGATAGAGAGTGTCTGATAGTGTTAGAGCGTGTCAGAGAGTGTCAGAGAGTTTCAGAGAGTGTCAGAGAGTGTCTGAGAGTGTCAGAGAGTGATTGAGTGTGTCTGAGAGCGTCAGAGAGTGTCAGAGAGTGATAGAGAGTGTCTGAGAGTGATAGAGAGTGTCTGAGAGTGTCTGAGAGCGTCAGAGATTTTCAGAGAGCGTCTGAGAGCGTCAGAGAGTGATCGAGACTGATAGAGAGCTTCAGAGAGTGTCAGAGAGTGATAGAGAGTGTCAGAGAGTGTCAGAGAGTTATAGAGAGTGATAGAGTGTGTCAGAGAGTGATAGAGAGTGTCAGAGAGTGTCAGAGAGTGATAAAGAGTGAAAGAGCGAGTCTGAGAGTGTCAGAGATTGTCTGAGTGTGTCAGAGTGTATCAGAGTGTGTCAGAGAGCGTCAGAGAGTGATAGACAGTGATAGAGATTTTCAGAGAGTATCATTGAGTGATAGAGAGTGTCAGAGAGTGATAGAGAGTGATAGAGAGTGTCTGAGAGTGTCAAAGAGTGTCAGAGTGTGTCAGAGAGTGATGAAGAATGTTAGAGCGTTTCAGAGAGTGTCAGAGAGTGATTGAGAGTGATTGACTGTGTCTGAGAGCGTCAGAAGAGTGTCAGAGAGTGATAGAGAGTGTCTGAGAGTGATAGAGAGTTTCTGAGAGTGTTTGAGAGTGTCAGAGAGTGTCAGAGAGAGTCTGAGAGCGTCAGAGAGTGTCAGAGAGTGTCTGAGTGCGTCAGAAAGTGTCTGGGAGCGTCAAAGAGCGTTAGAGTGTGAAAGGGAGTGTCTGAGAGTGACAGAGTGTGTCTGAGAGTGTCAGAGAGTGATAGAGAGTTTCAGAGAGTGATAGAGAGTGTCAGAGAGTGTCAGAGAGTGATAGAGAGCGATAGAGAGTGTCAGAGAGTGGTAGAGAGTGTCAGAGAGTGATAGAGAGCTTCAGAGAGTGTCAGAGAGTGATAGAGTGTGATAGAGAGTGTCAGAGAGTGTCAGAGAGTGATATAGAGTGATAGAGAGTGTCAGAGAGTGTCAGAGAGTGATAGAGAGTGATAGAGAGTGTCAGAGAGTGATAGAGAGTGTCAGAGAGTGTCAGGGAGTGATAAAGAGTGATAGAGAATGTCTGAGATTGTCAGAGAGTGTCTGAGAGTGTCAGAGTGTGTCAGAGAGTGTCAGAGAGTGATAGAGAGTGATAGAGAATTTCAGAGAGTGTCAGAGAGTGATAGAGTTTGATAGAGAGTGTCAGAGAGTGTCAGAGAGTGATATTGAGTGATAGAGAGTTTCAGAGAGTGTCAGAGAGTTATAGAGAGAGATAGAGAGTGTCTGAGAGTGTCAGAGAGTGTCAGAGTGTGTCAGAGAGTGATGAAGAATGTTAGAGAGTGTCAGAGAGTGATAGTGAGTGTCTGAGAGTGATAGAGAGTGTCTGAGAGTGTCTGAGAGCGTCAGAGATTGTCAGAGAGCGTCTGAGAGCGTCAGAGAGTGATAGAGAGTGATAGAGAGCTTCAGAGAGTGTCAGAGAGTGATAGAGAGTGATAGAGAGTGTCAGAGAGTGTCAGAGAGTGATAGAGAGTGATAGAGTGCGTCAGAGAGTGATAAAGAGTGAAAGAGCGAGTCTGAGAGTGTCAGAGATTGTCTGAGAGTGTCAGAGTGTGTCAGAGAGTGTCAGAGAGTGATAGAGAGTGATAGAGAGTGTCTGAGAGTGTCAAAGAGTGTCAGTGTGTGTCAGAGAGTGATGAAGAATGTTAGAGCGTTTCAGAGAGTGTCAGAGAGTGATTGAGAGTGATTGACTGTGTCTGAGAGCGTCAGAAGAGTGTCAGAGAGTGATAGAGAGTGTCTGAGAGTGATAGAGAGTGTCTGAGAGTGTTTGAGAGCGTCAGAGAGTGTCAGAGAGTGTCTGAGAGCGTCAGAGAGCGTCAGAGAGTGTCTGAGTGTGTCAGAAAGTGTCTGGGAGCGTCAAAGAGCGTTAGAGTGTGATAGAGAGTGTCTGAGAGTGACAGAGTGTGTCTGAGAGTGTCAGAGAGTGATAGAGAGTTTCAGAGAGTGATACAGAGTATCAGAGAGTGATAGAGAGTTTCTGAGAGTCTCAGAGAGTGAGAGAGAGTTTCTGAGTGTGTCAGATAGTGCCAGAGTCTGTGTGAGTGTCAGAGAGCGACAGAGAGTGTCAGAGAGTGTCAGAGAGTGATGGAGAGTGACAGAGAGTGATACAGAGTGTCTGAGCGTGTCTGAGAGTGACAGAGAGTGACAGAGAGTGTCTGAGAGTGTCAGTGAGTGTCAGAGAGTTATAGAGAGTGTCTGAGAGTGTCAGAGAGTGATAGAGAGTGATAGAGAGTGTCTGAGAGTGTCAGAGAGTGTCAGAGAGTGATAGAGAGTGATAGAGAGTGTCAGAGAGTGTCAGAGAGTGATAGAGAGTAATAGAGTGTGTCAGAGAGTGTCAGAGAGTGATAGAGAGAGTCAGAGATTGTCAGAGAGTGTCAGAGAGTGATAGAGAGTGATAGAGAGTTTCAGAGTGTGTCAGTGAGTGTCATAGAGTGATGGAGAGTGTCAGAGAGTGATAGAGTGTGTCAGAGAGTGATATAGAGTGTCAGAGAGTGTCAGAGAGTGATCGAGAGTGTCAGAGAGTGATAGAGTGTGTCAAATAGTGATAGAGAGTGCCAGAGAGTGATAGAGACTGTCAGAGAGTGATTAAGAGTGTCAGAGAGTGTTAGAGAGTGATACAGAGTGATAGAGAGTATCTGAGAGTGTCTGTGAGTGTCAGAGAGTGTCAGAGAGTTTCAGAGAGTGATAGAGAGTGATAGAGAGTGTCTGAGAGTGTCAGAGAGTGTCAGAGAGAGTCAGAGAGTGTCAGAGAGTGATAGAGAGTGATAGAGAGAGTCAGAGAGTGTCATTGAGTGATGGAGAGTGTCAGAGAGATTCAGAGAGTTATAGAGATTGATAGAGAGTGTCTGAGAGTGTCAGAGAGCGTCAGAGAGCGTCAGAGAGTGTCAGAGAGTGATGGAGAGTGTCTGAGAGTGATAGAGAGTGTCTGAGAGTGTCTGAGAGCGTCAGAGATTGTCAGAGAGCGTCTGAGCGCGTCAGAGAGTGATAGAGAGTGATAGAGAGCTTCAAAGAGTGTCAGAGAGAGATAGAGAGTGATAGAGATTGTCAGAGAGTGTCAGAGAGTGATAGAGAGTGATAGAGAGTGTCAGAGAGTGTCAGAGAGTGATTGAGAGTGATAGAGTGTGTCAGAGAGTGATAGAGAGTGTCAGAGAGTGTCAGAGAGTGATAAAGTGTGAAAGAGCAAGTCTGAGAGTGTCAGAGAGTGTCTGAGAGTGTCAGAGTGTGTCAGAGAGTGTCAGAGAATGTCAGAGAGTGATAGACAGTGATAGAGATTTTCAGAGAGTATCATTGAGTGGTAGAGAGTGTCAGAGAGTGATAGAGAGTGATAGAGAGTGCCTGAGAGTGTCAAAGAGTGTCAGAGTGTGTCAGAGAGTGATGAAGAATGTTAGAGCGTTTCAGAGAGTGTCAGAGAGTAATTGAGAGTGATTGACTGTGTCTGAGAGCGTCAGAAGAGTGTCAGAGAGTGATAGAGAGTGTCTGAGAGTGATAGAGAGTGTCTGAGAGTGTCTGAGAGCGTCAGAGAGTGTCTGAGAGCGTCAGAGAGTGTCAGAGAGTGTCTGAGTGCGTCAGAAAGTGTCTGAGAGCGTCACAGAGCGTTAGAGTGTGATAGAGAGTGTTTGAGAATGACAGAGAGTGTCTGAGAGTGATAGAGAGTTTCAGAGAGTGATAGAGAGTGTCTGAGAATGTCAGAGATTGATAGAGAGTGTCAGAGAGTGAGAGAGAGTTTCTGAGTGTGTCAGATAGTGCCAGAGTGTGTGAGAGTGTCAGAGAGCGATAGAGAGTGTCAGAGAGTGATAGAGAGTGATAGAGAGTGTCAGAGAGTGTCAGAGAGTGTCAGAGAGTGCTAGAGAGTGTCAGAGAGTGATAGAGAGTTTCTGAGAGTCTCAGAGAGTGAGAGAGAGTTTCTGAGTGTGTCAGATAGTGCCAGAGTGTGTGAGAGTGTCAGAGAGCGATAGAGAGTGTCAGAGAGTGATAGAGAGTGATAGAGAGTGTCAGAGAGTGTCAGAGAGTGTCAGAGAGTGCTAGAGAGTGATCGAGCGTGTCAGAGAGAGTCAGAGAGTGATAGAGAGAGTCAGAGAGTGTCAGAGAGTGTCAGAGAGTGATAGAGAGTGATAGAGAGTGTCAGAGTGTGTCAGTGAGTGTCATAGAGTGATGGAGAGTGTCAGAGAGTGATATAGCGTGTCAGAGAGTGATAGAGAGTGTAAGAGAGTGTCAGAGAGTGATCGAGAGTGTCAGAGAGTGATAGAGTGTGTCAGAGAGTGATAGAGAGTGTCAAAGAGTGATAGAGAGTGATAGAGACTGTCAGAGAGTGATTAAGAGTGTCAGAGAGTGTTAGAGAGTGATACAGAGTGATAGAGAGTATCTGAGAGTTTCTGTGTCAGAGAGTGTCAGGGAGTGATAAAGAGTGATAGAGAGTGTCTGAGAGTGTCAGAGAGAGTCAGAGATTGTCAGAGAGTGTCAGAGAGTGATAGAGAGTGATAGAGAACGTCAGAGAGTGTCATTGAGTGATGGAGAGTGTCAGAGAGTTTCAGAGAGTGTCAGAGAGTGTCAGAGAGTGATAAAGAGTGATAGAGAGTGTCTAAGAGTGTCAGAGAGTGTCAGAGAGTGATAGAGAGTGATAGAGAGTGTCAGAGAGTGTAATTGAGTGATGGAGAGTGTCAGAGAGTGATAGAGAGTGTCAGACAGTGATAGAGACTGATAGAGATTGTCAGAGAGTGATAGAGAGCGACAGAGAGTTTCAGAGTGTATCATTGAGTGATAGAGAGTGTCAGAGAGTGTCAGAGTGTGATAGAGAGTGTCAGAGTGTGATAGAGAGTGATAGAGAGTGTCAGAGAGTGTCAGAGAGTGTCAGAGTGTGTCAGAGAGTGATGAAGAATGTTAGAGAGTGTCAGAGCGTGTCAGAGAGCGATAGAGAGTGATTGAGTGTGTCTGAGAGCGTCAGAGAGTGTCAGAGCGTGATAGAGAGCGTCTGAGAGTGATAGAGAGTGTCTGAGAGTGTCTGAGAGTGTCTGAGAGCGTCAGAGAGTGTCAGAGAGTGATAGAGAGCGTCAGAGAGTGTCAGAGAGTGATAGAGAGTGATAGAGAGTGTCAGAGAGTGTCAGAGAGTGATTGAGAGTGATAGAGTGTGTCAGAGAGTGATAGAGAGTGTCAGAGAGTGTCAGAGAGTGATAAAGTGTGAAAGAGCAAGTCTGAGAGTGTCAGAGAGTGTCTGAGAGTGTCAGAGTGTGTCAGAGAGTGTCAGAGAGTGTCAGAGAGTGATAGACAGTGATAGAGATTTTCAGACAGTGTCATTGAGTGGTAGAGAGTGTCAGAGAGTGATAGAGAGTGATAGAGAGTGCCTGAGAGTGTCAAAGAGTGTCAGAGTGTGTCAGAGAGTGATGAAGAATGTTAGAGCGTTTCAGAGAGTGTCAGAGAGTGATTGAGAGTGATTGACTGTGTCTGAGAGCGTCAGAAGAGTGTCAGAGAGTGATAGAGAGTGTCTGAGAGTGATAGAGAGTGTCTGAGAGTGTCTGAGAGCGTCAGAGAGTGTCTGAGAGCGTCAGAGAGTGTCAGAGAGTGTCTGAGTGCGTCAGAAAGTGTCTGAGAGCGTCACAGAGCGTTAGAGTGTGATAGAGAGTGTTTGAGAGTGACAGAGAGTGTCTGAGAGTGATAGAGAGTTTCAGAGAGTGATAGAGAGTGTCTGAGAATGTCAGAGATTGATAGAGAGTGTCAGAGAGTGAGAGAGAGTTTCTGAGTGTGTCAGATAGTGCCAGAGTGTGTGAGAGTGTCAGAGAGCGATAGAGAGTGTCAGAGAGTGATAGAGAGTGATAGAGAGTGTCAGAGAGTGTCAGAGAGTGTCAGAGAGTGCTAGAGAGTGTCAGAGAGTGATAGAGAGTTTCTGAGAGTCTCAGAGAGTGAGAGAGAGTTTCTGAGTGTGTCAGATAGTGCCAGAGTGTGTGAGAGTGTCAGAGAGCGATAGAGAGTGTCAGAGAGTGATAGAGAGTGATAGAGAGTGTCAGAGAGTGTCAGAGAGTGTCAGAGAGTGTCAGAGAGTGCTAGAGAGTGATCGCGCGTGTCAGAGAGAGTCAGAGAGTGATAGAGAGAGTCAGAGAGTGTCAGAGAGTGTCAGAGAGTGATAGAGAGTGATAGAGAGTGTCAGAGTGTGTCAGTGAGTGTCATAGAGTGATGGAGAGTGTCAGAGAGTGATATAGTGTGTCAGAGAGTGATAGAGAGTGTAAGAGAGTGTCAGAGAGTGATCGAGAGTGTCAGAGAGTGATAGAGTGTGTCAGAGAGTGATAGAGAGTGTCAAAGAGTGATAGAGAGTGATAGAGACTGTCAGAGAGTGATTAAGAGTGTCAGAGAGTGTTCGAGAGTGATACAGAGTGATAGAGAGTATCTGAGAGTTTCTGTGAGTGTCAGAGAGTGTCAGAGAGTGATAAAGAGTGATAGAGAGTGTCTGAGAGTGTCAGAGAGAGTCAGATATTGTCACAGAGTGTCAGAGAGTGATAGAGAGTGATAGAGAACGTCAGAGAGTGTCATTGAGTGATGGAGAGTGTCAGAGAGTTTCAGAGAGTGTCAGAGAGTGTCAGAGACTGATAAAGAGTGATAGAGAGTGTCTGAGAGTGTCAAAGAGTGTCAGAGAGTGTCAGAGAGTGATAGAGAGTGATAGAGAGTGTCAGAGAGTGTAATTGAGTGATGGAGAGTGTCAGAGAGTGATAGAGAGTGTCAGACAGTGATAGAGACTGATAGAGATTGTCAGAGAGTGATAGAGAGCGACAGAGAGTTTCAGAGTGTATCATTGAGTGATAGAGAGTGTCAGAGAGTGTCTTAGTGTGATAGAGAGTGTCAGAGTGTGATAGAGAGTGATAGAGAGTGTCAGAGAGTGTCAGAGAGTGTCAGAGTGTGTCAGAGAGTGATGAAGAATGTTAGAGAGTGTCAGAGAGTGTCAGAGAGCGATAGAGAGTGATTGAGTGTGTCTGAGAGCGTCAGAGAGTGTCAGAGCGTGATAGAGAGCGTCTGAGAGTGATAGAGAGTGTCTGAGAGTGTCTGAGAGTGTCTGAGAGCGTCAGAGAGTGTCAGAGAGTGATAGAGAGTGATAGAGAGCGTCAGAGAGTGTCATAGAGTGCTAGAGAGTGTCAGAGTGTGTCACAGAGTGTCTGAGTGTGTCAGAGAGTGTCAGAGAGTGATAGAGAGTAATAGAGAGTGTCACAGAGTGTCATTGAGTGATAGAGAGTGTCAGAGAGTGTCAGAGAGTGATAGAGAGTGATAGAGAGTGTCTGAGAGTGTCAGAGAGCGATATAGAATGTCAGAGAGTGATATAGATTGTCAGAGAGTGACAGAGAGTGTCTGAGAGTGTCTGAGAGTGACAGAGAGCGAAAGAGAGTGTCTGAGAGTGTCAGAGGGATATAGAGAGTGATAGAGATTGTCTGAGAGTGTCTGAGAGAGACAGAGTGTGACAGAGAGTGTCTGAGAGTGTCAGTGAGTGTCAGAGAGTGATCGAGAGTGTCTGAGAGTGATATAGATTGTCAGAGAGTGATAGTGTCTGAGAGTATCTGAGAGTGACAGAGAGCGAAAGAGAGTGTCTGAGAGTGTCAGAGGGATATAGAGAGTGATAGAGATTGTCTGAGAGAGTCTGAGAGAGACAGAGTGTGACAGAGAGTGTCTGATGGTGTCAGAGAGTGTCAGAGAGTGATAGAGAGTGTCTGAGAGTGATATAGATTGTCAGAGAGTGATAGTGTCTGAGAGTATCTGAGAGTGACAGAGAGTGAAAGAGAGTGTCTGAGAGTGTCAGAGGGAGATAGAGAGTGATAGAGAGTGTCTGAGAGTGACAGAGTGTGACAGAGAGTGTCTGAGAGTGTCAGTGAGTGTCAGAGAGTGATAGAGAGTGTCTGAGAGTGTCAGAGAGTGATAGAGAGTGATAGAGAGCCTCTGAGATTGTCAGAGAGTGTCAGAGAGCGATAGAGAGTGTCAGAGAGTGATAGAGAGTGTCTGAGAGTAACAGAGAGTGAAAGAGAGTGTCTGAGAGTGCCAGTGAATGTCAGAGAGTGATAGAGAGTGTCTGAGAGTGTCAGTGAGTGATAGAGAGTGATCGAGAGCCTCTGAGAGTGTCAGAGAGTGTCAGAGAGTGATAGAGAGTGATAGAGAGTGTCTGAGAGGGTCTGAGAGTGACAGAGAGAGACATAGAGTTTCTGAGAGTGTCAGTGAGTGTCAGAGAGTGATAGAGAGTGTCTGAGAGTGTCAGAGAGTGATAGAGTGTGATAGAGAGCCTCTGAGATTGTCAGAGAGTGTCAGAGAGGGATAGAGAGTGATAGAGAGTGTCAGATTGTGTCAGATGTCAGAGGGTGTCAGAGAGTGTAAGAGCGTGATAGAGAGTGATAGAGAGCGTCAGAGAGTGTCATAGAGTGACAGAGAGTGTCAGAGTGTGTCATAGAGTGTCAGAGAGTGATAGAGAGTGATAGAGAGTGTCACAGAGTGTCATTGAGTGATAGAGAGTGTCAGAGAGTGTCAGAGAGTGATAGAGAGTGATAGAGAGTGTCTGAGAGTGTCAGAGATTGATAGAGTGTGATAGAGAGCCTCTGAGATTGTCAGAGAGTGATAGAGAGTGATAGAGAGCGTCAGAGAGTGTCATAGAGTGACAGAGAGTGTCAGAGTGTGTCATAGAGTGTCAGAGAGTGATAGAGAGTGATAGAGAGTGTCACAGAGTGTCATTGAGTGATAGAGAGTGTCAGAGAGTGTCAGAGAGTGATAGAGAGTGATAGAGAGTGTCTGAGAGTGTCAGAGATTGATAGAGTGTGATAGAGAGCCTCTGAGATTGTCAGAGAGTGATAGAGAGTGATAGAGAGTGTCAGAGAGTGTCAGATTGTGTCAGAGTGTGTCAGAGGGTGTCAGAGAGTGTAAGAGCGTGATAGAGAGTGATAGAGAGTGTCAGAGAGAGTCAGACAGTGTCATAGAGTGTCAGAGAGTGATAGAGGGTGTCACAGAGTGTCATTGAGTGATAGAGAGTGTCAGAGAGTGTCAGAGAGTGATAGAGAGTGATAGAGTGTGATAGAGAAAGTCTGCGAGTGACAGAGAGCGTCTGAGAGTGTCTGTGAGTGTCAGAGAGTGATAGAGAGTGTCAGAGAGTGTCTGAGAGTGTCAGTGAGTGTCAGAGAGTGATAGAGAGTGTCTGAGAGTGTCTGAGAGTGATAGAGTGTGATAGAAAGCCTCTGAGAGTGTCAGCGAGTGTCAGAGGGAGATAGAGAGTGATAGAGAGTGTCTGAGAGTGACAGAGTGTGACAGAGAGTGTCTGAGAGTGTTAGTGAGTGTCAGAGAGTGATAGAGAATGTCTGAGAGTGTCAGAGAGTGATAGAGAGTGATGGAGAGCCTCTGAGATTGTCAGAGAGTGTCAGAGAGCGATAGAGAGTGTCAGAGAGTGATAGAGAGTGTCAGAGAGTGATAGAGAGTGTCTGAGAGTAACAGAGAGTGAAAGAGAGTGTCAGAGAGTGTAATTGAGTGATGGAGAGTGTCAGAGAGTGATAGAGAGTGTCAGACAGTGATAGAGACTGATAGAGATTGTCAGAGAGTGATAGAGAGCGACAGAGAGTTTCAGAGTGTATCATTGAGTGATATAGAGTGTCAGAGAGTGTCAGAGTGTGATAGAGAGTGTCAGAGTGTGATAGAGAGTGATAGAGAGTGTCAGAGAGTGTCAGAGAGTGTCAGAGTGTGTCAGAGAGTGATGAAGAATGTTAGAGAGTGTCAGAGAGTGTCAGAGAGCGATAGAGAGTGATTGAGTGTGTCTGAGAGCGTCAGAGAGTGTCAGAGCGTGATAGAGAGCGTCTGAGAGTGATAGAGAGTGTCTGAGAGTGTCTGAGAGTGTCTGAGAGCGTCAGAGAGTGTCAGAGAGTGATAGAGAGTGATAGAGAGCGTCAGAGAGTGTCATAGAGTGCTAGAGAGTGTCAGAGTGTGTCACAGAGTGTCTGAGTGTGTCAGAGAGTGTCAGAGAGTGATAGAGAGTAATAGAGAGTAATAGAGAGTGTCACAGAGTGTCATTGAGTGATAGAGAGTGTCAGAGAGTGTCAGAGAGTGATAGAGAGTGATAGAGAGTGTCTGAGAGTGTCAGAGAGCGATATTAAATGTCAGAGAGTGATATAGATTGTCAGAGAGTGACAGAGAGTGTCTGAGAGTGTCTGAGAGTGACAGAGAGCGAAAGAGAGTGTCTGAGAGTGTCAGAGGGATATAGAGAGTGATAGAGATTGTCTGAGAGTGTCTGAGAGAGACAGAGTGTGACAGAGAGTGTCTGAGAGTGTCAGTGAGTGTCAGAGAGTGATCGAGAGTATCTGAGAGTGATATAGATTGTCAGAGAGTGATAGTGTCTGAGAGTATCTGAGAGTGACAGAGAGCGAAAGAGAGTGTCTGAGAGTGATATAGATTGTCAGAGAGTGATAGTGTCTGAGAGTTTCTGAGAGTGACAGAGAGCGAAAGAGAGTGTCTGAGAGTGTCAGAGGGATATAGAGAGTGATAGAGATTGTCTGAGAGTGTCTGAGAGAGACAGAGTGTGACAGAGAGTGTCTGATGGTGTCAGAGAGTGTCAGAGAGTGTCAGAGAGTGTCAGAGAGTGATAGAGAGTGTCGGAGAGTGTCAGAGTGTGTCAGAGAGTGTAAGAGAGTGATAGAGAGTGATAGAGAGTGTCAGAGTGTGTCAGAGAGTGTCAAAGAGTGTCTGAGAGTGACAGAGAGGGATAGAGAGAGATAGATAGTGTCAGAGAGTGATAGAGAATGTCTGAGAGTGTCTGTGAGTGTCAGAGAGTGCCAGAGTGTGTCAGAGCGTGATAGAGAGTGATAGAGTGTGATAGAGAGTGATAGAGAGTGATAGAGTGTGATAGCGAGTATCAGAGAGTGTCATAGTGTGATAGAGAGTGTCAGAGAGTGTCAGAGTGTGTCAGAGCGTGTCAGAGAGTGATAGAGAGTGTCCGAGAGTGTCTGAGAGTGACAGAGAGTGATAGAGAGTGTCAGAGAGTGATAGAGAGTGTCAGAGAGTGTCAGAGAGTGTCAGAGAGTGATAGTGAGTGTCAGAGAGTGTCAGAGAGTGATAGAGAGTGTCTGAGAGTGTCAGAGAGTGTCAGAGAGTGCCAGAGAGTGTCAGAGATTGATAGAGTGTGTCAGAGAGTGTCAGAGTGTGTCGGAGAGTTTTAGAGAGTGATAGAGAGTGTCAGAGTGTGTCAGAGAGTGTCAGAGAGTGATAGAGAGTGATGGAGAGTGTCAGAGAGTGATAGAGAGTGTCAGAGATTGATGGAGAGTGTCTGAAAGTGTCAGAGAGTGATAAAGAGTGTCAGAGTGTGTCAGAGAGTGTCAGAGATTGATAGAGAGTGTCTGAGAGTGACAGAGAGTGCCTGAGTGTCACTGTGAGTCAGAGAGAGATAGAGAGTGTCTGAGAGTGACAGAGAGTGACAAAGAGTGTCTGAGAGTGTCAGAGAGTGATGGAGAGTGTCTGAGAGTGACAGAGAGTGTCAGAGTGTGATAGAGATTGTCAGAGAGTGGTAGAGAGTGTCAGTGAATATCAGATAGCGATAGAGAGTGTCTGAGAGTGTCAGAGTGTGTCAGAGAGTGTCAGAGAGTGTCAAAGTGTGATAGAGATTGTCAGAGAGTGGTAGAGAGAGTCTGAGAGGGTCAGAGAGTGATAGAGAGTGTCTGAGAGTGTCAGAGAGTGTCAGAGTATGTCAGAATGCTGTCAGAGAGTGTCAGAGAATGATAGAGGGTGATAGAGAGTGTCAGAGAGTGTCAGAGAGTGATAGAGACTGACAGAGAGTGTCTGATAGTGTCAGAGAGTGTCAGGGAGTCATAGAGAGTTATAGAGAGTGTCTGAGACCGTCAGAGAGCGTCAGAGTGTGTCAAAGTGTGTCAGAGAGTGATAGAGATTGAAAGAGAGTGTCAGATAGTGTCAGAGTGTGTCAGAGAGTGTCAGCGTGTGTCAGAGATTGATAGAGAGTGATAGAGAGTGTCGGAGAGTGTCAGAGAGTGATAGAGAGTGTCAGAGAGTGATAGAGAGTGACAGAGAGTGTCTGAGAGTGTCAGAGAGTGTCAGGGAGTCATAGAGAGTGATAGAGAGTTTCTGAGAGCGTCAGAGAGCGTCAGAGTGTGTCAGAGTGTGTCAGAGAGTGATAGAGAGTTTCTGAGAGCGTCAGAGAGCGTCAGAGTGTGTCAGAGTGTGTCACAGAGTGTCAGAGTGTGTCAGAGAGTGTCAGAGAATGATAGAGAGTGATAGAGAGTGTCAGAGAGTGTCAGAGAGTGTCAGAGAGTTTCTGAGAGTGACAGAGAGTGATAGAGAGTGTCAGAGAGTGTCTGAGAGTGACAGAGAGTGACAGAGAGTGTTAGAGAGTGTCAGAGAGTGATAGAGATTGTCAGAGAGTATCACAGAGTGATCGAGAGTGTCAGTGAGTGTCAGAGAGTTTCTGAGAGTGACAGAGAGTAATAGAGAGTGTCAGAGAGTGTCAGAGAGTGTCTGAGAGTGATAGAGAGTGTCTGAGAGTAATAGAGAGTGTCTGAGAGTGTCAGAGAGAGTCAGAGAGTGTCAGAGATTGAGAGAGATTGTTTGAGAGTGTCAGAGTGTGTCAGAGAGTGTCAGAGAGTGATAGAGAGTGATGGAGAGTGTCAGAGAGTAATAGAGAGTGTCAGAGAGTGTCAGAGAGTGTCTGAGAGTGATAGAGAGTGTCTGAGAGTAATAGAGAGTGTCTGAGAGTGTCAGAGAGAGTCAGAGAGTGTCAGAGATTGAGAGAGATTGTTTGAGAGTGTCAGAGTGTGTCAGAGAGTGTCAGAGAGTGATAGAGAGTGTCAGAGAGTGTCAGAGAGTGATAGAGAGTGATAGAGAGTGTCAGAGATTGTCATAGAGTGTCTGAGAGTGACAGAGAGGGATAGAGAGTGATAGATCGTGTCAGAGAGTGATAGAGAATGTCTGAGAGTGTCTGTGAGTGTCAGAGAGTGTCAGAGTGTGTCAGAGAGTGATACAGAGGGATAGAGAGTGTCACAGAGTGTCATTGAGTAAGAGAGTGTGTCAGAGAGAGTCAGAGAGTGATCGAGAGTGATAGAGAGTGTCAGAGAGTGTCAGAGAGTGATAGAGCGTGATAGAGAGTGTCAGAGAGTGATAGAGAGTGTCAGAGAGTGATAGAGAGTGTCACAGAGTGTCAGAGAGTGATACAGAGTGTGAAAGAGAGCGTCAGAGAGTGATAGAGTGATAGAGAGTGTCAGAGAGTGTCAGAGAGCGATAGAGAGTGTCAGAGAGTGATAGAGAGTGTCAGAGAGTGATAGAGAGTGATAGAGAGCTTCACAGAGTGTCAGAGAGTGTCAGAGTGTGTCAGAGAGTGATAGAGAGTGAAAGAGAGTGTCAGAGAGTGTCATAGAGTGATAGAGAGTGTCAGAGTGTGTCAGAGAGTGATAGAAAGTGATTGAGTATGTCAGAGAGTGTCAGAGAGCGATAGAGAGTATCAGAGAGTGATAGAGAGTGTCTGAGAGTGTCTGAGAGTTTCTGAGAGTGACAGAGAGTGATAGAGAGTGTCAGAGAGTGTCTGAGAGTGACAGAGAGTGACAGAGAGTGTTAGAGAGTGTCAGAGAGTGATAGAGAACGTCTGAGAGTATCTGAGAGTGAAAGAGTGTGTCTGAGAGTGTCAGTGAGTGTCAGAGAGTGATAGAGATTGTCAGAGAGTGTCACAGAGTGATCGAGAGTGTCAGTGAGTGTCAGAGAGTTTCTGAGAGTGACAGAGAGTGATAGAGAGTGTCAGAGAGTGTCAGAGAGTGTCAGAGAGTGTCTGAGAGTGATAGAGAGTGTCTGAGAGTGTCAGAGAGAGTCAGAGAGTGTCAGAGATTGAGAGAGAGTGTCAGAGTGTGTTTGAGTGTGTCAGAGAGTGTCAGAGAGTGATAGAGATTGTTTGAGAGTGTCAGAGTGTGTCAGAGAGTGTCAGAGAGTGATAGAGAGTGATGGAGAGTGTCAGAGAGTGATAGAGAGTGTCAGAGATTGATGGAGAGTGTCTGAAAGTGTCAGAGAGTGTCAGAGAGTGATAGAGAGTGTCAGAGAGTGTCAGAGTGTGTCAGAGAGTGTCAGAGAGTGATAGAGAGTGATAGAGAGTGTCAGAGAGTGTCAAAGAGTGTCAAAGAGTGTCTGAGAGTGACAGAGAGGGATAGAGAGTGATAGATAGTGCCAGAGAGTGATAGAGAATGTCTGAGAGTGTCTGTGAGTGTCAGAGAGTGTCAGAGTGTGTCAGAGAGTGATACAGAGGGATAGAGAGTGTCACAGAGTGTCATTGAGTAAGAGAGTGTGGCAGAGAGAGTCAGAGAGTGATCGAGAGTGATAGAGAGTGTCAGAGAGTGTCAGAGAGTGATAGAGCGTGATAGAGAGTGTCAGAGAGTGTCAGAGAGTGATAGAGGTTGTCAGAGAGTGATAGAGAGTGTCACAGAGTGTCAGAGAGTGATACAGAGTGTGAAAGAGAGCGTCAGAGAGTGATAGAGTGATAGAGAGTGTCAGAGAGTGTCAGAGAGTGATAGAGAGTGTCAGAGAGTGATAGAGAGTGATAGAGAGCTTCACAGAGTGTCAGAGAGTGTCAGAGTGTGTCAGAGAGTGATAGAGAGTGATAGAGAGTGTCAGAGAGTGTCAGAGAGTGATAGAGAGTGTCAGAGTGTGTCAGAGAGTGATAGAAAGTGATTGAGTATGTCAGAGAGTGTCAGAGAGCGATAGAGAGTGTCAGAGAGTGATAGAGAGTGTCTTAGAGTGTCTGAGAGTGACAGAGAGTGAAAGAGAGTGCCTGAGAGTGTCAGTGAGTGTCAGAGTGTGTCAGAGAGTGATACAGAGGGATAGAGAGTGTCACAGAGTGTCATTGAGTAAGAGAGTGTGGCAGAGAGAGTCAGAGAGTGATCGAGAGTGATAGAGAGTGTCAGAGAGTGTCAGAGAGTGATAGAGCGTGATAGAGAGTGTCAGAGAGTGTCAGAGAGTGATAGAGGTTGTCAGAGAGTGATAGAGAGTGTCACAGAGTGTCAGAGAGTGATACAGAGTGTGAAAGAGAGCGTCAGAGAGTGATAGAGTGATAGAGAGTGTCAGAGAGTGTCAGAGAGTGATAGAGAGTGTCAGAGAGTGATAGAGAGTGATAGAGAGCTTCACAGAGTGTCAGAGAGTGTCAGAGTGTGTCAGAGAGTGATAGAGAGTGATAGAGAGTGTCAGAGAGTGTCAGAGAGTGATAGAGAGTGTCAGAGTGTGTCAGAGAGTGATAGAAAGTGATTGAGTATGTCAGAGAGTGTCAGAGAGCGATAGAGAGTGTCAGAGAGTGATAGAGAGTGTCTTAGAGTGTCTGAGAGTGACAGAGAGTGAAAGAGAGTGCCTGAGAGTGTCAGTGAGTGTCAGAGAGTGATAGAGAGTGTCTGAGAGTGTCAGTGAGTGATAGACAGTGAGAGAGAGCCTCTGAGAGTGTCAGAGAGTGTCAGAGTGTGATAGAGAGTGTCAGAGAGTGATAGAGAGTGTCAGAGAGTTATAGAGAGTGATAGAGAGTCTCTGAGAGTGTCAGAATGTTTCAGAGTATGTCAGAGTGTGTCAGAGGGTGTCAGAGAGTGTCAGAGAGTGATAGAGATTGATAGAGAGGGATAGAGAGTGTCAGCGAGTGATACGGAGTGCGAAAGAGTGTGTCTTAGAGTGTCAGAGTGTGTCAGAGAGTGTCAGAGAGTGATGGAGCGTGATAGAGAGTGTTACAGAGTTTCATTGAGTGATAGAGAGTGTCAGAGAGCGTCAGAGAGTGATAGAGAGTGATGGAGAGTGTCAGAGAGTGTCAGAGAGTGATAGAGAGTGATAGAGAGTGTCAGAGAGTGATAGAGAGTGATAGAGAGTGATAGAGAGCGTCAGAGAGTGTCATAGAGTGATAGAGAGGGATAGAGAGTGTCAGAGTGTGTCAGAGAGTGTCAGAGAGTGATAGAGACTGATAGAGAGGGATAGAGAGTGTCAGCGAGTGATACGGAGTGCGAAAGAGTGTGTCTTAGAGTGTCAGAGTGTGTCAGAGTGTGAGAGAGTGATAGAGAGTGTCAGAGAGTGTCAGAGAGTGATACGGAGTGTGAAAGAGAGTGTCTTAGAGTGTCAGAGAGTGTCATAGAGTGCTGGAGAGTGTCAGTGAGTGTCACACAGTGTCAGAGAGTGATAGAGAGTGTCAGAGAGTGTCAGAGAGTGATACGGAGTGTGAAAGAGAGTGTCTTAGAGTGTCAGAGAGTGTCATAGAGTGCTGGAGAGTGTCAGTGAGTGTCACACAGTGTCAGAGAGTGATAGAGAGTGACAGAGAGTGTCAGAGTGTGTCAGAGAGTGTCAGAGAGTGATAGAGACTGATAGAGAGGGATAGAGAGTGTCAGCGAGTGATACGGAGTGCGAAAGAGTGTGTCTTAGAGTGTCAGAGTGTGTCAGAGAGTGTCAGAGAGTGATGGAGAGTGATAGAGAGTGTTACAGAGTTTCATTGAGTGATAGAGAGTGTCAGAGAGCGTCAGAGAGTGATAGAGAGTGATGGAGAGTGTCAGAGAGTGTCAGAGAGTGATAGAGAGTGATAGAGAGTGTCAGAGAGTGATAGAGAGTGATAGAGAGTGATAGAGAGCGTCAGAGAGTGTCATAGAGTGATAGAGAGGGATAGAGAGTGTCACAGAGTGTCCTTGAGTAAGAGAGAGTGTCAGAGAGTGTCAGAGTGTGAGAGAGTGATAGAGAGTGTCAGAGAGTGTCAGAGAGTGATACGGAGTGTGAAAGAGAGTGTCTTAGAGTGTCAGAGAGTGTCAGAGAGTGATGGAGAGTGATAGAGAGTGTTACAGAGTGTCATTGAGTGATAGAGAGTGTCAGAGAGCGTCAGAGAGTGATAGAGAGTGATAGAGAGTGTCAGAGAGTGTCAGAGAGTGATAGAGAGTGATAGAGAATGTCAGAGAGAGATAGAGAGTGTCACAGAGTGTCAGAGAGTGATACAGAGTGTGAAAGAGAGCGTCAGAGAGTGATAGAGTGATAGAGAGTGTCAGAGAGTGTCAGAGAGTGATAGAGAGTGTCAGAGAGTGATAGAGAGTGTCAGAGAGTGATAGAGAGTGTCAGAGAGTGATAGAGAGTGATAGAGAGCTTCACAGAGTGTCAGAGAGTGTCAGAGTGTGTCAGAGAGTGATAGAGAGTGATAGAGAGTGTCAGAGAGTGTCATAGAGTGATAGAGAGTGTCAGAGTGTGTCAGAGAGTGATAGAAAGTGATTGAGTATGTCAGCGAGTGTCAGAGAGCGACAGAGAGTGTCAGAGAGTGATAGAGAGTTTCAGAGAGTGATAGAGAGTGTCTGAGAGTGTCTGAGAGTGTCAGTGAGTGTCAGAGAGTGATAGAGAGTGTCTGAGAGTGTCAGTGAGTGATGGAGAGTGATAGAGAGCCTCTGAGAGTGTCAGAGAGTGTCAGAGTGTGATAGAGAGTGTCAGAGAGTGATAGAGAGTGTCAGAGAGTTATAGAGAGTGATAGAGAGCCTCTGAGAGTGTCAGAGTGTTTCAAATAGTGTCAGAGAGTTTCAGAGTATGTCAGAGTGTGTCAGAGGGTGTCAGAGAGTGTCAGAGAGTGATAGAGAGTGTCAGAGAGTGCCATAGAGTGCTGGAGAGTGTCCGAGAGTGTCTGAGAGTTACAGAGAGTGATAGAGAGTGTCAGAGAGTGATAGAGAGTGATAGAGAGTGATAGAGAGTTTCAGAGAGTGTCAGAGTGTCAGAGAGTGATAGTGAGTGTCAGAGAGTGTCAGAGAGTGATAGAGAGTGTCTGAGAGTGTCAGAGAGTGTCAGAGATTGATAGAGAGTGTCAGAGAGTGTCAGAGTGTGTCGGAGAGTTTTAGAGAGTGATAGAGAGTGTCAGAGTGTGTCAGAGAGTGACAGAGAGTGATAGAGAGTGTCAGAGAGTGATAGAGAGTGATAGAGAGTGATAAAGAGTGTCAGAGAGTGTCAGAGAGTGTCAGAGAGTGATAGTGAGTGTCAGAGAGTGTCAGAGAGTGATAGAGAGTGTCTGAGAGTGTCAGAGAGTGTCAGAGAGTGTCAGAGATTGATAGAGAGTGTCAGAGAGTGACAGAGTGTGTCGGAGAGTTTTAGAGAGTGATAGAGAGTGTCAGAGTGTGTCTGAGTGTGTCAGAGAATGTCAGAGTGTGATAGAGAGAGTCAGAGAGTGATAGAGCGTGTCTGAGAATGTCAGAATAAGATAGAGAGTGTCAGAGAGTGTCAGAGATTGATAGAGAGTGTCTGAGAGTGACAGAGAGTGCCTAAGAGTGTCACTGAGAGTCAGAGAGTGATAGAGAGTGTCTGAGAGTGACAGAGAGTGACAAAGAGTGTCTGAGAGTGTCAGAGAGTGATGGAGTGTGTCTGAGAGTGACAGAGAGTGTCTGAGAGTGTCAGTGAATATCAGAGAGTGATAGAGAGTGTCTGAGAGTGTCAGAGTGTGTCAGAGAGTGTCAGAGAGTGTCAGAGTGTGATAGAGATTGTCAGAGAGTGGTAGAGAGAGTCTGAGAGGGTCAGAGAGTGATAGAGAGTGTCTGAGAGTGTCAGAGAGTGTCAGAGTATGTCAGAATGCTGTCAGAGAGTGTCAGAGAATGATAGAGGGTGATAGAGAGTGTCAGAGAGTGTCAGAGAGTGATAGAGACTGACAGAGAGTGTCTGATAGTGTCAGAGAGTGTCAGGGAGTCATAGAGAGTTATAGAGAGTGTCTGAGACCGTCAGAGAGCGTCAGAGTGTGTCAGAGTGTGTCAGAGAGTGATAGAGAGTGAAAGAGACTGTCAGAGAGTGTCAGAGTGTGTCAGAGAGTGTCAGCGTGTGTCAGATTGTGTCACAGAATGATAGATTGTGTCAGAGAGTGATAGAGAATGTCTGAGAGTGTCAGAGAGTGTCAGAGAGTGATAGAGAGTGATAGAGAGTGTCAGAGAGTGCCAGAGAGTGTCAGAGAGTGATAGAGAGTTTCTGAGAGCGTCAAATAGTGTCAGAGGGTGTCAGAGAGTGTCAGAGAGTGATAGAGAGTGTCAGAGAGTGTCAAAGAGTGTCTGAGAGTGACGGAGAGGGATAGAGAGTGATAGAGAGTGTCAGAGAGCGATAGAGAATGTCTGAGAGTGTCTGTGAGTGTCAGAGAGTGTCAGAGTGTGTCAGAGAGTGATAGAGAGTGATAGAGTGTGGTAGAGTGTGGTAGAGAGTATCAGAGAGTGTCAGAGAGTGTCAGAGTGTGATAGAGAGTGTCAGAGAGTGTCAGAGAGTGATAGAGAGTGTCCGAGAGTGTCTGAGAGTGACAGAGAGTGTCAGAGAGTGTCAGAGAGTGTCAGAGAGTGATATAGAGTGTCAGAGAGTGTCAGAGAGTGTCAGAGATTGATAGAGAGTGTCTGATGGTGTCTGAGAGTGTCAGAGAGTGTCAGAGAGTGATAGAGAGTGTCGGAGAGTGTCAGAGTGTGTCAGAGAGTGTAAGAGAGTGATAGAGAGTGATAGAGAGTGTCAGAGAGTGTCAGAGAGTGTCAAAGAGTGTCTGAGAGTGACAGAGAGGGATAGAGAGAGATAGATAGTGTCAGAGAGTGATAGAGAATGTCTGAGAGTGTCTGTGAGAGTCAGAGAGTGTCAGAGTGTGTCAGAGCGTGATAGAGAGTGATAGAGTGTGATAGAGAGTGATAGAGAGTGATAGAGTGTGATAGCGAGTATCAGAGAGTGTCATAGTGTGATAGAGAGTGTCAGAGAGTGTCAGAGTGTGTCAGAGAGTGTCAGAGAGTGATAGAGAGTGTCCGAGAGTGTCTGAGAGTGACAGAGAGTGATAGAGAGTGTCAGAGAGTGATAGAGAGTGATAGAGAGTGATAGAGAGTGTCAGAGAGTGTCAGAGAGTGATAGTGAGTGTCAGAGAGTGTCAGAGAGTGATAGAGAGAGTCAGAGAGTGATAGAGCGTGTCTGAGAAAGTCAGAATAAGATAGAGAGTGTCAGAGAGTGTCAGAGATTGATAGAGAGTGTCTGAGAGTGACAGAGAGTGCCTGAGTGTCACTGTGAGTCAGAGAGTGATAGAGAGTGTCTGAGAGTGACAGAGAGTGACAAAGAGTGTCAGAGAGTGTCAGAGAGTGATGGAGAGTGTCTGAGAGTGACAGAGAGTGTCTGAGAGTGTCAGTGAATATCAGAGAGTGATAGAGAGTGTCTGAGAGTGTCAGAGTGTGTCAGAGAGTGTCAGAGTGTGATAGAGATTGTCAGAGAGTGGTAGAGAGAGTCTGAGAGGGTCAGAGAGTGATAGAGAGTGTCTGAGAGTGTCAGAGAGTGTCAGAGTATGTCAGAATGCTGTCAGAGAGTGTCAGAGAATGATAGAGGGTGATAGAGAGTGTCAGAGAGTGTCAGAGAGTGATAGAGACTGACAGAGAGTGTCTGATAGTGTCAGAGAGTGTCAGGGAGTCATAGAGAGTTATAGAGAGTGTCTGAGACCGTCAGAGAGCGTCAGAGTGTGTCACAGTGTGTCAGAGAGTGATAGAGATTGAAAGAGAGTGTCAGATAGTGTCAGAGTGTGTCAGAGAGTGTCTGAGAGTGATAGAGAGTGTCTGAGAGTGATAGAGAGTGTCTGAGAGTGTCAGAGAGAGTCAGAGTGTGTCAGAGATTGAGAGAGAGTGTCAGAGTGTGTTTGAGTGTGTCAGAGAGTGTCAGAGAGTGATAGAGATTGTTTGAGAGTGTCAGAGTGTGACAGAGAGTGTCAGAGAGTGATAGAGAGTGATGGAGAGTGTCAGAGAGTGATAGAGAGTGTCAGAGATTGATGGAGAGTGTCTGAAATTGTCAGAGAGTGTCAGAGAGTGATAGAGAGTATCAGAGAGTGTCAGAGTGTGTCAGAGAGTGTCAGAGAGAGATAGAGAGTGATAGAGAGTGTCAGAGAGTGTCATAGAGTGTCTGAGAGTGACAGAGAGGGATAGAGAGTGATAGATAGTGTCAGAGAGTGATAGAGAATGTCTGAGAGTGTCTGTGAGTGTCAGAGAGTGATACAGAGGGATAGAGAGTGTCAGAGAGTGTCATAGAGTGATAGAGAGTGTCAGAGTGTGTCAGAGAGTGATAGAAAGTGATTGAGTATGTCAGCGAGTGTCAGAGAGCGACAGAGAGTGTCAGAGAGTGATAGAGAGTTTCAGAGAGTGATAGAGAGTGTCTGAGAGTGTCTGAGAGTGTCAGTGAGTGTCAGAGAGTGATAGAGAGTGTCTGAGAGTGTCAGTGAGTGATGGAGAGTGATAGAGAGCCTCTGAGAGTGTCAGAGAGTGTCAGAGTGTGATAGAGAGTGTCAGAGAGTGATAGAGAGTGTCAGAGAGTTATAGAGAGTGATAGAGAGCCTCTGAGAGTGTCAGAGTGTTTCAAATAGTGTCAGAGAGTTTCAGAGTATGTCAGAGTGTGTCAGAGGGTGTCAGAGAGTGTCAGAGAGTGATAGAGAGTGTCAGAGAGTGCCATAGAGTGCTGGAGAGTGTCCGAGAGTGTCTGAGAGTTACAGAGAGTGATAGAGAGTGTCAGAGAGTGATAGAGAGTGATAGAGAGTGATAGAGAGTGTCAGAGAGTGTCAGAGTGTCAGAGAGTGATAGTGAGTGTCAGAGAGTGTCAGAGAGTGATAGAGAGTGTCTGAGAGTGTCAGAGAGTGTCAGAGAGTGTCAGAGATTGATAGAGAGTGTCAGAGAGTGTCAGAGTGTGTCGGAGAGTTTTAGAGAGTGATAGAGAGTGTCAGAGTGTGTCAGAGAGTGACAGAGAGTGATAGAGAGTGTCAGAGAGTGATAGAGAGTGATAGAGAGTGATAAAGAGTGTCAGAGAGTGTCAGAGAGTGATAGTGAGTGTCAGAGAGTGATAGAGAGTGTCTGAGAGTGTCAGAGAGTGTCAGAGAGTGTCAGAGAGTGTCAGAGATTGATAGAGAGTGTCAGAGAGTGACAGAGTGTGTCGGAGAGTTTTAGAGAGTGATAGAGAGTGTCAGAGTGTGTCTGAGTGTGTCAGAGAATGTCAGAGTGTGATAGAGAGAGTCAGAGAGTGATAGAGCGTGTCTGAGAATGTCAGAATAAGATAGAGAGTGTCAGAGAGTGTCAGAGATTGATAGAGAGTGTCTGAGAGTGACAGAGAGTGCCTAAGAGTGTCACTGAGAGTCAGAGAGTGATAGAGAGTGTCTGAGAGTGACAGAGAGTGACAAAGAGTGTCTGAGAGTGTCAGAGAGTGATGGAGTGTGTCTGAGAGTGACAGAGAGTGTCTGAGAGTGTCAGTGAATATCAGAGAGTGATAGAGAGTGTCTGAGAGTGTCAGAGTGTGTCAGAGAGTGTCAGAGTGTGATAGAGATTGTCAGAGAGTGGTAGAGAGAGTCTGAGAGGGTCAGAGAGTGATAGAGAGTGTCTGAGAGTGTCAGAGAGTGTCAGAGTATGTCAGAATGCTGTCAGAGAGTGTCAGAGAATGATAGTGGGTGATAGAGAGTGTCAGAGAGTGTCAGAGAGTGATAGAGACTGACAGAGAGTGTCTGATAGTGTCAGAGAGTGTCAGGGAGTCATAGAGAGTTATAGAGAGTGTCTGAGACCGTCAGAGAGCGTCAGAGTGTGTCAGAGTGTGTCAGAGAGTGATAGAGAGTGAAAGAGACTGTCAGAGAGTGTCAGAGTGTGTCAGAGAGTGTCAGCGTGTGTCAGATTGTGTCACAGAATGATAGATTGTGTCAGAGAGTGATAGAGAATGTCTGAGAGTGTCAGAGAGTGTCAAAGAGTGATAGAGAGTGATAGAGAGTGTCAGAGGGTGTCAGAGAGTGTCAGAGAGTGATAGAGAGTGTCAGAGAGTGTCAAAGAGTGTCTGAGAGTGACGGAGAGGGATAGAGAGTGATAGAGAGTGTCAGAGAGCGATAGAGAATGTCTGAGAGTGTCTGTGAGTGTCAGAGAGTGTCAGAGTGTGTCAGAGAGTGATAGAGAGTGATAGAGTGTGGTAGAGTGTGATAGAGAGTATCAGAGAGTGTCAGAGAGTGTCAGAGTGTGATAGAGAGTGTCAGAGAGTGTCAGAGAGTGATAGAGAGTGTCCGAGAGTGTCTGAGAGTGACAGAGAGTGTCAGAGAGTGTCAGAGAGTGTCAGAGAGTGATATAGAGTGTCAGAGAGTGTCAGAGAGTGTCAGAGATTGATAGAGAGTGTCTGATGGTGTCAGAGAGTGTCAGAGAGTGTCAGAGAGTGTCAGAGAGTGATAGAGAGTGTCGGAGAGTGTCGGAGAGTGTCAGAGTGTGTCAGTGAGTGTAAGAGAGTGGTAGAGAGTGATAGAGAGTGTCAGAGAGTGTCAGAGTGTGTCAAAGAGTGTCTGAGAGTGACAGAGAGGGATAGAGAGAGATAGATAGTGTCAGAGAGTGATAGAGAATGTCTGAGAGTGTCTGTGAGAGTCAGAGAGTGTCAGAGTGTGTCAGAGCGTGATAGAGAGTGATAGAGTGTGATAGAGAGTGATAGAGAGTGATAGAGTGTGATAGCGAGTATCAGAGAGTGTCATAGTGTGATAGAGAGTGTCAGAGAGTGTCAGAGTGTGTCAGAGAGTGTCAGAGAGTGATAGAGAGTGTCCGAGAGTGTCTGAGAGTGACAGAGAGTGATAGAGAGTGTCAGAGAGTGATAGAGAGTGATAGAGAGTGTCAGAGAGTGTCAGAGAGTGTCAGAGAGTGTCAGAGAGTGATAGTGAGTGTCAGAGAGTGTCAGAGAGTGATAGAGAGTGTCTGAGAGTGTCAGAGAGTGTCAGAGAGTGTCAGAGAGTGTCAGAGATTGATAGAGAGTGTCAGAGAGTGTCAGAGTGTGTCGGAGAGTTTTACAGAGTGATAGAGCGTGTCAGAGTGTGTCAGAGAGTGTCAGAGAGTGATAGAGAGTGATGGAGAGTGTCAGAGAGTGATAGAGAGTGTCAGAGATTGATGGAGAGTGTCTGAAAGTGTCAGAGAGTGATAAAGAGTGTCAGAGTGTGTCAGAGAATGTCAGAGAGTGATAGAGAGAGTCAGAGAGTGATAGAGCGTGTCTGAGAAAGTCAGAATAAGATAGAGAGTGTCAGAGAGTGTCAGAGATTGATAGAGAGTGTCTGAGAGTGACAGAGAGTGCCTGAGTGTCACTGTGAGTCAGAGAGTGATAGAGAGTGTCTGAGAGTGACAGAGAGTGACAAAGAGTGTCAGAGAGTGTCAGAGAGTGATGGAGAGTGTCTGAGAGTGACAGAGAGTGTCTGAGAGTGTCAGTGAATATCAGAGAGTGATAGAGAGTGTCTGAGAGTGTCAGAGTGTGTCAGAGAGTGTCAGAGAGTGTCAGAGTGTGATAGAGATTGTCAGAGAGTGGTAGAGAGAGTCTGAGAGGGTCAGAGAGTGATAGAGAGTGTCTGAGAGTGTCAGAGAGTGTCAGAGTATGTCAGAATGCTGTCAGAGAGTGTCAGAGAATGATAGAGGGTGATAGAGAGTGTCAGAGAGTGTCAGAGAGTGATAGAGACTGACAGAGAGTGTCTGATAGTGTCAGAGAGTGTCAGGGAGTCATAGAGAGTTATAGAGAGTGTCTGAGACCGTCAGAGAGCGTCAGAGTGTGTCACAGTGTGTCAGAGAGTGATAGAGATTGAAAGAGAGTGTCAGATAGTGTCAGAGTGTGTCAGAGAGTGTCTGAGAGTGATAGAGAGTGTCTGAGAGTGATAGAGAGTGTCTGAGAGTGTCAGAGAGAGTCAGAGTGTGTCAGAGATTGAGAGAGAGTGTCAGAGTGTGTTTGAGTGTGTCAGAGAGTGTCAGAGAGTGATAGAGATTGTTTGAGAGTGTCAGAGTGTGACAGAGAGTTTCAGAGAGTGATAGAGAGTGATGGAGAGTGTCAGAGAGTGATAGAGAGTGTCAGAGATTGATGGAGAGTGTCTGAAATTGTCAGAGAGTGTCAGAGAGTGATAGAGAGTATCAGAGAGTGTCAGAGTGTGTCAGAGAGTGTCAGAGAGAGATAGAGAGTGATAGAGAGTGTCAGAGAGTGTCATAGAGTGTCTGAGAGTGACAGAGAGGGATAGAGAGTGATAGATAGTGTCAGAGAGTGATAGAGAATGTCTGAGAGTGTCTGTGAGTGTCAGAGAGTGATACAGAGGGATAGAGAGTGTCACAGAGTGTCATTGAGTAAGAGAGTGTGTCAGAGAGAGTCAGAGAGTGATCGAGAGTGATGGAGAGTGTCAGAGCGTGTCAGAGAGTGATAGAGCGTGATTGAGAGTGTCAGAGAGTGATAGAGAGTGTCAGAGAGTGATAGAGAGTGTCACAGAGTGTCAGAGAGTGATACAGAGTGTGAAAGAGAGCGTCAGAGAGTGATAGAGTGATAGAGAGTGTCAGAGAGTGTCAGAGAGCGATAGAGAGTGTCAGAGAGTGATAGAGAGTGTCAGAGAGTGATAGAGAGTGATAGAGAGCTTCACAGAGTGTCAGAGAGTGTCAGAGTGTGTCAGAGAGTGATAGAGAGTGATAGAGAGTGTCAGAGAGTGTCATAGAGTGATAGAGAGTGTCAGAGTGTGTCAGAGAGTGATAGAAAGTGATTGAGTATGTCAGAGAGTGTCAGAGAGCGATAGAGAGTATCAGAGAGTGATATAGAGTGTCTGAGAGTGTCTGAGAGTGACAGAGAGTGAAAGAGAGTGTCTGAGAGTGTCAGTGAGTGTCAGAGAGAGATAGAGAGTGTCAGAGAGTGATAGAGAGTGTCAGAGAGTGATAGAGACTGATAGAGAGGGATAGAGAGTGTCAGCGAGTGATACGGAGTGCGAAAGAGTGTGTCTTAGAGTGTCAGAGTGTGTCAGAGAGTGTCAGAGAGTGATGGAGAGTGATAGAGAGTGTTACAGAGTTTCATTGAGTGATAGTGAGTGTCAGAGAGCGTCAGAGAGTGATAGAGAGTGATGGAGAGTGTCAGAGAGTGTCAGAGAGTGTCAGTGAGTGTCACACAGTGTCAGAGAGTGATAGAGAGTGACAGAGAGTGTCAGAGTGTGTCAGAGAGTGTCAGAGAGTGATAGAGACTGATAGAGAGGGATAGAGAGTGTCAGCGAGTGATACGGAGTGCGAAAGAGTGTGTCTTAGAGTGTCAGAGTGTGTCAGAGAGTGTCAGAGAGTGATGGAGAGTGATAGAGAGTGTTACAGAGTTTCATTGAGTGATAGAGAGTGTCAGAGAGCGTCAGAGAGTGATAGAGAGTGATGGAGAGTGTCAGAGAGTGTCAGAGAGTGATAGAGAGTGTCAGAGAGTGATAGAGAGTGATAGAGAGTGATAGAGAGCGTCAGAGAGTGTCATAGAGTGATAGAGAGGGATAGAGAGTGTCACAGAGTGTCCTTGAGTAAGAGAGAGTGTCAGAGAGTGTCAGAGTGTGAGAGAGTGATAGAGAGTGTCAGAGAGTGTCAGAGAGTGATACGGAGTGTGAAAGAGAGTGTCTTAGAGTGTCAGAGAGTGTCAGAGAGTGATGGAGAGTGATAGAGAGTGTTACAGAGTGTCATTGAGTGATAGAGAGTGTCAGAGAGCGTCAGAGAGTGATAGAGAGTGTCAGAGAGTGTCAGAGAGTGATAGAGAGTGATAGAGAATGTCAGAGAGAGATAGAGAGTGTCACAGAGTGTCAGAGAGTGATACAGAGTGTGAAAGAGAGCGTCAGAGAGTGATAGAGTGATAGAGAGTGTCAGAGAGTGTCAGAGAGTGATAGAGAGTGTCAGAGAGTGATAGAGAGTGTCAGAGAGTGATAGAGAGTGATAGAGAGCTTCACAGAGTGTCAGAGAGTGTCAGAGTGTGTCAGAGAGTGATAGAGAGTGATAGAGAGTGTCAGAGAGTGTCATAGAGTGATAGAGAGTGTCAGAGTGTGTCAGAGAGTGATAGAAAGTGATTGAGTATGTCAGCGAGTGTCAGAGAGCGACAGAGAGTGTCAGAGAGTGATAGAGAGTTTCAGAGAGTGATAGAGAGTGTCTGAGAGTGTCTGAGAGTGTCAGTGAGTGTCAGAGAGTGATAGAGAGTGTCTGAGAGTGTCAGTGAGTGATGGAGAGTGATAGAGAGCCTCTGAGAGTGTCAGAGAGTGTCAGAGTGTGATAGAGAGTGTCAGAGAGTGATAGAGAGTGTCAGAGAGTTATAGAGAGTGATAGAGAGCCTCTGAGAGTGTCAGAGTGTTTCAAATAGTGTCAGAGAGTTTCAGAGTATGTCAGAGTGTGTCAGAGGGTGTCAGAGAGTGTCAGAGAGTGATAGAGAGTGTCAGAGAGTGCCATAGAGTGCTGGAGAGTGTCCGAGAGTGTCTGAGAGTTACAGAGAGTGATAGAGAGTGTCAGAGAGTGATAGAGAGTGATAGAGAGTGATAGAGAGTGTCAGAGAGTGTCAGAGTGTCAGAGAGTGATAGTGAGTGTCAGAGAGTGTCAGAGAGTGATAGAGAGTGTCTGAGAGTGTCAGAGAGTGTCAGAGAGTGTCAGAGATTGATAGAGAGTGTCAGAGAATGTCAGAGTGTGTCGGAGAGTTTTAGAGAGTGATAGAGAGTGTCAGAGTGTGTCAGAGAGTGACAGAGAGTGATAGAGAGTGTCAGAGAGTGATAGAGAGTGATAGAGAGTGATAAAGAGTGTCAGAGAGTGTCAGAGAGTGTCAGAGAGTGATAGTGAGTGTCAGAGAGTGTCAGAGAGTGATAGAGAGTGTCTGAGAGTGTCAGAGAGTGTCAGAGAGTGTCAGAGAGTGTCAGAGATTGATAGTGAGTGTCAGAGAGTGACAGAGTGTGTCGGAGAGTTTTAGAGAGTGATAGAGAGTGTCAGAGTGTGTCTGAGTGTGTCAGAGAATGTCAGAGTGTGATAGAGAGAGTCAGAGAGTGATAGAGCGTGTCTGAGAATGTCAGAATAAGATAGAGAGTGTCAGAGAGTGTCAGAGATTGATAGAGAGTGTCTGAGAGTGACAGAGAGTGCCTAAGAGTGTCACTGAGAGTCAGAGAGTGATAGAGAGTGTCTGAGAGTGACAGAGAGTGACAAAGAGTGTCTGAGAGTGTCAGAGAGTGATGGAGTGTGTCTGAGAGTGACAGAGAGTGTCTGAGAGTGTCAGTGAATATCAGAGAGTGATAGAGAGTGTCTGAGAGTGTCAGAGTGTGTCAGAGAGTGTCAGAGAGTGTCAGAGTGTGATAGAGATTGTCAGAGAGTGGTAGAGAGAGTCTGAGAGGGTCAGAGAGTGATAGAGAGTGTCTGAGAGTGTCAGAGAGTGTCAGAGTATGTCAGAATGCTGTCAGAGAGTGTCAGAGAATGATAGAGGGTGATAGAGAGTGTCAGAGAGTGTCAGAGAGTGATAGAGACTGACAGAGAGTGTCTGATAGTGTCAGAGAGTGTCAGGGAGTCATAGAGAGTTAAAGAGAGTGTCTCAGACCGTCAGAGAGCGTCAGAGTGTGTCAGAGTGTGTCAGAGAGTGATAGAGAGTGAAAGAGACTGTCAGAGAGTGTCAGAGTGTGTCAGAGAGTGTCAGCGTGTGTCAGATTGTGTCACAGAATGATAGATTGTGTCAGAGAGTGATAGAGAATGTCTGAGAGTGTCAGAGAGTGTCAGAGAGTGATAGAGAGTGATAGAGAGTGTCAGAGAGTGCCAGAGAGTGTCAGAGAGTGATAGAGAGTTTCTGAGAGCGTCAAATAGTGTCAGAGGGTGTCAGAGAGTGTCAGAGAGTGATAGAGAGTGTCAGAGAGTGTCAAAGAGTGTCTGAGAGTGACGGAGAGGGATAGAGAGTGATAGAGAGTGTCAGAGAGCGATAGAGAATGTCTGAGAGTGTCTGTGAGTGTCAGAGAGTGTCAGAGTGTGTCAGAGAGTGATAGAGAGTGATAGAGTGTGGTAGAGTGTGATAGAGAGTATCAGAGAGTGTCAGAGAGTGTCAGAGTGTGATAGAGAGTGTCAGAGAGTGTCAGAGAGTGATAGAGAGTGTCCGAGAGTGTCTGAGAGTGACAGAGAGTGTCAGAGAGTGTCAGAGAGTGTCAGAGAGTGATATAGAGTGTCAGAGAGTGTCAGAGAGTGTCAGAGATTGATAGAGAGTGTCTGATGGTGTCAGAGAGTGTCAGAGAGTGTCAGTGAGTGTCAGAGAGTGATAGAGAGTGTCGGAGAGTGTCAGAGTGTGTCAGAGAGTGTAAGAGAGTGATAGAGAGTGATAGAGAGTGTCAGAGAGTGTCAGAGAGTGTCAAAGAGTGTCTGAGAGTGACAGAGAGGGATAGAGAGAGATAGATAGTGTCAGAGAGTGATAGAGAATGTCTGAGAGTGTCTGTGAGAGTCAGAGAGTGTCAGAGTGTGTCAGAGCGTGATAGAGAGTGATAGAGTGTGATAGAGAGTGATAGAGAGTGATAGAGTGTGATAGCGAGTATCAGAGAGTGTCATAGTGTGATAGAGAGTGTCAGAGAGTGTCAGAGTGTGTCAGAGAGTGTCAGAGAGTGATAGAGAGTGTCCGAGAGTGTCTGAGAGTGACAGAGAGTGATAGAGAGTGTCAGAGAGTGATAGAGAGTGATAAAGAGTGATAGAGAGTGTCAGAGAGTGTCAGAGAGTGATAGTGAGTGTCAGAGAGTGTCAGAGAGTGATAGAGAGTGTCTGAGAGTGTCAGAGAGTGTCAGAGAGTGTCAGAGAGTGTCAGAGATTGATAGAGAGTGTCAGAGAGTGTCAGAGTGTGTCGGAGAGTTTTACAGAGTGATAGAGCGTGTCAGAGTGTGTCAGAGAGTGTCAGAGAGTGATAGAGAGTGATGGAGAGTGTCAGAGAGTGATAGAGAGTGTCAGAGATTGATGGAGAGTGTCTGAAAGTGTCAGAGAGTGATAAAGAGTGTCAGAGTGTGTCAGAGAATGTCAGAGAGTGATAGAGAGAGTCAGAGAGTGATAGAGCGTGTCTGAGAAAGTCAGAATAAGATAGAGAGTGTCAGAGAGTGTCAGAGATTGATAGAAAGTGTCTGAGAGTGACAGAGAGTGCCTGAGTGTCACTGAGAGTCAGAGAGTGATAGAGAGTGTCTGAGAGTGACAGAGAGTGACAAAGAGTGTCAGAGAGTGTCAGAGAGTGATGGAGAGTGTCTGAGAGTGACAGAGAGTGTCTGAGAGTGTCAGTGAATATCAGAGAGTGATAGAGAGTGTCTGAGAGTGTCAGAGTGTGTCAGAGAGTGTCAGAGTGTGATAGAGATTGTCAGAGAGTGGTAGAGAGAGTCTGAGAGGGTCAGAGAGTGATAGAGAGTGTCTGAGAGTGTCAGAGAGTGTCAGAGTATGTCAGAATGCTGTCAGAGAGTGTCAGAGAATGATAGAGGGTGATAGAGAGTGTCAGAGAGTGTCAGAGAGTGATAGAGACTGACAGAGAGTGTCTGATAGTGTCAGAGAGTGTCAGGGAGTCATAGAGAGTTATAGAGAGTGTCTGAGACCGTCAGAGAGCGTCAGAGTGTGTCACAGTGTGTCAGAGAGTGATAGAGATTGAAAGAGAGTGTCAGATAGTGTCAGAGTGTGTCAGAGAGTGTCTGAGAGTGATAGAGAGTGTCTGAGAGTGATAGAGAGTGTCTGAGAGTGTCAGAGAGAGTCAGAGTGTGTCAGAGATTGAGAGAGAGTGTCAGAGTGTGTTTGAGTGTGTCAGAGAGTGTCAGAGAGTGATAGAGATTGTTTGAGAGTGTCAGAGTGTGACAGAGAGTGTCAGAGAGTGATAGAGAGTGATGGAGAGTGTCAGAGAGTGATAGAGAGTGTCAGAGATTGATGGAGAGTGTCTGAAATTGTCAGAGAGTGTCAGAGAGTGATAGAGAGTATCAGAGAGTGTCAGAGTGTGTCAGAGAGTGTCAGAGAGAGATAGAGAGTGATAGAGAGTGTCAGAGAGTGTCATAGAGTGTCTGAGAGTGACAGAGAGGGATAGAGAGTGATAGATAGTGTCAGAGAGTGATAGAGAATGTCTGAGAGTGTCTGTGAGTGTCAGAGAGTGATACAGAGGGATAGAGAGTGTCAGAGAGTGTCATAGAGTGATAGAGAGTGTCAGAGTGTGTCAGAGAGTGATAGAAAGTGATTGAGTATGTCAGCGAGTGTCAGAGAGCGACAGAGAGTGTCAGAGAGTGATAGAGAGTTTCAGAGAGTGATAGAGAGTGTCTGAGAGTGTCTGAGAGTGTCAGTGAGTGTCAGAGAGTGATAGAGAGTGTCTGAGAGTGTCAGTGAGTGATGGAGAGTGATAGAGAGCCTCTGAGAGTGTCAGAGAGTGTCAGAGTGTGATAGAGAGTGTCAGAGAGTGATAGAGAGTGTCAGAGAGTTATAGAGAGTGATAGAGAGCCTCTGAGAGTGTCAGAGTGTTTCAAATAGTGTCAGAGAGTTTCAGAGTATGTCAGAGTGTGTCAGAGGGTGTCAGAGAGTGTCAGAGAGTGATAGAGAGTGTCAGAGAGTGCCATAGAGTGCTGGAGAGTGTCCGAGAGTGTCTGAGAGTTACAGAGAGTGATAGAGAGTGTCAGAGAGTGATAGAGAGTGATAGAGAGTGATAGAGAGTGTCAGAGAGTGTCAGAGTGTCAGAGAGTGATAGTGAGTGTCAGAGAGTGTCAGAGAGTGATAGAGTGTGTCTGAGAGTGTCAGAGAGTGTCAGAGAGTGTCAGAGATTGATAGAGAGTGTCAGAGAGTGTCAGAGTGTGTCGGAGAGTTTTAGAGAGTGATAGAGAGTGTCAGAGTGTGTCAGAGAGTGACAGAGAGTGATAGAGAGTGTCAGAGAGTGATAGAGAGTGATAGAGAGTGATAAAGAGTGTCAGAGTGTCAGAGAGTGTCAGAGAGTGATAGTGAGTGTCAGAGAGTGTCAGAGAGTGATAGAGAGTGTCTGAGAGTGTCAGAGAGTGTCAGAGAGTGTCAGAGAGTGTCAGAGATTGATAGAGAGTGTCAGAGAGTGACAGAGTGTGTCGGAGAGTTTTAGAGAGTGATAGAGAGTGTCAGAGTGTGTCTGAGTGTGTCAGAGAATGTCAGAGTGTGATAGAGAGAGTCAGAGAGTGATAGAGCGTGTCTGAGAATGTCAGAATAAGATAGAGAGTGTCAGAGAGTGTCAGAGATTGATAGAGAGTGTCTGAGAGTGACAGAGAGTGCCTAAGAGTGTCACTGAGAGTCAGAGAGTGATAGAGAGTGTCTGAGAGTGACAGAGAGAGACAAAGAGTGTCTGAGAGTGTCAGAGAGTGATGGAGTGTGTCTGAGAGTGACAGAGAGTGTCTGAGAGTGTCAGTGAATATCAGAGAGTGATAGAGAGTGTCTGAGAGTGTCAGAGTGTGTCAGAGAGTGTCAGAGAGTGTCAGAGTGTGATAGAGATTGTCAGAGAGTGGTAGAGAGAGTCTGAGAGGGTCAGAGAGTGATAGAGAGTGTCTGAGAGTGTCAGAGAGTGTCAGAGTATGTCAGAATGCTGTCAGAGAGTGTCAGAGAATGATAGAGGGTGATAGAGAGTGTCAGAGAGTGTCAGAGAGTGATAGAGACTGACAGAGAGTGTCTGATAGTGTCAGAGAGTGTCAGGGAGTCATAGAGAGTTATAGAGAGTGTCTGAGACCGTCAGAGAGCGTCAGAGTGTGTCAGAGTGTGTCAGAGAGTGATAGAGAGTGAAAGAGACTGTCAGAGAGTGTCAGAGTGTGTCAGAGAGTGTCAGCGTGTGTCAGATTGTGTCACAGAATGATAGATTGTGTCAGAGAGTGATAGAGAATGTCTGAGAGTGTCAGAGAGTGTCAGAGAGTAATAGAGAGTGATAGAGAGTGTCAGAGAGTGCCAGAGAGTGTCAGAGAGTGATAGAGAGTTTCTGAGAGCGTCAAATAGTGTCAGAGGGTGTCAGAGAGTGTCAGAGAGTGATAGAGAGTGTCAGAGAGTGTCAAAGAGTGTCTGAGAGTGACGGAGAGGGATAGAGAGTGATAGAGAGTGTCAGAGAGCGATAGAGAATGTCTGAGAGTGTCTGTGAGTGTCAGAGAGTGTCAGAGTGTGTCAGAGAGTGATAGAGAGTGATAGAGAGTGATAGAGTGTGGTAGAGTGTGATAGAGAGTATCAGAGAGTGTCAGAGAGTGTCAGAGTGTGATAGAGAGTGTCAGAGAGTGTCAGAGAGTGATAGAGAGTGTCCGAGAGTGTCTGAGAGTGACAGAGAGTGTCAGAGAGTGTCAGAGAGTGTCAGAGAGTGATATAGAGTGTCAGAGAGTGTCAGAGAGTGTCAGAGATTGATAGAGAGTGTCTGATGGTGTCAGAGAGTGTCAGAGAGTGTCAGAGAGTGTCAGAGAGTGATAGAGAGTGTCGGAGAGTGTCAGAGTGTGTCAGAGAGTGTAAGAGAGTGATAGAGAGTGATAGAGAGTGTCGGAGAGTGTCAGAGTGTGTCAGAGAGTGTAAGAGAGTGATAGAGAGTGATAGAGAGTGTCAGAGAGTGTCAGAGAGTGTCAAAGAGTGTCTGAGAGTGACAGAGAGGGATAGAGAGAGATAGATAGTGTCAGAGAGTGATAGAGAATGTCTGAGAGTGTCTGTGAGAGTCAGAGAGTGTCAGAGTGTGTCAGAGCGTGATAGAGAGTGATAGAGTGTGATAGAGAGTGATAGAGAGTGATAGAGTGTGATAGCGAGTATCAGAGAGTGTCATAGTGTGATAGAGAGTGTCAGAGAGTGTCAGAGTGTGTCAGAGAGTGTCAGAGAGTGATAGAGAGTGTCCGAGAGTGTCTGAGAGTGACAGAGAGTGATAGAGAGTGACAGAGAGTGATAGAGAGTGTCAGAGAGTGATAGAGAGTGATAGAGAGTGTCAGAGAGTGTCAGAGAGTGTCAGAGAGTGTCAGAGAGTGATAGTGAGTGTCAGAGAGTGTCAGAGAGTGATAGAGAGTGTCTGAGAGTGTCAGAGAGTGTCAGAGAGTGTCAGAGAGTGTCAGAGATTGATAGAGAGTGTCAGAGAGTGTCAGAGTGTGTCGGAGAGTTTTACAGAGTGATAGAGCGTGTCAGAGTGTGTCAGAGAGTGTCAGAGAGTGATAGAGAGTGATGGAGAGTGTCAGAGAGTGATAGAGAGTGTCAGAGATTGATGGAGAGTGTCTGAAAGTGTCAGAGAGTGATAAAGAGTGTCAGAGTGTGTCAGAGAATGTCAGAGAGTGATAGAGAGAGTCAGAGAGTGATAGAGCGTGTCTGAGAAAGTCAGAATAAGATAGAGAGTGTCAGAGAGTGTCAGAGATTGATAGAGAGTGTCTGAGAGTGACAGAGAGTGCCTGAGTGTCACTGTGAGTCAGAGAGTGATAGAGAGTGTCTGAGAGTGACAGAGAGTGACAAAGAGTGTCAGAGAGTGTCAGAGAGTGATGGAGAGTGTCTGAGAGTGACAGAGAGTGTCTGAGAGTGTCAGTGAATATCAGAGAGTGATAGAGAGTGTCTGAGAGTGTCAGAGTGTGTCAGAGAGTGTCAGAGAGTGTCAGAGTGTGATAGAGATTGTCAGAGAGTGGTAGAGAGAGTCTGAGAGGGTCAGAGAGTGATAGAGAGTGTCTGAGAGTGTCAGAGAGTGTCAGAGTATGTCAGAATGCTGTCAGAGAGTGTCAGAGAATGATAGAGGGTGATAGAGAGTGTCAGAGAGTGTCAGAGAGTGATAGAGACTGACAGAGAGTGTCTGATAGTGTCAGAGAGTGTCAGGGAGTCATAGAGAGTTATAGAGAGTGTCTGAGACCGTCAGAGAGCGTCAGAGTGTGTCACAGTGTGTCAGAGAGTGATAGAGATTGAAAGAGAGTGTCAGATAGTGTCAGAGTGTGTCAGAGAGTGTCTGAGAGTGATAGAGAGTGTCTGAGAGTGATAGAGAGTGTCTGAGAGTGTCAGAGAGAGTCAGAGTGTGTCAGAGATTGAGAGAGAGTGTCAGAGTGTGTTTGAGTGTGTCAGAGAGTGTCAGAGAGTGATAGAGATTGTTTGAGAGTGTCAGAGTGTGACAGAGAGTGTCAGAGAGTGATAGAGAGTGATGGAGAGTGTCAGAGAGTGATAGAGAGTGTCAGAGATTGATGGAGAGTGTCTGAAATTGTCAGAGAGTGTCAGAGAGTGATAGAGAGTATCAGAGAGTGTCAGAGTGTGTCAGAGAGTGTCAGAGAGAGATAGAGAGTGATAGAGAGTGTCAGAGAGTGTCATAGAGTGTCTGAGAGTGACAGAGAGGGATAGAGAGTGATAGATAGTGTCAGAGAGTGATAGAGAATGTCTGAGAGTGTCTGTGAGTGTCAGAGAGTGATACAGAGGGATAGAGAGTGTCACAGAGTGTCATTGAGTAAGAAAGTGTGTCAGAGAGAGTCAGAGAGTGATCGAGAGTGATGGAGAGTGTCAGAGCGTGTCAGAGAGTGATAGAGCGTGATTGAGAGTGTCAGAGAGTGATAGAGAGTGTCAGAGAGTGATAGAGAGTGTCACAGAGTGTCAGAGAGTGATACAGAGTGTGAAAGAGAGCGTCAGAGAGTGATAGAGTGATAGAGAGTGTCAGAGAGTGTCAGAGAGCGATAGAGAGTGTCAGAGAGTGATAGAGAGTGTCAGAGAGTGATAGAGAGTGATAGAGAGCTTCACAGAGTGTCAGAGAGTGTCAGAGTGTGTCAGAGAGTGATAGAGAGTGATAGAGAGTGTCAGAGAGTGTCATAGAGTGATAGAGAGTGTCAGAGTGTGTCAGAGAGTGATAGAAAGTGATTGAGTATGTCAGAGAGTGTCAGAGAGCGATAGAGAGTATCAGAGAGTGATATAGAGTGTCTGAGAGTGTCTGAGAGTGACAGAGAGTGAAAGAGAGTGTCTGAGAGTGTCAGTGAGTGTCAGAGAGAGATAGAGAGTGTCTGAGAGTGACAGTGAGGGATAGAGAGTGAGAGAGAGCCTCTGAGAGTGTCAGAGAGTGTCAGAGTGTGATAGAGAGTGTCAGAGAGTGATAGAGAGTGTCAGAGAGTTATGGAGAGTGATAGAGAGCCTCTGAGAGTGTCAGAGTGTTTCAGAGTATGTCAGAGTGTGTCAGAGGGTGTCAGAGAGTGTCAGAGAGTGATAGAGAGTGTCAGAGAGTGTCATAGAGTGCTGGAGAGTGTCAGTGAGTGTCACACAGTGTCAGAGAGTGATAGAGAGTGACAGAGAGTGTCAGAGTGTGTCAGCGAGTGTCAGAGAGTGATAGAGAGTGATAGAGAGGGAATGAGAGTGTCAGAGAGTGATACGGAGTGTGAAAGAGAGTGTCTTAGAGTGTCAGAGTGTGTCAGAGAGTGTCAGAGAGTGATGGAGAGTGATAGAGAGTGTTACAGAGTGTCAGAGAGTGTCAGAGAGTGTCAGAGAGTGATAGTGAGTGTCAGAGAGTGTCAGAGAGTGATAGAGAGTGTCTGAGAGTGTCAGAGAGTGTCAGAGAGTGTCAGAGATTGATAGAGAGTGTCAGAGAGTGTCAGAGTATGTCGGAGAGTTTCAGAGAGTGATAGAGAGTGTCAGAGTGTTTCAGAGAGTGTCAAAGATTGATAGAGAGTGATAGAGAGTGTCAGAGAGTGTCAGAGAGTGATAGTGAGTGTCAGAGAGTGTCAGAGAGTGATAGAGAGTGTCTGAGAGTGTCAGAGAGTGTCAGAGAGTGTCAGAGAGTGTCAGAGATTGATAGAGAGTGTCAGAGAGTGTCAGAGTGTGTCGGAGAGTTTCAGAGAGTGATAGAGAGTGTCAGAGTGTGTCAGAGAGTGATGGAGAGTGATAGAGAGTGTCAGAGATTGATGGAGAGTGTCTGAAAGTGTCAGAGAGTGTCAGAGAGTGATAGAGAGTGTCAGAGAGTGTCAGAGTGTGTCAGAGAGTGTCAGAGAGTGATAGAGAGTGATAGAGAGTGTCAGAGAGTGTCAAAGAGTGTCTGAGAGTGACAGAGAGGGATAGAGAGTGATCGATAGTGTCAGAGAGTGATAGAGAATGTCTGAGAGTGTCTGTGAGTGTCAGAGAGTGTCAGAGTGTGTCAGAGAGTGATAGAGAGGGATAGAGTGTGTCACAGAGTGTCATTGAGTAAGAGAGTGTGTCAGAGAGAGTCAGAGAGTGATCGAGAGTGATAGAGAGTGTCAGAGAGTGTCAGAGAGTGTCTGAGAGTGATAGAGAGTGTCTGAGAGTGATAGAGAGTGTCTGAGAGTGTCAGAGAGAGTCAGAGAGTGTCAGAGATTGAGAGAGAGTGTCAGAGTGTGTTTGAGTGTGTCAGAGAGTGTCAGAGAGTGATAGAGATTGTTTGAGAGTGTCAGAGTGTGTCCGAGAGTGTCAGAGAGTGATAGAGAGTGATGGAGAGTGTCAGAGAGTGATAGAGAGTGTCAGAGATTGATGGAGAGTGTCTGAAATTGTCAGAGAGTGTCAGAGTGTGATAGAGAGTGTCAGAGAGTGTCAGAGTGTGTCAGAGAGTGTCAGAGAGTGATAGAGAGTGATAGAGAGTGTCAGAGATTGTCATAGAGTGTCTGAGAGTGACAGAGAGGGATAGAGAGTGATAGATAGTGTCAGAGAGTGATCGAGAGTGATAGAGAGTGTCAGAGAGTGTCAGAGAGTGATAGAGCGTGATAGAGAGTGTCAGAGAGTGTCAGAGAGTTATAGAGAGTGTCAGAGAGTGATAGAGAGTGTCACAGAGTGTCAGAGAGTGATACAGAGTGTGAAAGAGAGCGTCAGAGAGTGATAGAGTGATAGAGAGTGTCAGAGAGTGTCAGAGAGTGATAGAGAGTGTCAGAGAGTGATAGAGAGTGTCAGAGAGTGATAGAGAGTGATAGAGAGCTTCACAGACTGTCAGAGAGTGTCAGAGTGTGTCAGAGAGTGATAGAGAGTGATAGAGAGTGTCAGAGAGTGTCATAGAGTGATAGAGAGTGTCAGAGTGTGTCAGAGAGTGATAGAAAGTGATTGAGTATGTCAGAGAGTGTCAGAGAGCGATAGAGAGTGTCAGAGAGTGATAGAGAGTGTCTGAGAGTGCCTGAGAGTGACAGAGAGTGAAAGAGAGTGTCTGAGAGTGTCAGTGAGTGTCAGAGAGTGATAGAGAGTGTATGAGAGTGTCAGTGAGTGATAGAGTGTGAGAGAGAGCCTCTGAGAGTGTCAGAGAGTGTCAGAGTGTGATAGAGAGTGTCAGAGAGTGATAGAGAGTGTCAGAGAGTTATAGAGAGTGATAGAAAGCCTCTGAGAGTGTCAGAGTGTTTCAGAGTATGTCAGAGTGTTTCAGAGGGTGTCAGAGAGTGTCAGAGAGTGATAGAGACTGACAGAGAGTGTCTGATAGTGTCAGAGAGTGTCAGGGAGTCATAGAGAGTTATAGAGAGTGTCTGAGACCGTCAGAGAGCGTCAGAGTGTGTCAGAGTGTGTCAGAGAGTGATAGAGATTGAAAGAGAGTGTCAGATAGTGTCAGAGTGTGTCAGAGAGTGTCAGCGTGTGTCAGAGATTGATAGAGAGTGATAGAGAGTGTCGGAGAGTGTCAGAGAGTGATAGAGAGTGTCAGAGAGTGATAGAGAGTGACAGAGAGTGTCTGAGAGTGTCAGAGAGTTTCAGGGAGTCATAGAGAGTGATAGAGAGTTTCTGAGAGCGTCAGAGAGCGTTAGAGTGTGTCAGAGTGTGTCAGAGAGTGATAGAGAGTTTCTGAGAGCGTCAGAGAGCGTCAGAGTGTGTCAGAGTGTGTCAGAGAGTGTCAGAGTGTGTCAGAGAGTGTCAGAGAATGATAGAGAGTGATAGAGAGTGTCAGAGAGTGTCAGAGAGTTTCTGAGAGTGATAGAGAGTGTCAGAGAGTGTCTGAGAGTGACAGAGAGTGACAGAGAGTGTTAGAGAGTGTCAGAGAGTGATAGAGATTGTCAGAGAGTATCACAGAGTGATCGAGAGTGTCAGTGAGTGTCAGAGAGTTTCTGAGAGTGACAGAGAGTAATAGAGAGTGTCAGAGAGTGTCAGAGAGTGTCAGAGAGTGTCTGAGAGTGATAGAGAGTGTCTGAGAGTGATAGAGAGTGTCTGAGAGTGTCAGAGAGAGTCAGAGAGTGTCAGAGATTGAGAGAGAGTGTCAGAGTGTGTTTGAGTGTGTCAGAGAGTGTCAGAGAGTGATAGAGATTGTTTGAGAGTGTCAGAGTGTGTCCGAGAGTGTCAGAGAGTGATAGAGAGTGATGGAGAGTGTCAGAGAGTGATAGAGAGTGTCAGAGATTGATGGAGAGTGTCTGAAATTGTCAGAGAGTGTCAGAGTGTGATAGAGAGTGTCAGAGAGTGTCAGAGTGTGTCAGAGAGTGTCAGAGAGTGATAGAGAGTGATAGAGAGTGTCAGAGATTGTCATAGAGTGTCTGAGAGTGACAGAGAGGGATAGAGAGTGATAGATAGTGTCAGAGAGTGATCGAGAGTGATAGAGAGTGTCAGAGAGTGTCAGAGAGTGATAGAGCGTGATAGAGAGTGTCAGAGAGTGTCAGAGAGTTATAGAGAGTGTCAGAGAGTGATAGAGAGTGTCACAGAGTGTCAGAGAGTGATACAGAGTGTGAAAGAGAGCGTCAGAGAGTGATAGAGTGATAGAGAGTGTCAGAGAGTGTCAGAGAGTGATAGAGAGTGTCAGAGAGTGATAGAGAGTGTCAGAGAGTGATAGAGAGTGATAGAGAGCTTCACAGACTGTCAGAGAGTGTCAGAGTGTGTCAGAGAGTGATAGAGAGTGATAGAGAGTGTCAGAGAGTGTCATAGAGTGATAGAGAGTGTCAGAGTGTGTCAGAGAGTGATAGAAAGTGATTGAGTATGTCAGAGAGTGTCAGAGAGCGATAGAGAGTGTCAGAGAGTGATAGAGAGTGTCTGAGAGTGCCTGAGAGTGACAGAGAGTGAAAGAGAGTGTCTGAGAGTGTCAGTGAGTGTCAGAGAGTGATAGAGAGTGTATGAGAGTGTCAGTGAGTGATAGAGTGTGAGAGAGAGCCTCTGAGAGTGTCAGAGAGTGTCAGAGTGTGATAGAGAGTGTCAGAGAGTGATAGAGAGTGTCAGAGAGTTATAGAGAGTGATAGAAAGCCTCTGAGAGTGTCAGAGTGTTTCAGAGTATGTCAGAGTGTTTCAGAGGGTGTCAGAGAGTGTCAGAGAGTGATAGAGACTGACAGAGAGTGTCTGATAGTGTCAGAGAGTGTCAGGGAGTCATAGAGAGTTATAGAGAGTGTCTGAGACCGTCAGAGAGCGTCAGAGTGTGTCAGAGAGTGATAGAGATTGAAAGAGAGTGTCAGATAGTGTCAGAGTGTGTCAGAGAGTGTCAGCGTGTGTCAGAGATTGATAGAGAGTGATAGAGAGTGTCGGAGAGTGTCAGAGAGTGATAGAGAGTGTCAGAGAGTGATAGAGAGTGACAGAGAGTGTCTGAGAGTGTCAGAGAGTTTCAGGGAGTCATAGAGAGTGATAGAGAGTTTCTGAGAGCGTCAGAGAGCGTTAGAGTGTGTCAGAGTGTGTCAGAGAGTGATAGAGAGTTTCTGAGAGCGTCAGAGAGCGTCAGAGTGTGTCAGAGTGTGTCAGAGAGTGTCAGAGTGTGTCAGAGAGTGTCAGAGAATGATAGAGAGTGATAGAGAGTGTCAGAGAGTGTCAGAGAGTTTCTGAGAGTGACAGAGAGTGATAGAGAGTGTCAGAGAGTGTCTGAGAGTGACAGAGAGTGACAGAGAGTGTTAGAGAGTGTCAGAGAGTGATAGAGATTGTCAGAGAGTATCACAGAGTGATCGAGAGTGTCAGTGAGTGTCAGAGAGTTTCTGAGAGTGACAGAGAGTAATAGAGAGTGTCAGAGAGTGTCAGAGAGTGTCAGAGAGTGTCTGAGAGTGATAGAGAGTGTCTGAGAGTAATAGAGAGTGTCTGAGAGTGTCAGAGAGAGTCAGAGAGTGTCAGAGATTGAGAGAGAGTGTCAGAGTGTGTTTGAGTGTGTCAGAGAGTGTCAGAGAGTGATAGAGATTGTTTGAGAGTGTCAGAGTGTGTCCGAGAGTGTCAGAGAGTGATAGAGAGTGATGGAGAGTGTCAGAGAGTGATAGAGAGTGTCAGAGATTGATGGAGAGTGTCTGAAATTGTCAGAGAGTGTCAGAGTGTGATAGAGAGTGTCAGAGAGTGTCAGAGTGTGTCAGAGAGTGTCAGAGAGTGATAGAGAGTGATAGAGAGTGTCAGAGATTGTCATAGAGTGTCTGAGAGTGACAGAGAGGGATAGAGAGTGATAGATAGTGTCAGAGAGTGATAGAGAATGTCTGAGAGTGTCTGTGAGTGTCAGAGAGTGTCAGAGTGTGTCAGAGAGTGATACAGAGGGATAGAGAGTGTCACAGAGTGTCATTGAGTAAGAGAGTGTGTCAGAGAGAGTCAGAGAGTGATCGAGAGTGATAGAGAGTGTCAGAGAGTGGCAGAGAGTGATAGAGCGTGATAGAGAGTGTCAGAGAGTGATAGAGAGTGTCAGAGAGTGATAGAGAGTGTCACAGAGTGTCAGAGAGTGATACAGAGTGTGAAAGAGAGCGTCAGAGAGTGATAGAGTGATAGAGAGTGTCAGAGAGTGTCAGAGAGCGATAGAGAGTGTCAGAGAGTGATAGAGAGTGTCAGAGAGTGATAGAGAGTGATAGAGAGCTTCACAGAGTGTCAGAGAGTGTCAGAGTGTGTCAGAGAGTGATAGAGAGTGATAGAGAGTGTCAGAGAGTGTCATAGAGTGATAGAGAGTGTCAGAGTGTGTCAGAGAGTGATAGAAAGTGATTGAGCATGTCAGAGAGTGTCAGAGAGCGATAGAGAGTATCAGAGAGTGATAGAGAGTGTCTGAGAGTGTCTGAGAGTGACAGAGAGTGAAAGAGAGTGTCTGAGAGTGTCAGTGAGGGATAGAGAGTGAGAGAGAGCCTCTGAGAGTGTCAGAGAATGTCAGAGTGTGATAGAGAGTGTCAGAGAGTGATAGAGAGTGTCAGAGAGTTATGGAGAGTGATAGAGAGCCTCTGAGAGTGTCAGAGTGTTTCAGAGTATGTCAGAGTGTGTCAGAGGGTGTCAGAGAGTGTCAGAGAGTGATAGAGAGTGTCAGAGAGTGTCATAGAGTGCTGGAGAGTGTCAGTGAGTGTCACACAGTGTCAGAGAGTGATAGAGAGTGACAGAGAGTGTCAGAGTGTGTCAGCGAGTGTCAGAGAGTGATAGAGCGTGATAGAGAGGGAATGAGAGTGTCAAAGAGTGATACGGAGTGTGAAAGAGAGTGTCTTAGAGTGTCAGAGTGTGTCAGAGAGTGTCAGAGAGTGATGGAGAGTGATAGAGAGTGTTACAGAGTGTCAGAGAGTGTCAGAGAGTGTCAGAGAGTGATAGTGAGTGATAGAGAGTGTCAGAGAGTGATAGAGAGTGATAGAGAGTGATAAAGAGTGTCAGAGAGTGTCAGAGAGTGACAGAGAGTGATAGAGAGTGTCAGAGAGTGATAGAGAGTGATAGAGAGTGATAAAGAGTGTCAGAGAGTGTCAGAGAGTGTCAGAGAGTGATAGTGAGTGTCAGAGAGTGTCAGAGAGTGATAGAGAGTGTCTGAGAGTGTCAGAGAGTGTCAGAGAGTGTCAGAGAGTGTCAGAGATTGAGAGAGAGTGTCAGAGAGTGACAGAGTGTGTCGGAGAGTTTTAGAGAGTGATAGAGAGTGTCAGAGTGTGTCTGAGTGTGTCAGAGAATGTCAGAGTGTGATAGAGAGAGTCAGAGAGTGATAGAGCGTGTCTGAGAATGTCAGAATAAGATAGAGAGTGTCAGAGAGTGTCAGAGATTGATAGAGAGTGTCTGAGAGTGACAGAGAGTGCCTAAGAGTGTCACTGAGAGTCAGAGAGTGATAGAGAGTGTCTGAGAGTGACAGAGAGTGACAAAGAGTGTCTGAGAGTGTCAGAGAGTGATGGAGTGTGTCTGAGAGTGACAGAGAGTGTCTGAGAGTGTCAGTGAATATCAGAGAGTGATAGAGAGTGTCTGAGAGTGTCAGAGTGTGTCAGAGAGTGTCAGAGGGTGTCAGAGTGTGATAGAGATTGTCAGAGAGTGGTAGGGAGAGTCTGAGAGGGTCAGAGAGTGATAGAGAGTGTCTGAGAGTGTCAGAGAGTGTCAGAGTATGTCAGAATGCTGTCAGAGAGTGTCAGAGAATGATAGAGGGTGATAGAGAGTGTCAGAGAGTGTCAGAGAGTGATAGAGACTGACAGAGAGTGTCTGATAGTGTCAGAGAGTGTCAGGGAGTCATAGAGAGTTATAGAGAGTGTCTGAGACCGTCAGAGAGCGTCAGAGTGTGTCAGAGTGTGTCAGAGAGTGATAGAGAGTGAAAGAGACTGTCAGAGAGTGTCAGAGTGTGTCAGAGAGTGTCAGCGTGTGTCAGATTGTGTCACAGAATGATAGATTGTGTCAGAGAGTGATAGAGAATGTCTGAGAGTGTCAGAGAGTGTCAGAGAGTGATAGAGAGTGATAGAGAGTGTCAGAGAGTGCCAGAGAGTGTCAGAGAGTGATAGAGAGTTTCTGAGAGCGTCAAATAGTGTCAGAGGGTGTCAGAGAGTGTCAGAGAGTGATAGAGAGTGTCAGAGAGTGTCAAAGAGTGTCTGAGAGTGACGGAGAGGGATAGAGAGTGATAGAGAGTGTCAGAGAGCGATAGAGAATGTCTGAGAGTGTCTGTGAGTGTCAGAGAGTGTCAGAGTGTGTCAGAGAGTGATAGAGAGTGATAGAGTGTGGTAGAGTGTGATAGAGAGTATCAGAGAGTGTCAGAGAGTGTCAGAGTGTGATAGAGAGTGTCAGAGAGTGTCAGAGAGTGATAGAGAGTGTCCGAGAGTGTCTGAGAGTGACAGAGAGTGTCAGAGAGTGTCAGAGAGTGTCAGAGAGTGATATAGAGTGTCAGAGAGTGTCAGAGAGTGTCAGAGATTGATAGAGAGTGTCTGATGGTGTCAGAGAGTGTCAGAGAGTGTCAGAGAGTGTCAGAGAGTGATAGAGAGTGTCGGAGAGTGTCAGAGTGTGTCAGAGAGTGTAAGAGAGTGATAGAGAGTGATAGAGAGTGTCAGAGAGTGTCAGAGAGTGTCAGAGAGTGTCTGAGAGTGACAGAGAGGGATAGAGAGAGATAGATAGTGTCAGAGAGTGATAGAGAATGTCTGAGAGTGTCTGTGAGAGTCAGAGAGTGTCAGAGTGTGTCAGAGCGTGATAGAGAGTGATAGAGTGTGATAGAGAGTGATAGAGAGTGATAGAGTGTGATAGCGAGTATCAGAGAGTGTCATAGTGTGATAGAGAGTGTCAGAGAGTGTCAGAGTGTGTCAGAGAGTGTCAGAGAGTGATAGAGAGTGTCCGAGAGTGTCTGAGAGTGACAGAGAGTGATAGAGAGTGTCAGAGAGTGATAGAGAGTGATAGAGAGTGATAGAGAGTGTCAGAGAGTGTCAGAGAGTGTCAGAGAGTGATAGTGAGTGTCAGAGAGTGTCAGAGAGTGATAGAGAGTGTCTGAGAGTGTCAGAGAGTGTCAGAGAGTGTCAGAGAGTGTCAGAGATTGATAGAGAGTGTCAGAGAGTGTCAGAGTGTGTCGGAGAGTTTTACAGAGTGATAGAGCGTGTCAGAGTGTGTCAGAGAGTGTCAGAGAGTGATAGAGAGTGATGGAGAGTGTCAGAGAGTGATAGAGAGTGTCAGAGATTGATGGAGAGTGTCTGAAAGTGTCAGAGAGTGATAAAGAGTGTCAGAGTGTGTCAGAGAATGTCAGAGAGTGATAGAGAGAGTCAGAGAGTGATAGAGCGTGTCTGAGAAAGTCAGAATAAGATAGAGAGTGTCAGAGAGTGTCAGAGATTGATAGAGAGTGTCTGAGAGTGACAGAGAGTGCCTGAGTGTCACTGTGAGTCAGAGAGTGATAGAGAGTGTCTGAGAGTGACAGAGAGTGACAAAGAGTGTCAGAGAGTGTCAGAGAGTGATGGAGAGTGTCTGAGAGTGACAGAGAGTGTCTGAGAGTGTCAGTGAATATCAGAGAGTGATAGAGAGTGTCTGAGAGTGTCAGAGTGTGTCAGAGAGTGTCAGAGAGTGTCAGAGTGTGATAGAGATTGTCAGAGAGTGGTAGAGAGAGTCTGAGAGGGTCAGAGAGTGATAGAGAGTGTCTGAGAGTGTCAGAGAGTGTCAGAGTATGTCAGAATGCTGTCAGAGAGTGTCAGAGAATGATAGAGGGTGATAGAGAGTGTCAGAGAGTGTCAGAGAGTGATAGAGACTGACAGAGAGTGTCTGATAGTGTCAGAGAGTGTCAGGGAGTCATAGAGAGTTATAGAGAGTGTCTGAGACCGTCAGAGAGCGTCAGAGTGTGTCACAGTGTGTCAGAGAGTGATAGAGATTGAAAGAGAGTGTCAGATAGTGTCAGAGTGTGTCAGAGAGTGTCTGAGAGTGATAGAGAGTGTCTGAGAGTGATAGAGAGTGTCTGAGAGTGTCAGAGAGAGTCAGAGTGTGTCAGAGATTGAGAGAGAGTGTCAGAGTGTGTTTGAGTGTGTCAGAGAGTGTCAGAGAGTGATAGAGATTGTTTGAGAGTGTCAGAGTGTGACAGAGAGTGTCAGAGAGTGATAGAGAGTGATGGAGAGTGTCAGAGAGTGATAGAGAGTGTCAGAGATTGATGGAGAGTGTCTGAAATTGTCAGAGAGTGTCAGAGAGTGATAGAGAGTATCAGAGAGTGTCAGAGTGTGTCAGAGAGTGTCAGAGAGAGATAGAGAGTGATAGAGAGTGTCAGAGAGTGTCATAGAGTGTCTGAGAGTGACAGAGAGGGATAGAGAGTGATAGATAGTGTCAGAGAGTGATAGAGAATGTCTGAGAGTGTCTGTGAGTGTCAGAGAGTGATACAGAGGGATAGAGAGTGTCACAGAGTGTCATTGAGTAAGAGAGTGTGTCAGAGAGAGTCAGAGAGTGATCGAGAGTGATGGAGAGTGTCAGAGCGTGTCAGAGAGTGATAGAGCGTGATTGAGAGTGTCAGAGAGTGATAGAGAGTGTCAGAGAGTGATAGAGAGTGTCACAGAGTGTCAGAGAGTGATACAGAGTGTGAAAGAGAGCGTCAGAGAGTGATAGAGTGATAGAGAGTGTCAGAGAGCGATAGAGAGTGTCAGAGAGTGATAGAGAGTGTCAGAGAGTGATAGAGAGTGATAGAGAGCTTCACAGAGTGTCAGAGAGTGTCAGAGTGTGTCAGAGAGTGATAGAGAGTGATAGAGAGTGTCAGAGAGTGTCATAGAGTGATAGAGAGTGTCAGAGTGTGTCAGAGAGTGATAGAAAGTGATTGAGTATGTCAGAGAGTGTCAGAGAGCGATAGAGAGTATCAGAGAGTGATATAGAGTGTCTGAGAGTGTCTGAGAGTGACAGAGAGTGAAAGAGAGTGTCTGAGAGTGTCAGTGAGTGTCAGAGAGAGATAGAGAGTGTCTGAGAGTGTCAGTGAGGGATAGAGAGTGAGAGAGAGCCTCTGAGAGTGTCAGAGAGTGTCAGAGAGTGATAGAGAGTGTCAGAGAGTGTCATAGAGTGCTGGAGAGTGTCAGTGAGTGTCACACAGTGTCAGAGAGTGATAGAGAGTGACAGAGAGTGTCAGAGTGTGTCAGCGAGTGTCAGAGAGTGATAGAGAGTGATAGAGAGGGAATGAGAGTGTCAGAGAGTGATACGGAGTGTGAAAGAGAGTGTCTTAGAGTGTCAGAGTGTGTCAGAGAGTGTCAGAGAGTGATGGAGAGTGATAGAGAGTGTTACAGAGTGTCAGAGAGTGTCAGAGAGTGTCAGAGAGTGATAGTGAGTGTCAGAGTGTGTCAGAGAGTGATAGAGAGTGTCTGAGAGTGTCAGAGAGTGTCAGAGAGTGTCAGAGATTGATAGAGAGTGTCAGAGAGTGTCAGAGTATGTCGGAGAGTTTCAGAGAGTGATAGAGAGTGTCAGAGTGTTTCAGAGAGTGTCAAAGAGTGATAGAGAGTGATAGAGAGTGTCAGAGAGTGTCAGAGAGTGATAGTGAGTGTCAGAGAGTGTCAGAGAGTGATAGAGAGTGTCTGAGAGTGTCAGAGAGTGTCAGAGAGTGTCAGAGAGTGTCAGAGATTGATAGAGAGTGTCAGAGAGTGTCAGAGTGTGTCGGAGAGTTTCAGAGAGTGATAGAGAGTGTCAGAGTGTGTCAGAGAGTGATGGAGAGTGATAGAGAGTGTCAGAGATTGATGGAGAGTGTCTGAAAGTGTCAGAGAGTGTCAGAGAGTGATAGAGAGTGTCAGAGAGTGTCAGAGTGTGTCAGAGAGTGTCAGAGAGTGATAGAGAGTGATAGAGAGTGTCAGAGAGTGTCAAAGAGTGTCTGAGAGTGACAGAGAGGGATAGAGAGTGATCGATAGTGTCAGAGAGTGATAGAGAATGTCTGAGAGTGTCTGTGAGTGTCAGAGAGTGTCAGAGTGTGTCAGAGAGTGATAGAGAGGGATAGAGTGTGTCACAGAGTGTCATTGAGTAAGAGAGTGAGTCAGAGAGAGTCAGAGAGTGATCGAGAGTGATAGAGAGTGTCAGAGAGTGTCAGAGAGTGATAGAGCGTGATAGAGAGTGTCAGAGAGTGTCAGAGAGTTATAGAGAGTGTCAGAGAGTGATAGAGAGTGTCACAGAGTGTCAGAGAGTGATACAGAGTGTGAAAGAGAGCGTCAGAGAGTGATAGAGTGATAGAGAGTATCAGAGAGTGTCAGAGAGTGATAGAGAGTGTCAGAGAGTGATAGAGAGTGTCAGAGAGTGATAGAGAGTGATAGAGAGCTTCACAGACTGTCAGAGAGTGTCAGAGTGTGTCAGAGAGTGATAGAGAGTGATAGAGAGTGTCAGAGAGTGTCATAGAGTGATAGAGAGTGTCAGAGTGTGTCAGAGAGTGATAGAAAGTGATTGAGTATGTCAGAGAGTGTCAGAGAGCGATAGAGAGTGTCAGAGAGTGATAGAGAGTGTCTGAGAGTGCCTGAGAGTGACAGAGAGTGAAAGAGAGTGTCTGAGAGTGTCAGTGAGTGTCAGAGAGTGATAGAGAGTGTCTGAGAGTGTCAGTGAGTGATAGAGTGTGAGAGAGAGCCTCTGAGAGTGTCAGAGAGTGTCAGAGTGTGATAGAGAGTGTCAGAGAGTGATAGAGAGTGTCAGAGAGTTATAGAGAGTGATAGAAAGCCTCTGAGAGTGTCAGAGTGTTTCAGAGTATGTCAGAGTGTTTCAGAGGGTGTCAGAGAGTGTCAGAGAGTGATAGAGACTGACAGAGAGTGTCTGATAGTGTCAGAGAGTGTCAGGGAGTCATAGAGAGTTATAGAGAGTGTCTGAGACCGTCAGAGAGCGTCAGAGTGTGTCAGAGTGTGTCAGAGAGTGATAGAGATTGAAAGAGAGTGTCAGATAGTGTCAGAGTGTGTCAGAGAGTGTCAGCGTGTGTCAGAGATTGATAGAGAGTGATAGAGAGTGTCGGAGAGTGTCAGAGAGTGATAGAGAGTGTCAGAGAGTGATAGAGAGTGACAGAGAGTGTCTGAGAGTGTCAGAGAGTTTCAGGGAGTCATAGAGAGTGATAGAGAGTTTCTGAGAGCGTCAGAGAGCGTTAGAGTGTGTCAGAGTGTGTCAGAGAGTGATAGAGAGTTTCTGAGAGCGTCAGAGAGCGTCAGAGTGTGTCAGAGTGCGTCAGAGAGTGTCAGAGTGTGTCAGAGAGTGTCAGAGAATGATAGAGAGTGATAGAGAGTGTCAGAGAGTGTCAGAGAGTTTCTGAGAGTGACAGAGAGTGATAGAGAGTGTCAGAGAGTGTCTGAGAGTGACAGAGAGTGACAGAGAGTGTTAGAGAGTGTCAGAGAGTGATAGAGATTGTCAGAGAGTATCACAGAGTGATCGAGAGTGTCAGTGAGTGTCAGAGAGTTTCTGAGAGTGACAGAGAGTAATAGAGAGTGTCAGAGAGTGTCAGAGAGTGTCAGAGAGTGTCTGAGAGTGATAGAGAGTGTCTGAGAGTGATAGAGAGTGTCTGAGAGTGTCAGAGAGAGTCAGAGAGTGTCAGAGATTGAGAGAGAGTGTCAGAGTGTGTTTGAGTGTGTCAGAGAGTGTCAGAGAGTGATAGAGATTGTTTGAGAGTGTCAGAGTGTGTCCGAGAGTGTCAGAGAGTGATAGAGAGTGATGGAGAGTGTCAGAGAGTGATAGAGAGTGTCAGAGATTGATGGAGAGTGTCTGAAATTGTCAGAGAGTGTCAGAGTGTGATAGAGAGTGTCAGAGAGTGTCAGAGTGTGTCAGAGAGTGTCAGAGAGTGATAGAGAGTGATAGAGAGTGTCAGAGATTGTCATAGAGTGTCTGAGAGTGACAGAGAGGGATAGAGAGTGATAGATAGTGTCAGAGAGTGATAGAGAATGTCTGAGAGTGTCTGTGAGTGTCAGAGAGTGTCAGAGTGTGTCAGAGAGTGATACAGAGGGATAGAGAGTGTCACAGACTGTCATTGAGTAAGAGAGTGTGTCAGAGAGAGTCAGAGAGTGATCGAGAGTGATAGAGAGTGTCAGAGAGTGATAGAGCGTGATAGAGAGTGTCAGAGAGTGATAGAGAGTGTCAGAGAGTGATAGAGAGTGTCACAGAGTGTCAGAGAGTGATACAGAGTGTGAAAGAGAGCGTCAGAGAGTGATAGAGTGATAGAGAGTGTCAGAGAGTGTCAGAGAGCGATAGAGAGTGTCAGAGAGTGATAGAGAGTGTCAGAGAGTGATAGAGAGTGATAGAGAGCTTCACAGAGTGTCAGAGAGTGTCAGAGTGTGTCAGAGAGTGATAGAGAGTGATAGAGAGTGTCAGAGAGTGTCATAGAGTGATAGAGAGTGTCAGAGTGTGTCAGAGAGTGATAGAAAGTGATTGAGCATGTCAGAGAGTGTCAGAGAGCGATAGAGAGTATCAGAGAGTGATAGAGAGTGTCTGAGAGTGTCTGAGAGTGACAGAGAGTGAAAGAGAGTGTCTGAGAGTGTCAGTGAGGGATAGAGAGTGAGAGAGAGCCTCTGAGAGTGTCAGAGAATGTCAGAGTGTGATAGAGAGTGTCAGAGAGTGATAGAGAGTGTCAGAGAGTTATGGAGAGTGATAGAGAGCCTCTGAGAGTGTCAGAGTGTTTCAGAGTATGTCAGAGTGTGTCAGAGGGTGTCAGAGAGTGTCAGAGAGTGATAGAGAGTGTCAGAGAGTGTCATAGAGTGCTGGAGAGTGTCAGTGAGTGTCACACAGTGTCAGAGAGTGATAGAGAGTGACAGAGAGTGTCAGAGTGTGTCAGCGAGTGTCAGAGAGTGATAGAGCGTGATAGAGAGGGAATGAGAGTGTCAAAGAGTGATACGGAGTGTGAAAGAGAGTGTCTTAGAGTGTCAGAGTGTGTCAGAGAGTGTCAGAGAGTGATGGAGAGTGATAGAGAGTGTTACAGAGTGTCAGAGAGTGTCAGAGAGTGTCAGAGAGTGATAGTGAGTGTCAGAGAGTGTCAGAGAGTGATAGAGAGTGTCTGAGAGTGTCAGAGAGTGTCAGAGATTGATAGAGAGTGTCAGAGAGTGTCAGAGTATGTCGGAGAGTTTCAGAGAGTGATAGAGAGTGTCAGAGTGTTTCAGAGACTGTCAAAGAGTGATAGAGAGTGATAGAGACTGTCAGAGAGTGTCAGAGAGTGATAGTCAGTGGCAGAGAGTGTCAGAGAGTGATAGAGAGTGTCTGAGAGTGTCAGAGAGTGTCAGAGAGTGTCAGAGAGTGTCAGAGATTGATAGAGAGTGTCAGAGAGTGTCAGAGTGTGTCGGAGAGTTTCAGAGAGTGATAGAGAGTGTCAGAGTGTGTCAGAGAGTGATGGAGAGTGATAGAGAGTCTCAGAGATTGATGGAGAGTGTCTGAAAGTGTCAGAGAGTGTCAGAGAGTGATAGAGAGTGTCAGAGAGTGTCAGAGTGTGTCAGAGAGTGTCAGAGAGTGATAGAGAGTGATAGAGAGTGTCAGAGAGTGTCAAAGAGTGTCTGAGAGTGACAGAGAGGGATAGAGAGAGATAGATAGTGTCAGAGAGTGATAGAGAATGTCTGAGAGTATCTGTGAGTGTCAGAGAGTGTCAGAGTGTGTCAGAGAGTGATAGAGAGGGTCTGAGAGTGTCAGAGAGTGTCAGAGATTGATAGAGAGTGTCAGAGAGTGTCAGAGTATGTCGGAGAGTTTCAGAGAGTGATAGAGAGTGTCAGAGTGTTTCAGAGACTGTCAAAGAGTGATAGAGAGTGATAGAGACTGTCAGAGAGTGTCAGAGAGTGATAGTCAGTGGCAGAGAGTGTCAGAGAGTGATAGAGAGTGTCAGAGAGTGTCAGAGATTGATAGAGAGTGTCAGAGAGTGTCAGAGTGTGTCGGAGAGTTTCAGAGAGTGATAGAGAGTGTCAGAGTGTGTCAGAGAGTGATGGAGAGTGATAGAGAGTGTCAGAGATTGATGGAGAGTGTCTGAAAGTGTCAGAGAGTGTCAGAGAGTGATAGAGAGTGTCAGAGAGTGTCAGAGTGTGTCAGAGAGTGTCAGAGAGTGATAGAGAGTGATAGAGAGTGTCAGAGAGTGTCAAAGAGTGTCTGAGAGTGACAGAGAGGGATAGAGAGTGATAGATAGTGTCAGAGAGTGATAGAGAATGTCTGAGAGTGTCTGTGAGTGTCAGAGAGTGTCAGAGTGTGTCAGAGAGTGATAGAGAGGGATAGAGTGTGTCACAGAGTGTCATTGAGTAAGAGAGTGTGTCAGAGAGAGTCAGAGAGTGATCGAGAGTGATAGAGAGTGTCAGAGAGTGTCAGAGAGTGATAGAGCGTGATAGAGAGTGTCAGAGAGTGTCAGAGAGTTATAGAGAGTGTCAGAGAGTGATAGAGAGTGTCACAGAGTGTCAGAGAGTGATACAGAGTGTGAAAGAGAGCGTCAGAGAGTGATAGAGTGATAGAGAGTGTCAGAGAGTGTCAGAGAGTGATAGAGAGTGTCAGAGAGTGATAGAGAGTGTCAGAGAGTGATAGAGAGTGATAGAGAGATTCACAGACTGTCAGAGAGTGTCAGAGTGTGTCAGAGAGTGATAGAGAGTGATAGAGAGTGTCAGAGAGTGTCATAGAGTGATAGAGAGTGCCTGAGAGTGACAGAGAGTGAAAGAGAGTGTCTGAGAGTGTCAGTGAGTGTCAGAGAGTGATAGAGAGTGTCTGAGAGTGTCAGTGAGTGATAGAGTGTGAGAGAGAGCCTCTGAGAGTGTCAGAGAGTGTCAGAGTGTGATAGAGAGTGTCAGAGAGTGATAGAGAGTGTCAGAGAGTGTCAGAGTGTGTCAGAGAGTGTCAGAGAGTGATAGAGAGTGATAGAGAGTGTCAGAGAGTGTCAAAGAGTGTCTGAGAGTGACAGAGAGGGATAGAGAGTGATAGATAGTGTCAGAGAGTGATAGAGAATGTCTGAGAGTGTCTGTGAGTGTCAGAGAGTGTCAGAGTGTGTCAGAGAGTGATAGAGAGGGATAGAGTGTGTCACAGAGTGTCATTGAGTAAGAGAGTGTGTCAGAGAGAGTCAGAGAGTGATCGAGAGTGATAGAGAGTGTCAGAGAGTGTCAGAGAGTGATAGAGCGTGATAGAGAGTGTCAGAGAGTGTCAGAGAGTTATAGAGAGTGTCAGAGAGTGATAGAGAGTGTCACAGAGTGTCAGAGAGTGATACAGACTGTGAAAGAGAGCGTCAGAGAGTGATAGAGTGATAGAGAGTGTCAGAGAGTGTCAGAGAGTGATAGAGAGTGTCAGAGAGTGATAGAGAGTGTCAGAGAGTGATAGAGAGTGATAGAGAGCTTCACAGACTGTCACAGAGTGTCAGAGTGTGTCAGAGAGTGATAGAGAGTGATAGAGAGTGTCAGAGAGTGTCATAGAGTGATAGAGAGTGCCTGAGAGTGACAGAGAGTGAAAGAGAGTGTCTGAGAGTGTCAGTGAGTGTCAGAGAGTGATAGAGAGTGTCTGAGAGTGTCAGTGAGTGATAGAGTGTGAGAGAGAGCCTCTGAGAGTGTCAAAGAGTGTCAGAGTGTGATAGAGAGTGTCAGAGAGTGATAGAGAGTGTCAGAGAGTTATAGAGAGTGATAGAGAGCCTCTGAGAGTGTCAGAGTGTTTCAGAGTATGTCAGAGTGTTTCAGAGGGTGTCAGAGAGTGTCAGAGAGTGATAGAGAGTGTCAGAGAGTGTCATAGAGTGCTGGAGAGTGTCAGTGAGTGTCACACAGTGTCAGAGAGTGATAGAGAGTGACAGAGAGTGTCAGAGTGTGTCAGAGAGTGTCAGAGAGTGATAGAGAGTGATAAAGAGGGATAGAGAGTGTCAGAGAGTGATGGAGAGTGATAGAGAGTGTTACAGAGTGTCATTGAGTGATAGAGAGTGTCAGAGTGTGTCAGAGAGTGATAGAAAGTGATTGAGTATGTCAGAGAGTGTCAGAGAGCGATAGAGAGTATCAGAGAGTGATAGAGAGTGTCAGAGTGTGTCAGAGAGTGTCAGAGAGTGATAGAGAGTGATAAAGAGGGATAGAGAGTGTCAGAGAGTGATGGAGAGTGATAGAGAGTGTTACAGAGTGTCATTGAGTGATAGAGAGTGTCAGAGTGTGTCAAAGAGTGATAGAGAGGGATAGAGTGTGTCACAGAGTGTCATTGAGTAAGAGAGTGTGTCAGAGAGAGTCAGAGAGTGATCGAGAGTGATAGAGAGTGTCAGAGAGTGTCAGAGAGTGATAGAGAGTTATAGAGAGTGTCAGAGAGTGATAGAGAGTGTCACAGAGTGTCAGAGAGTGATACAGAGTGTGAAAGAGAGCGTCAGAGAGTGATAGAGTGATAGAGAGAGTCAGAGAGTGTCAGAGAGTGATAGAGAGTGTCAGAGAGTGATAGAGAGTGTCAGAGAGTGATAGAGAGTGATAGAGAGCTTCACAGACTGTCAGAGAGTGTCAGAGTGTGTCAGAGAGTGATAGAGAGTGATAGAGAGTGTCAGAGAGTGTCATAGAGTGATAGAGAGTGTCAGAGTGTGTCAGAGAGTGATAGAAAGTGATTGAGTATGTCAGAGAGTGTCAGAGAGCGATAGAGAGTATCAGAGAGTGATAGAGAGTGTCTGAGAGTGCCTGAGAGTGACAGAGAGTGAAAGAGAGTTTCTGAGAGTGTCAGTGAGTTTCAGAGAGTGATAGAGAGTGTCTGAGAGTGTCAGTGAGTGATAGAGTGTGAGAGAGAGCCTCTGAGAGTGTCAGAGAGTGTCAGAGTGTGATAGAGAGTGTCAGAGAGTGATAGAGAGTGTCAGAGAGTTATAGAGAGTGATAGAGAGCCTCTGAGAGTGTCAGAGTGTTTCAGAGTATGTCAGAGTGTGTCAGAGAGTGTCAGAGAGTGATAGAGAGAGATAGAGAGTGTCAGAGAGTGTCAAAGAGTGTCTGAGAGTGACAGAGAGGGATAGAGAGTGATAGATAGTGTCAGAGAGTGATAGAGAATGTCTGAGAGTGTCTGTGAGTGTCAGAGAGTGTCAGAGTGTGTCAGAGAGTGATAGAGAGGGTCTGAGAGTGTCAGAGAGTGTCAGAGATTGATAGAGAGTGTCAGAGAGTGTCAGAGTATGTCGGAGAGTTTCAGAGAGTGATAGAGAGTGTCAGAGTGTTTCAGAGACTGTCAAAGAGTGATAGAGAGTGATAGAGACTGTCAGAGAGTGTCAGAGAGTGATAGTCAGTGGCAGAGAGTGTCAGAGAGTGATAGAGAGTGTCTGAGAGTGTCAGAGAGTGTCAGAGAGTGTCAGAGAGTGTCAGAGATTGATAGAGAGTGTCAGAGAGTGTCAGAGTGTGTCGGAGAGTTTCAGAGAGTGATAGAGAGTGTCAGAGTGTGTCAGAGAGTGATGGAGAGTGATAGAGAGTGTCAGAGATTGAAGGAGAGTGTCTGAAAGTGTCAGAGAGTGTCAGAGAGTGATAGAGAGTGTCAGAGAGTGTCAGAGTGTGTCAGAGAGTGTCAGAGAGTGATAGAGAGTGATAGAGAGTGTCAGAGAGTGTCAAAGAGTGTCTGAGAGTGACAGAGAGGGATAGAGAGTGATAGATAGTGTCAGAGAGTGATAGAGAATGTCTGAGAGTGTCTGTGAGTGTCAGAGAGTGTCAGAGAGTGATACAGAGTGTGAAAGAGAGCGTCAGAGAGTGATAGAGTGATAGAGAGTGTCAGAGAGTGTCAGAGAGTGATAGAGAGTGTCAGAGAGTGATAGAGAGTGTCAGAGAGTGATAGAGAGTGATAGAGAGGGATAGAGTGTGTCACAGAGTGTCATTGAGTAAGAGAGTGTGTCAGAGAGAGTCAGAGAGTGATCGAGAGTGATAGAGAGTGTCAGAGAGTGTCAGAGAGTGTCAGAGAGTGATAGAGCGTTATAGAGAGTGTCAGAGAGTGTCAGAGAGTTATAGAGAGTGTCAGAGAGTGATAGAGAGTGTCACAGAGTGTCAGAGAGTGATACAGAGTGTGAAAGAGAGCGTCAGAGAGTGATAGAGTGATAGAGAGTGTCAGAGAGTGTCAGAGAGTGATAGAGATTGTCAGAGAGTGATAGAGAGTGTCAGAGAGTGATAGAGAGTGATAGAGAGCTTCACAGACTGTCAGAGAGTGTCAGAGTGTGTCAGAGAGTGATAGAGAGTGATAGAGAGTGTCAGAGAGTGTCATAGAGTGATAGAGAGTGCCTGAGAGTGACAGAGAGTGAAAGAGAGTGTCTGAGAGTGTCAGTGAGTGTCAGAGAGTGATAGAGAGTGTCTGAGAGTGTCAGTGAGTGATAGAGTGTGAGAGAGAGCCTCTGAGAGTGTCAGAGAGTGTCAGAGTGTGATAGAGAGTGTCAGAGAGTGATAGAGAGTGTCAGAGAGTTATAGAGAGTGATAGAGAGCCTCTGAGAGTGTCAGAGTGTTTCAGAGTATGTCAGAGTGTTTCAGAGGGTGTCAGAGAGTGTCAGAGAGTGATAGAGAGTGTCAGAGAGTGTCATAGAGTGCTGGAGAGTGTCAGTGAGTGTCACACAGTGTCAGAGAGTGATAGAGAGTGACAGAGAGTGTCAGAGTGTGTCAGAGAGTGTCAGAGAGTGATAGAGAGTGATAAAGAGGGATAGAGAGTGTCAGAGAGTGATGGAGAGTGATAGAGAGTGTTACAGAGTGTCATTGAGTGATAGAGAGTGTCAGAGTGTGTCAGAGAGTGATAGAAAGTGATTGAGTATGTCAGAGAGTGTCAGAGAGCGATAGAGAGTATCAGAGAGTGATAGAGAGTGTCAGTGTGTGTCAGAGAGTGTCAGAGAGTGATAGAGAGTGATAAAGAGGGATAGAGAGTGTCAGAGAGTGATGGAGAGTGATAGAGAGTGTTACAGAGTGTCATTGACTGATAGAGAGTGTCAGAGTGTGTCAGAGAGTGATAGAGAGGGATAGAGTGTGTCACAGAGTGTCATTGAGTAAGAGAGTGTGTCAGAGAGAGTCAGAGAGTGATCGAGAGTGATAGAGAGTGTCAGAGAGTGTCAGAGAGTGATAGAGAGTTATAGAGAGTGTCAGAGAGTGATAGAGAGTGTCACAGAGTGTCAGAGAGTGATACAGAGTGTGAAAGAGAGCGTCAGAGAGTGATAGAGTGATAGAGAGAGTCAGAGAGTGTCAGAGAGTGATAGAGAGTGTCAGAGAGTGATAGAGAGTGTCAGAGAGTGATAGAGAGTGATAGAGAGCTTCACAGACTGTCAGAGAGTGTCAGAGTGTGTCAGAGAGTGATAGAGAGTGATAGAGAGTGTCAGAGAGTGTCATAGAGTGATAGAGAGTGTCAGAGTGTGTCAGAGAGTGATAGAAAGTGATTGAGTATGTCAGAGAGTGTCAGAGAGCGATAGAGAGTATCAGAGAGTGATAGAGAGTGTCTGAGAGTGCCTGAGAGTGACAGAGAGTGAAAGAGAGTGTCTGAGAGTGTCAGTGAGTGTCAGAGAGTGATAGAGAGTGTCTGAGAGTGTCAGTGAGTGATAGAGTGTGAGAGAGAGCCTCTGAGAGTGTCAGAGAGTGTCAGAGTGTGATAGAGAGTGTCAGAGAGTGATAGAGAGTGTCAGAGAGTTATAGAGAGTGATAGAGAGCCTCTGAGAGTGTCAGAGTGTTTCAGAGTATGTCAGAGTGTTTCAGAGGGTGTCAGAGAGTGTCAGAGAGTGATAGAGAGTGTCAGAGAGTGTCATAGAGTGCTGGAGAGTGTCAGTGAGTGTCACACAGTGTCAGAGAGTGATAGAGAGTGACAGAGAGTGTCAGAGTGTGTCAGAGAGTGTCAGAGAGTGATAGAGAGTGATAAAGAGGGACAGAGAGTGTCAGAGAGTGATGGAGAGTGATAGAGAGTGTTACAGAGTGTCATTGAGTGATAGAGAGTGTCAGAGTGTGTCAGAGAGTGATAGAAAGTGATTGAGTATGTCAGAGAGTGTCAGAGAGCGATGGAGAGTATCAGAGAGTGATAGAGAGTGTCTGAGAGTGTCTGAGAGTGACAGAGAGTGAAAGAGAGTGTCTGAGAGTGTCAGTGAGGGATAGAGAGTGAGAGAGAGCCTCTGAGAGTGTCAGAGAGTGTCAGAGTGTGATAGAGAGTGTCAGAGAGTGATAGAGAGTGTCAGAGAGTTATGGAGAGTGATAGAGAGCCTCTGAGAGTGTCAGAGTGGTTCAGAGTATGTCAGAGTGTGTCAGAGGGTGTCAGAGAGTGTCAGAGAGTGATAGAGAGTGTCAGAGAGTGTCAGAGAGTGCTGGAGAGTGTCAGTGAGTGTCACACAGTGTCAGTGAGTGATAGAGAGTGACAGAGAGTGTCAGAGTGTGTCAGCGAGTGTCAGAGAGTGATAGAGCGTGATAGAGAGGGAATGAGAGTGTCAAAGAGTGATACGGAGTGTGAAAGAGAGTGTCTTAGAGTGTCAGAGTGTGTCAGAGAGTGTCAGAGAGTGATGGAGAGTGATAGAGAGTGTTACAGAGTGTCAGAGAGTGTCAGAGAGTGTCAGAGAGTGATAGTGAGTGTCAGAGAGTGTCAGAGAGTGATAGAGAGTGTCTGAGAGTGTCAGAGAGTGTCAGAGATTGATAGAGAGTGTCAGAGAGTGTCAGAGTATGTCGGAGAGTTTCAGAGAGTGATAGAGAGTGTCAGAGTGTTTCAGAGACTGTCAAAGAGTGATAGAGAGTGATAGAGACTGTCAGAGAGTGTCAGAGAGTGATAGTCAGTGGCAGAGAGTGTCAGAGAGTGATAGAGAGTGTCTGAGAGTGTCAGAGAGTGTCAGAGAGTGTCAGAGAGTGTCAGAGATTGATAGAGAGTGTCAGAGAGTGTCAGAGTGTGTCGGAGAGTTTCAGAGAGTGATGGAGAGTGTCAGAGTGTGTCAGAGAGTGATGGAGAGTGATAGAGAGTGTCAGAGATTGATGGAGAGTGTCTGAAAGTGTCAGAGAGTGTCAGAGAGTGATAGAGAGTGTCAGAGATTGATGGAGAGTGTCTGAAAGTGTCAGAGAGTGTCAGAGAGTGATAGAGAGTGTCTGAGAGTGCCTGAGAGTGACAGAGAGTGAAAGAGAGTTTCTGAGAGTGTCAGTGAGTGTCAGAGAGTGATAGAGAGTGTCTGAGAGTGTCAGTGAGTGATAGAGTGTGAGAGAGAGCCTCTGAGAGTGTCAGAGAGTGTCAGAGTGTGATAGAGAGTGTCAGATAGTGATAGAGAGTGTCAGAGAGTTATAGAGAGTGATAGAGAGCCTCTGAGAGTGTCAGAGTGTTTCAGAGTATGTCAGAGTGTGTCAGAGAGTGTCAGAGAGTGATAGAGAGAGATAGAGAGTGTCAGAGAGTGTCAAAGAGTGTCTGAGAGTGACAGAGAGGGATAGAGAGTGATAGATAGTGTCAGAGAGTGATAGAGAATGTCTGAGAGTGTCTGTGAGTGTCAGAGAGTGTCAGAGTGTGTCAGAGAGTGATAGAGAGGGTCTGAGAGTGTCAGAGAGTGTCAGAGATTGATAGAGAGTGTCAGTGAGTGTCAGAGTATGTCGGAGAGTTTCAGAGAGTGATAGAGAGTGTCAGAGTGTTTCAGAGACTGTCAAAGAGTGATAGAGAGTGATAGAGACTGTCAGAGAGTGTCAGAGAGTGATAGTCAGTGGCAGAGAGTGTCAGAGAGTGATAGAGAGTGTCTGAGAGTGTCAGAGAGTGTCAGAGAGTGTCTGAGAGTGTCAGAGAGTGTCAGAGAGTGTCAGAGAGTGTCAGAGATTGATAGAGAGTGTCAGAGAGTGTCAGAGTGTGTCGGAGAGTTTCAGAGAGTGATAGAGAGTGTCAGAGTGTGTCAGAGAGTGATGGAGAGTGATAGAGAGTGTCAGAGATTGATGGAGAGTGTCTGAAAGTGTCAGAGAGTGTCAGAGAGTGATAGAGAGTGTCAGAGAGTGTCAGAGTGTGTCAGAGAGTGTCAGAGAGTGATAGAGAGTGATAGAGAGTGTCAGAGAGTGTCAAAGAGTGTCTGAGAGTGACAGAGAGGGATAGAGAGTGATAGATAGTGTCAGAGAGTGATAGAGAATGTCTGAGAGTGTCTGTGAGTGTCAGAGAGTGTCAGAGTGTGTCAGAGAGTGATAGAGAGGGATAGAGTGTGTCACAGAGTGTCATTGAGTAAGAGAGTGTGTCAGAGAGAGTCAGAGAGTGATCGAGAGTGATAGAGAGTGTCAGAGAGTGTCAGAGAGTGATAGAGCGTGATAGAGAGTGTCAGAGAGTGTCAGAGTGTGTCGGAGAGTTTCAGAGAGTGATAGAGAGTGTCAGAGTGTGTCAGAGAGTGATGGAGAGTGATAGAGAGTGTCAGAGATTGATGGAGAGTGTCTGAAAGTGTCAGAGAGTGTCAGAGAGTGATAGAGAGTGTCAGAGAGTGTCAGAGTGTGTCAGAGAGTGTCAGAGAGTGATAGAGAGTGATAGAGAGTGTCAGAGAGTGTCAAAGAGTGTCTGAGAGTGACAGAGAGGGATAGAGAGTGATAGATAGTGTCAGAGAGTGATAGAGAATGTCTGAGAGTGTCTGTGAGTGTCAGAGAGTGTCAGAGTGTGTCAGAGTGTGTCAGAGAGTGATAGAGAGGGATAGAGTGTGTCACAGATTGTCATTGAGTAAGAGAGTGTGTCAGAGAGAGTCAGAGAGTGATCGAGAGTGATAGAGAGTGTCAGAGAGTGTCAGAGAGTGATAGAGCGTGATAGAGAGTGTCAGAGAGTGTCAGAGAGTTATAGAGAGTGTCAGAGAGTGATAGAGAGTGTCACAGAGTGTCAGAGAGTGATACAGAGTGTGAAAGAGAGCGTCAGAGAGTGATAGAGTGATAGAGAGTGTCAGAGAGTGTCAGAGAGTGATAGAGAGTGTCAGAGAGTGATAGAGAGTGTCAGAGAGTGATAGAGAGTGATAGAGAGCTTCACAGACTGTCAGAGAGTGTCAGAGTGTGTCAGAGAGTGATAGAGAGTGATAGAGAGTGTCAGAGAGTGTCATAGAGTGATAGAGAGTGTCAGAGTGTGTCAGAGAGTGATAGAAAGTGATTGAGTATGTCAGAGAGTGTCAGAGAGCGATAGAGAGTATCAGAGAGTGATAGAGAGTGTCTGAGAGTGCCTGAGAGTGACAGAGAGTGAAAGAGAGTGTCTGAGAGTGTCAGTGAGTGTCAGAGAGTGATAGAGAGTGTCTGAGAGTGTCAGTGAGTGATAGAGTGTGAGAGAGAGCCTCTGAGAGTGTCAGAGAGTGTCAGAGTGTGATAGAGAGTGTCAGAGAGTGATAGAGAGTGTCAGAGAGTTATAGAGAGTGATAGAGAGCCTCTGAGAGTGTCAGAGTGTTTCAGAGTATGTCAGAGTGTTTCAGAGGGTGTCAGAGAGTGTCAGAGAGTGATAGAGAGTGTCAGAGAGTGTCATAGAGTGCTGGAGAGTGTCAGTGAGTGTCACACAGTGTCAGAGAGTGATAGAGAGTGACAGAGAGCGTCAGAGTGTGTCAGAGAGTGTCAGAGAGTGATAGAGAGTGATAAAGAGGGATAGAGAGTGTCAGAGAGTGATGGAGAGTGATAGAGAGTGTTACAGAGTGTCATTGAGTGAAAGAGTGTGTCAGAGAGCGTCAGAGAGTGATAGAGAGTGATAGAGAGTGTCAGAGAGTGTCAGAGAGTGATAGAGAGTGATAGAGAGTGTCAGAGAGTGATAGAGAGTGATAGAGAGTGATAGAGAGCGTCAGAGAGTGTCATAGAGTGATAGAGAGGGATAGAGAGTGTCACAGAGTGTCATTGAGTAAGAGAGAGTGTCAGAGAGTGTCAGAGAGTGATAGAGAGTGATAGAGAGTGTCAGAGAGTGTCAGAGAGTGATACTGAGTGTGAAAGAGAGTGTCTTAGAGTTTCAGAGAGTGTCAGAGAGTGATGGAGAGTGATAGAGAGTGTTACAGAGTGTCATTGAGTGATAGAGAGTGTCAGAGAGCGTCAGAGAGTGATAGAGAGTGATAGAGAGTGTCAGAGAGTGTCAGAGAGTGATAGAGAGTGATAGAGAGTGTCAGAGAGAGATAGAGAGTGTCACAGAGTGTCAGAGAGTGATACAGAGTGTGAAAGAGAGTGTCAGAGAGTGATAGAGTGATAGAGAGTGTCAGAGAGTGTCAGAGTGTGTCAGAGAGTGTCAGAGTGTGTCAGAGAGTGTCAGAGAATGATAGAGAGTGATAGAGAGTGTCAGAGAGTTTCTGAGAGTGACAGAGAGTGATAGAGAGTGTCAGAGAGTGTCTGAGAGTGACAGAGAGTGACAGAGAGTGTTAGAGAGTGTCAGAGAGTGATAGAGAACGTCTGAGAGTATCTGAGAGTGAAAGAGTGTGTCTGAGAGTGTCAGTGAGTGTCAGAGAGTGATAGAGATTGTCAGAGAGTGTCACAGAGTGATCGAGAGTGTCAGTGAGTGTCAGAGAGTTTCTGAGAGTGACAGAGAATGATAGAGAGTGTCAGAGAGTGTCAGAGAGTGTCAGAGAGTGTCTGAGAGTGATAGAGAGTGTCTGAGAGTGTCAGAGAGAGTCAGAGAGTGTCAGAGATTGAGAGAGAGTGTCAGAGTGTGTTTGAGTGTGTCAGAGAGTGTCAGAGAGTGATAGAGATTGTTTGAGAGTGTCAGAGTGTGTAAGAGAGTGTCAGAGAGTGATAGAGAGTGATGGAGAGAGTCAGAGAGTGATAGAGAGTGTCAGAGATTGATGGAGAGTGTCTGAAAGTGTCAGAGAGTGTCAGAGAGTGATAGAGAGTGTCAGAGAGTGTCAGAGTGTGTCAGAGAGTGTCAGAGAGTGATAGAGAGTGATAGAGAGTGTCAGAGAGTGTCAAAGAGTGTCTGAGAGTGACAGAGAGGGATAGAGAGTGATAGATAGTGTCAGAGAGTGATAGAGAATGTCTGAGAGTGTCTGTGAGTGTCAGAGAGTGTCAGAGAGTGTCAGAGTGTGTCAGAGTGTGTCAGAGAGTGATAGAGAGGGATAGAGAGTGTCACAGAGTGTCATTGAGTAAGAGAGTGTGTCAGAGAGAGTCAGAGAGTGATCGAGAGTGATAGAGAGTGTCAGAGAGTGTCAGAGAGTGACAGAGCGTGATAGAGATTGTCAGAGAGTGTCAGAGAGTGATAGAGAGTGTCAGAGAGTGATTGAGAGTGTCACAGAGTGTCAGAGAGTGATAGGGCGTGATAGAGAGTGTCAGAGAGTGTCAGAGAGTGATAGAGAGTGTCAGAGAGTGATAGAGAGTGTCACAGAGTGTCAGAGAGTGATACAGAGTGTGAAAGAGAGCGTCAGAGAGTGATAGAGAGTGTCAGAGAGTGATAGAGAGTGTCAGAGAGAGATCGAGAGTGATAGAGATCTTCACAGAGTGTCAGAGAGTGTCAGAGTGTGTCAGAGAGTGATAGAGAGTGATAGAGAGTGTCAGAGAGTGTCATAGAGTGATAGAGAGTGTCAGAGTGTGTCAGAGAGTGATAGAAAGTGATTGAGTATGTCAGAGAGTGTCAGAGAGCGATAGAGAGTGTCAGAGAGTGATAGAGAGTGTCTGAGAGTGTCTGAGAGTGCCTGAGAGTGACAGAGAGTGAAAGAGAGTTTCTGAGAGTGGCAGTGAGTGTCAGAGAGTGATAGAGAGTGTCTGAGAGTGTCAGTGAGTGATAGAGTGTGAGAGAGAGCCTCTGAGAGTGTCAGAGAGTGTCAGAGTGTGATAGAGAGTGTCAGAGAGTGATAGAGAGTGTCAGAGAGTTATAGAGAGTGATAGAGAGCCTCTGAGAGTGTCAGAGTGTTTCAGAGTATGTCAGAGTGTGTCAGAGGGTGTCAGAGAGTGTCAGAGAGTGATAGAGAGTGTCAGAGAGTGTCATAGAGTGCTGGAGAGTGTCAGTGAGTGTCACACAGTGTCAGAGAGTGATAGAGAGTGACAGAGAGTGTCAGAGTGTGTCAGAGAGTGTCAGAGAGTGATAGAGAGTGATAGAGAGGGATAGAGAGTGTCAGAGAGAGATACGGAGTGTGAAAGAGAGTGTCTTAGAGTATCAGAGTGTGTCAGAGAGTGTCAGAGATTGATGGAGAGTGATAGAGAGTGTTACAGAGTGTCAGAGAGTGACGGAGAGTGTCTGAGAGTGACAGAGAGTGTCTGAGAGTGTCAGTGAATATCAGAGAGTGATAGAGAGTGTCTGAGAGTGTCAGAGTGTGTCAGAGAGTGTCAGAGAGTGTCAGAGTGTGATAGAGATTGTCAGAGAGTGGTAGAGAGAGTCTGAGAGGGTCAGAGAGTGATAGAGAGTGTCTGAGAGTGTCAGAGAGTGCCAGAGAATGTCAGAATGCTGTCAGAGAGTGTCAGAGAGTGTCAGGGAGTCATAGAGCGTTATAGAGAGTGTCTGAGACCGTCAGAGAGCGTCAGAGTGTGTCAGAGTGTGTCAGAGAGTGATAGAGATTGAAAGAGAGTGTCAGATAGTGTCAGAGTGTGTCAGAGAGTGTCAGCGTGTGTCAGAGATTGATAGAGAGTGATAGAGAGTATCGGAGAGTGTCAGAGAGTGATAGAGAGTGTCAGAGAGTGATAGAGAGTGACAGAGAGTGTCTGAGAATGTCAGAGAGTGTCAGGGAGTCATAGAGAGTGATAGAGAGTTTCTGAGAGCGTCAGAGAGCGTCAGAGTGTGTCAGAGTGTGTCAGAGAGTGATAGAGAGTTTCTGAGAGCGTCAGAGAGCGTCAGAGTGTGTCAGAGTGTGTCAGAGAGTGTCAGAGAGTGTCAGAGAGTTTCTGAGAGTGACAGAGAGTGATAGAGAGTGTCAGAGTGTGTCTGAGAGTGACAGAGAGTGACAGAGAGTGTTAGAGAGTGTCAGAGAGTGATAGAGATTGTCAGAGAGTATCACAGAGTGATCGAGAGTGTCAGTGAGTGTCAGAGAGTTTCTGAGAGTGACAGAGAGTAATAGAGAGTGTCAGAGAGTGTCAGAGAGTGTCTGAGAGTGATAGAGAGTGTCTGAGAGTGATAGAGAGTGTCTGAGAGTGTCAGAGAGAGTCAGAGAGTGTCAGAGATTGAGAGAGAGTGTCAGAGTGTGTTTGAGTGTGTCAGAGAGTGTCAGAGAGTGATAGAGAGTGATGGAGAGTGTCAGAGAGTGATAGAGAGTGTCAGAGATTGATGGAGAGTGTCTGAAATTGTCAGAGAGTGTCAGAGAGTGATAGAGAGTGTCAGAGAGTGTCAGAGTGTGTCAGAGAGTGTCAGAGAGTGATAGAGAGTGTCAGAGAGTGTCAGAGTGTGTCAGAGAGTGTCAGAGAGTGATAGAGAGTGATAGAGAGTGTCAGAGAGTGTCAAAGAGTGTCTGAGAGTGACAGAGAGGGATAGAGAGTGATAGATAGTGTCAGAGAGAGATAGAGAATGTCTGAGAGTGTCTGTGAGTGTCAGAGAGTGTCAGAGAGTGTCAGAGTGTGTCAGAGAGTGATAGAGAGGGATAGAGTGTGTCACAGAGTGTCATTGAGTAAGAGAGTGTGTCAGAGAGAGTCAGAGTGTGATCGAGAGTGATAGAGAGTGTCAGAGAGTGTCAGAGAGTGATAGAGCGTGATAGAGAGTGTCAGAGAGTGTCAGAGAGTTACAGAGAGTGTCAGAGAGTGATAGAGAGTGTCACAGAGTGTCAGAGAGTGATACAGAGTGTGAAAGAGAGCGTCAGAGTGTGATAGAGTGATAGAGAGTGTCAGAGAGTGTCAGAGAGTGATAGAGAGTGTCAGAGAGTGATAGAGAGTGTCAGAGAGTGATAGAGAGTGATAGAGAGCTTCACAGACTGTCAGAGAGTGTCAGAGTGTGTCAGAGAGTGATAGAGAGTGATAGAGAGTGTCAGAGAGTGTCATAGAGTGATAGAAAGTGATTGAGTATGTCAGAGAGTGTCAGAGAGCGATAGAGAGTATCAGAGAGTGATAGAGAGTGTCTGAGAGTGCCTGAGAGTGACAGAGAGTGAAAGAGAGTGTCTGAGAGTGTCAGTGAGTGTCAGAGAGTGATAGAGAGTGTCTGAGAGTGTCAGTGAGTGATAGAGTGTGAGAGAGAGCCTCTGAGAGTGTCAGAGAGTGTCAGAGTGTGATAGAGAGTGTCAGAGAGTGTCAGAGTGTGTCAGAGAGTGTCAGAGAGTGATATAGAGTGATAGAGAGTGTCAGAGAGTGTCAAAGAGTGTCTGAGAGTGACAGAGAGGGATAGAGAGTGATAGATAGTGTCAGAGAGTGATAGAGAATGTCTGAGAGTGTCTGTGAGTGTCAGAGAGTGTCAGAGTGTGTCAGAGAGTGATAGAGAGGGATAGAGAGTGTCACAGAGTGTCATTGAGTAAGAGAGTGTGTCAGAGAGAGTCAGAGAGTGATCGAGAGTGATAGAGAGTGTCAGAGAGTGTCAGAGAGTGACAGAGCGTGATAGAGAGTGTCAGAGAGTGTCAGAGAGTGATAGAGAGTGTCAGAGAGTGATAGAGAGTGTCACAGAGTGTCAGAGAGTGATAGAGTGATAGAGAGTGTCAGAGAGTGTCAGAGAGTGATAGAGAGTGTCAGAGAGTGATAGAGAGTGTCACAGAGTGTCAGAGAGTGATACAGAGTGTGAAAGAGAGCGTCAGAGAGTGATAGAGAGTGTCAGAGAGTGATAGAGAGTGTCAGAGAGTGATAGAGAGTGATAGAGATCTTCACAGAGTGTCAGAGAGTGTTAGAGTGTGTCAGAGAGTGATAGAGAGTGATAGAGAGTGTCAGAGAGTGTCATAGAGTGATAGAGAGTGTCAGAGTGTGTCAGAGAGTGATAGAAAGTGATTGAGTATGTCAGAGAGTGTCAGAGAGCGATAGAGAGTGTCAGAGAGTGATAGAGAGTGTCTGAGAGTGCCTGAGAGTGACAGAGAGTGAAAGAGAGTTTCTGAGAGTGGCAGTGAGTGTCAGAGAGTGATAGAGAGTGTCTGAGAGTGTCAGTGAGTGATAGAGTGTGAGAGAGAGCCTCTGAGAGTGTCAGAGAGTGTCAGAGTGTGATAGAGAGTGTCAGAGAGTGATAGAGAGTGTCAGAGAGTTATAGAGAGTGATAGAGAGCCTCTGAGAGTGTCAGAGTGTTTCAGAGTATGTCAGAGTGTGTCAGAGGGTGTCAGAGAGTGTCAGAGAGTGATAGAGAGTGTCAGAGAGTGTCATAGAGTGCTGGAGAGTGTCAGTGAGTGTCACACAGTGTCAGAGAGTGATAGAGAGTGACAGAGAGTGTCAGAGTGTGTCAGAGAGTGTCAGAGAGTGATAGAGAGTGATAGAGAGGGATAGAGAGTGTCAGAGAGAGATACGGAGTGTGAAAGAGAGTGTCTTAGAGTGTCAGAGTGTGTCAGAGAGTGTCAGAGATTGATGGAGAGTGATAGAGAGTGTTACAGAGTGTCAGAGAGTGACGGAGAGTGTCTGAGAGTGACAGAGAGTGTCTGAGAGTGTCAGTGAATATCAGAGAGTGATAGAGAGTGTCTGAGAGTGTCAGAGTGTGTCAGAGAGTGTCAGAGAGTGTCAGAGTGTGATAGAGATTGTCAGAGAGTGGTAGAGAGAGTCTGAGAGGGTCAGAGAGTGATAGAGAGTGTCTGAGAGTGTCAGAGAGTGCCAGAGAATGTCATAATGCTGTCAGAGAGTGTCAGAGAGTGTCAGGGAGTCATAGAGAGTTATAGAGAGTGTCTGAGACCGTCAGAGAGCGTCAGAGTGTGTCAGAGTGTGTCAGAGAGTGATAGAGATTGAAAGAGAGTGTCAGATAGTGTCAGAGTGTGTCAGAGAGTGTCAGCGTGTGTCAGAGAGTGATAGGGCGTGATAGAGAGTGTCAGAGAGTGTCAGAGAGTGATAGAGAGTGTCAGAGAGTGATAGAGAGTGTCACAGAGTGTCAGAGAGTGATACAGAGTGTGAAAGAGAGCGTCAGAGAGTGATAGAGAGTGTCAGAGAGTGATAGAGAGTGTCAGAGAGTGATAGAGAGTGATAGAGATCTTCACAGAGTGTCAGAGAGTGTCAGAGTGTGTCAGAGAGTGATAGAGAGTGATAGAGAGTGTCAGAGAGTGTCATAGAGTGATAGAGAGTGTCAGAGTGTGTCAGAGAGTGATAGAAAGTGATTGAGTATGTCAGAGAGTGTCAGAGAGCGATAGAGAGTGTCAGAGAGTGATAGAGAGTGTCTGAGAGTGCCTGAGAGTGACAGAGAGTGAAAGAGAGTTTCTGAGAGTGGCAGTGAGTGTCAGAGAGTGATAGAGAGTGTCTGAGAGTGTCAGTGAGTGATAGAGTGTGAGAGAGAGCCTCTGAGAGTGTCAGAGAGTGTCAGAGTGTGATAGAGAGTGGCAGAGAGTGATAGAGAGTGTCAGAGAGTGTCAGAGAGTGACAGAGCGTGATAGAGAGTGTCAGAGAGTGTCAGAGAGTGATAGAGAGTGTCAGAGAGTGATAGAGAGTGTCACAGAGTGTCAGAGAGTGATAGGGCGTGATAGAGAGTGTCAGAGAGTGTCAGAGAGTGATAGAGAGTGTCTGAGAGTGACAGAGAGTGTCTGAGAGTGTCAGTGAATATCAGAGAGTGATAGAGAGTGTCTGAGAGTGTCAGAGTGTGTCAGAGAGTGTCAGAGAGTGTCAGAGTGTGATAGAGATTGTCAGAGAGTGGTAGAGAGAGTCTGAGAGGGTCAGAGAGTGATAGAGAGTGTCTGAGAGTGTCAGAGAGTGCCAGAGAATGTCAGAATGCTGTCAGAGAGTGTCAGAGAGTGTCAGGGAGTCATAGAGAGTTATAGAGAGTGTCTGAGACCGTCAGAGAGCGTCAGAGTGTGTCAGAGTGTGTCAGAGAGTGATAGAGATTGAAAGAGAGTGTCAGATAGTGTCAGAGTGTGTCAGAGAGTGTCAGCGTGTGTCAGTGATTGATAGAGAGTGATAGAGAGTGTCGGAGAGTGTCAGAGAGTGATAGAGAGTGTCAGACAGTGATAGAGAGTGACAGAGAGTGTCTGAGAGTGTCAGAGAGTGTCAGGGAGTCATAGAGAGTGATAGAGAGTTTCTGAGAGCGTCAGAGAGCGTCAGAGTGTGTCAGAGTGTGTCAGAGAGTGATAGAGAGTTTCTGAGAGCGTCAGAGAGCGTCAGAGTGTGTCAGAGTGTGTCAGAGAGAGTCAGAGAGTGTCAGAGAGTGTCAGAGAGTTTCTGAGAGTGACAGAGAGTGATAGAGAGTGTCAGAGAGTGTCTGAGAGTGACAGAGAGTGACAGAGAGTGTTAGAGAGTGTCAGAGAGTGATAGAGATTGTCAGAGAGTATCACAGAGTGATCGAGAGTGTCAGTGAGTGTCAGAGAGTTTCTGAGAGTGACAGAGAGTAATAGAGAGTGTCAGAGAGTGTCAGAGAGTGTCTGAGAGTGATAGAGAGTGTCTGAGAGTGATAGAGAGTGTCTGAGAGTGTCAGAGAGAGTCAGAGAGTGTCAGAGATTGAGAGAGAGTGTCAGAGTGTGTTTGAGTGTGTCAGAGAGTGTCAGAGAGTGATAGAGATTGTTTGAGAGAGTCAGAGTGTGTCAGAGAGTGTCAGAGAGTGATAGAGAGTGATGGAGAGTGTCAGAGAGTGATAGAGAGTGTCAGAGATTGATGGAGAGTGTGTGAAATTGTCAGAGAGTGTCAGAGAGTGATAGAGAGTGTCAGAGAGTGTCAGAGTGTGTCAGAGAGTGTCAGAGAGTGATAGAGAGTGTCAGAGAGTGTCAGAGTGTGTCAGAGAGTGTCAGAGAGTGATAGAGAGTGATAGAGAGTGTCAGAGAGTGTCAAAGAGTGTCTGAGAGTGACAGAGAGGGATAGGGAGTGATAGATAGTGTCAGAGAGTGATAGAGAATGTCTGAGAGTGTCTGTGAGTGTCAGAGAGTGTCAGAGTGTGTCAGAGAGTGATAGAGAGGGATAGAGTGTGTCACAGAGTGTCATTGAGTAAGAGAGTGTGTCAGAGAGAGTCAGAGAGTGATCGAGAGTGATAGAGAGTGTCAGAGAGTGTCAGAGAGTGATAGAGCGTGATAGAGAGTGTCAGAGAGTGTCAGAGAGTTACAGAGAGTGTCAGAGAGTGATAGAGAGTGTCACAGAGTGTCAGAGAGTGATACAGAGTGTGAAAGAGAGCGTCAGAGAGTGATAGAGTGATAGAGAGTGTCAGAGAGTGATAGAGAGTGTCAGAGAGTGATAGAGAGTGTCAGAGAGTGATAGAGAGTGATAGAGAGCTTCACAGACTGTCAGAGAGTGTCAGAGTGTGTCAGAGAGTGATAGAGAGTGATAGAGAGTGTCAGAGAGTGTCATAGAGTGATAGAGAGTGTCAGAGTGTGTCAGAGAGTGATAGAAAGTGATTGAGTATGTCAGAGAGTGTCAGAGAGCGATAGAGAGTATCAGAGAGTGATAGAGAGTGTCTGAGAGTGCCTGAGAGTGACAGAGAGTGAAAGAGAGTGTCTGAGAGTGTCAGTGAGTGTCAGAGAGTGATAGAGAGTGTCTGAGAGTGTCAGTGAGTGATAGAGTGTGAGAGAGAGCCTCTGAGAGTGTCAGAGAGTGTCAGAGTGTGATAGAGAGTGTCAGAGAGTGATAGAGAGTGTCAGAGAGTTATAGAGAGTGATAGAGAGCCTCTGAGAGTGTCAGAGTGTTTCAGAGTATGTCAGAGTGTTTCAGAGGGTGTCAGAGAGTGTCAGAGAGTGATAGAGAGTGTCAGAGAGTGTCATAGAGTGCTGGAGAGTGTCAGTGAGTGTCACACAGTGTCAGAGAGTGATAGAGAGTGACAGAGAGTGTCAGAGTGTGTCAGAGAATGTCAGAGAGTGATAGCGAGGGATAGAGAGTGTCAGAGAGTGATACAGAGTGTGAAAGAGAGTGTCTTAGAGTGTCAGAGTGTGTCAGAGAGTGTCAGAGAGTGATGGAGAGTGATAGAGAGTGTTACAGAGTGTCATTGAGTGATAGAGAGTGTCAGAGAGCGTCAGAGAGTGATAGAGAGTGATAGAGAGTGTCAGAGAGTGTCAGAGAGTGATAGAGAGTGATAGAGAGTGTCAGAGAGTGATAGAGAGTGATAGAGAGTGATCGAGAGCGTCAGAGAGTGTCATAGAGTGATAGAGAGGGATAGAGAGTGTCACAGAGTGTCATTGAGTAAGAGAGAGTGTCAGAGAGTGTCAGAGAGTGATAGAGAGTGATAGAGAGTGTCAGAGAGTGTCAGAGAGTGATACGGAGTGTGAAAGAGAGTGTCTTAGAGTGTCAGAGTGTGTCAGAGAGTGATGGAGTGTGATAGAGAGTGTTACAGAGTGTCATTGAGAGATAGAGAGAGTCAGAGAGCGTCAGAGAGTGATAGAGAGTGATAGAGAGTGTCAGAGAGTGTCAGAGAGTGATAAAGAGTGATAGAGAATGTCAGAGAGAGATAGAGAGTGTCACAGAGTGTCAGAGAGTGATACAGAGTGTGAAAGAGAGCGTCAGAGAGTGATAGAGTGATAGAGAGTGTCAGAGAGTGTCAGAGAGTGATAGAGAGTGTCAGAGAGTGATAGAGAGTGTCAGAGAGTGATAGAGAGTGATAGAGAGCTTCACAGAGTGTCAGAGAGTGTCAGAGTGTGTCAGAGAGTGATAGAGAGTTTTAGAGAGTGTCAGAGAGTGTCATAGAGAGATAGAGAGTGTCAGAGTGTGTCAGATAGTGATAGAAAGTGATTGAGTATGTCAGCGAGTGTCAGAGAGCGATAGAGAGTGTCAGAGAGTGATAGAGAGTTTCAGAGAGTGATAGAGAGTGTCTGAGAGTGTCTGAGAGTGACAGAGAGTGAAAGAGAGTGTCTGAGAGTGTCAGTGAGTGTCAGAGAGTGATAGAGAGTGTCTGAGAGTGTCAGTGAGTGATGGAGAGTGATAGAGAGCCTCTGAGAGTGTCAGAGAGTGTCAGAGTGTGATAGAGAGTGTCAGAGAGTGATAGAGAGTGTCAGAGAGTTTCAGAGTATGTCAGAGTGTGTCAGAGGGTGTCAGCGAGTGTCAGAGAGTGATAGAGAGTGTCAGAGAGTGTCATAGAGTGCTGGAGAGTGTCAGTGAGTGTCACACAGTGTCAGAGAGTGATAGAGAGTGTCATTGAGTGAAAGAGAGTGTCAGAGAGCGTCAGAGAGTGATAGAGAGTGATAGAGAGTGTCAGAGAGTGTCAGAGAGTGATAGAGAGTGATAGAGAGTGTCAGAGAGTGATAGAGAGTGATAGAGAGTGATAGAGAGCGTCAGAGAGTGTCATAGAGTGATAGAGAGGGATAGAGAGTGTCACAGAGTGTCATTGAGTAAGAGAGAGTGTCAGAGAGTGTCAGAGAGTGATAGAGAGTGATAGAGAGTGTCAGAGAGTGTCAGAGAGTGATACGGAGTGTGAAAGAGAGTGTCTTAGAGTGTCAGAGTGTGTCAGAGAGTGATGGAGTGTGATAGAGAGTGTTACAGAGTGTCATTGAGAGATAGAGAGAGTCAGAGAGCGTCAGAGAGTGATAGAGAGTGATAGAGAGTGTCAGAGAGTGTCAGAGAGTGATAAAGAGTGATAGAGAATGTCAGAGAGAGATAGAGAGTGTCACAGAGTGTCAGAGAGTGATACAGAGTGTGAAAGAGAGCGTCAGAGAGTGATAGAGTGATAGAGAGTGTCAGAGAGTGTCAGAGAGTGATAGAGAGTGTCAGAGAGTGATAGAGAGTGTCAGAGAGTGATAGAGAGTGATAGAGAGCTTCACAGAGTGTCAGAGAGTGTCAGAGTGTGTCAGAGAGTGATAGAGAGTTTTAGAGAGTGTCAGAGAGTGTCATAGAGAGATAGAGAGTGTCAGAGTGTGTCAGATAGTGATAGAAAGTGATTGAGTATGTCAGCGAGTGTCAGAGAGCGATAGAGAGTGTCAGAGAGTGATAGAGAGTTTCAGAGAGTGATAGAGAGTGTCTGAGAGTGTCTGAGAGTGACAGAGAGTGAAAGAGAGTGTCTGAGAGTGTCAGTGAGTGTCAGAGAGTGATAGAGAGTGTCTGAGAGTGTCAGTGAGTGATGGAGAGTGATAGAGAGCCTCTGAGAGTGTCAGAGAGTGTCAGAGTGTGATAGAGAGTGTCAGAGAGTGATAGAGAGTGTCAGAGAGTTTCAGAGTATGTCAGAGTGTGTCAGAGGGTGTCAGCGAGTGTCAGAGAGTGATAGAGAGTGTCAGAGAGTGTCATAGAGTGCTGGAGAGTGTCAGTGAGTGTCACACAGTGTCAGAGAGTGATAGAGAGTGTCATTGAGTGAAAGAGAGTGTCAGAGAGCGTCAGAGAGTGATAGAGAGTGATAGAGAGTGTCAGAGAGTGTCAGAGAGTGATAGAGAGTGATAGAGAGTGTCAGAGAGTGATAGAGAGTGATAGAGAGTGATAGAGAGCGTCAGAGAGTGTCATAGAGTGATCAGAGAGGGATAGAGAGTGTCACAGAGTGTCATTGAGTAAGAGAGAGTGTCAGAGAGTGTCAGAGAGTGATAGAGAGTGATAGAGAGTGTCAGAGAGTGTCAGAGAGTGATACGGAGTGTGAAAGAGAGTGTCTTAGAGTGTCAGAACGTGTCAGAGAGTGATGGAGAGTGATAGAGAGTGTTACAGAGTGTCATTGAGTGATAGAGAGTGTCAGAGAGCGTCAGAGAGTGATAGAGAGTGATAGAGAGTGTCAGAGAGTGTCAGAGAGTGATAGAGAGTGATAGAGAGTGTCAGAGAGAGATAGAGAGTGTCACAGAGTGTCAGAGAGTGATACAGAGTGTGAAAGAGAGTGTCAGAGAGTGATAGAGTGATAGAGAGTGTCAGAGAGTGTCAGAGTGTGTCAGAGAGTGTCAGAGTGTGTCAGAGAGTGTCAGAGAATGATAGAGAGTGATAGAGAGTGTCAGAGAGTTTCTGAGAGTGACAGAGAGTGATAGAGAGTGTCAGAGAGTGTCTGAGAGTGACAGAGAGTGACAGAGAGTGATAGAGAACGTCTGAGAGTATCTGAGAGTGAAAGAGTGTGTCTGAGAGTGTCAGTGAGTGTCAGAGAGTGATAGAGATTGTCAGAGAGTGTCACAGAGTGATCGAGAGTGTCAGTGAGTGTCAGAGAGTTTCTGAGAGTGACAGAGAATGATAGAGAGTGTCAGAGAGTGATAGAGAACGTCTGAGAGTATCTGAGAGTGAAAGAGTGTGTCTGAGAGTGTCAGTGAGTGTCAGAGAGTGATAGAGATTGTCAGAGAGTGTCACAGAGTGATCGAGAGTGTCAGTGAGTGTCAGAGAGATTCTGAGAGTGACAGAGAATGATAGAGAGTGTCAGAGAGTGTCAGAGAGTGTCAGAGAGTGTCAGAGAGTGATAGAGAGTGTCAGAGATTGATGGAGAGTGTCTGAAAGTGTCAGAGAGTGTCAGAGAGTGATAGAGAGTGTCAGAGAGTGTCAGAGTGTGTCAGAGAGTGTCAGAGAGTGATAGAGAGTGATAGAGAGTGTCAGAGAGTGTCAAAGAGTGTCTGAGAGTGACAGAGAGGGATAGAGAGTGATAGATAGTGTCAGAGAGTGATAGAGAATGTCTGAGAGTGTCTGTGAGTGTCAGAGAGTGTCAGAGTGTGTCAGAGAGTGATAGAGAGGGATAGAGAGTGTCACAGAGTGTCATTGAGTAAGAGAGTGTGTCAGAGAGAGTCAGAGAGTGATCGAGAGTGATAGAGAGTGTCAGAGAGTGTCAGAGAGTGACAGAGCGTGATAGAGAGTGTCAGAGAGTGTCAGAGAGTGATAGAGAGTGTCAGAGAGTGATAGAGAGTGTCACAGAGTGTCAGAGAGTGATAGGGCGTGATAGAGAGTGTCAGAGAGTGTCAGAGAGTGATAGAGAGTGTCAGAGAGTGATAGAGAGTGTCACAGAGTGTCAGAGAGTGATACAGAGTGTGAAAGAGAGCGTCAGAGAGTGATAGAGTGATAGAGAGTGTCAGAGAGTGTCAGAGAGTGATAGAGAGTGTCAGAGAGTGATAGAGAGTGATAGAGAGCTTCACAGAGTGTCAGAGAGTGTCAGAGTGTGTCAGAGAGTGATAGAGAGTGATAGAGAGTGTCAGAGAGTGTCATAGAGTGATAGAGAGTGTCAGAGTGTGTCAGAGAGTGATAGAAAGTGATTGAGTATGTCAGAGAGTGTCAGAGAGCGATAGAGAGAGTCAGAGAGTGATAGAGAGTGTCTGAGAGTGTCTGAGAGTGACAGAGAGTGAAAGAGAGTTTCTGAGAGTGGCAGTGAGTGTCAGAGAGTGATAGAGAGTGTCTGAGAGTGTCAGTGAGTGATAGAGTGTGAGAGAGAGCCTCTGAGAGTGTCAGAGAGTGTCAGAGTGTGATAGAGAGTGTCAGAGAGTGATAGAGTGTCAGAGAGTTATAGAGAGTGATAGAGAGCCTCTGAGAGTGTCAGAGTGTTTCAGAGTATGTCAGAGTGTGTCAGAGGGTGTCAGAGAGTGTCAGAGAGTGATAGAGAGTGTCAGAGAGTGTCATAGAGTGCTGGAGAGTGTCAGTGAGTGTCACACAGTGTCAGAGAGTGATAGAGAGTGACAGAGAGTGTCAGAGTGTGTCAGAGAGTGTCAGAGAGTGATAGAGAGGGATAGAGAGTGTCAGAGAGAGATACGGAGTGTGAAAGAGAGTGTCTTAGAGTGTCAGAGTGTGTCAGAGAGTTTCAGAGATTGATGGAGAGTGATAGAGAGTGTTACAGAGTGTCAGAGAGTGATGGAGAGTGTCTGAGAGTGACAGAGAGTGTCTGAGAGTGTCAGTGAATATCAGAGAGTGATAGAGAGTGTCTGAGAGTGTCAGAGTGTGTCAGAGAGTGTCAGAGAGTGTCAGAGTGTGATAGAGATTGTCAGAGAGTGGTAGAGAGAGTCTGAGAGGGTCAGAGAGTGATAGAGAGTGTCTGAGAGTGTCAGAGAGTGCCAGAGAATGTCAGAATGCTGTCAGAGAGTGTCAGAGAATGATAGAGGGTGATAGAGAGTGTCAGAGAGTGTCAGGGAGTCATAGAGAGTTATAGAGAGTGTCTGAGACCGTCAGAGAGCGTCAGAGTGTGTCAGAGTGTGTCAGAGAGTGATAGAGATTGAAAGAGAGTGTCAGATAGTGTCAGAGTGTGTCAGAGAGTGTCAGCGTGTGTCAGAGATTGATAGAGAGTGGTAGAGAGTGTCGGAGAGTGTCAGAGAGTGATAGAGAGTGTCAGAGAGTGATAGAGAGTGACAGAGAGTGTCTGAGAGTGTCAGAGAGTGTCAGGGAGTCAAAGAGAGTGATAGAGAGTTTCTGAGAGCGACAGAGAGCGTCAGAGTGTGTCAGAGTGTGTCAGAGAGTGATAGAGAGTTTCTGAGAGCGTCAGACAGCGTCAGAGTGCGTCCGAGTGTGTCAGAGAGTGTCAGAGAGTGTCAGAGAGTGTCAGAGAGTGTCAGAGAGTTTCTGAGAGTGACAGAGAGTGATAGAGAGTGTCAGAGAGTGTCTGAGAGTGACAGAGAGTGACAGAGAGTGTTAGAGAGTGTCAGAGAGTGATAGAGATTGTCAGAGAGTATCACAGAGTGATCGAGAGTATCAGTGAGTGTCAGAGAGTTTCTGAAAGTGACAGAGAGTAATAGAGAGTGTCAGAGAGTGTCAGAGAGTGTCAGAGAGTGTCTGAGAGTGTCTGAGAGTGATAGAGAGTGTCTGAGAGTGATAGAGAGTGTCTGAGAGTGTCAGAGAGAGTCAGAGAGTGTCAGAGATTGAGAGAGAGTGTCAGAGTGTGTTTGAGTGTGTCAGAGAGTGTCAGAGAGTGATAGAGATTGTTTGAGAGTGTCAGAGTGTGTCAGAGAGTGTCAGAGAGTGATAGAGAGTGATGGAGAGTGTCAGAGAGTGATAGAGAGTGTCAGAGATTGATGGAGAGTGTCTGAAATTGTCAGAGAGTGTCAGAGAGTGATAGAGAGTGTCAGAGAGTGTCAGAGTGTGTCAGAGAGTGTCAGAGAGTGATAGAGAGTGATAGAGAGTGTCAGAGAGTGTCATAGAGTGTCTGAGAGTGACAGAGAGGGATAGAGAGTGATAGATAGTGTCAGAGAGTGATAGAGAATGTCTGAGAGTGTCTGTGAGTGTCAGAGAGTGTCAGAGTGTGTCAGAGAGTGATACAGAGGGATAGAGAGTGTCACAGAGTGTCATTGAGTAAGAGAGTGTGTCAGAGAGAGTCAGAGAGTGATCGAAAGTGATAGAGAGTGTCAGAGAGTGTCAGAGAGTGATAGAGCGTGATAGAGAGTGTCAGAGAGTGATAGAGAGTGTCAGAGAGTGATAGAGAGTGTCACAGAGTGTCAGAGAGTGACACAGAGTGTGAAAGAGAGCGTCAGAGAGTGATAGAGTGATAGAGAGTGTCAGAGAGTGTCAGAGAGCGATAGAGAGTGTCAGAGAGTGATAGAGAGTGTCAGAGAGTGATAGAGAGTGATAGAGAGCTTCACAGAGTGTCAGAGAGTGTCAGAGTGTGTCAGAGAGTGATAGAGAGTGTCAGAGAGTGTCATAGAGTGATAGAGAGTGTCAGAGTGTGTCAGAGAGTGATAGAAAGTGATTGAGTATGTCAGAGAGTGTCAGAGAGCGATAGAGAGTATCAGAGAGTGATAGAGAGTGTCTGAGAGTGTCTGAGAGTGACAGAGAGTGAAAGAGAGTGTCTGAGAGTGTCAGTGAGTGTCAGAGAGAGATAGAGAGTGTCTGAGAGTGTCAGTGAGGGATAGAGAGTGAGAGAGAGCCTCTGAGAGTGTCAGAGAGTGTCAGAGTGTGATAGAGAGTGTCAGAGAGTGATAGAGAGTGTCAGAGAGTTATGGAGAGTGATAGAGAGCCTCTGAGAGTGTCAGAGTGTTTCAGAGTATGTCAGAGTGTGTCAGAGGGTGTCAGAGAGTGTCAGAGAGTGATAGAGAGTGTCAGAGAGTGTCATAGAGTGCTGGAGAGTGTCAGTGAGTGTCACACAGTGTCAGAGAGTGATAGAGAGTGACAGAGAGTGTCAGAGTGTGTCAGCGAGTGTCAGAGAGTGATAGAGAGTGATAGAGAGGGAATGAGAGTGTCAGAGAGTGATACGGAGTGTGAAAGAGAGTGTCTTAGAGTGTCAGAGTGTGTCAGAGAGTGTCAGAGAGTGATGGAGAGTGATAGAGAGTGTTACAGAGTGTCAGAGAGTGTCAGAGAGTGTCAGAGAGTGATAGTGAGTGTCAGAGATTGATAGAGAGTGTCAGAGAGTGTCAGAGTATGTCGGAGAGTTTCAGAGAGTGATAGAGAGTGTCATAGTGTTTCAGAGAGTGTCAAAGAGTGATAGAGAGTGATAGAGAGTGTCAGAGAGTGTCAGAGAGTGATAGTGAATGTCAGAGAGTGTCAGAGAGAGATAGAGAGTGTCTGAGAGTGTCAGAGAGAGTCGGAGAGTGTCAGAGAGTGTCAGAGAGTGATAGAGAGTGTCTGAGAGTGTCAGAGAGTGTCAGAGTGTGTCAGAGTGTGTCACAGAGTGATGGAGAGTGTCTGAGAGTGTCAGAAAGTGTCAGAGATTGATAGAGATTGTCTGAGAGTGACAGAGAGTGTCAGAGAGTGATAGAGAGTGTCTGAGAGTGATAGAGAGTGTCAGAGAGTGTCAGAGAGCGATAGAGAGTGATAGAGAGTGTCAGAGAGCGTCAAAGATTGATAGAGAGGGTCAGAGAGCGTCATAGAGTGATAGAGAGTCACAGAGAGTGCCAGAGAGTGATAGAGAGTGACAGAGAGTGATAGAGAGTGTCAGAGTGTGTCAGAGAATGTCAGAGAGTGACAGAGAGTGATAGAGAGTGTCTGAAAGAGTCAGAGATAGATAGAGTGTGTCAGAGCTTGTCAGAGAGTGTCAGAGGAAGATCGAGAGTGTCTGAGAGTGTCAGAGAGTGATAGAGAGTGTCTGAGAGTGACAGAGAGTGTCTGAGAGTGTCGGAGAGTGATAGAGAGTGTCTGAGAGTGACTGAGAGTGTCAGTGAGTGTCAGAGAGTGATGGAGTGTGTTTGATAGTGTCAGAGATTGTCAGAGTGTCAGAGTGTGTCAGAGTGTGATAGAGAGTGATAGAACGTGTCAGAGAGTGTAAGAGAGTGTCAGAGAGTGTCTGAGAGCGTCATAGAGTGATAGAGAGTGTCAGAGAGTGTCAGAGAGTGATAGAGAGTGATAAAGAGTGTCTGAGAGTGTCAGAGAGTGTCAGAGAGAGATAGAGAGTGATAGAGAGAGTCTGAGGGAGTCAGAGAGTGATATAGAGTGTCAGCGTGTGTCAGAAAATGTCAGAGAGTGACAGAGAGTGATCGAGAGTGTCTGAGAGTGTCAGAGATAGATAGAGAGTGTCAGAGAGTGCCTGAGAGTGACAGAGAGTGTCAGAGAGTGTCAGAGAGTGTCAGAGTGTGATAGAGAGTGTCAGAGAGAGACAGAGATTGATAGAGAGTGTCTGAGATTGTCTGAGAGTGACAGAGAGTGTCAGAGAGTGTCAGAGAGTGATAGAGAGTGTCTGAGATTGGTAGAGAGTGTCAGAGAGTGTCAGAGAGTGTCCGAGAGCGATAGAGTGTGATAGAGAGTGTCAGACAGCGTCAAAGAGTGATAGAGAGTGTCAGAGAGCATCAAAGAGTGACAGAGAGTGTCAGAGAGTGTCAGAGAGTGACAGAGAGTGACAGAGAGTGATAGAGAGTGTCAGAGAGTGATCGAGAGTGATAGAGCGTGTCTGAGAGTGTCTGAGACTGTCAGAGAGTGATAGAGAGTGTCAGAGTGTGTCAGAGAATGTCAGAGAGTGACAGAGATTGATAGAGAGTGTCTGAAAGTGTCAGAGAAGATAGAGAGTGTCAGAGCGTGTCAGAGAGTGTCAGAGAGTGATAGAGAGTGACAGAGAGTGATAGAGATTGTCAGAGTGTGTCAGAGAATGTCAGAGAGTGACAGAGATTGATAGAGAGTGTCTGAAAGTGTCAGAGAAGATAGAGAGTGTCAGAGCGTGTCAGAGAGTGTCAGAGAGTGATAGAGAGTGACAGAGAGTGATAGAGATTGTCAGAGTGTGTCAGAGAGTGTCAGAGAGTGTCAGAGAGTGATAGAGAGTGATAAAGAGTGTCTGAGAGTGTCAGAGAGTGTCAGAGAGAGATAGAGAGTGATAGAGAGAGTCTGAGGGAGTCAGAGAGTGATATAGAGTGTCAGCGTGTGTCAGAAAATGTCAGAGAGTGACAGAGAGTGATAGAGAGTGTCTGAGAGTGTCAGAGATAGATAGAGAGTGTCAGAGAGTGCCTGAGAGTGTCAGAGTGTGTCAGAGAATGTCAGAGAGAGATAGAGAGTGACAGAGAGTGATAGAGAGTGTCTGAGAGTGACAGAGATTGTCAGAGAGTGTCAGAGAGTGATAGAGAGTTTCTGAGAGGGTCAGAGAGTGTCAGAGTGTGTCAGAGTGTGTCACAGAGTGATAGAGAGTTTCAGAGAGTGTCAGAGAGTGTCAGAGAGTGATATAGAGTGATAGAAAGTGTCAGAGAGTGTCAGAGAGTGATCGAGAGTGATAGAGCGTGTCTGAGAGTGTCTGAGACTGTCAGAGAGTGATAGAGAGTGTCAGAGCGTGTCAGAGAGTGTCAGAGTGTGATAGAGAGTGCCTGAGAGTGTCAGAGAGAGATAGAGAGTGACAGAGAGTGATAGAGAGTGTCTGAGAGTGACAGAGAGTGTCTGAGAGTGTCAGAGAGCGATAGAGAGTGTCTGAGAGTGTCTGAGAGTGTCAGTGAATGTCAGTGAGTGATAGAGAGTGTTTGAGAGTGTCAGAGATTGTCAGAGAGTGTCAGAGAGTGATAGAGAGTGATAGAGAGTGATAGAGAGTGTCTGAGAGTGTCAGAGAGTGTCAGAGTGTGTCAGAGTGTGTCACAGAGTGATAGAGAGTGTCAGAGAGTGTCAGAGAGTGATAGAGAGTGTCTGAGAGTGTCAGAGAGTGTCACAGTGTGATAGGGAGTATCAGAGAGCGTCACAGAGTGATAGTAGTGTCAGAGAGCGTCATAGAGAGATAGAGAGTGTCAGAGTGTGTCAGAGAATGTCAGAGAGTGACAGAGAGTGATAGAGAGTGTCTGAGAGTGGCAGAGATAGATAGAGAGTGTCAGAGAGTGTCAGAGCATGATAGAGAGCGATAGAGAGTGATGGAGAGTGTCTGAGAGTGTCAGACCGTATCAGAGATTGATAGAGATTGTCTGAGAGTGTCTGAGAGTGACAGAGAGTGTCAGAGAGTGATAGAGAGTGTCTGAAAGTGATAGAGAGTGTCAGAGAGTGTCAGAGAGAGATAGAGGGTGATAGAGTGTCAGAGAGCGTCAAAGCGTGACAGAGAGTGTCAGAGAGCATCATAGAGTGATAGAGACTGTCAGAGAGTGATAGAGAGTGACAGAGAGTGATCGAGAGTGTCAGAGTGTGTCAGAGAATGTCAGAGAGTGACAGAGAGTGAAAGAGAGTGTCTGAAAGTGTCAGAGATAGATAGGGAGTGTCAGAGCGTGTCAGAGAGTGTCAGAGAAAGATAGAGAGTGTCTGAGAGTGTCAGAGAGTGATAGAGAGTGATAGAGAGTGTCAGAGAGTGACAGAGAGTGTCTGAGAGTGTCAGAGAGTGATAGAGAGTGTCTGAGAGTGACTGAGAGTGTCAGTGAATGTCAGTGAGTGATAGAGAGTGTATGAGAGTGTCAGAGATTGTCAGAGAGTGTCAGAGAGTGATAGAGAGTGATAGAGAGTGATAGAGAGTGTCTGAGAGTGTCAGAGAGTGTCAGAGTGTGTCAGAGTGTGTCACAGAGTGATAGAGAGTGTCAGAGAGTGTCAGAGAGTGATAGAGAGTTTCTGAGAGTGTCAGAGAGTGTCACAGTGTGATAGGGAGTATCAGAGAGCGTCACAGAGTGATAGTAGTGTCAGAGAGCGTCATAGAGAGATAGAGAGTGTCAGAGTGTGTCAGAGAATGTCAGAGAGTGACAGAGAGTGATAGAGAGTGTCTGAGAGTGTCAGAGATAGATAGAGAGTGTCAGAGAGTGTCAGAGCATGATAGAGAGCGATAGAGAGTGATGGAGAGTGTCTGAGAGTGTCAGACCGTGTCAGAGATTGATAGAGATTGTCTGAGAGTGTCTGAGAGTGACAGAGAGTGTCAGAGAGTGATAGAGAGTGTCTGAAAGTGATAGAGAGTGTCAGAGAGTGTCAGAGAGAGATAGAGGGTGATAGAGTGTCAGAGAGCGTCAAAGCGTGATAGAGAGTGTCAGAGAGCATCATAGAGTGATAGAGACTGTCAGAGAGTGATAGAGAGTGACAGAGAGTGATCGAGAGTGTCAGAGTGTGTCAGAGAATGTCAGAGAGCGACAGAGAGTGAAAGAGAGTGTCTGAAAGTGTCAGAGATAGATAGAGAGTGTCAGAGCGTGTCAGAGAGTGTCAGAGAAAGATAGAGAGTGTCAGAGACTGCCTGAGAGTGACAGAGAGTGTCAGAGAGTGTCAGAGTGTGATAGAGAGTGTCAGAGAGAGACAGAGATTGATAGAGAGTGTCTGAGATTGTCTGAGAGTGACAGAGAGTGTCAGAGAGTGTCAGAGAGTGATAGAGAGTGTCTGAGATTGGTAGAGAGTGTCAGAGAGTGTCAGAGAGTGTCCGAGAGCGATAGAGTGTGATAGAGAGTGTCAGACAGCGTCAAAGAGTGATAGAGAGTGTCAGAGAGCATCAAAGAGTGACAGAGAGTGTCAGAGAGTGTCAGAGAGTGACAGAGAGTGACAGAGAGTGATAGAGAGTGTCAGAGAGTGATCGAGAGTGATAGAGCGTGTCTGAGAGTGTCTGAGACTGTCAGAGAGTGATAGAGAGTGTCAGAGTGTGTCAGAGAATGTCAGAGAGTGACAGAGATTGATAGAGAGTGTCTGAAAGTGTCAGAGAAGATAGAGAGTGTCAGAGCGTGTCAGAGAGTGTCAGAGAGTGATAGAGAGTGACAGAGAGTGATAGAGATTGTCAGAGTGTGTCAGAGAATGTCAGAGAGTGACAGAGATTGATAGAGAGTGTCTGAAAGTGTCAGAGAAGATAGAGAGTGTCAGAGCGTGTCAGAGAGTGTCAGAGAGTGATAGAGAGTGACAGAGAGTGATAGAGATTGTCAGAGTGTGTCAGAGAGTGTCAGAGAGTGTCAGAGAGTGATAGAGAGTGATAAAGAGTGTCTGAGAGTGTCAGAGAGTGTCAGAGAGAGATAGAGAGTGATAGAGAGAGTCTGAGGGAGTCAGAGAGTGATATAGAGTGTCAGCGTGTGTCAGAAAATGTCAGAGAGTGACAGAGAGTGATAGAGAGTGTCTGAGAGTGTCAGAGATAGATAGAGAGTGTCAGAGAGTGCCTGAGAGTGTCAGAGTGTGTCAGAGAATGTCAGAGAGAGATAGAGAGTGACAGAGAGTGATAGAGAGTGTCTGAGAGTGACAGAGATTGTCAGAGAGTGTCAGAGAGTGATAGAGAGTTTCTGAGAGGGTCAGAGAGTGTCAGAGTGTGTCAGAGTGTGTCACAGAGTGATAGAGAGTTTCAGAGAGTGTCAGAGAGTGTCAGAGAGTGATATAGAGTGATAGAAAGTGTCAGAGAGTGTCAGAGAGTGATCGAGAGTGATAGAGCGTGTCTGAGAGTGTCTGAGACTGTCAGAGAGTGATAGAGAGTGTCAGAGCGTGTCAGAGAGTGTCAGAGTGTGATAGAGAGTGCCTGAGAGTGTCAGAGAGAGATAGAGAGTGACAGAGAGTGATAGAGAGTGTCTGAGAGTGACAGAGAGTGTCTGAGAGTGTCAGAGAGCGATAGAGAGTGTCTGAGAGTGTCTGAGAGTGTCAGTGAATGTCAGTGAGTGATAGAGAGTGTTTGAGAGTGTCAGAGATTGTCAGAGAGTGTCAGAGAGTGATAGAGAGTGATAGAGAGTGATAGAGAGTGTCTGAGAGTGTCAGAGAGTGTCAGAGTGTGTCAGAGTGTGTCACAGAGTGATAGAGAGTGTCAGAGAGTGTCAGAGAGTGATAGAGAGTGTCTGAGAGTGTCAGAGAGTGTCAGAGAGTGTCACAGTGTGATAGGGAGTATCAGAGAGCGTCACAGAGTGATAGTAGTGTCAGAGAGCGTCATAGAGAGATAGAGAGTGTCAGAGTGTGTCAGAGAATGTCAGAGAGTGACAGAGAGTGATAGAGAGTGTCTGAGAGTGGCAGAGATAGATAGAGAGTGTCAGAGAGTGTCAGAGCATGATAGAGAGCGATAGAGAGTGATGGAGAGTGTCTGAGAGTGTCAGACCGTGTCAGAGATTGATAGAGATTGTCTGAGAGTGTCTGAGAGTGACAGAGAGTGTCAGAGAGTGATAGAGAGTGTCTGAAAGTGATAGAGAGTGTCAGAGAGTGTCAGAGAGAGATAGAGGGTGATAGAGTGTCAGAGAGCGTCAAAGCGTGATAGAGAGTGTCAGAGAGCATCATAGAGTGATAGAGACTGTCAGAGAGTGATAGAGAGTGACAGAGAGTGATCGAGAGTGTCAGAGTGTGTCAGAGAATGTCAGAGAGTGACAGAGAGTGAAAGAGAGTGTCTGAAAGTGTCAGAGATAGATAGAGAGTGTCAGAGCGTGTCAGAGAGTGTCAGAGAAAGATAGAGAGTGTCTGAGAGTGTCAGAGAGTGATAGAGAGTGATAGAGAGTGTCAGAGAGTGACAGAGAGTGTCTGAGAGTGTCAGAGAGTGATAGAGAGTGTCTGAGAGTGACTGAGAGTGTCAGTGAATGTCAGTGAGTGATAGAGAGTGTTTGAGAGTGTCAGAGATTGTCAGAGAGTGTCAGAAAGTGATAGAGAGTGATAGAGAGTGATAGAGAGTGTCTGAGAGTGTCAGAGAGTGTCAAAGTGTGTCAGAGTGTGTCACAGAGTGATAGAGAGTGTCAGAGAGTGTCAGAGAGTGATAGAGAGTGTCTGAGAGTGTCAGAGAGTGTCACAGTGTGATAGGGAGTATCAGAGAGCGTCACAGAGTGATAGTAGTGTCAGAGAGCGTCATAGAGAGATAGAGAGTGTCAGAGTGTGTCAGAGAATGTCAGAGAGTGACAGAGAGTGATAGAGAGTGTCTGAGAGTGTCAGAGATAGATAGAGAGTGTCAGAGAGTGTCAGAGCATGATAGAGAGCGATAGAGAGTGATGGAGAGTGTCTGAGAGTGTCAGACCGTGTCAGAGATTGATAGAGATTGTCTGAGAGTGTCTGAGAGTGACAGAGAGTGTCAGAGAGTGATAGAGAGTGTCTGAAAGTGATAGAGAGTGTCAGAGAGTGTCAGAGAGAGATAGAGGGTGATAGAGTGTCAGAGAGCGTCAAAGCGTGATAGAGAGTGTCAGAGAGCATCATAGAGTGATAGAGACTGTCAGAGAGTGATAGAGAGTGACAGAGAGTGATCGAGAGTGTCAGAGTGTGTCAGAGAATGTCAGAGAGTGACAGAGAGTGAAAGAGAGTGTCTGAAAGTGTCAGAGATAGATAGAGAGTGTCAGAGCGTGTCAGAGAGTGTCAGAGAAAGATAGAGAGTGTCTGAGAGTGTCAGAGAGTGATAGAGAGTGATAGAGAGTGTCAGAGAGTGACAGAGAGTGTCTGAGAGTGTCAGAGAGTGATAGAGAGTGTCTGAGAGTGACTGAGAGTGTCTGTGAGTGTCAGAGAGTGATAGAGTGTGTTTGAGAGTGTCAGATATTGTCAGAGAGTGTCAGAGATTGATAGAGAGTGATAGAGTGTGATAGAGAGTGTCTGAGAGTGTCAGAGAGTGTCAGAGTGTGTCAGAGTGTGTCACAGAGTGATAGAGAGTGTCAGAGAGTTTCAGAGAGTGTCAGAGAGTGATAGAGAGTGATAGAAAGTGTCAGAGAGTGTCAGAGAGTGATAGAGAGTGTCTGAGAGCGTCATAGAGAAATAGAGAGTGTCAGAGCGTGTCAGAGAGTGATAGAGATTGACAGAGAGTGATAGAGAGTGTCAGAGAGTGATAGAGAGTGATAGAGAGTGTCTGAGAGTGTCAGAGAGTGTCAGAGAGTGATAGAGATTGATAGAGAGTGTCTGAGAGAGTCAGAGAGTGATAAAGAGTGTCAGAGTGTGTCAGAGAATGTCAGAGAGTGACAGAGAGTGACAGAGAGTGTCTGAGAGTGTCAGAGATAGATAGAGAGTGTCTGAGAGTGCCTGAGAGTGACAGAGAGTGTCAGAGAGTGTCAGAGAGTGATAGAGAGTGTCAGAGAGTGACAGAGATTGATAGAGAGTGTCTGAGAGTGTCTGAGAGTGTCAGAGAGTGATAGAGAGTGTCTGAGAGTGACTGAGAGTGTCTGTGAGTGTCAGAGAGTGATAGAGTGTGTTTGAGAGTGTCAGAGATTGTCAGAGAGTGTCAGAGATTGATAGAGAGTGATAGAGTGTGATAGAGAGTGTCTGAGAGTGTCAGAGAGTGTCAGAGTGTGTCAGAGTGTGTCACAGAGTGATAGAGAGTGTCAGAGAGTTTCAGAGAGTGTCAGAGAGTGATAGAGAGTGATAGAAAGTGTCAGAGAGTGTCAGAGAGTGATAGAGAGTGTCTGAGAGCGTCATAGAGAGATAGAGAGTGTCAGAGCGTGTCAGAGAGTGATAGAGATTGACAGAGAGTGATAGAGAGTGTCAGAGAGTGATAGAGAGTGATAGAGAGTGTCTGAGAGTGTCAGAGAGTGTCAGAGAGTGATAGAGATTGATAGAGAGTGTCTGAGAGAGTCAGAGAGTGATAAAGAGTGTCAGAGTGTGTCAGAGAATGTCAGAGAGTGACAGAGAGTGACAGAGAGTGTCTGAGAGTGTCAGAGATAGATAGAGAGTGTCTGAGAGTGCCTGAGAGTGACAGAGAGTGTCAGAGAGTGTCAGAGAGTGATAGAGAGTGTCAGAGAGTGACAGAGATTGATAGAGAGTGTCTGAGAGTGTCTGAGAGTGACAGAGAGTGTCAGAGAATGTCAGAGAGTGATATGGAGTGTCTGAGATTGGTAGAGAGTGTCAGAGATTGTCAGAGAGTGATAGAGAGTGTCTGAGAGAGTCAGAGAGTGTCAGAGAGTGATAGAGAGTGTCAGAGAGCGTCATCGATTGATAGTAGTGTCAGAGAGCGTCATAGAGTGATAGAGAGTGTCAGAGAGGTTCAGAGAGTGTCAGAGAGTGATAGAGAGTGATAGAGAGTGTCAGAGAATGTCAGAGAGTGACAGAGAGTGATAGAGAGTGTCTGAGAGTGTCAGAGATAGATAGAGAGTGTCAGAGAGTGTCAGAGAGTGATAGAGAGCGATAGAGAGTGATAGAGAGTGATGGAGAGTGTCTGAGAGTATCAGAAAGTGTCAGAGAGTGATAGAGTGTGTTTGAGAGTGTCTGAGAGTGACAGAGAGTGTCACAGTGTGATAGAGAGTGTCTGAGAGTGATAGAGAGTGTCAGAGAGTGTCAGAGAGCGATAGGGAGTGATAGAGAGTGTCAGAGAGCTTCTAAGAGTGATAGAGAGCGTCATAGAGTGATAGAGAGTGATAGAGAGTGTCAGAGAGTGATTGAGAGAGTCAGAGTGTGTCAGAGAATGTCAGAGAGTGTCAGAGTGTGACAGAGAGTGATAGAGAGTGTCTGAAAGTGTCAGAGATAGATAGAGAGTGTCAGAGCGTGTCAGAGAGAGTCAGAGAAAGATAGAGAGTGTCTGAGAGTGTCAGAGAGTGATAGAGAGTGATAGAGAGTGTCTGAGAGTGACAGAGAGTGTCTGAGAGTGTCAGAGAGTGATAGAGAGTGTCTGAGAGTGACTGAGAGTGTCAGTGAGTGTCAGAGTGTGATAGAGTGTGTTTGAGAGTGTCAGAGATTGTCAGAGAGTGTCAGAGTGTGTCACAGAGTGATAGAGAGTGTCAGAGAGTGTCAGAGAGTGTCACAGAGTGATAGAGTGTGTCAGAGTGTGTCACAGAGTGATAGAGAGTGATAGAAAGTGTCAGAGAGTGTCAGAGTGTGTCAGAGAGTGATCGAGAGTGTCTGAGACCGTCATAGAGTGATAGAGAGTGTCAGAGAGTGATAGGGAGTGACAGAGAGTGATAGAGAGTGTCAGAGAGTGATAGAGAGTGATAGAGAGTGTCTGAGAGTGTCAGAGAGTGTCAGAGAGTGATAGAGAGTGATAGAGAGTGTCTGAGAGAGTCAGAGAGTGATATAGAGTGTCAGAGTGTGTCAGAGAATGTCAGAGAGTGACAGAGAGTGATAGAGAGTGTCTGAGAGTGTCAGAGATAGATAGAGAGTGTCTGAGAGTGCTTGAGAGTGACAGAGAGTGTCAGAGAGTGTCAGAGAGTGATAGAGAGTGTCAGAGAGTGACAGAGATTGATGGAGAGTGTCTGAGAGTGACAGAGAGTGTCAGAGAGTGTCAGAGAGTGTCAGAGAGTGATAGAGAGTGTCAGAGATTGGTAGAGAGTGTCAGAGAGTGATAGAGTGTGATAGAGAGTGTCAGAGAGTGTCAAACAATGATAGAGAGTGTCAGAGAGCGTCAAAGAGTGACAGAGAGTGTCAGAGAGTGTCATAGAGTGATAGTAGTGTCAGAGAGCGTCATAGAGTCATAGAGAGTGTCAGAGAGTGTCAGAGAGTGTCAGAGAATGATAGAGAGTGATAGAGAGTGTCTGAGAGGGTCAGAGAGTGATATAGAGTTTCAGAGTGTGTCAGAGAATGTCAGAGAGTGACAGAGAGTGATAGAGAGTGTCTGAGAATGTCAGAGATAGATAGAGAGTGTCAGAGAGTGTCAGAGAGTGTCAGAGAGTGTCAGAGAGTGATAGAGAGCGATGGAGAGTGATAGAGAGTGTCTGAGAGTGTCTGAGAGTGTCAGAAAGTGTCAGAGATTGATAGAGATTGTCTGAGAGTGTCTGAGAGTGACAGAGAGTGTCAGAGAGTGATAGAGAGTGTCTGAGAGTGATAGAGAGTGTCAGAGAGTGTCAGAGAGCGATAGAGAGTGATAGAGAGTGTCAGAGAGCGTCAAAGAGTGATAGAGAGTGTCAGAGAGCGTCATAGAGTGATAGAGAGTCACAGAGAGTGTCAGAGAGTGAAAGATAGTGACAGAGAGTGATAGAGAGTGTCAGAGTGTGTCAAGGAATGTCAGAGAGTGACAGAGAGTGATAGAGAGTGTCTGAAAGTGTCAGAGATAGATAGAGAGTGTCAGAGCGTGTCAGAGAGTGTCGGAGGAAGATAGAGAGTGTCTGAGAGTGTCAGAGAGTGATAGAGCGTGTCTGAGAGTGACTGAGAGTGTCAGTGAGTGTCAGAGAGTGATAGAGTGTGTTTGAGAGTGTCAGAGATTGTCAGAGAGTGTCAGAGTGTGTCAGAGTGTGATAGAGAGTGATAGAACGTGTCAGAGAGTGTAAGAGAGTGTCAGAGAGTGTCTGAGAGCGTCATAGAGTGATAGAGAGTGTCAGAGAGTGTCAGAGAGTGTCAGAGAGTGATAAAGAGTGTCTGAGAGTGTCAGAGAGTGTCAGAGAGAGATAGAGAGTGATAGAGAGAGTCTGAGAGAGTCAGAGAGTGATATAGAGTGTCAGAGTGTGTCAGAGAATGTCAGAGAGTGACAGAGAGTGATAGAGAGTGTCTGAGAGTGTCAGAGATAGATAGAGCGTGTCAGAGAGTGCCTGAGAGTGACAGAGAGTGTCAGAGAGTGTCAGAGTGTGATAGAGAGTGTCAGAGAGAGTCAGAGATTGATAGAGAGAGTCTGAGATTGTCTGAGAGTGACAGGGAGTGTCAGAGAGTGTCAGAGAGTGTCAGAGAGTGACAGAGAGTGATAGAGAGTGTCAGAGAGTGATCGAGAGTGATAGAGCGTGTCTGAGAGTGTCTGAGACTGTCAGAGAGTGATAGAGAGTGTCAGAGTGTGTCAGAGAATGTCAGAGAGTGACAGAGATTGATAGAGAGTGTCTGAAAGTGTCAGAGAGTGATAGAGAGTGCCTGAGAGTGTCAGAGAGAGATAGAGAGTGACAGAGAGTGATAGAGAGTGTCTGAGAGTGACAGAGAGTGTCTGAGAGTGTCAGAGAGCGATAGAGAGTGTCTGAGAGTGACTGAGAGTGTCATTGAATTTCAGTGAGTGATAGAGAGTGTTTGAGAGTGTCAGAGATTGTCAGAGAGTGTCAAAGAGTGATAGAGAGTGATAGAGAGTGATAGAGAGTGATAGAGAGTTTCTGAGAGTGTCAGAGAGTGTGTCACAGAGTGATAGAGAGTGATAGAAAATGCCAGAGAGTATCAGAGAGTGTCAGAGTGTGACAGACAGTGTCAGAGAGTGATAGAGAGTGATAAAGAGTGTCTGAGAGTGTCAGAGAGTGTCAGAGAGAGATAGAGAGTGATAGAGAGTGTCAGAGAGCGTCAAAGAGTGATAGAGAGTGTCAGAGAGAGTCATAGAGTGATAGAGAGTCACAGAGAGTGTCAGAGAGTAAAAGATAGTGACAGAGAGTGATAGAGAGTGTCAGAGTGTGTCAAGGAATGTCAGAGAGTGGCAGAGAGTGATAGAGAGTGTCTGAAAGTGTCAGAGAAAGATAGAGAGTGTCAGAGCGTGTCAGAGAGTGTCGGAGGAAGATAGAGAGTGTCTGAGAGTGTCAGAGAGTGATAGAGCGTGTCTGAGAGTGACTGAGAGTGTCAGTGAGTTTCAGAGAGTGATAGAGTGTGTTTGAGAGTGTCAGAGATTGTCAGAGAGTGTCAGAGTGTGTCAGAGTGTGATAGAGAGTGATAGAACGTGTCAGAGAGTGTAAGAGAGTGTCAGAGAGTGTCTGAGAGCGTCATAGAGTGATAGAGAGTGTCAGAGAGTGTCAGAGAGTGTCAGAGAGTGATAAAGAGTGTCTGAGAGTGTCAGAGAGTGTCAGAGAGAGATAGAGAGTGATAGAGAGAGTCTGAGAGAGTCAGAGAGTGATATAGAGTGTCAGAGTGTGTCAGAGAATGTCAGAGAGTGACAGAGAGTGATAGAGAGTGTCTGAGAGTGTCAGAGATAGATAGAGAGTGTCAGAGAGTGCCTGAGAGTGACAGAGAGTGTCAGAGAGTGTCAGAGTGTGATAGAGAGTGTCAGAGAGAGTCAGAGATTGATAGAGAGAGTCTGAGATTGTCTGAGAGTGACAGAGAGTGTCAGAGAGTGTCAGAGAGTGATAGAGAGTGATAGAGAGTGTCTGAGATTGGTAGAGAGTGTCAGAGAGTGTCAGAGAGTGTCCGAGAGCGATAGAGTGTGATAGAGAGTGTCAGAGAGCGTCAAAGAGTGATAGAGAGTGTCAGAGAGCGTCAAAGATTGACAGGGAGTGTCAGAGAGTGTCAGAGAGTGACAGAGAGTGATAGAGAGTGTCAGAGAGTGATCGAGAGTGATAGAGCGTGTCTGAGAGTGTCTGAGACTGTCAGAGAGTGATAGAGAGTGTCAGAGTGTGTCAGAGAATGTCAGAGAGTGACAGAGATTGATAGAGAGTGTCTGAAAGTGTCAGAGAGTGATAGAGAGTGCCTGAGAGTGTCAGAGAGAGATAGAGAGTGACAGAGAGTGATAGAGAGTGTCTGAGAGTGACAGAGAGTGTCTGAGAGTGTCAGAGAGCGATAGAGAGTGTCTGAGAGTGACTGAGAGTGTCATTGAATTTCAGTGAGTGATAGAGAGTGTTTGAGAGTGTCAGAGATTGTCAGAGAGTGTCAAAGAGTGATAGAGAGTGATAGAGAGTGATAGAGAGTGATAGAGAGTTTCTGAGAGTGTCAGAGAGTGTGTCACAGAGTGATAGAGAGTGATAGAAAATGCCAGAGAGTATCAGAGAGTGTCAGAGAGTGATAGAGAGTGTCAGAGAGTGATAGAGAGTGATAAAGAGTGTCTGAGAGTGTCAGAGAGTGTCAGAGAGAGATAGAGAGTGATAGAGAGAGTCTGAGAGAGTCAGAGAGTGATATAGAGTGTCAGAGTGTGTCAGAGAATGTCAGAGAGTGACAGAGAGTGATAGAGAGTGCCTGAGAGTGTCAGAGATAGATAGAGAGTGTCAGAGACTGCCTGATAGTGACAGAGAGTGTCAGAGAGTGTCAGAGTGTGATAGAGAGTGTCAGAGAGAGACAGAGATTGATAGAGAGTGTCTGAGAGTGTCTGAGAGTGACAGAGAGTTTCAGAGAGTGTCAGAGAGTGATAGAGAGTGTCTGAGATTGGTAGAGAGTGTCAGAGAGTGTCAGAGAGTGTCCGAGAGCGATAGAGTGTGATAGAGAGTGTCAGAGAGCGTCAAAGAGTGATAGAGAGTGTCAGAGAGCGTCAAAGAGTGATAGAGTGTCAGAGAGTGACAGAGAGTGACAGAGAGTGATAGAGAGTGTCAGAGAGTGATCGAGAGTGATAGAGCGTGTCTGAGAGTGTCTGAGACTGTCAGAGAGTGATAGAGAGTGTCAGATTGTGTCAGAGAATGTCAGAGAGTGACAGAGAGTGACAGAGAGTGATAGAGAGTGTCAGAGAGTGATCGAGAGTGATAGAGCGTGTCTGAGACTGTCAGAGAGTGATAGAGAGTGTCAGAGTGTGTCAGAGAATGTCAGGGAGTGACAGAGATTGATAGAGAGTGTCTGAAAGTGTCAGAGAAGATAGAGAGTGTCAGAGCGTGTCAGAGAGTGTCAGAGACTGATAGAGAGTGCCTGAGAGTGTCAGAGAGAGATCGAGAGTGTCAGAGAGCGATCAAGAGTGTCTGAGAGTGACTGAGAGTGTCATTGAATGTCAGTGAATGATAAAGTATGTTTGAGAGTGTCAGAGATTGTCAGAGAGTGTCAAAGATTGATAGAGAGTGATAGAGAGTGTCTGAGAGTGTCAGAGTGTGTCACAGAGTGATAGAGAGTGTCAGAGAGTGTCAGAGAGTGATAGACAGTGATAGAAAATGCCAGAGAGTATCAGAGAATGTCAGAGAGTGATATAGAGTGTCTGAGAGCGTCAAATAGTGTCAGAGAGTGTCAGAGAGTGATAGAGAGTGAGAGAGAGTGTCAGAGAGTGTCAGAGAGCGTCAGAGAGTGATAGAGAGTGTCTGAGAGCATCAGAGAGTGTCAGAGTGTGTCAGAGAGTGTCAGAGAGTGATAGAGAGTGTCAGAGTGTGTCAGAGTGTGTCAGAGTGTGTCAGAGAGTGTCAGAGAGTGATATAGATTGTCAGAGAGAGGTAGAGAGAGTCTGAGAGTGTCAGAGAGTGTCAGAGAGTGTCAGAGAGTGATTGAGAGTGTCAGAGAGTGACAGAGATTGATGGAGAGTGTCTGAGAGTGTCTGAGAGTGACAGAGAGTGTCAGAGAGTGTCAGAGAGTGTCAGAGAGTGAGAGAGAGTGATGGAGAGTGTCAGAGAGTGTCAGAGTGTGTCAGAGTGTGTCACAGAGTGATAGAGAGTGATAGAAAGTGTCAGAGAGTGTCAGAGAGTGTCATAGAGTGATAGAGAGTGTCTGAGACCGTCATAGAGTGATAGAGAGTGTCAGAGAGTGTCAGAGAGTGATAGGGAGTGACAGAGAGTGATAGAGAGTGTCAGAGAGTGATAGAGAGTGATAGAGAGTGTCTGAGAGAGTCAGAGAGTGATATAGAGTGTCAGAGTGTGTCAGAGAATGTCAGAGAGTGACAGAGAGTGATAGAGTGTGTTTGAGAGTGTCAGAGATTGTCAGAGAGTGTCAGAGTGTGTCAGAGTGTGATAGAGAGTGATAGAACGTGTCAGAGAGTGTAAGAGAGTGTCAGAGAGTGTCTGAGAGCGTCATAGAGTGATAGAGAGTGTCAGAGAGTGTCAGAGAGTGTCAGAGAGTGATAAAGAGTGTCTGAGAGTGTCAGAGAGTGTCAGAGAGAGATAGAGAGTGATAGAGAGAGTCTGAGAGAGTCAGAGAGTGATATAGAGAGTCAGAGTGTGTCAGAGAATGTCAGAGAGTGACAGAGAGTGATAGAGAGTGTCTGAGAGTGTCAGAGATAGATAGAGCGTGTCAGAGAGTGCCTGAGAGTGACAGAGAGTGTCAGAGAGTGTCAGAGTGTGATAGAGAGTGTCAGAGAGAGTCAGAGATTGATAGAGAGAGTCTGAGATTGTCTGAGAGTGACAGGGAGTGTCAGAGAGTGTCAGAGAGTGACAGAGAGTGATAGAGAGTGTCAGAGAGTGATCGAGAGTGATAGAGCGTGTCTGAGAGTGTCTGAGACTGTCAGAGAGTGATAGAGAGTGTCAGAGTGTGTCAGAGAATGTCAGAGAGTGACAGAGATTGATAGAGAGTGTCTGAAAGTGTCAGAGAGTGATAGAGAGTGCCTGAGAGTGTCAGAGAGAGATAGAGAGTGACAGAGAGTGATAGAGAGTGTCTGAGAGTGACAGAGAGTGTCTGAGAGTGTCAGAGAGTGATAGAGAGTCACAGAGAGTGTCAGAGAGTGAAAGATAGTGACAGAGAGTGATAGAGAGTGTCAGAGTGTGTCAAGGAATGTCAGAGAGTGACAGAGAGTGATAGAGAGTGATAGAGAGTGATAGAGAGTTTCTGAGAGTGTCAGAGAGTGTGTCACAGAGTGATAGAGAGTGATAGAAAATGCCAGAGAGTATCAGAGAGTGTCAGAGAGTGATAGACAGTGTCAGAGAGTGATAGAGAGTGATAAAGAGTGTCTGAGAGTGTCAGAGAGTGTCAGAGAGAGATAGAGAGTGATAGAGAGTGTCAGAGAGCGTCAAAGAGTGATAGAGAGTGTCAGAGAGAGTCATAGAGTGATAGAGAGTCACAGAGAGTGTCAGAGAGTGAAAGATAGTGACAGAGAGTGATAGAGAGTGTCAGAGTGTGTCAAGGAATGTCAGAGAGTGACAGAGAGTGATAGAGAGTGTCTGAAAGTGTCAGAGATAGATAGAGAGTGTCAGAGCGTGTCAGAGAGTGTCGGAGGAAGATAGAGAGTGTCTGAGAGTGTCAGAGAGTGATAGAGCGTGTCTGAGAGTGACTGAGAGTGTCAATGAGTTTCAGAGAGTGATAGAGTGTGTTTGAGAGTGTCAGAGATTGTCAGAGAGTGTCAGAGTGTGTCAGAGTGTGATAGAGAGTGATAGAACGTGTCAGAGAGTGTAAGAGAGTGTCAGAGAGTGTCTGAGAGCGTCATAGAGTGATAGAGAGTGTCAGAGAGTGTCAGAGAGTGATAAAGAGTGTCTGAGAGTGTCAGAGAGTGTCAGAGAGAGATAGAGAGTGATAGAGAGAGTCTGAGAGAGTCAGAGAGTGATATAGAGTGTCAGAGTGTGTCAGAGAATGTCAGAGAGTGACAGAGAGTGATAGAGAGTGTCTGAGAGTGTCAGAGATAGATAGAGAGTGTCAGAGAGTGCCTGAGAGTGACAGAGAGTGTCAGAGAGTGTCAGAGTGTGATAGCGAGTGTCAGAGAGAGTCAGAGATTGATAGAGAGAGTCTGAGATTGTCTGAGAGTGACAGAGAGTGTCAGAGAGTGTCAGAGAGTGATAGAGAGTGATAGAGAGTGTCTGAGATTGGTAGAGAGTGTCAGAGAGTGTCAGAGAGTGTCCGAGAGCGATAGAGTGTGATAGAGAGTGTCAGAGAGCGTCAAAGAGTGATAGAGAGTGTCAGAGAGCGTCAAAGATTGACAGGGAGTGTCAGAGAGTGTCAGAGAGTGACAGAGAGTGATAGAGAGTGTCAGAGAGTGATCGAGAGTGATAGAGCGTGTCTGAGAGTGTCTGAGACTGTCAGAGAGTGATAGAGAGTGTCAGAGTGTGTCAGAGAATGTCAGAGAGTGACAGAGATTGATAGAGAGTGTCTGAAAGTGTCAGAGAGTGATAGAGAGTGCCTGAGAGTGTCAGAGAGAGATAGAGAGTGACAGAGAGTGATAGAGAGTGTCTGAGAGTGACAGAGAGTGTCTGAGAGTGTCAGAGAGCGATAGAGAGTGTCTGAGAGTGACTGAGAGTGTCATTGAATTTCAGTGAGTGATAGAGAGTGTTTGAGAGTGTCAGAGATTGTCAGAGAGTGTCAAAGAGTGATAGAGAGTGATAGAGAGTGATAGAGAGTGATAGAGAGTTTCTGAGAGTGTCAGAGAGTGTGTCACAGAGTGATAGAGAGTGATAGAAAATGCCAGAGAGTATCAGAGAGTGTCAGAGAGTGATAGAGAGTGTCAGAGAGTGATAGAGAGTGATAAAGAGAGTCTGAGAGTGTCAGAGAGTGTCAGAGAGAGATAGAGAGTGATAGAGAGAGTCTGAGAGAGTCAGAGAGTGATATAGAGTGTCAGAGTGTGTCAGAGAATGTCAGAGAGTGACAGAGAGTGATAGAGAGTGCCTGAGAGTGTCAGAGATAGATAGAGAGTGTCAGAGACTGCCTGATAGTGACAGAGAGTGTCAGAGAGTGTCAGAGTGTGATAGAGAGTGTCAGAGAGAGACAGAGATTGATAGAGAGTGTCTGAGAGTGTCTGAGAGTGACAGAGAGTTTCAGAGAGTGTCAGAGAGTGATAGAGAGTGTCTGAAAGTGTCAGAGAGTGATAGAGAGTGTCAGAGAGTGTCCGAGAGCGATAGAGTGTGATAGAGAGTGTCAGAGAGCGTCAAAGAGTGATAGAGAGTGTCAGAGAGCGTCAAAGAGTGATAGAGAGTGTCAGAGAGTGACAGAGAGTGATAGAGAGTTTCAGAGAGTGTCAGAGAGTGTCTGAGAGTGTCAGAGAGTGATAGAGTGTGATAGAGAGTGTCAGAGAGTGTCAGAGAGTGTCAGAGAGTGATAGAGAGTGTCAGAGAGTGATCGAGAGTGATAGAGCGTGTCTGAGAGTGTCTGAGACTGTCAGAGAGTGATAGAGAGTGTCAGATTGTGTCAGAGAATGTCAGAGAGTGACAGAGAGTGACAGAGAGTGATAGAGAGTGTCAGAGAGTGATCGAGAGTGATAGAGCGTGTCTGAGAGTGTCTGAGACTGTCAGAGAGTGATAGAGAGTGTCAGAGTGTGTCAGAGAATGTCAGGGAGTGACAGAGATTGATAGAGAGTGTCTGAAAGTGTCAGAGAAGATAGAGAGTGTCAGAGCGTGTCAGAGAGTGTCAGAGACTGATAGAGAGTGCCTGAGAGTGTCAGAGAGAGATAGAGAGTGTCAGAGAGCGATCAAGAGTGTCTGAGAGTGACTGAGAGTGTCATTGAATGTCAGTGAATGATAAAGTATGTTTGAGAGTGTCAGAGATTGTCAGAGAGTGTCAAAGATTGATAGAGAGTGATAGAGAGTGTCTGAGAGTGTCAGAGTGTGTCACAGAGTGATAGAGAGTGTCAGAGAGTGTCAGAGAGTGATAGACAGTGATAGAAAATGCCAGAGAGTATCAGAGAGTGTCAGAGAGTGATAGAGAGTGTCTGAGAGCATCAGAGAGTGTCAGAGTGTGTCAGAGAGTGTCAGAGAGTGATAGAGAGTGTCAGAGTATGTCAGAGTGTGTCAGAGTGTGTCAGAGAGTGTCAGAGAGTGATATAGATTGTCAGAGAGTGGTAGAGAGAGTCTGAGAGTGTCAGAGAGTGTCAGAGAGTGATAGAGAGTGTCAGAGAGTGACAGAGATTGATGGAGAGTGTCTGAGAGTGTCTGAGAGTGTCAGAGACTGATAGAGAGTGCCTGAGAGTGTCAGAGAGAGATAGAGAGTGTCAGAGAGCGATCAAGAGTGTCTGAGAGTGACTGAGAGTGTCATTGAATGTCAGTGAATGATAAAGTATGTTTGAGAGTGTCAGAGATTGTCAGAGAGTGTCAAAGATTGATAGAGAGTGATAGAGAGTGTCTGAGAGTGTCAGAGTGTGTCACAGAGTGATAGAGAGTGTCAGAGAGTGTCAGAGAGTGATAGACAGTGATAGAAAATGCCAGAGAGTATCAGAGAGTGTCAGAGAGTGATATAGAGTGTCTGAGAGCGTCAAATAGTGTCAGAGAGTGTCAGAGAGTGATAGAGAGTGAGAGAGAGTGTCAGAGAGTGTCAGAGAGCGTCAGAGAGTGATAGAGAGTGTCTGAGAGCATCAGAGAGTGTCAGAGTGTGTCAGAGAGTGTCAGAGAGTGATAGAGAGTGTCAGAGTGTGTCAGAGTGTGTCAGAGTGTGTCAGAGAGTGTCAGAGAGTGATATAGATTGTCAGAGAGAGGTAGAGAGAGTCTGAGAGTGTCAGAGAGTGTCAGAGAGTGATAGAGAGTGTCAGAGAGTGACAGAGATTGATGGAGAGTGTCTGAGAGTGTCTGAGAGTGACAGAGAGTGTCAGAGAGTGTCAGAGAGTGTCAGAGAGTGAGAGAGAGTGATGGAGAGTGTCAGAGAGTGTCAGAGTGTGTCAGAGTGTGTCACAGAGTGATAGAGAGTGATAGAAAGTGTCAGAGAGTGTCAGAGAGTGTCATAGAGTGATAGAGAGTGTCTGAGACCGTCATAGAGTGATAGAGAGTGTCAGAGAGTGTCAGAGAGTGATAGGGAGTGACAGAGAGTGATAGAGAGTGTCAGAGAGTGATAGAGAGTGATAGAGAGTGATAGAGAGTGATAGAGAGTGTCTGAGAGAGTCAGAGAGTGATATAGAGTGTCAGAGTGTGTCAGAGAATGTCAGAGAGTGACAGAGAGTGATAGAGATTTTTTGAGAGTGTCAGAGATAGATAGAGAGTGTCTGAGAGTGCCTGAGAGTGACAGAGAGTGTCAGAGAGTGTCAGAGAGTGATAGAGAGTGTCTGAGATTGGTAGAGAGTGTCAGAGAGTGATAGAGTGTGATAGAGAGTGTCAGAGAGCATCAAACAATGATAGAGAGTGTCAGAGAGCGTCAAAGAGTGACAGAGAGTGTCAGAGATTGTCATAGAGTGATAGTAGTGTCAGAGAGCGTCATAGAGTGATACAGAGTGTCAGAGAGTGTCAGAGAGTGTCAGAGAATGATAGAGAGTGATAGAGTGTGTCTGAGAGGGTCAGAGAATGATATAGAGTTTCAGAGTGTGTCAGAGAATGTCAGAGAGTGACAGAGAGTGATAGAGAGTGTCTGCGAGTGTCAGAGATAGATAGCGAGTGTCAGAGAGTGTCAGAGAGTGATAGAGAATGTCAGAGAGTGTCTGAGAGTGTCAGAAAGTGTCAGAGATTGATAGAGATTGTCTGAGAGTGTCTGAGAGTGACAGAGAGTGTCAGAGAGTGATAGAGAGTGTCTGAGAGTGATAGAGAGTGTCAGAGAGTGTCAGAGAGCGATAGAGAGTGATAGAGAGTGTCAGAGAGCGTCAAAGAGTGATAGAGAGTGTCAGAGAGCGTCATAGAGTGATAGAGAGTCACAGAGAGTGTCAGAGAGTGAAAGATAGTGACAGAGAGTGATAGAGAGTGTCAGAGTGTGTCAAGGAATGTCAGAGAGTGACAGAGAGTGATAGAGAGTGTCTGAAAGTGTCAGAGATAGATAGAGAGTGTCAGAGCGTGTCAGAGAGTGTCAGAGGAAGTTAGAGAGTGTCTGAGAGTGTCAGAGAGTGATAGAGAGTGTCTGAGAGTGACAGAGAGTGTCTGAGAGTGTCGGAGAGTGATAGAGAGTGTCTGAGAGTGACTGAGAGTGTCAGTGAGTGTCAGAGAGTGATAGAGTGTGTTTGAGAGTGTCAGAGATTGTCTGAGAGTGTCTGAGAGTGACAGAGAGTGTCAGAGAGTGATAGAGAGTGTCTGAGAGTGATAGAGAGTGTCAGAGAGTGTCAGAGAGCGATAGAGAGTGATAGAGAGTGTCAGAGAGCGTCAAAGAGTGATAGAGAGTGTCAGAGAGCGTCATCGAGTGATAGAGAGTCACAGAGAGTGTCAGAGAGTGATAGAGACTGACAGAGAGTGATAGAGAGTGTCAGAGTGTGTCAGAGAATGTCAGAGAGTGAGAGAGAGTGATAGAGAGTGTCTGAAAGTGTCAGAGATATATAGAGAGTGTCAGAGCGTGTCAGAGAGTGTCAGAGGAAGATAGAGAGTGTCTGAGAGTGTCAGAGAGTGATAGAGAGTGATAGAGAGTGTCTGAGAGTGACAGAGAGTGTCAGAGAGTGTCGGAGAGTGATAGAGCGTGTCTGAGAGTGACTGAGAGTGTCAGTGAGTGTCAGAGAGTGATAGAGTGTGTTTGAGAGTGTCAGAGATTGTCAGAGAGTGTCAGAGTGTGTCAGAGTGTGATAGAGAGTGATAGAACGTGTCAGAGAGTGTAAGAGAGTGTCAGAGAGTGTCTGAGAGCGTCATAGAGTGATAGAGAGTGTCAGAGAGTGTCAGAGAGTGATAGAGAGTGATAAAGAGTGTCTGAGAGTGTCAGAGAGTGTCAGAGAGAGATAGAGAGTGATAGAGAGAGTCTGAGAGAGTCAGAGAGTGATATAGAGTGTCAGAGTGTGTCAGAGAATGTCAGAGAGTGACAGAGAGTGATAGAGAGTGTCTGAGAGTGTCAGAGATAGATAGAGAGTGTCAGAGAGTGCCTGAGAGTGACAGAGAGTGTCAGAGAGTGTCAGAGTGTGATAGAGAGTGTCAGAGAGAGTCAGAGATTGATAGAGAGTGTCTGAGATTGTCTGAGAGTGACAGAGAGTGTCAGAGAGTGTCAGAGAGTGATAGAGAGTGATAGAGAGTGTCTGAGATTGGCAGAGAGTGTCAGAGAGTGTCAGAGAGTGTCAGAGAGCGTCAAAGAGTGATAGAGAGTGTCAGAGAGCGTCAAAGATTGACAGGGAGTGTCAGAGAGTGTCAGAGAGTGACAGAGAGTGATAGAGAGTGTCAGAGAGTGATCGAGAGTGATAGAGCGTGTCTCAGAGTGTCTGAGACTGTCAGAGAGTGATAGAGAGTGTCAGAGTGTGTCAGAGAATGTCAGAGAGTGACAGAGATTGATAGAGAGTGTCTGAAAGTGTCAGAGAGTGATAGAGAGTGCCTGAGAGTGTCAGAGAGAGATAGAGAGTGACAGAGAGTGACAGAGAGTGATAGAGAGTGTCTGAGAGTGACAGAGAGTGTCTGAGAGTGTCAGAGAGCGATAGAGAGTGTCTGAGAGTGACTGAGAGTGTCATTGAATGTCAGTGAGTGATAGAGAGTGTTTGAGAGTGTCAGAGATTGTCAGAGAGTGTCAAAGAGTGATAGAGAGTGATAGAGAGTGATAGAGAGTGATAGAGAGTTTCTGAGAGTGTCAGAGAGTGTGTCACAGAGTGATAGAGAGTGATAGAAAATGCCAGAGAGTATCAGAGAGTGTCAGAGAGTGATAGAGAGTGTCAGAGAGTGATAGAGAGTGATAAAGAGTGTCTGAGAGTGTCAGAGAGTGTCAGAGAGATATAGAGAGTGATAGAGAGAGTCTGAGAGAGTCAGAGAGTGATATAGAGTGTCAGAGTGTGTCAGAGAATGTCAGAGAGTGACAGAGAGTGATAGAGAGTGTCTGAGAGTGTCAGAGATAGATAGAGAGTGTCAGAGACTGCCTGAGAGTGACAGAGAGTGTCAGAGAGTGTCAGAGTGTGATAGAGAGTGTCAGAGAGAGACAGAGATTGATAGAGAGTGTCTGAGAGTGTCTGAGAGTGACAGAGAGTTTCAGAGAGTGTCAGAGAGTGATAGAGAGTGTCTGAGATTGGTAGAGAGTGTCAGAGAGTGTCAGAGAGTGTCCGAGAGCGATAGAGTGTGATAGAGAGTGTCAGAGAGCGTCAAAGAGTGATAGAGAGTGTCTGAGAGCATCAGAGAGTGTCAGAGTGTGTCAGAGAGTGTCAGAGAGTGATAGAGAGTGATAGAGAGTGTCAGAGTGTGTCAGAGTGTGTCAGAGAGTGTCAGAGAGTGATATAGATTGTCAGAGAGTGGTAGAGAGAGTCTGAGAGTGTCAGAGAGTGATAGAGAGTGTCAGAGAGTGTCAGAGAGTGTCAGAGTGTGTCAGAATGTGTCAGAGAGTGTCAGAGAATGAAAGAGTGTGATAGAGATTGTCTGAGAGTGTCTGAGAGTGACAGAGAGTGTCAGAGAGTGTCAGAGAGTGTCAGAGAGTGATAGAGTGTGTCAGAGATTGGTAGAGAGTGTCAGACAGTGATTGAGTGTGATAGAGAGTGTCAGAGAGCGTCAAAGAGTGATAGAGATTGTCAGAGAGCGTCAAAGAGTGACAGAGAGTGTCAGAGAGTGTCATAGAGTGATAGTAGTGTCAGAGAGCGTCATAGAGTGATAGAGAGTGATAGAGAGTGTCAGAGAGTGTCAGAGAGTGTCAGAGAATGATAGAGAGTGATAGAGAGTGTCTGAGAGGGTCAGAGAGTGATATAGAGTTTCAGAGTGTGTCAGAGAATGTCAGAGAGTGACAGAGAGTGATAGAGAGTGATAGAACGTGTCAGAGAGTGTAAGAGAGTGTCAGAGAGTGTCTGAGAGCGTCATAGAGTGATAGAGAGTGTCAGAGAGTGATAGAGAGTGACAGAGAGTGATAGAGAGTGTCAGAGAGTGATAGAGAGTGATAGAGAGTGTCTGAGAGTGTCAGAGAGTGTCAGAGAGAGATAGAGAGTGATAGAGGGAGTCAGAGATTGTCAGAGAGTGTCAGAGTGTGATAGAGAGTGATAGAACGTGTCAGAGAGTGTAAGAGAGTGTCAGAGAGTGTCTGAGAGCGTCATAGAGTGATCGAGAGTGTCAGAGAGTGATAGAGAGTGACAGAGAGTGATAGAGAGTGTCAGAGAGTGATAGAGAGTGATAGAGAGTGTCTGAGAGTGTCAGAGAGTGTCAGAGAGAGATAGAGAGTGATAGAGAGAGTCTGAGAGAGTCAGAGAGTGATATAGAGTGTCAGAGTGTGTCAGAGAATGTCAGAGAGTGACGGAGAGTGGTGGAGAGTGTCTGAGAGTGTCAGAGATTGATAGAGAGTGTCAGAGATTGCCTGAGAGTGACAGAGAGTGTCAGAGAGTGTCAGAGAGTGTCAGAGTGTGATAGAGAGTGTCAGAGAGAGACAGAGATTGATAGAGAGTGTCAGAGAGTGCCTGAGAGTGACAGAGAGTGTCAGAGAGTGTCAGAGAGTGTCAGAGTGTGATAGAGAGTGTCAGAGAGAGACAGAGATTGATAGAGAGTGTCAGAGAGTGACAGAGAGTGTCAGAGAGTGTCAGAGAGTGTCAGAGTGTGATAAGAGTGTCAGAGAGAGACAGAGATTGATAGAGAGTGTCTGAGAGTGTCTGAGAGTGACAGAGAGTGTCAGAGAGTGTCAGAGAGTGATAGAGTGTGTCTGAGATTGGTAGAGAGTGTCAGACAGTGATTGAGTGTGATAGAGAGTGTCAGAGAGCGTCAAAGAGTGATAGAGAGTGTCAGAGAGCGTCAAAGAGTGACAGAGAGTGTCAGAGAGTGTCATAGAGTGATAGTAGTGTCAGAGAGCGTCATAGAGTGGTAGAGAGTGTCAGAGAGTGTCAGAGAGTGTCAGAGAATGATAGAGAGTGATAGAGAGTGACAGAGAGTGTCAGAGAGTGTCAGAGAGTGTCAGAGAGTGAGAGAGAGTGATGGAGAGTGTCAGAGAGTGTCAGAGTGTGTCAGAGTGTGTCACAGAGTGATAGAGAGTGATAGAAAGTGTCAGAGAGTGTCAGAGAGTGTCATAGAGTGATAGAGAGTGTCTGAGACCGTCATAGAGTGATAGAGAGTGTCAGAGAGTGTCAGAGAGTGATAGGGAGTGACAGAGAGTGATAGAGAGTGTCAGAGAGTGATAGAGAGTGATAGAGAGTGTCTGAGAGAGTCAGAGAGTGATATAGAGTGTCAGAGTGTGTCAGAGAATGTCAGAGAGTGACAGAGAGTGATAGAGTGTGTTTGAGAGTGTCAGAGATTGTCAGAGAGTGTCAGAGTGTGTCAGAGTGTGATAGAGAGTGATAGAACGTGTCAGAGAGTGTAAGAGAGTGTCAGAGAGTGTCTGAGAGCGTCATAGAGTGATAGAGAGTGTCAGAGAGTGTCAGAGAGTGTCAGAGAGTGATAAAGAGTGTCTGAGAGTGTCAGAGAGTGTCAGAGAGAGATAGAGAGTGATAGAGAGAGTCTGAGAGAGTCAGAGAGTGATATAGAGAGTCAGAGTGTGTCAGAGAATGTCAGAGAGTGACAGAGAGTGATAGAGAGTGTCTGAGAGTGTCAGAGATAGATAGAGCGTGTCAGAGAGTGCCTGAGAGTGACAGAGAGTGTCAGAGAGTGTCAGAGTGTGATAGAGAGTGTCAGAGAGAGTCAGAGATTGATAGAGAGAGTCTGAGATTGTCTGAGAGTGACAGGGAGTGTCAGAGAGTGTCAGAGAGTGACAGAGAGTGATAGAGAGTGTCAGAGAGTGATCGAGAGTGATAGAGCGTGTCTGAGAGTGTCTGAGACTGTCAGAGAGTGATAGAGAGTGTCAGAGTGTGTCAGAGAATGTCAGAGAGTGACAGAGATTGATAGAGAGTGTCTGAAAGTGTCAGAGAGTGATAGAGAGTGCCTGAGAGTGTCAGAGAGAGATAGAGAGTGACAGAGAGTGATAGAGAGTGTCTGAGAGTGACAGAGAGTGTCTGAGAGTGTCAGAGAGTGATAGAGAGTCACAGAGAGTGTCAGAGAGTGAAAGATAGTGACAGAGAGTGATAGAGAGTGTCAGAGTGTGTCAAGGAATGTCAGAGAGTGACAGAGAGTGATAGAGAGTGATAGAGAGTGATAGAGAGTTTCTGAGAGTGTCAGAGAGTGTGTCACAGAGTGATAGAGAGTGATAGAAAATGCCAGAGAGTATCAGAGAGTGTCAGAGAGTGATAGACAGTGTCAGAGAGTGATAGAGAGTGATAAAGAGTGTCTGAGAGTGTCAGAGAGTGTCAGAGAGAGATAGAGAGTGATAGAGAGTGTCAGAGAGCGTCAAAGAGTGATAGAGAGTGTCAGAGAGAGTCATAGAGTGATAGAGAGTCACAGAGAGTGTCAGAGAGTGAAAGATAGTGACAGAGAGTGATAGAGAGTGTCAGAGTGTGTCAAGGAATGTCAGAGAGTGACAGAGAGTGATAGAGAGTGTCTGAAAGTGTCAGAGATAGATAGAGAGTGTCAGAGCGTGTCAGAGAGTGTCGGAGGAAGATAGAGAGTGTCTGAGAGTGTCAGAGAGTGATAGAGCGTGTCTGAGAGTGACTGAGAGTGTCAATGAGTTTCAGAGAGTGATAGAGTGTGTTTGAGAGTGTCAGAGATTGTCAGAGAGTGTCAGAGTGTGTCAGAGTGTGATAGAGAGTGATAGAACGTGTCAGAGAGTGTAAGAGAGTGTCAGAGAGTGTCTGAGAGCGTCATAGAGTGATAGAGAGTGTCAGAGAGTGTCAGAGAGTGATAAAGAGTGTCTGAGAGTGTCAGAGAGTGTCAGAGAGAGATAGAGAGTGATAGAGAGAGTCTGAGAGAGTCAGAGAGTGATATAGAGTGTCAGAGTGTGTCAGAGAATGTCAGAGAGTGACAGAGAGTGATAGAGAGTGTCTGAGAGTGTCAGAGATAGATAGAGAGTGTCAGAGAGTGCCTGAGAGTGACAGAGAGTGTCAGAGAGTGTCAGAGTGTGATAGCGAGTGTCAGAGAGAGTCAGAGATTGATAGAGAGAGTCTGAGATTGTCTGAGAGTGACAGAGAGTGTCAGAGAGTGTCAGAGAGTGATAGAGAGTGATAGAGAGTGTCTGAGATTGGTAGAGAGTGTCAGAGAGTGTCAGAGAGTGTCCGAGAGCGATAGAGTGTGATAGAGAGTGTCAGAGAGCGTCAAAGAGTGATAGAGAGTGTCAGAGAGCGTCAAAGATTGACAGGGAGTGTCAGAGAGTGTCAGAGAGTGACAGAGAGTGATAGAGAGTGTCAGAGAGTGATCGAGAGTGATAGAGCGTGTCTGAGAGTGTCTGAGACTGTCAGAGAGTGATAGAGAGTGTCAGAGTGTGTCAGAGAATGTCAGAGAGTGACAGAGATTGATAGAGAGTGTCTGAAAGTGTCAGAGAGTGATAGAGAGTGCCTGAGAGTGTCAGAGAGAGATAGAGAGTGACAGAGAGTGATAGAGAGTGTCTGAGAGTGACAGAGAGTGTCTGAGAGTGTCAGAGAGCGATAGAGAGTGTCTGAGAGTGACTGAGAGTGTCATTGAATTTCAGTGAGTGATAGAGAGTGTTTGAGAGTGTCAGAGATTGTCAGAGAGTGTCAAAGAGTGATAGAGAGTGATAGAGAGTGATAGAGAGTGATAGAGAGTTTCTGAGAGTGTCAGAGAGTGTGTCACAGAGTGATAGAGAGTGATAGAAAATGCCAGAGAGTATCAGAGAGTGTCAGAGAGTGATAGAGAGTGTCAGAGAGTGATAGAGAGTGATAAAGAGAGTCTGAGAGTGTCAGAGAGTGTCAGAGAGAGATAGAGAGTGATAGAGAGAGTCTGAGAGAGTCAGAGAGTGATATAGAGTGTCAGAGTGTGTCAGAGAATGTCAGAGAGTGACAGAGAGTGATAGAGAGTGCCTGAGAGTGTCAGAGATAGATAGAGAGTGTCAGAGACTGCCTGATAGTGACAGAGAGTGTCAGAGAGTGTCAGAGTGTGATAGAGAGTGTCAGAGAGAGACAGAGATTGATAGAGAGTGTCTGAGAGTGTCTGAGAGTGACAGAGAGTTTCAGAGAGTGTCAGAGAGTGATAGAGAGTGTCTGAAAGTGTCAGAGAGTGATAGAGAGTGTCAGAGAGTGTCCGAGAGCGATAGAGTGTGATAGAGAGTGTCAGAGAGCGTCAAAGAGTGATAGAGAGTGTCAGAGAGCGTCAAAGAGTGATAGAGAGTGTCAGAGAGTGACAGAGAGTGATAGAGAGTTTCAGAGAGTGTCAGAGAGTGTCTGAGAGTGTCAGAGAGTGATAGAGTGTGATAGAGAGTGTCAGAGAGTGTCAGAGAGTGTCAGAGAGTGATAGAGAGTGTCAGAGAGTGATCGAGAGTGATAGAGCGTGTCTGAGAGTGTCTGAGACTGTCAGAGAGTGATAGAGAGTGTCAGATTGTGTCAGAGAATGTCAGAGAGTGACAGAGAGTGACAGAGAGTGATAGAGAGTGTCAGAGAGTGATCGAGAGTGATAGAGCGTGTCTGAGAGTGTCTGAGACTGTCAGAGAGTGATAGAGAGTGTCAGAGTGTGTCAGAGAATGTCAGGGAGTGACAGAGATTGATAGAGAGTGTCTGAAAGTGTCAGAGAAGATAGAGAGTGTCAGAGCGTGTCAGAGAGTGTCAGAGACTGATAGAGAGTGCCTGAGAGTGTCAGAGAGAGATAGAGAGTGTCAGAGAGCGATCAAGAGTGTCTGAGAGTGACTGAGAGTGTCATTGAATGTCAGTGAATGATAAAGTATGTTTGAGAGTGTCAGAGATTGTCAGAGAGTGTCAAAGATTGATAGAGAGTGATAGAGAGTGTCTGAGAGTGTCAGAGTGTGTCACAGAGTGATAGAGAGTGTCAGAGAGTGTCAGAGAGTGATAGACAGTGATAGAAAATGCCAGAGAGTATCAGAGAGTGTCAGAGAGTGATAGAGAGTGTCTGAGAGCATCAGAGAGTGTCAGAGTGTGTCAGAGAGTGTCAGAGAGTGATAGAGAGTGTCAGAGTATGTCAGAGTGTGTCAGAGTGTGTCAGAGAGTGTCAGAGAGTGATATAGATTGTCAGAGAGTGGTAGAGAGAGTCTGAGAGTGTCAGAGAGTGTCAGAGAGTGATAGAGAGTGTCAGAGAGTGACAGAGATTGATGGAGAGTGTCTGAGAGTGTCTGAGAGTGTCAGAGACTGATAGAGAGTGCCTGAGAGTGTCAGAGAGAGATAGAGAGTGTCAGAGAGCGATCAAGAGTGTCTGAGAGTGACTGAGAGTGTCATTGAATGTCAGTGAATGATAAAGTATGTTTGAGAGTGTCAGAGATTGTCAGAGAGTGTCAAAGATTGATAGAGAGTGATAGAGAGTGTCTGAGAGTGTCAGAGTGTGTCACAGAGTGATAGAGAGTGTCAGAGAGTGTCAGAGAGTGATAGACAGTGATAGAAAATGCCAGAGAGTATCAGAGAGTGTCAGAGAGTGATATAGAGTGTCTGAGAGCGTCAAATAGTGTCAGAGAGTGTCAGAGAGTGATAGAGAGTGAGAGAGAGTGTCAGAGAGTGTCAGAGAGCGTCAGAGAGTGATAGAGAGTGTCTGAGAGCATCAGAGAGTGTCAGAGTGTGTCAGAGAGTGTCAGAGAGTGATAGAGAGTGTCAGAGTGTGTCAGAGTGTGTCAGAGTGTGTCAGAGAGTGTCAGAGAGTGATATAGATTGTCAGAGAGAGGTAGAGAGAGTCTGAGAGTGTCAGAGAGTGTCAGAGAGTGATAGAGAGTGTCAGAGAGTGACAGAGATTGATGGAGAGTGTCTGAGAGTGTCTGAGAGTGACAGAGAGTGTCAGAGAGTGTCAGAGAGTGTCAGAGAGTGAGAGAGAGTGATGGAGAGTGTCAGAGAGTGTCAGAGTGTGTCAGAGTGTGTCACAGAGTGATAGAGAGTGATAGAAAGTGTCAGAGAGTGTCAGAGAGTGTCATAGAGTGATAGAGAGTGTCTGAGACCGTCATAGAGTGATAGAGAGTGTCAGAGAGTGTCAGAGAGTGATAGGGAGTGACAGAGAGTGATAGAGAGTGTCAGAGAGTGATAGAGAGTGATAGAGAGTGATAGAGAGTGATAGAGAGTGTCTGAGAGAGTCAGAGAGTGATATAGAGTGTCAGAGTGTGTCAGAGAATGTCAGAGAGTGACAGAGAGTGATAGAGATTTTTTGAGAGTGTCAGAGATAGATAGAGAGTGTCTGAGAGTGCCTGAGAGTGACAGAGAGTGTCAGAGAGTGTCAGAGAGTGATAGAGAGTGTCTGAGATTGGTAGAGAGTGTCAGAGAGTGATAGAGTGTGATAGAGAGTGTCAGAGAGCATCAAACAATGATAGAGAGTGTCAGAGAGCGTCAAAGAGTGACAGAGAGTGTCAGAGATTGTCATAGAGTGATAGTAGTGTCAGAGAGCGTCATAGAGTGATACAGAGTGTCAGAGAGTGTCAGAGAGTGTCAGAGAATGATAGAGAGTGATAGAGTGTGTCTGAGAGGGTCAGAGAATGATATAGAGTTTCAGAGTGTGTCAGAGAATGTCAGAGAGTGACAGAGAGTGATAGAGAGTGTCTGCGAGTGTCAGAGATAGATAGCGAGTGTCAGAGAGTGTCAGAGAGTGATAGAGAATGTCAGAGAGTGTCTGAGAGTGTCAGAAAGTGTCAGAGATTGATAGAGATTGTCTGAGAGTGTCTGAGAGTGACAGAGAGTGTCAGAGAGTGATAGAGAGTGTCTGAGAGTGATAGAGAGTGTCAGAGAGTGTCAGAGAGCGATAGAGAGTGATAGAGAGTGTCAGAGAGCGTCAAAGAGTGATAGAGAGTGTCAGAGAGCGTCATAGAGTGATAGAGAGTCACAGAGAGTGTCAGAGAGTGAAAGATAGTGACAGAGAGTGATAGAGAGTGTCAGAGTGTGTCAAGGAATGTCAGAGAGTGACAGAGAGTGATAGAGAGTGTCTGAAAGTGTCAGAGATAGATAGAGAGTGTCAGAGCGTGTCAGAGAGTGTCAGAGGAAGTTAGAGAGTGTCTGAGAGTGTCAGAGAGTGATAGAGAGTGTCTGAGAGTGACAGAGAGTGTCTGAGAGTGTCGGAGAGTGATAGAGAGTGTCTGAGAGTGACTGAGAGTGTCAGTGAGTGTCAGAGAGTGATAGAGTGTGTTTGAGAGTGTCAGAGATTGTCTGAGAGTGTCTGAGAGTGACAGAGAGTGTCAGAGAGTGATAGAGAGTGTCTGAGAGTGATAGAGAGTGTCAGAGAGTGTCAGAGAGCGATAGAGAGTGATAGAGAGTGTCAGAGAGCGTCAAAGAGTGATAGAGAGTGTCAGAGAGCGTCATCGAGTGATAGAGAGTCACAGAGAGTGTCAGAGAGTGATAGAGACTGACAGAGAGTGATAGAGAGTGTCAGAGTGTGTCAGAGAATGTCAGAGAGTGAGAGAGAGTGATAGAGAGTGTCTGAAAGTGTCAGAGATATATAGAGAGTGTCAGAGCGTGTCAGAGAGTGTCAGAGGAAGATAGAGAGTGTCTGAGAGTGTCAGAGAGTGATAGAGAGTGATAGAGAGTGTCTGAGAGTGACAGAGAGTGTCAGAGAGTGTCGGAGAGTGATAGAGCGTGTCTGAGAGTGACTGAGAGTGTCAGTGAGTGTCAGAGAGTGATAGAGTGTGTTTGAGAGTGTCAGAGATTGTCAGAGAGTGTCAGAGTGTGTCAGAGTGTGATAGAGAGTGATAGAACGTGTCAGAGAGTGTAAGAGAGTGTCAGAGAGTGTCTGAGAGCGTCATAGAGTGATAGAGAGTGTCAGAGAGTGTCAGAGAGTGATAGAGAGTGATAAAGAGTGTCTGAGAGTGTCAGAGAGTGTCAGAGAGAGATAGAGAGTGATAGAGAGAGTCTGAGAGAGTCAGAGAGTGATATAGAGTGTCAGAGTGTGTCAGAGAATGTCAGAGAGTGACAGAGAGTGATAGAGAGTGTCTGAGAGTGTCAGAGATAGATAGAGAGTGTCAGAGAGTGCCTGAGAGTGACAGAGAGTGTCAGAGAGTGTCAGAGTGTGATAGAGAGTGTCAGAGAGAGTCAGAGATTGATAGAGAGTGTCTGAGATTGTCTGAGAGTGACAGAGAGTGTCAGAGAGTGTCAGAGAGTGATAGAGAGTGATAGAGAGTGTCTGAGATTGGCAGAGAGTGTCAGAGAGTGTCAGAGAGTGTCAGAGAGCGTCAAAGAGTGATAGAGAGTGTCAGAGAGCGTCAAAGATTGACAGGGAGTGTCAGAGAGTGTCAGAGAGTGACAGAGAGTGATAGAGAGTGTCAGAGAGTGATCGAGAGTGATAGAGCGTGTCTCAGAGTGTCTGAGACTGTCAGAGAGTGATAGAGAGTGTCAGAGTGTGTCAGAGAATGTCAGAGAGTGACAGAGATTGATAGAGAGTGTCTGAAAGTGTCAGAGAGTGATAGAGAGTGCCTGAGAGTGTCAGAGAGAGATAGAGAGTGACAGAGAGTGACAGAGAGTGATAGAGAGTGTCTGAGAGTGACAGAGAGTGTCTGAGAGTGTCAGAGAGCGATAGAGAGTGTCTGAGAGTGACTGAGAGTGTCATTGAATGTCAGTGAGTGATAGAGAGTGTTTGAGAGTGTCAGAGATTGTCAGAGAGTGTCAAAGAGTGATAGAGAGTGATAGAGAGTGATAGAGAGTGATAGAGAGTTTCTGAGAGTGTCAGAGAGTGTGTCACAGAGTGATAGAGAGTGATAGAAAATGCCAGAGAGTATCAGAGAGTGTCAGAGAGTGATAGAGAGTGTCAGAGAGTGATAGAGAGTGATAAAGAGTGTCTGAGAGTGTCAGAGAGTGTCAGAGAGATATAGAGAGTGATAGAGAGAGTCTGAGAGAGTCAGAGAGTGATATAGAGTGTCAGAGTGTGTCAGAGAATGTCAGAGAGTGACAGAGAGTGATAGAGAGTGTCTGAGAGTGTCAGAGATAGATAGAGAGTGTCAGAGACTGCCTGAGAGTGACAGAGAGTGTCAGAGAGTGTCAGAGTGTGATAGAGAGTGTCAGAGAGAGACAGAGATTGATAGAGAGTGTCTGAGAGTGTCTGAGAGTGACAGAGAGTTTCAGAGAGTGTCAGAGAGTGATAGAGAGTGTCTGAGATTGGTAGAGAGTGTCAGAGAGTGTCAGAGAGTGTCCGAGAGCGATAGAGTGTGATAGAGAGTGTCAGAGAGCGTCAAAGAGTGATAGAGAGTGTCTGAGAGCATCAGAGAGTGTCAGAGTGTGTCAGAGAGTGTCAGAGAGTGATAGAGAGTGATAGAGAGTGTCAGAGTGTGTCAGAGTGTGTCAGAGAGTGTCAGAGAGTGATATAGATTGTCAGAGAGTGGTAGAGAGAGTCTGAGAGTGTCAGAGAGTGATAGAGAGTGTCAGAGAGTGTCAGAGAGTGTCAGAGTGTGTCAGAATGTGTCAGAGAGTGTCAGAGAATGAAAGAGTGTGATAGAGATTGTCTGAGAGTGTCTGAGAGTGACAGAGAGTGTCAGAGAGTGTCAGAGAGTGTCAGAGAGTGATAGAGTGTGTCAGAGATTGGTAGAGAGTGTCAGACAGTGATTGAGTGTGATAGAGAGTGTCAGAGAGCGTCAAAGAGTGATAGAGATTGTCAGAGAGCGTCAAAGAGTGACAGAGAGTGTCAGAGAGTGTCATAGAGTGATAGTAGTGTCAGAGAGCGTCATAGAGTGATAGAGAGTGATAGAGAGTGTCAGAGAGTGTCAGAGAGTGTCAGAGAATGATAGAGAGTGATAGAGAGTGTCTGAGAGGGTCAGAGAGTGATATAGAGTTTCAGAGTGTGTCAGAGAATGTCAGAGAGTGACAGAGAGTGATAGAGAGTGATAGAACGTGTCAGAGAGTGTAAGAGAGTGTCAGAGAGTGTCTGAGAGCGTCATAGAGTGATAGAGAGTGTCAGAGAGTGATAGAGAGTGACAGAGAGTGATAGAGAGTGTCAGAGAGTGATAGAGAGTGATAGAGAGTGTCTGAGAGTGTCAGAGAGTGTCAGAGAGAGATAGAGAGTGATAGAGGGAGTCAGAGATTGTCAGAGAGTGTCAGAGTGTGATAGAGAGTGATAGAACGTGTCAGAGAGTGTAAGAGAGTGTCAGAGAGTGTCTGAGAGCGTCATAGAGTGATCGAGAGTGTCAGAGAGTGATAGAGAGTGACAGAGAGTGATAGAGAGTGTCAGAGAGTGATAGAGAGTGATAGAGAGTGTCTGAGAGTGTCAGAGAGTGTCAGAGAGAGATAGAGAGTGATAGAGAGAGTCTGAGAGAGTCAGAGAGTGATATAGAGTGTCAGAGTGTGTCAGAGAATGTCAGAGAGTGACGGAGAGTGGTGGAGAGTGTCTGAGAGTGTCAGAGATTGATAGAGAGTGTCAGAGATTGCCTGAGAGTGACAGAGAGTGTCAGAGAGTGTCAGAGAGTGTCAGAGTGTGATAGAGAGTGTCAGAGAGAGACAGAGATTGATAGAGAGTGTCAGAGAGTGCCTGAGAGTGACAGAGAGTGTCAGAGAGTGTCAGAGAGTGTCAGAGTGTGATAGAGAGTGTCAGAGAGAGACAGAGATTGATAGAGAGTGTCAGAGAGTGACAGAGAGTGTCAGAGAGTGTCAGAGAGTGTCAGAGTGTGATAAGAGTGTCAGAGAGAGACAGAGATTGATAGAGAGTGTCTGAGAGTGTCTGAGAGTGACAGAGAGTGTCAGAGAGTGTCAGAGAGTGATAGAGTGTGTCTGAGATTGGTAGAGAGTGTCAGACAGTGATTGAGTGTGATAGAGAGTGTCAGAGAGCGTCAAAGAGTGATAGAGAGTGTCAGAGAGCGTCAAAGAGTGACAGAGAGTGTCAGAGAGTGTCATAGAGTGATAGTAGTGTCAGAGAGCGTCATAGAGTGGTAGAGAGTGTCAGAGAGTGTCAGAGAGTGTCAGAGAATGATAGAGAGTGATAGAGAGTGTCTGAGAGGGTCAGAGAGTGATATAGCGTTTCAGAGTGTGTCAGAGAATGTCAGAGAGTGACAGAGAGTGATAGAGAGTGTCTGAGAGTGTCAGAGATAAATAGAGAGTGTCAGAGAGTGTCAGAGAGTGATAGAGAGCGATGGAGAGTGATAGAGAGTGATGGAGAGTGTCTGAGAGTGTCAGAAAGTGTCAGAGATTGATAGAGATTGTCAGAGTGTGTCTGAGAGTGACAGAGAGTGTCAGAGAGTGATAGAGAGTGTCTGAGAGTGATAGAGAGTGTCAGAGGGTGTCAGAGAGCGATAGAGAGTGATAGAGAGTGTCAGAGAGCGTCAGAGAGTGATAGAGAGTGTCAGAGAGCGTCATAGAGTGATAGAGAGTCACAGAGAGAGTCAGAGAGTGATAGAGAGTGATAGAGAGTGTCTGAAAGTGTCCGAGATAGATAGAGAGTGTCAGAGCATGTCAGAGAGTGTCAGAGGAAGATAGAGAGTGTCTGAGAGTGTCAGAGAGTGATAGAGAGTGATAGAGAGTGTCTGAGAGTGACAGAGTGTGTCTGAGAGTGTCGGAGAGTGATAGAGAGTGTCTGAGCGTGACTGAGAGTGTCAGTGAGTGTCAGAGAGTGATAGAGTGTGTTTGAGAGTGTCAGAGATTGTCAGAGTGTGTCAGAGTATGTCAGAGTGTGATAGAGAGTGATAGAACGTGTCAGAGAGTGATAGAGAGTGTCAGAGAGTGTCAGAGAGTGTCAGAGAGTGATAGAGAGTGTCTGAGAGCATCAGAGAGTGTCAGAGTGAGCATCAGAGAGTGTCAGAGTGTGTCAGTGCGTGTCAGAGAGTGATAGAGAGTGATAGAGAGTGTCAGAGTGTGTCCGAGTGTGCCAGAGTGTGTCAGAGAGTGTCAGAGAGTGATATAGATTGTCAGAGAGTGGTAGAGAGAGTCTGAGAGTGTCAGAGAGTGATAGAGAGTGTCAGAGAGTGTCAGAGAGTGTCAGAGTGTGTCAGAATGTGTCAGAGAGTGTCAGAGAATGAAAGAGAGTGATAGAGATTGTCTGAGAGTGTCTGAGAGTGACAGAGAGTGTCAGAGAGTGTCAGAGAGTGTCAGAGAGTGATAGAGTGTGTCTGAGATTGGTAGAGAGTGTCAGACAGTGATTGAGTGCGATAGAGAGTGTCAGAGAGCGTCAAAGAGTGATAGAGAGTGTCAGAGAGCGTCAAAGAGTGACAGAGTGTGTCAGAGAGTGTCATAGAGTGATAGTAGTGTCAGAGAGCGTCATAGAGTGATAGAGAGTGTCAGAGAGTGTCAGAGAGTGTCAGAGAGTGATAGAGAGTGTCTGAGAGCATCAGAGAGTGTCAGAGTGAGCATCAGAGAGTGTCAGAGTGTGTCAGTGCGTGTCAGAGAGTGATAGAGAGTGATAGAGAGTGTCAGAGTGTGTCCGAGTGTGCCAGAGTGTGTCAGAGAGTGTCAGAGAGTGATATAGATTGTCAGAGAGTGGTAGAGAGAGTCTGAGAGTGTCAGAGAGTGATAGAGAGTGTCAGAGAGTGTCAGAGAGTGTCAGAGTGTGTCAGAATGTGTCAGAGAGTGTCAGAGAATGAAAGAGAGTGATAGAGATTGTCTGAGAGTGTCTGAGAGTGACAGAGAGTGTCAGAGAGTGTCAGAGAGTGTCAGAGAGTGATAGAGTGTGTCTGAGATTGGTAGAGAGTGTCAGACAGTGATTGAGTGCGATAGAGAGTGTCAGAGAGCGTCAAAGAGTGATAGAGAGTGTCAGAGAGCGTCAAAGAGTGACAGAGTGTGTCAGAGAGTGTCATAGAGTGATAGTAGTGTCAGAGAGCGTCATAGAGTGATAGAGAGTGTCAGAGAGTGTCAGAGAGTGTCAGAGAATGATAGAGAGTGATAGAGAGTGTCTGAGAGTGTCAGAGAGTGATATAGAGTTTCAGAGTGTGTCAGAGAATGTCAGAGAGTGACAGAGAGTGATAGAGAGTGTCTGAGAGTGTCAGAGAGTGTCAGAGAGTGTCAGAGAGTGATAGAGAGCGATGGAGAGTGATAGAGAGTGATGGAGAGTGTCTGAGAGTGTCTGAAAGTGTCAGAGATAGATAGAGAGTGTCAGAGCGTGTCAGAGAGTGTCAGAGGAAGTTAGAGAGTGTCTGAGAGTGTCAGAGAGTGATAGAGAGTGTCTGAGAGTGACAGAGAGTGTCTGAGAGTGTCGGAGAGTGATAGAGAGTGTCTGAGAGTGACTGAGAGTGTCAGTGAGTGTCAGAGAGTGATAGAGTGTGTTTGAGAGTGTCAGAGATTGTCTGAGAGTGTCTGAGAGTGACAGAGAGTGTCAGAGAGTGATAGAGAGTGTCTGAGAGTGATAGAGAGTGTCAGAGAGTGTCAGAGAGCGATAGAGAGTGATAGAGAGTGTCAGAGAGCGTCAAAGAGTGATAGAGAGTGTCAGAGAGCGTCATCGAGTGATAGAGAGTCACAGAGAGTGTCAGAGAGTGATAGAGACTGACAGAGAGTGATAGAGAGTGTCAGAGTGTGTCAGAGAATGTCAGAGAGTGAGAGAGAGTGATAGAGAGTGTCTGAAAGTGTCAGAGATATATAGAGAGTGTCAGAGCGTGTCAGAGAGTGTCAGAGGAAGATAGAGAGTGTCTGAGAGTGTCAGAGAGTGATAGAGAGTGATAGAGAGTGTCTGAGAGTGACAGAGAGTGTCAGAGAGTGTCGGAGAGTGATAGAGCGTGTCTGAGAGTGACTGAGAGTGTCAGTGAGTGTCAGAGAGTGATAGAGTGTGTTTGAGAGTGTCAGAGACTGTCAGAGAGTGTCAGAGTGTGTCAGAGTGTGATAGAGAGTGATAGAACGTGTCAGAGAGTGTAAGAGAGTGTCAGAGAGTGTCTGAGAGCGTCATAGAGTGATAGAGAGTGTCAGAGAGTGTCAGAGAGTGATAGAGAGTGATAAAGAGTGTCTGAGAGTGTCAGAGAGTGTCAGAGAGAGATAGAGAGTGATAGAGAGAGTCTGAGAGAGTCAGAGAGTGATATAGAGTGTCAGAGTGTGTCAGAGAATGTCAGAGAGTGACAGAGAGTGATAGAGAGTGTCTGAGAGTGTCAGAGATAGATAGAGAGTGTCAGAGAGTGCCTGAGAGTGACAGAGAGTGTCAGAGAGTGTCAGAGTGTGATAGAGAGTGTCAGAGAGAGTCAGAGATTGATAGAGAGTGTCTGAGATTGTCTGAGAGTGACAGAGAGTGTCAGAGAGTGTCAGAGAGTGATAGAGAGTGATAGAGAGTGTCTGAGATTGGCAGAGAGTGTCAGAGAGTGTCAGAGAGTGTCCGAGAGCGATAGAGTGTGATAGAGAGTGTCAGAGAGCGTCAAAGAGTGATAGAGAGTGTCAGAGAGCGTCAAAGATTGACAGGGAGTGTCAGAGAGTGTCAGAGAGTGACAGAGAGTGATAGAGAGTGTCAGAGAGTGATCGAGAGTGATAGAGCGTGTCTCAGAGTGTCTGAGACTGTCAGAGAGTGATAGAGAGTGTCAGAGTGTGTCAGAGAATGTCAGAGAGTGACAGAGATTGATAGAGAGTGTCTGAAAGTGTCAGAGAGTGATAGAGAGTGCCTGAGAGTGTCAGAGAGAGATAGAGAGTGACAGAGAGTGATAGAGAGTGTCTGAGAGTGACAGAGAGTGTCTGAGAGTGTCAGAGAGCGATAGAGAGTGTCTGAGAGTGACTGAGAGTGTCATTGAATGTCAGTGAGTGATAGAGAGTGTTTGAGAGTGTCAGAGATTGTCAGAGAGTGTCAAAGAGTGATAGAGAGTGATAGAGAGTGATAGAGAGTGATAGAGAGTTTCTGAGAGTGTCAGAGAGTGTGTCACAGAGTGATAGAGAGTGATAGAAAATGCCAGAGAGTATCAGAGAGTGTCAGAGAGTGATAGAGAGTGTCAGAGAGTGATAGAGAGTGATAAAGAGTGTCAGAGAGTGTGTCACAGAGTGATAGAGAGTGATAGAAAATGCCAGAGAGTATCAGAGAGTGTCAGAGAGTGATAGAGAGTGTCAGAGAGTGATAGAGAGTGATAAAGAGTGTCTGAGAGTGTCAGAGAGTGTCAGAGAGATATAGAGAGTGATAGAGAGAGTCTGAGAGAGTCAGAGAGTGATATAGAGTGTCAGAGTGTGTCAGAGAATGTCAGAGAGTGACAGAGAGTGATAGAGAGTGTCTGAGAGTGTCAGAGATAGATAGAGAGTGTCAGAGACTGCCTGAGAGTGACAGAGAGTGTCAGAGAGTGTCAGAGTGTGATAGAGAGTGTCAGAGAGAGACAGAGATTGATAGAGAGTGTCTGAGAGTGTCTGAGAGTGACAGAGAGTTTCAGAGAGTGTCAGAGAGTGATAGAGAGTGTCTGAGATTGGTAGAGAGTGTCAGAGAGTGTCAGAGAGTGTCCGAGAGCGATAGAGTGTGATAGAGAGTGTCAGAGAGCGTCAAAGAGTGATAGAGAGTGTCAGAGAGCGTCAAAGAGTGATAGAGAGTGTCAGAGAGTGACAGAGAGTGACAGAGAGTGATAGAGAGTGTCAGAGAGTGATCGAGAGTGATAGAGCGTGTCTGAGAGTGTCTGAGACTGTCAGAGAGTGATAGAGAGTGTCAGATTGTCTCAGAGAATGTCAGAGAGTGACAGAGATTGATAGAGAGTGTCTGAAAGTGTCAGAGAAGATAGAGAGTGTCAGAGCGTGTCAGAGAGTGTCAGAGAGTGATAGAGACTGCCTGAGAGTGTCAGAGAGAGATAGAGAGTGACAGAGAGTGATAGAGAGTGTCTGAGAGTGACAGAGAGTGTCTGAGAGTATCAGAGAGCGATAGAGAGTCTCTGAGAGTGACTGAGAGTGTCATTGAATGTCACTGAGTGATAGAGATTGTTTGAGAGTGTCAGAGAGTGTCAGAGTGTGTCACAGAGTGATAGAGAGTGATAGAGAGTGATAGAGAGTGTCTGAGAGTGTCAGAGAGTGTCAGAGTGTGTCACAGAGTGATAGAGAGTGTCAGAGAGTGTCAGAGAGTGATAGAGATTGATAGAAAATGCCAGAGAGTATCAGAGAGTGTCAGAGAATGATATAGAGTGTCAGAGAGCGTCAAATAGTGTCAGAGAGAGTCAGAGAGTGATAGAGAGTGATAGAGAGTGTCAGAGAGTGTCAGAGAGTGTCAGAGAGTGTCAGAGTGTGATAGAGAGTGTCTGAGAGCATCACAGAGTGTCAGAGTGTGTCAGAGAGTGTCAGAGAGTGATAGATAGTGATAGAGAGTTTCAGAGTGTGTCCGAGTGTGTCAGAGTGTGTCAGAGAGTGTCAGAGAGTGATATAGATTGTCAGAGAGTGGTAGAGAGTGTCAGAGAGTGATAGAGAGTGTCAGAGAGTGTCAGAGATTGTCAGAGTGTGTCAGAATGTGTCAGAGAGTGTCAGAGAATGAAAGAGAGTGATAGAGATTGTCTGAGAGTGTCTGAGAGTGACAGAGAGTGTCAGAGAGTGTCAGAGAGTGTCAGAGAGTGATATAGTGTGTCTGAGATTGGTAGAGAGTGTCAGACAGTGATTGAGTGTGATAGAGAGTGTCAGAGAGCGTCAAATAGTGATAGAGAGTGTCAGAGAGCGTCAAAGAGTGACAGAGAGTGTCAGAGAGTGTCATAGAGTGATAGTAGTGTCAGAGAGCGTCATAGAGTGATAGAGAGTGTCAGAGAGTGTCAGAGAGTGTCAGAGAGTGTCAGAGAATGATAGAGAGTGATAGAGAGTGTCTGAGAGGGTCAGAGAGTGATATAGAGTTTCAGAGTGTGTCAGAGAGTGACAGAGAGTGATAGAGAGTGTCTGAGAGTTTCAGAGATAGATAGAGAGTGTCAGAGAGTGTCAGAGAGTGTCAGAGAGTGATAGAGAGCGATGGAGAGTGATAGAGAGTGATGGAGAGTGTCTGAGAGTGTCAGAAAGTGTCAGAGATTGATAGAGATTGTCTGAGAGTGTCTGAGAGTGACAGAGAGTGTCAGAGAGTGATAGAGAGTGTCTGAAAGTGATAGAGAGTGTCAGAGAGTGTCAGAGAGCGTCATAGAGTGATAGAGAGTCACAGAGAGAGTCAGAGAGTGATAGAGAGTGATAGAGAGCGTCTGAAAGTGTCAGAGATAGATAGAGAGTGTCAGAGCATGTCAGAGAGTGTCAGAGGAAGATAGAGAGTGTCTGAGAGTGTCAGAGAGTGATAGAGAGTGATAGAGAGTGTCTGAGAGTGACAGAGAGTGTCTGAGAGTGTCGGAGAGTGATAGAGAGTGTCTGAGAGTGACTGAGAGTGTCAGTGAGTGTCAGAGAGTGATAGAGTGTGTTTGAGAGTGTCAGAGATTGTCAGAGAGTGTCAGAGTGTGTCAGAGTGTGATAGAGAGTGATAGAAGGTGTCAGAGAGTGATAGAGAGTGTCAGAGAGTGTCAGAGAGTGTCAGAGAGTGATAGAGAGTGTCTGAGAGCATCAGAGAGTGTCAGAGTGTGTCAGAGAGTGTCAGAGAGTGATAGAGAGTGATAGAGAGTGTCAGAGTGTGTCCGAGTGTGTCAGAGTGTGTCAGAGAGTGTCAGAGAGTGATATAGATTGTCAGAGAGTGGTAGAGAGAGTCTGAGAGTGTCAGAGAGTGATAGAGAGTGTCAGAGAGTGTCAGAGAGTGTCAGAGTGTGTCAGAATGTGTCAGAGAGTGTCAGAGAATGAAAGAGTGTGATAGAGATTGTCTGAGAGTGTCTGAGAGTGACAGAGAGTGTCAGAGAGTGTCAGAGAGTGTCAGAGAGTGATAGAGTGTGTCTGAGATTGGTAGAGAGTGTCAGACAGTGATTGAGTGTGATAGAGAGTGTCAGAGAGCGTCAAAGAGTGATAGAGATTGTCAGAGAGCGTCAAAGAGTGACAGAGAGTGTCAGAGAGTGTCATAGAGTGATAGTAGTGTCAGAGAGCGTCATAGAGTGATAGAGAGTGATAGAGAGTGTCAGAGAGTGTCAGAGAGTGTCAGAGAATGATAGAGAGTGATAGAGAGTGTCTGAGAGGGTCAGAGAGTGATATAGAGTTTCAGAGTGTGTCAGAGAATGTCAGAGAGTGACAGAGAGTGATAGAGAGTGATAGAACGTGTCAGAGAGTGTAAGAGAGTGTCAGAGAGTGTCTGAGAGCGTCATAGAGTGATAGAGAGTGTCAGAGAGTGATAGAGAGTGACAGAGAGTGATAGAGAGTGTCAGAGAGTGATAGAGAGTGATAGAGAGTGTCTGAGAGTGTCAGAGAGTGTCAGAGAGAGATAGAGAGTGATAGAGAGAGTCAGAGATTGTCAGAGAGTGTCAGAGTGTGATAGAGAGTGATAGAACGTGTCAGAGAGTGTAAGAGAGTGTCAGAGAGTGTCTGAGAGCGTCATAGAGTGATAGAGAGTGTCAGAGAGTGATAGAGAGTGACAGAGAGTGATAGAGAGTGTCAGAGAGTGATAGAGAGTGATAGAGAGTGTCTGAGAGTGTCAGAGAGTGTCAGAGAGAGATAGAGAGTGATAGAGAGAGTCTGAGAGAGTCAGAGAGTGATATAGAGTGTCAGAGTGTGTCAGAGAATGTCAGAGAGTGACGGAGAGTGGTGGAGAGTGTCTGAGAGTGTCAGAGATTGATAGAGAGTGTCAGAGAGTGCCTGAGAGTGAGAGAGAGTGTCAGAGAGTGTCAGAGTGTGATAGAGAGTGTCAGAGAGAGACAGAGATTGATAGAGAGTGTCAGAGAGTGCCTGAGAGTGACAGAGAGTGTCAGAGAGTGTCAGAGAGTGTCAGAGTGTGATAGAGAGTGTCAGAGAGAGACAGAGATTGATAGAGAGTGTCTGAGAGTGTCAGAGAGTGATAGAGAGTGATAGAGAGTGTCTGAGAGTGACAGAGTGTGTCTGAGAGTGTCGGAGAGTGATAGAGAGTGTCTGAGCGTGACTGAGAGTGTCAGTGAGTGTCAGAGAGTGATAGAGTGTGTTTGAGAGTGTCAGAGATTGTCAGAGTGTGTCAGAGTATGTCAGAGTGTGATAGAGAGTGTCAGAGAGTGTCAGAGAGTGATAGAGAGTGTCAGAGAGTGTCAGAGAGTGTCAGAGAGTGATAGAGAGTGTCTGAGAGCATCAGAGAGTGTCAGAGTGTGTCAGTGAGTGTCAGAGAGTGATAGAGAGTGATAGAGAGTGTCAGAGTGTGTCCGAGTGTGCCAGAGTGTGTCAGAGAGTGTCAGAGAGTGATATAGATTGTCAGAGAGTGGTAGAGAGAGTCTGAGAGTGTCAGAGAGTGATAGAGAGTGTCAGAGAGTGTCAGAGAGTGTCAGAGTGTGTCAGAATGTGTCAGAGAGTGTCAGAGAATGAAAGAGAGTGATAGAGATTGTCTGAGAGTGTCTGAGAGTGACAGAGAGTGTCAGAGAGTGTCAGAGAGTGTCAGAGAGTGATAGAGTGTGTCTGAGATTGGTAGAGAGTGTCAGACAGTGATTGAGTGCGATAGAGAGTGTCAGAGAGCGTCAAAGAGTGATAGAGAGTGTCAGAGAGCGTCAAATAGTGTCAGAGAGAGTCAGAGAGTGATAGAGAGTGTCAGAGAGTGTCAGAGAGTGTCAGAGAGTGTCAGAGTGTGATAGAGAGTGTCTGAGAGCATCACAGAGTGTCAGAGTGTGTCAGAGAGTGTCAGAGAGTGATAGAGAGTGATAGAGAGTTTCAGAGTGTGTCCGAGTGTGTCAGAGTGTGTCAGAGAGTGTCAGAGAGTGATAGAGAGTGATAGAGAGTGTCTGAGAGTGACAGAGTGTGTCTGAGAGTGTCGGAGAGTGATAGAGAGTGTCTGAGCGTGACTGAGAGTGTCAGTGAGTGTCAGAGAGTGATAGAGTGTGTTTGAGAGTGTCAGAGATTGTCAGAGTGTGTCAGAGTATGTCAGAGTGTGATAGAGAGTGATAGAACGTGTCAGAGAGTGATAGAGAGTGTCAGAGAGTGTCAGAGAGTGTCAGAGAGTGATAGAGAGTGTCTGAGAGCATCAGAGAGTGTCAGAGTGTGTCAGTGAGTGTCAGAGAGTGATAGAGAGTGATAGAGAGTGTCAGAGTGTGTCCGAGTGTGCCAGAGTGTGTCAGAGAGTGTCAGAGAGTGATATAGATTGTCAGAGAGTGGTAGAGAGAGTCTGAGAGTGTCAGAGAGTGATAGAGAGTGTCAGAGAGTGTCAGAGAGTGTCAGAGTGTGTCAGAATGTGTCAGAGAGTGTCAGAGAATGAAAGAGAGTGATAGAGATTGTCTGAGAGTGTCTGAGAGTGACAGAGAGTGTCAGAGAGTGTCAGAGAGTGTCAGAGAGTGATAGAGTGTGTCTGAGATTGGTAGAGAGTGTCAGACAGTGATTGAGTGCGATAGAGAGTGTCAGAGAGCGTCAAAGAGTGATAGAGAGTGTCAGAGAGCGTCAAATAGTGTCAGAGAGAGTCAGAGAGTGATAGAGAGTGATAGAGAGTGTCAGAGAGTGTCAGAGAGTGTCAGAGAGTGTCAGAGAGTGTCAGAGTGTGATAGAGAGTGTCTGAGAGCATCACAGAGTGTCAGAGTGTGTCAGAGAGTGTCAGAGAGTGATAGAGAGTGATAGAGAGTTTCAGAGTGTGTCCGAGTGTGTCAGAGAGTGTCAGAGAGTGATATAGATTGTCAGAGAGTGGTAGAGAGTGTCAGAGTGTGATAGAGAGTGTCAGAGAGTGTCAGAGATTGTCAGAGTGTGTCAGAATGTGTCAGAGAGTGTCAGAGAGTGATAGAGAGTGTCTGAGAGCATCAGAGAGTGTCAGAGTGTGTCAGAGAGTGTCAGAGAGTGATAGAGAGTGATAGAGAGTGTCAGAGTGTGTCCGAGTGTGTCAGAGTGTGTCAGAGAGTGTCAGAGAGTGATATAGATTGTCAGAGAGTGGTAGAGAGAGTCTGAGAGTGTCAGAGAGTGATAGAGAGTGTCAGAGAGTGTCAGAGAGTGTCAGAGTGTGTCAGAATGTGTCAGAGAGTGTCAGAGAATGAAAGAGTGTGATAGAGATTGTCTGAGAGTGTCTGAGAGTGACAGAGAGTGTCAGAGAGTGTCAGAGAGTGTCAGAGAGTGATAGAGTGTGTCTGAGATTGGTAGAGAGTGTCAGACAGTGATTGAGTGTGATAGAGAGTGTCAGAGAGCGTCAAAGAGTGATAGAGATTGTCAGAGAGCGTCAAAGAGTGACAGAGAGTGTCAGAGAGTGTCATAGAGTGATAGTAGTGTCAGAGAGCGTCATAGAGTGATAGAGAGTGATAGAGAGTGTCAGAGAGTGTCAGAGAGTGTCAGAGAATGATAGAGAGTGATAGAGAGTGTCTGAGAGGGTCAGAGAGTGATATAGAGTTTCAGAGTGTGTCAGAGAATGTCAGAGAGTGACAGAGAGTGATAGAGAGTGATAGAACGTGTCAGAGAGTGTAAGAGAGTGTCAGAGAGTGTCTGAGAGCGTCATAGAGTGATAGAGAGTGTCAGAGAGTGATAGAGAGTGACAGAGAGTGATAGAGAGTGTCAGAGAGTGATAGAGAGTGATAGAGAGTGTCTGAGAGTGTCAGAGAGTGTCAGAGTGTGATAGAGAGTGATAGAACGTGTCAGAGAGTGTAAGAGAGTGTCAGAGAGTGTCTGAGAGCGTCATAGAGTGATAGAGAGTGTCAGAGAGTGATAGAGAGTGACAGAGAGTGATAGAGAGTGTCAGAGAGTGATAGAGAGTGATAGAGAGTGTCTGAGAGTGTCAGAGAGTGTCAGAGAGAGATAGAGAGTGATAGAGAGAGTCTGAGAGAGTCAGAGAGTGATATAGAGTGTCAGAGTGTGTCAGAGAATGTCAGAGAGTGACGTAGAGTGGTGGAGAGTGTCTGAGAGTGTCAGAGATTGATAGAGAGTGTCAGAGAGTGCCTGAGAGTGACAGAGAGTGTCAGAGAGTGTCAGAGAGTGTCAGAGTGTGATAGAGAGTGTCAGAGAGAGACAGAGATTGATAGAGAGTGTCAGAGAGTGCCTGAGAGTGACAGAGAGTGTCAGAGAGTGTCAGAGAGTGTCAGAGTGTGATAGAGAGTGTCAGAGAGAGACAGAGATTGATAGAGAGTGTCTGAGAGTGTCTGAGAGTGACAGAGAGTGTCAGAGAGTGTCAGAGAGTGATAGTAGTGTCAGAGAGCGTCATAGAGTGATAGAGAGTGTCAGAGAGTGTCAGAGAGTGTCAGAGAGTGTCAGAGAATGATAGAGAGTGATAGAGAGTGTCTGAGAGGGTCTGAGAGTGATATAGAGTTTCAGAGTGTGTCAGAGAGTGTCAGAGAGTGTCAGAGAGTGATAGAGTGTGTCTGAGATTGGTAGAGAGTGTCAGACAGTGATTGAGTGTGATAGAGAGTGTCAGAGAGCGTCAAAGAGTGATAGAGAGTGTCAGAGAGCGTCAAAGAGTGACAGAGAGTGTCAGAGAGTGTCATAGAGTGATAGTAGTGTCAGAGAGCGTCATAGAGTGATAGAGAGTGTCAGAGAGTGTCAGAGAGTGTCAGAGAGTGTCAGAGAATGATAGAGAGTGATAGAGAGTGTCTGAGAGGGTCAGAGAGTGATATAGAGTTTCAGAGTGTGTCAGAGAGTGACAGAGAGTGATAGAGAGTGTCTGAGAGTTTCAGAGATAGATAGAGAGTGTCAGAGAGTGTCAGAGAGTGTCAGAGAGTGATAGAGAGCGATGGAGAGTGATAGAGAGTGATGGAGAGTGTCTGAGAGTGTCAGAAAGTGTCAGAGATTGATAGAGATTGTCTGAGAGTGTCTGAGAGTGACAGAGAGTGTCAGAGAGTGATAGAGAGTGTCTGAAAGTGATAGAGAGTGTCAGAGAGTGTCAGAGAGCGTCATAGAGTGATAGAGAGTCACAGAGAGAGTCAGAGAGTGATAGAGAGTGATAGAGAGCGTCTGAAAGTGTCAGAGATAGATAGAGAGTGTCAGAGCATGTCAGAGAGTGTCAGAGGAAGATAGAGAGTGTCTGAGAGTGTCAGAGAGTGATAGAGAGTGATAGAGAGTGTCTGAGAGTGACAGAGAGTGTCTGAGAGTGTCGGAGAGTGATAGAGAGTGTCTGAGAGTGACTGAGAGTGTCAGTGAGTGTCAGAGAGTGATCGAGTGTGTTTGAGAGTGTCAGAGATTGTCAGAGAGTGTCAGAGTGTGTCAGAGTGTGATAGAGAGTGATAGAAGGTGTCAGAGAGTGATAGAGAGTGTCAGAGAGTGTCAGAGAGTGTCAGAGAGTGATAGAGAGTGTCTGAGAGCATCAGAGAGTGTCAGAGTGTGTCAGAGAGTGTCAGAGAGTGATAGAGAGTGATAGAGAGTGTCAGAGTGTGTCCGAGTGTGTCAGAGTGTGTCAGAGAGTGTCAGAGAGTGATATAGATTGTCAGAGAGTGGTAGAGAGAGTCTGAGAGTGTCAGAGAGTGATAGAGAGTGTCAGAGAGTGTCAGAGAGTGTCAGAGTGTGTCAGAATGTGTCAGAGAGTGTCAGAGAATGAAAGAGTGTGATAGAGATTGTCTGAGAGTGTCTGAGAGTGACAGAGAGTGTCAGAGAGTGTCAGAGAGTGTCAGAGAGTGATAGAGTGTGTCTGAGATTGGTAGAGAGTGTCAGACAGTGATTGAGTGTGATAGAGAGTGTCAGAGAGCGTCAAAGAGTGATAGAGATTGTCAGAGAGCGTCAAAGAGTGACAGAGAGTGTCAGAGAGTGTCATAGAGTGATAGTAGTGTCAGAGAGCGTCATAGAGTGATAGAGAGTGATAGACAGTGTCAGAGAGTGTCAGAGAGTGTCAGAGAATGATAGAGAGTGATAGAGAGTGTCTGAGAGGGTCAGAGAGTGATATAGAGTTTCAGAGTGTGTCAGAGAATGTCAGAGAGTGACAGAGAGTGATAGAGAGTGATAGAACGTGTCAGAGAGTGTAAGAGAGTGTCAGAGAGTGTCTGAGAGCGTCATAGAGTGATAGAGAGTGTCAGAGAGTGATAGAGAGTGACAGAGAGTGATAGAGAGTGTCAGAGAGTGATAGAGAGTGATAGAGAGTGTCTGAGAGTGTCAGAGAGTGTCAGAGTGTGATAGAGAGTGATAGAACGTGTCAGAGAGTGTAAGAGAGTGTCAGAGAGTGTCTGAGAGCGTCATAGAGTGATAGAGAGTGTCAGAGAGTGATAGAGAGTGACAGAGAGTGATAGAGAGTGTCAGAGAGTGATAGAGAGTGATAGAGAGTGTCTGAGAGTGTCAGAGAGTGTCAGAGAGAGATAGAGAGTGATAGAGAGAGTCTGAGAGAGTCAGAGAGTGATATAGAGTGTCAGAGTGTGTCAGAGAATGTCAGAGAGTGACGTAGAGTGGTGGAGAGTGTCTGAGAGTGTCAGAGATTGATAGAGAGTGTCAGAGAGTGCCTGAGAGTGACAGAGAGTGTCAGAGAGTGTCAGAGAGTGTCAGAGTGTGATAGAGAGTGTCAGAGAGAGACAGAGATTGATAGAGAGTGTCAGAGAGTGCCTGAGAGTGACAGAGAGTGTCAGAGAGTGTCAGAGAGTGTCAGAGTGTGATAGAGAGTGTCAGAGAGAGACAGAGATTGATAGAGAGTGTCTGAGAGTGTCTGAGAGTGACAGAGAGTGTCAGAGAGTGTCAGAGAGTGATAGAGTGTGTCTGAGATTGGTAGAGAGTGTCAGACAGTGATTGAGTGTGATAGAGAGTGTCAGAGAGCGTCAAAGAGTGATAGAGAGTGTCAGAGAGCGTCAAAGAGTGTCAGAGAGTGTCAGAGAATGATAGAGAGTGATAGAGAGTGTCTGAGAGGGTCAGAGAGTGATATAGCGTTTCAGAGTGTGTCAGAGAATGTCAGAGAGTGACAGAGAGTGATAGAGAGTGTCTGAGAGTGTCAGAGATAAATAGAGAGTGTCAGAGAGTGTCAGAGAGTGATGGAGAGCGATGGAGAGTGATAGAGAGTGATGGAGAGTGTCTGAGAGTGTCAGAAAGTGTCAGAGATTGATAGAGATTGTCAGAGTGTGTCTGAGAGTGACAGAGAGTGTCAGAGAGTGATAGAGAGTGTCTGAGAGTGATAGAGAGTGTCAGAGGGTGTCAGAGAGCGATAGAGAGTGATAGAGAGTGTCAGAGAGCGTCAGAGAGTGATAGAGAGTGTCAGAGAGCGTCATAGAGTGATAGAGAGTCACAGAGAGAGTCAGAGAGTGATAGAGAGTGATAGAGAGTGTCTGAAAGTGTCCGAGATAGATAGAGAGTGTCAGAGCATGTCAGAGAGTGTCAGAGGAAGATAGAGAGTGTCTGAGAGTGTCAGAGAGTGATAGAGAGTGATAGAGAGTGTCTGAGAGTGACAGAGTGTGTCTGAGAGTGTCGGAGAGTGATAGAGAGTGTCTGAGCGTGACTGAGAGTGTCAGTGAGTGTCAGAGAGTGATAGAGTGTGTTTGAGAGTGTCAGAGATTGTCAGAGTGTGTCAGAGTATGTCAGAGTGTGATAGAGAGTGATAGAACGTGTCAGAGAGTGATAGAGAGTGTCAGAGAGTGTCAGAGAGTGATAGAGAGTGTCTGAGAGCATCAGAGAGTGTCAGAGTGTGTCAGTGAGTGTCAGAGAGTGATAGAGAGTGATAGAGAGTGTCAGAGTGTGTCCGAGTGTGCCAGAGTGTGTCAGAGAGTGTCAGAGCGTGATATAGATTGTCAGAGAGTGGTAGAGAGAGTCTGAGAGTGTCAGAGAGTGATAGAGAGTGTCAGAGCGTGTCAGAGAGTGTCAGAGTGTGTCAGAATGTGTCAGAGAGTGTCAGAGAATGAAAGAGAGTGATAGAGATTGTCTGAGAGTGTCTGAGAGTGACAGAGAGTGTCAGAGAGTGTCAGAGAGTGTCAGAGAGTGATAGAGTGTGTCTGAGATTGGTAGAGAGTGTCAGACAGTGATTGAGTGCGATAGAGAGTGTCAGAGAGCGTCAAAGAGTGATAGAGAGTGTCAGAGAGCGTCAAAGAGTGACAGAGAGTGTCAGAGAGTGTCATAGAGTGATAGTAGTGTCAGAGAGCGTCATAGAGTGATAGAGAGTGTCAGAGAGTGTCAGAGAGTGTCAGAGAATGATAGAGAGTGATAGAGAGTGACTGAGAGGGTCAGAGAGTGATATAGAGTTTCAGAGTGTGTCAGAGAATGTCAGAGAGTGACAGAGAGTGACAGAGAGTGTCTGAGAGTGTCAGAGAGTGTCAGAGAGTGTCAGAGAGTGATAGAGAGCGATGGAGAGTGATAGAGAGTGATGGAGAGTGTCTGAGACTGTCAGAATGTGTCAGAGATTGATAGAGATTGTCTGAGAGTGTCTGAGAGTGACAGAGAGTGTCAGAGAGTGATAGAAAGTGTCTGAGAGTGATAGAGAGTGTCAGAGAGTGTCAGAGAGCGATAGAGAGTGATAGAGAGTGTCAGAGAGCGTCAACGAGTGATAGAGAGTGTCAGAGAGCGTCATAGAGTGATAGAGAGTCACTGAGAGAGTCAGAGAGTGATAGAGAGTGTCTGAAAGTGTCAGAGATAGATAGAGAGTGTCAGAGCATGTCAGAGAGTGTCAGAGGAAGATAGAGAGTGTCTGAGAGTGTCAGAGAGTGATAGAGAGTGATAGAGAGTGTCTGAGAGTGTCTGAGAGTGTCTGAGAGTGTCGGAGAGTGATAGAGAGTGTCTGAGAGTGACTGAGAGTGTCAGTGAGTGTCAGAGAGTGATAGAGTGTGTTTGAGAGTGTCAGAGATTGTCAGAGAGTGTCAGAGTGTGTCAGAGTGTGATAGAACGTGTCAGAGAGTGTAAGAGAGTGTCAGAGAGTGTCTGAGAGCGTCATAGAGTGATAGAGAGTGTCAGAGAGTGTCAGAGAGTGATAGAGAGTGACAGAGAGTGATAGAGAGTGTCAGAGAGTGGTAGAGAGTGATAGAGAGTGTCTGAGAGTGCCAGAGAGTGTCAGAGAGAGATAGAGAGTGATAGAGAGAGTCTGAGAGAGTCAGAGAGTGATATAGAGTGTCAGAGTGTGTCAGAGAATGTCAGAGAGTGACAGAGAGTGGTAGAGAGTGTCTGAGAGTGTCAGAGATTGATAGAGAGTGTCAGAGAGTGCCTGAGAGTGACAGAGAGTGTCAGAGAGTGTCAGAGAGTGTCAGAGTGTGATAGAGAGTGTCAGAGAGAGACAGAGATTGATAGAGAGTGTCTGAGAGTGTCTGAGAGTGACAGAGAGTGTCAGAGAGTGTCAGAGTGTCAGAGAGTGATAGAGAGTGTCTGAGATTGGTAGAGAGTGTCAGAGAGTGTCAGAGAGTGTCCGAGCGCGATAGAGTGTGATAGAGAGTGTCAGAGAGCGTCAAAGAGTGATAGAGAGTGTCAGAGAGCGTCAAAAAGTGATAGAGAGTGACAGAGAGTGACAGAGAGTGTCAGAGAGTGTCAGAGTGTGTCAGAGAATGTCAGAGAGTGACAGAGAGTGATAGAGAGTGTCAGAGAGTGATCGAGAGTGATAGAGCGTGTCATAGAGCGTCAAAGAGTGATAGAGAGTGTCAGAGAGCGTCATAGAGTGATAGAGAGTCACAGAGAGTGTCAGAGAGTGATAGAGAGTGACAGAGAGTGACAGAGAGTGTCAGAGAGTGTCAGAGTGTGTCAGAGAATGTCAGAGAGTGACAGAGAGTGATAGAGAGTGTCTGAAAGTGTCAGAGATAGATAGAGAGTGTCAGAGCGTGTCAGAGAGTGTCAGAGGAAGATAGAGAGTGTCTGAGAGTGTCAGAGTGTGATAGAGAGTGATAGAGAGTGTCTGAGAGTGACAGAGAGTGTCTGAGAGTGATAGAGAGTGTCTGAGAGTGACAGAGAGTGTCTGAGAGTGTCGGAGAGTGATAGAGAGTGTCTGAGAGTGACTGAGAGTGTCAGTGAGTGTCAGAGAGTGATAGAGTGTGTTTGAGAGTGTCAGAGATTGTCAGAGAGTGTCAGAGTGTGTCAGAGTGTGATAGAGAGTGATAGAACGTGTCAGAGAGTGTAAGCGAGTGTCCGAGAGTGTCTGAGAGCGTCATAGAGTGATAGAGAGTGTCAGAGAGTGATAGAGAGTGACAGAGAGTGATATAGAGATTGTCAGAGAGTGTCGGAGAGTGATAGAGAGTGTCTGAGAGTGACTGAGAGTGTCAGTGAGTGTCAGAGAGTGATAGAGTGTGTTTGAGAGTGTCAGAGATTGTCAGAGAGTGTCAGAGTGTGTCAGAGTGTGATAGAGAGTGATAGAACGTGTCAGAGAGTGTAAGCGAGTGTCAGAGAGTGTCTGAGAGCGTCATAGAGTGATAGAGAGTGTCAGAGAGTGATAGAGAGTGACAGAGAGTGATAGAGAGTGTCAGAGAGTGATAGAGAGTGATAGAGAGTGTCTGAGTGTGTCAGAGTGTGTCAGAGAGAGATAGAGAGTGATAGAGAGAGTCTGAGAGAGTCAGAGAGTGATATAGAGTGTCAGAGTGTGTCAGAGAATGTCAGAGAGTGACAGAGAGTGATAGAGAGTGTCTGAGAGTGTCAGAGATAGATAGAGAGTGTCAGAGAGTGCCTGAGAGTGACAGAGAGTGTCAGAGAGTGTCAGAGAGTGTCAGAGTGTGATAGAGAGTGTCAGAGAGAGACAGAGATTGATAGAGAGTGTCTGAGAGTGACAGAGAGTGTCAGAGAGTGTCAGAGAGTGTCAGAGAGTGATAGAGAGTGTCTGAGATTGGTAGAGAGTGTCAGAGAGTGTCAGACAGTGTCCGAGAGCGATAGAGTGTGATACAGAGTGTCAGAGAGCGTCAAAGAGTGATAGAGAGTGTCAGAGAGCATCAAAGAGTGACAGAGAGTGTCAGAGAGTGTCAGAGAGTGACAGAGAGTGACAGAGAGTGATAGAGAGTGTCAGAGAGTGATCGAGAGTGATAGAGCGTGTCTGAGAGTGTCTGAGACAGTCAGAGAGTGATAGAGAGTGTCAGAGTGTGTCAGAGAGTGTCAGAGGAAGATAGAGAGTGTCTGAGAGTGTCAGAGAGTGATAGAGAGTGACAGAGAGTGTCTGAGAGTGACAGAGAGTGTCTGAGAGTGTCGGAGAGTGATAGAGAGTGTCTGAGAGTGACTGCGAGTGTCTGAGAGTGTCGGAGAGTGATAGAGAGTGTCTGAGAGTGACTGAGAGTGTCAGTGAGTGTCAGAGAGTGATAGAGTGTGTTTGAGAGTGTCAGAGATTGTCAGAGAGTGTCAGAGTGTGTCAGAGTGTGATAGAGAGTGATAGAACGTGTCAGAGAGTGATAGAGAGTGTCAGAGAGTGTCAGAGAGTGTCAGAGAGTGATAGAGAGTGTCTGAGAGCATCAGAGAGTGTCAGAGTGTGTCAGAGAGTGTCAGAGTGTGTCCGAGTGTGTCAGAGTGTGTCAGAGAGTGTCAGAGAGTGATATAGATTGTCAGAGAGTGGTAGAGAGAGTCTGAGAGTGTCAGAGAGTGATAGAGAGTGTCAGAGAGTGTCAGAGTGTGTCAGAGTGTGTCATAGAGTGATAGTAGTGTCAGAGAGCGTCATAGAGTGATAGAGAGTGTCAGAGAGTGTCAGAGAGTGTCAGAGAGTGTCAGAGAATGATAGAGAGTGATAGAGAGTGTCTGAGAGGGTCAGAGAGTGATATAGAGTTTCAGAGTGTGTCAGAGAATGTCAGAGAGTGACAGAGAGTGATAGAGAGTGTCTGAGAGTGTCAGAGATAGATAGAGAGTGTCAGAGAGTGTCAGAGAGTGTCGGAGAGTGATAGAGAGCGATGGAGAGTGATAGAGAGTGATGGAGAGTGTCTGAGAGTGTCAGAAAGTGTAAGAGATTGATAGAGATTGTCTGAGAGTGTCAGAGAGTTTCAGAGAGTGTCAGAGAGTTTCAGAGAGTGTCTGTGCGTGTCAGAGATTGCCAGAGAGTTTCTGAGAGTTTCTGAGTTTGTCAGAGAGTGTCAGAGAGTGTCAGAGAGTTTCAGAGAGTGTCACAGACTGTCGGAGAGTGTCAGAGAGATTGCAGAGAGTGTCAGAGAGTGTCAGAGAGCTTCAGAGAATGTCAGAGAGTTTCAGAGAGTGTCAGAGAGTGTCAAAGAGTTTCAGAGAGTTTCAGAGTGTGTCAGAGGGTTTCAGAGTGTTTCAGAGAGTGTCTGAGAGTGTCAGAGTATTTCAGAGACTGTCAGAGAGTGTCAGAGAGTGTCAGAGATTGTCAGAGAGTGTCAGAGAGTTTCAGAGAATTTCAGAGATTTTCTGAGAGTTTCTGAGATTTTCAGAGAGTTTCAGAGAGTTTCAGAGAGTGTCAGAAAGAGTCAGAGAGTGAAAGAGAGTGTCTGAGAATGTCAGAGAGTTTCTGAGAGTTTTTGAGTGTTTCAGAGAGTGTCACAGAGTTTCAGAGAGTGTTACAGAGTGTCAGACAGTTTCAGAGAGTTTCCGAGAGTTTCTGAGAGTGTCAGAGATTTTCAGAGATTTTCAGAGAGTGTCACAGAGTGTCAGAGAGTTTCAGAGAGCTTCAGAGAGTGCCAGAGAGTGTCAGAGATTTTCAGAGAGTTTCAGAGAGTGTCAGACAGTGCCTGAGAGTGTGAGAGAGTGTCAAAGAGTTTCAGAGAGTGTCAGTGAGTGTCTGAGAGTGTCAGAGTATTTCAGAGACTGTCAGAGAGTGTCAGAGAGTGTCAGAGATTGTCAGAGAGTGTCAGAGAGTTTCAGAGAATTTCAGAGATTTTCTGAGAGTTTCTGAGATTTTCAGAGTGTTTCAGAGATTTTCAGAGAGTTTCAGAGAGAGTCAGGGAGTGAAAGAGAGTGTCAGAGAATGTCAGAGAGTTTCTGAGAGTTTTTGAGTGTTTCAGAGAATGTCACAGAGTTTCAGAGAGTGTTACAGAGTGTCAGACAGTTTCAGAGAGTTTCGGAGAGTTTCTGAGAGTGTCAGAGAGTTTCAGAGATTTTCAGAGAGTGTCACAGAGTGTCAGAGAGTTTCAGAGAGCTTCAGAGAGTGCCAGAGAGTGTCAGAGATTTTCAGAGAGTTTCAGAGAGTGTCAGACAGTGCCTGAGAGTGTGAGAGAGTGTCAAAGAGTTTCAGAGAGTGTCAGTGACTGTCTGAGAGTGTCAGAGTATTTCAGAGACTGTCAGAGAGTGTCAGAGAGTTTCAGAGATTGTCAGAGAGTTTCAGAGAGTTTCAGAGAGTGTCAGAGAGAGTCAGAGAGTGACAGAGAGTGTCAGAGAATGTCAGAGAGTTTCTGAGAGTTTTTGAGTGTTTCAGAGAGTGTCACAGAGTTTCAGAGAGTGTTACAGAGTGTCAGACAGTTTCAGAGAGTTTCCGAGAGTTTCTGAGAGTGTCAGAGAGTTTCTGAGATTTTCAGAGAGTGTCACAGAGTGTCAGAGAGTTTCAGAGAGCTTCAGAGAGTGCCAGAGAGTGTCAGAGATTTTCAGAGAGTTTCAGAGAGTGTCAGACAGTGCCTGAGAGTGTGAGAGAGTGTCAAAGAGTTTCAGAGAGTGTCAGTGAGTGTCAGAGAGTGTCAGTGAGTTTCAGAGAGTGTCAGAGAGTGTAAAAGAGTTTCAGAGAGTATCAGAGAGTTTCAGAGAGTTTCAGAAAGTTTCTGAGAGTGCCAGAGAGTTTCTGAGAGTTTCTGAGTGTGTCGGAGAGTGTCAGAGAGTTTCAGGGAGTGTCACAAAGTGTCAGAGAGTGTCAGAGACTGTCAGAGAGTTTCAGAGAGTGTCAGAGAGTGTCAGAGAGTTTCAGAGAGATTCCGAGAGTTTCACAGCGTGTCAGAGAGTGTCAGAGCGTTTTTGAGTGTGTCAGAGAGTGTCACAGAGTGTCAGAGGCTGTCAGAGAGTGTCAGTGAGTTTCAAAGAGTTTCACAGAGTTTCAGAGAGTGTCCGAGAGTGTCAGAGAGTGTCAGAGAATGTCGGAGAGTTTCTGAGAGTATCTGTGAGTGTCAGAGAGTGTCAGAGAGTTTCACAGTGTGTCACAGAGAGTCAGAGAGTGTCAGAGAGTTTCAGAGAGAGTCAGATAGTGTCAGAGAGTGTCAGAGTTTTAGAGAGTGTCAGAGAGTGTCAGAGAGTGTCAGAGAGTTTCAGACAGTGTCAGAGAGTGTCAGAGAGTGTCAGAGAGTTTCAGAGAGTGTCAGAGAATTTCAGAGAGTGTCTGTGAGTGTCGGAGAGTGGCAGAGAGTTTCTGAGAGTGGCAGAGATTTTCGGAGAGTATCAGAGAGTGTCAAAGAGTTTCAGTGAGTATCAGAGAGTGTCAGAGAGTTTCAGAGAGTTTCAGAGAATGTAGGAGAGTTTCTGAGAGTATCTGTGAGTGTAGGAGAGTGTCAGAGGGTTCTGAGAGTTTCTGCGTGTGTCAGAGGGTGTCACAGAGTGTCAGAGACTGTGAGAGAGAGTCAGAGAGTTTCAACGAGTTTCACAGAGTGTCAGAGAGTGTCAGAGAGTTTCAGAGAGATGCTGAGAGTTTCACAGCGTGTCAGAGAATTTCAGAGAGCTTCAGAGAGTGTCAGAGTGTGTCTGAGAATTTCAGAGAGTTTCTGAGAGTGTCAAAGAGTTTCAGAGAATGTCTGAGAGTGTCAGAGAATTTCAGAGAGTTTCAGAGAGTGTCAGAGAGTGTCAGAGAGTTTCAGATAGTGTCAGAGAGTTTCAGAGAGTGTCTGTGCGTGTCAGAGATTGCCAGAGAGTTTCTGAGAGTTTCTGAGTTTGTCAGAGAGTGTCAGAGAGTGTCAGAGAGTTTCAGAGAGTGTCACAGACTGTCGGAGAGTGTCAGAGAGATTGCAGAGAGTGTCAGAGAGTGTCAGAGAGCTTCAGAGAATGTCAGAGAGTTTCAGAGAGTGTCAGAGAGTGTCAAAGAGTTTCAGAGAGTTTCAGAGTGTGTCAGAGGGTTTCAGATTGTTTCAGAGAGTGTCTGAGAGTGTCAGAGTATTTCAGAGAATGTCTGCGAGTGTCAGGGAGTTCCTGAGAGTTCCTGAGTGTGTCAGAGATTGTCAGAGATTTTCAGAGACTGTCAGAGAGTGTCAGAGAGTGTCAGAGATTGTCAGAGAGTGTCAGAGAGTTTCAGAGAATTTCAGAGATTTTCTGAGAGTTTCTGAGATTTTCAGAGAGTTTCAGAGAGTTTCAGAGAGTGTCAGAAAGAGTCAGAGAGTGACAGAGAGTGTCAGAGATTGTCAGAGAGTTTCTGAGAGTTTTTGAGTGTTTCAGAGAGTGTCACAGAGTTTCAGAGAGTGTTACAGAGTGTCAGACAGTTTCAGAGAGTTTCCGAGAGTTTCTGAGAGTGTCAGAGAGTTTCAGAGATTTTCAGAGAGTGTCACAGAGTGTCAGAGAGTTTCAGAGAGCTTCAGAGAGTGCCAGAGAGTGTCAGAGATTTTCAGAGAGTTTCAGAGAGTGTCAGACAGTGCCTGAGAGTGTGAGAGAGTGTCAAAGAGTTTCAGAGAGTGTCAGTGAGTGTCAGAGAGTGTCAGTGAGTTTCAGAGAGTGTCAGAGAGTGTAAAAGAGTTTCAGAGAGCATCAGAGAGTTTCAGAGAGTTTCAGAAAGCTTCTGAGAGTGCCAGAGAGTTTCTGAGAGTTTCTGAGTGTGTCGGAGAGTGTCAGAGAGTTTCAGGGAGTGTCACAAAGTGTCAGAGAGTGTCAGAGAGTGTCAGAGAGTTTCAGAGAGTGTCAGAGAGTGTCAGAGAGTTTCAGAGAGATTCCGAGAGTTTCACAGCGTGTCAGAGAGTGTCAGAGTGTGTCTGAGAGTTTCAGCGAGTTTCTGAGAGTGTCAAAGAGTTTCAGAGAGTGTCAGAGAGTTTCAGAGAGTGTCACAGACTGTCAGAGAGTGTCAGAGAGATTGCAGAGAGTGTCAGAGAGAGTCAGAAAGCTTCAGAGAATGTCAGAGAGTTTCAGAGAGTTTCAGAGAGCTTCAGAGAGTGTCAGAGAGTGTCAGATAGTGACAGAGAGTTTCAATGAGTGTCAGAGAGTGTCAAAGAGTTTCAGAGATTGTCAGAGAGTGTCAGAGAGTTTCAGACAGTTTCAGAGAATGTTGGAGAGTTTCTCAGAGTATCTGTGAGTGTAAGAGAGTGTCAGAGGTTTCTGAGAGTTTCTGAGTGTGTCAGAGAGTGTCACAGAGTGTCAGAGGCTGTCAGAGAGTGTCAGAGAGTTTCAAAGAGTTTCACAGAGTGTCAGAGAGTGTCCGAGAGTGTCAGAGAGTTTCAGAGAGTGTCAGAGAGGGTCAGAGAGTTTCAGAGAGATTCCGAGAGTTTCACAGCGTGTCAGAGAGTTTCAGAGAGCTTCAGAGAGGGTCAGAGAGTGTCAGATAGTGACAGAGAGTTTCAATGAGTGTCAGAGGGTTTCAGAGAGTTTCAGAGAGTGTCAGAGAGTTTCTGAGTGTGTCAGAGAGTGTCACAGAGTCTCAGAGGCTGTCAGAGAGTGTCAGAGAGTTTCAAAGAGTTTCACAGAGTTTCAGAGAGTGTCCGAGAGTGTCTGAGAGTGTCATAGTGTCAGAGAGTGTCAGAGAATGTCGGAGGGTTTCTCAGAGTATCTGTGAGTGTCAGAGAGTGTCAGAGAGTTTCACAGTGTGTCACAGAGAGTCAGAGAGTGTCAGAGAGTTTCAGAGAGAGTCAGATAGTGTCAGAGAGTGTCAGAGAGCTTTAGAGAGTGTCAGAGAGTCAGAGAGTGTCAGAGAGTTTCAGACAGTGTCAGAGAGTGTCAGAGAGTGTCAGAGAGTTTCAGAGAGTTTCAGAGAATTTCAGAGAGTGTCTGTGAGTGTCGGAGAGTGTCAGAGAGTTTATGAGTGTTTCTGAGTGTGTCAAGAGTTTCAGAGAGTGTCACAGAGTGTCAGAGATTGTCAGAGAGTGTCAGAGAGTGTCAGAGAGTTTCGGAGAGCTTCAGAGAGTGTCAGAGATTGTCAGAAAGTTACAGAGAGTGTCAGAGAGTGTCCGAGAGTCTCAGAGATTGTGAGAGAGTGTCAGAGAGTGTCTGATTTTAAGTCAGTTTGAGTTTGAGATTTTGTGGCCGATTTTGAGAGATTTTAAGTCAGTTT